>NC_136648.1:3522806-4122806 GCF_949748355.1 Melanostigma gelatinosum | reverse complement strand
GGTCTCTCTCTCTCTCTCTCTCTCTCTCTCTCTCTCTCTCTCTCTCTCTCTCTCTCTCTCTCTCTCTCTCTCTCTCTCTCTCTCTCTCTCTCTCTCTCTCTCTCTCTCTCTCTCTCTCTCTCTCTCTCTCTCTCTCTCTCTCTCCATAAACACACACTTAACATCCCTTTTCCAGCAGGTCACGGTTGTCTCTTTGTATTAATTTGCCTGTAAACGCCAGTGTAGCATGCTGATGCTGAGGCACGAAGAAGAAGAGGGCAGCCAGTGAAGTGGGTTGCTCACCTCATTACAAAATGCTAATGAGAAACCAAACCATTTACATGAATTACCTCATTAATCTGCTAAAAAAAAATGGAAATGGAAATCTCCAGCCTCAAGTCGTTTTCAACTCCGGTGAGCCGTCCAGCGTTTCTCCACTTGTGTGTTCAGAGACGTGATCAGCTGACCAGAGATTACAAACTGAAGCAGAAGGTGGAGGAGAGTTAAGTTTCATCCTTGAGTGAGGTTGATTATGTTACATCTATTTTCAGGGCTCACTGGCAGCACGTTTGTCATGTATTGCATTACAAAGCACAGCTGGTGATATTTTTTAGGATATCCAGTGCATCTAGGCACATCAGCTGGACAGCAGCGTCTCTTTCACTGCAGTCTTCACAGACGATCAAACTCAAAGATGAGCAGTGATTGGCTCTGTTAGACTAGCTTTCAGGCTAACAGTGTTAGAATAATAATAAATATAATATTACCTGTTTCTATTAAAACTGATCTCCATGAGGGGGACAATCTGCCTTAAAGGAACAGTGTGCATGACTTATTCATATCAACTGAAAACCTCTCCGCTCACTCCTCCCTTTCCAGGACTGAGTTAACGTGAGACGCCGCCATTCGCCTCGCTTAGAGCTCCTTACCATAGCAGCTGATGTCTGATGCCGGCCGGCGGCCTGTGGATCACATCAGCAGTTTCACAAGCGTGTACGATGCTACACACTGGCCCTTTAACCACATGTTTTCTTACACTGTATTTATCCTCATGTCTCAATAATTCCTGAATCAAATAAGAAGGCACCATGAACGTGCACATCAACAGTGTCAAAGTTGAATGTTTTGTCCTCTTACTTCAGTCCAGAGTCCACACATTTTGTTTGGGCTCATTGCAAACATTCAAATACTGGCCTGCACACAAATATTACCTTTGACTTCATTATTCTCACCTGTTTGTGTGTCAAGATAAAAGATTTCTAACCATACGAGTCTGATGTATCTGGAGATTTGGGTTCAAAGATATGTGTCTGAATGATTCCTGCTGACATGTGAAGGGAGATAATAATTAAAACGTTATCTCTCATAATACACTCAAGTCAGAATGCTCTCATGTCACAGTGGCAGTGCAAAAGCCTGGTTCCCATTTTCAAATGACGATGTCCATTGACCATTCAAATTTCAGACGCAGTCCATTCAGTCACTTTTCTTTCGTCTTGTTGCTCTTTTTAATCTACATCCAGTTTCTTTGGAGGCTGTAAGGTGACAACAGCCATGATTTGCCCATTTCATTAAAAATGCCAGTGTGAGACGAGCCCCTTGAAAGCCCCCACAGTGCAATTATCTGCAAATTAAATATGCTTTCATGCCATAATCACAACCATTTCCTTCTGCCTCGCTGGATCTGCATTCATAATTTAATCCTTTATGCACTTCCCTTGTTTTAGGTGTTGCCAGCGCTCCTGGCAAGGTGGGCAGAGAGGAGCGGGTGGGAGACGTCGTCCTGCAAGCACAGAGATGAGCGTTCGGCCTTGTTGTGGGTCAATTATCAGGTAAAGTGGTTTGTTCTTGCAGTGATGTCTACATGTGGGTCAAGACTGGAGCTGGAGAAGAGCTGCTGGGTGTTTGTTCTTTTATGAGACGAAACCAAGAGCGAGAGGAAGACGGTGTGATGTGGATCGTACTAGAGCGGACTTTTATGTGAGCCTATTTTTCTTTTCAGCATTTTTGTATGTTTATTAAATCTAAAGCGCTTTGTACTATATACGGTGCTCATGCAGAAACACTACCACTTTTGTCCACAGGGACACCAAAACCAACAGAAAATGAAAGTTCCTTGTAGTAGCTTTAAGGATCAGCTCTGCACTGCTGGACTGAAGACGTTGCAAAGACGGAGAGGCTCCTAAAACACATAAAAACACATTGAAAGTGAAAGATGTAGTTCATCACAAATCTTCTGAATTCATCTTATTGATAAGATTTTCTTTACAATGAGAAAAATAGGATGTTGGTTCTCTCCATTTATTCACTGATTGATGCCAGAAACGTTTAAATCAAAAATAAATTTGATGAATGTTATGATTGACATTATTTCATAACCTGGATTCTCCGAAGTTTAGATTTCCAGACTGCTCCAGAATATTTTTCAGTGATGTTGCACAACACGGCAGTAACAGTACATCAAACCGTGCAGACTCTACCTTTCCACTGTTACCAACTTTGAATACCTGGCAGATTAAAGTGTCATTCTGAAGTAGCATGAGGAGGTTGAGGATGGCAGGTTGGGAAGAAGAGAAAATCGGTTTGAATATTAAATTTGGCTTTCATCACATCGTACTAGATACCTGTCTGATGTGTGAGATGTGAAGCCCCTTTCAGTGACTGTCAAGTGTCAGAGTGAATTTTCGGGGTGAGCAGAGAAAAGAAATGTACAGTACATTAACCTATTTAACAACTAATGGGGAGAGATAATGGAAATAACCTGAAATAACTCTCTGTGTTACATATTTTCACAAACAATATTCCTCTTATCCATTTCTTGTTGTTCTCAGAACATGGAACGAGTGATGTGGTGAATGCTTTGCGGACTTATTTTTGCCTTTGGCTTCACTTTGGTGAAGGTTTTTTTTTGTGGTTGTACGCATGCTGAAAGAAACAAACACCGTTCAAGGGTTGTGAAAAGTACTGCCAACTTTATTTTTCATTTTATATTCCTGATTGCAGGTATTTTCGTAAAAAGATGCTTGAATTGAACATCAGAGAAAGAAAAGACAATGAAGCATGGAACTTTTTAAGACACACAAATACAATTATTACATTTCTATGACCAGTTTGATCATAAATAGTTTGTGATTTCAATGCATATATTATATTAATTAATGCAGAAAAGGTTTTTTACTTCATCGACATAATCTCCTGTTTCTTGGATTGATCCATTATTTTATCTGTTAACCTTTTCAAGTATTTTTATGGTATAGATGACAGATAATTAAACCATAAATATAAATAAGTAAAAAATGACAACTTTTAACAGTTAGGATCTTGAACAAGCTGAATTTTAAGAGACAATCTTTTTAACTAAAATGGATTTACTCCCTTCGTGGAATTAGTTTTTCATCTAAAACCTTTATAATCTACACACAAGAGTAAATGTTGTATCCTGATGTAGCTTTATAGATGAGATTTTAAATGATCTGTGCAAAATTACAAACATGACGTTCATTCAACTTGCACCGTGTGAATCTTTAGCTTTAAAATCTGTCCTACATTAATAATTCTATGATCTGCTCTGAGCATTAATAATATACTCCTTTTCTATTCTTTTCCCTCCAGCTATGAGAGAAAGCATAACAAGCAGCAAGTCTGGCTATCATCTTGAATAATGTCAACCCTGGGTGAGTCATGGGGGCGTCTCAGCAATGACTTACCCTCCGCTCAGACACAGCGCCCTGCTCCCCATCCCATTAAGGCAAGGCAAGGCAAGTTTATTTGTATAGCACATTTCAACAACAAGGTAATTCAAAGTGCTTCACATGAAACCATTGAAAGCATAAAGGCAAAAGTAAAGGAGATTTAAAACATACATTGAAACAATGATCGATGTCTCCCTGAGACATTACGCTGCACGCAATCAACCATACACTGCCGCAATTCTGCAATTACTCGCACACAAACCACATCCGACCTGCGTTTTATAGTGTACGCCTTGCACAAACTCGGTCCCGGAGGAAATGGCGATATATTGTGCAGTCCTTTTCAAACCATTAAAAGCATCAAAACATAAGGCAAAAGAAAAGGAGATTTAACAGCAATTAAGAACAGTGTAAGAAATAAAATACAGTCGTAAAATGCAGAAATGCAGGAAATTGATTAATATATTAATTGAATGTGGTTCAATTAAAGGCAGCAGCAAACAGAAAAGTCTTCAATCTTGATTTAAATGAGCTGAGGGTCTCAGCAGACCTGCAGCTTTCTGGGACTTTGTTCCAGATATGTGGAGCAGAAAAACTGAACGCTGCTTCTCCATGTTTAGTTCTGACTCTGGGAAGCTGGGAAGCTGAGCGGTGATTTTCAATTGTTCGTCATTGGTACCAAAAACAATTACTTCTGTTTTATCTTTGTTTAATTGAAGACAATTCTGGCACATCCAGTTGTTGATTTGTTCAATGCAGTTACCCAGCCCTTGTATGGGATTATAGTCCCCTGGTGACATAGTTATGTAGATTTGTGTGTCGTCTGCATAATTATGATAACACACTTTGTTGTTTTCCATAATCTGAGCTAGTGGAAGCATGTAGATGTTGAACAGAGGAGGCCCCAGTATTGAACCTTGGGGAACACCACATGTCATTTTAGTCAGCTCTGATGTGTAATCAGCTACAGACACAAAGTATTCTCGGCCCTTCAAGTAGGATTCAAACCAGTTAAGTGCTGTGCCAGAGAGTCCCACCCAGATGTTTAGTCTTTCTAGGAGTACGGCATGGTCGACCGTGTCGAATGCAGCACTGAGATCCAGTAACACTAAGACTGAACTTCTGCCATTGTCTATGTTTAAGTGGATGTCGTTGAAAACCTTAACAAGAGCAGTTTCAGTGCTGTGGTGCTGTCGAAAGCCTGACTGGAAAACATCAAAGCAGTTATTTACGGCCAAGAAGTTGGTCAGCTGTTGGAAAACCGCTTTTTCAATTATTTTACTCAAAAATGGGAGGTTTGATATTGGCCTATAATTTTTCATCTTTGCGGAGTCTAAACTAGCCTTCTTTAGGAGCGGTTTAATAACTGCAGTTTTTAGGGCTTGTGAAGACACCTGAGAGAAGGGATGTGTTTACAATTTGTAAGAGATCAGTGGCCATGCAGTTTGAAATATTTTTGAAAAAGTGTGTTGGTAGAATATCCAAGCAGCAGGAGGATG
This sequence comes from Melanostigma gelatinosum, assembly GCF_949748355.1. NCBI lineage: Eukaryota > Metazoa > Chordata > Actinopteri > Perciformes > Zoarcidae > Melanostigma > Melanostigma gelatinosum. The sequence goes on along the minus strand of NC_136648.1, from coordinate 4,117,636 downwards.
ACTTCAGATGTAGTATACACTGGGGCTGAGGCAGGGTGAGGTCATCATTAACGAAGACCTGGCACGACAGGGGAGGGTTAAGAACAGCATCATCTTATCCTGCTGACTCCTGCAATAAAAAAGAAGGATGGGACTCACGTTCCGCAGTATAGAAACACGCAAACACACCTTCTATCAAGTGTTTCTGAAATGTTAAATGAAGTACTGAAGCCGGTGCATCAGTCATCAGCAGTAAAGCTGGCACGGCTATAAAGAGCTGCGGAGCCATAACTCCTTTGCAGTACCGCCTGTTACATAAACCTCCACTCATGCATAGAAATTCCATTGGTGTGCGTACATTTCGCCATAGTAGGTGATTTAATTGAATGCAATTTGCATGCCCACGTGCAAAGAATATTTAATCTTCCCACACATGTGCCAACTGATCTTATTCTCAAAGGTAGCACACACTATAGTGAATCTGCAGCAAAAAGGTCCAACACACACATGCTGATTAAAATGCTGGTGCAGTTGTGAGTGATGTGTCCATGGATGTACACACACACACACACACACACACACACACACACACACACACACACACACACACACACACACACACACACACACACACACACACACACACACAGCGTTTGGAATGGATGAAGAGAAAACAATGGGATTGCTCCACCTGGAATGATGTTTATGTGTCACACAGCCAAACACTGACATCCTGTGGGAATGACAGCAGGGCTCATTTCGGTACGTCGGCAGTGAAGAGCCACAGCTTTGCCTGCGCTGGATGTTTCCTTGTGTGGCGTGTTAGAAAACAGTAACTGCAGAAAAGGGCAAAAATTACTCTTTGGCTTTGCAGTTAGAAATAAAGATGTTGGTACTGAATTCCAAATTCAGAGCATCTATGATTTAGGGAATGCCTCCACACAGCTCTCAACATGGTGACGGCTGAGCCGGCGGCTAGAAGCTAACGGTGCTAACAGGGCTAACAGTGTTTACCTGGGGAGGTAACTGGAGGGTGGGCGTTGCGCTTCCACAGGGAGAGCGTGGGTTGAGACAGTATGACCAGCTGTAATCACCGTATGAGTGCAGTACAGAGAGGCACTTAGCCTGCCAGTGGTGCACACACACTAGCACTGACATGCACGTCCAGCCAGGCTACGTTAAACAAAGCACAGAGAAGCTTGTACAACAACACGCTCAGAGGAAGAGCCACTTCATTCTCTGCTCAGGTAGACATTACTCAACTCTATCTTTACATGCCAAATAGCTGTTTGCTGCTCTAATAATGCTCTGCGTTTTGAATTTAGCACCGTTTAATGTAAGAAGCCATCAAAAGGTAAAAGAAAAGGGTCAAATGTGTCAGGCTATATCTTGACAATAACATGTTAAAGAAAGTTAAGGATAGCTCTGGACATTGTTTTATAATTGACTTTCTCCGTAGCTTTTTTGGGGAAAAATCGGTTCTCTACTCACTGACATACACAACAATAAAATATATTTCATCTGTCGAGGGGTCCAGAGTAGCAAAAGGGAAATAAGGCAAAGAGGTTAGGAACCACTGCACTCGAGGAAGTAGAGTTTCCGAGCGTTAAACTCAGATGGATTCTGTGATAATAAGGTCAGCAGGCTTTTGTTCCATATGGAGTTGGGAGGGCTTAGTCATGTGACTTCCATGTGTCCGGGGCTGCAGTGCTGCAACAAATGAGGTCAGCCTCCAAGTAATGGCTCGAACAGCAGGCAGCGCACACACACACACACACACGCAATAAAAACACACACATCTATGCATGTATAAAGGCTTGCACTGTCGCACAGACACAGTGTGTCTGGCCCCAGTGGAGATGAAGAGATGCAGAATGACATCGGTCGCTCCCGTCTCTGCATGTGACTCCGGCCGATTACGGCTGCACCGTTATCACTGCTGGGGGTGAGCAAACAGGCCAGGTTATCACCGCACACATCACCTGAACTGGACACGGGTCCATTGATCCCCACTGTGATGTGAGGAGGCTGATGGTCACTGTACAGGAAATGAAGCTTGTGCAAGAGGGAGAAGAGGGTGTAACCGCGTCATTCAGAGGGAGGTGTTGATTCCTTTCTAGAGTGAACACTTAGTGTGTTTGATTAGCTGTGTGGCTTCTAAAGCATTCATCTATTGTTTGGCACATTAAAACAAGCTGACAAGTACACAGCTACTAATGTCACCGGTTTATCACGTTTTTATGGCTGACATGAAGCCACTTTAGCTTTCATTTGAAGTTAAGTTTTATGTCTTTCAGTTGAACATTCCCACCCCTCCCTCTTCGCTTGGTTTTGGGCACCAATTCCTGTCAAAAATATCGGGATTTTTTACTTATTCGCCGCTAAATGCTAGCCTTTGTTGTTCATCTCTTTACCTATTACCTGCTTTCCTCTGGTGTAGACTGTTATCACACAGACAAACAGAATGGCACACACACACACACACACACACACACACACACACACACACACACACACACACACACACACACACACACCTGGGTGAGTGGTCAGCCAACTGAACCCTGGTTTACCTGTCTACAAGGTAAACAAAACAAAACACCCCTCCAGACTTTGTACTGTCAAACACAGCTCTTATCTCAGGTAACAGGATGAAATGAAAATCTGACGCTCGTATCGAACCGTCTCAATCAATGAGTACCGTAATCAATAAAACAGTACTTTGCATGATAGGAAACCCGATAACCAGGTTTTTAGAAAGGCCTGAGGTTGTGTTTATTTTGTGTACTGTAGCCAGATTGGTGAGTCACCCTTCAGAATAATACCAGTGTGCAAAGACATGCTCGTTAAAACCAAACTGGGGCTTCGAATCGAACCCTTTAATTAACCCCGTCATGAAGTCAACATTTCGCAGCAGATAGTTTCCTTTATTCCAGGTTCATGGTCCTTCTCTTTGTTCTTAACGCCGTGCAGCTTCACAGCATATCATTAGTGGAGAGAGTGACACAGCGATAGAGGATGAATTATCTCCCGCTCTCCTCCTGCCTTATAAACTCAATGTGAGGACGCGTCATTATCAACTCCCCAGCCACTCGTACAGACAAGTGATTTTGTGCCTGCATTACTCATCCTGACACAAAATGGCATTATTCATCCGTTGGCCATAGAGCCCTTCTATGTGGCTGAACAGTTGAGCTGAAGTTAATTGATTTGTTCGCTGGAAATGTTACATGTTTGTTCAGATTATCATATCAGAGAATGAGCTACTTTACCTTTGCACCTCACTTTTCACTCAAACGCTTCACACCAACCACCTGATCAAGATTAAAGCAAAACACTGAGGAGGGAACCAACAGGTAAGTAGTGCGAGAGGAAAACAAGAGTTGCATCAGAGGAAAAAAAGATCAGTTAAAGTTTTTGCATTAAAGTAAATTTCTTACAGTTTCAACATTGATTTGTTTGCAAAATCGTTTAACATTTGAAAAGGGCTCCTCAACTTTTGCTCAATCTGATCTATTGTCCCTAAAGGTTAAAGGTGCACAATTTAAAAGTTTAAAAAAGCAGATGTATTGCGTCTCAATATGGCCCAGCTAACGGTGCTAACGGTGCTAACGGTGCTGACAGAGCTAACAGTGTTAGGCTGGACCGGAGGGCTGTAACCTCCACATGAATTTTTTAATTGATTTTTTTGTAATAACCACATGAGCTCAGCGCAGAGCGGCGGCCATGAGCTATTGAGGTAAATTCACATGCTGGCGGCCCGGCTATGTCAACAAAGGACAGAGAAGCTCTGATTATAAACATAGAGAGGGAGACCGACTTCCTCCTCTGCTCAGGTATTAATCCGCTATATTAATGTTCAGAATATTCAGGAAACTGTTGTGAAAATCTCTTAATTGTGGCGAATAAAATTAGCAACAGCTGCTTGAATTTGCCATTTTTGTTGTTATATTCAATATGTATTTACCAGACTGGTCCTCTTGAGGCCCAAACACTAAATTACAGTTAAACAAAGAAATTAAACACAAGGAATATAAAATAGCACAAATGAGAGGGGAAAACATTTTCAAACAAGACTGCCTGAGTTAGCACACAACCCAGGAAGAGATCAAAGACAAACATTTTGTTGATCTACGATGTGGATTTTTCGCCAAGCGTTAGCAGTGCTCCGCTACGGTCCAGACTGAAATGTAAAATAAAACTTGCAGCAGATGTTCATTGTCCCCAGAGGGTGAATCCCACTGACTTGTCCTCTAACATCACCATCAGGCGGCATTTTAATTTGTTCAGTATTTTAGTTGATGACCAAACACTGAACAAAAGAAACTACATTCCAGCCTCAGCTTCCTTTTGTGTTCGGTTCAAACTAATGTTCGCCGCTGCACTGTCAGCTGTCAAATAAATGTGAAAATACCCCAAAAAAACAATCTAAACAAAAACAGAACTACATTGAACCCCTTACACGTAACAGGGTTAGGGGTTAAATTCCCTTTAAATCTCAGTCTGATGGTAGAACCCCTACCTGACGCATCACAAAGGAAACTGCTGAGAGAGGAATAAAGAGGCATTTAGCCCGAGGGCTTCTCCTCTTCTTCAAAGAACAATACTCACAGTCTATTGACTGTCACTGAGAAGGATATTCCATCTGAAATACAAATGAATTTACAAAAGAGGGAAAAAATCCTGGAAGCCCCCCTGAGCACGACATTCATTTCATGTCAATACCAAATTTGCATTGAATAATGGCCTCAGTTTCCTCTTTCACTTCCCAGGCAGCAGGACGGCAGTCACCTGTAGAGACAATGTGATGTATAGCGGGGCAGGACTCCCCAGATAGGAGAGGACTCTCCAGCCCTTCATATCCTGCCAGTGGGAGATTCAATTAAAGCATTACTAACATGGTGGTGGTGGAGTTTGGGGGGGGAGCGGGGGGGTGGATGTGAGCAGGTGCTGGGGGAAGAGACTGCAACTCAATTTCAAATGTATTCATATTACACTGCAACTAAATTATTCTGATCAGTTTATGCATCAATTAAGTTTTGAACTAATCACCATGTTCGATGGGGTTTTTATATTTTTCTGATTGCTGTGGAGCATCAGTGAGAATGCACATGGCTTTACCTCCACAGGTTCGTCCTTTTCTCCGTGACGAGACGACATGTAACACTGGTGCACACGCACCCAACACACAGTTTAAAATCTCTGACGCTCTCTAAACTCCCACTGCACACACACAATATGCTTTTTTCCCAGCAGACGTGTTGAAAATGTTGCAGTGAGAAAAGCACAGTGTTATAAGTAATAAGTACCCAATATTATATTGGTATCTTAATGTTGTATTTGGTCAAAAGTGGAGATATTTCTACTACTTTATATTCTGTTGGGTAGAAGAGCGAATAGCTTTGCATGTGAAAATATGATCTGCAAGGCTGCAGGAGTTAAAAGTAGCATGAAATCATATTCAACTGATCAAATTTGTTCTGCCAGTATGAATGAATGAATTTTATTTATATAGCGCTTTTCACAGACAATAATATCACAAAGTGCTTAACAGAGCAGACATTTAAAAGCATAAACAACACAATGTGACCCTAGGGTCAATAAATTATATACACAGAGAAAAGTAAAAAATAAAAAATAAAATAAAAAATAATAAAAAATAAAATAAAAATATAAAACATATTTTAAGAGCAGGTCTAGGACATGGGTTTACAGTAAGAGCGTTCCTCTTAGTAAGTAAGTAAAATGTATTTATAAAGCGCTTTTCTCAGACAAAAGTCACAAAGTGCTTCACAGAGCAGAAATTACAAGCATAAAAAAACACAATAATTTCCATAAATAAATAAATAATACAAAATGAAAACATTAAGGGCAGGTCTAGGACACGGGTTTTACCCAAACGGCAGTCAAACAAGGTGCGTTTTGAGCTGGTTTGTAAAAGTGTTCTTGCGAGGCGTAGAGGTGCAGGCAGAGCGTTCCTCAGCCTCGGTGCTACAGCCTCAAAAGCTCCGTCACCACGGGTCTGAAAGCGTGTGTGCGTGGGACTGACACCGTTTGGCCTGAGAGTGCGGGCGGGTGAAGTAGGTCATACATATGTAGGTCAGCTACATATGTATATTCTCTGTTACACTAGTCATGTCAAACACAGAACCACGTGTGATATTCTGGTCAGGATTAGTACGTTTCCAAATATTTCATGCTGAATTACAGGGAAATAGGTTTTAAGCGACCTGCGAGGCCTCACGCATTTTACATTTATTGGTGCAATAATAACAATTAGCTACCTCCTCGGTTTTAAAAATCTCTCTCATATACATATACATACATATACTGTCAACCTCTCTGAGCCCCTGTTGAGCCCCTGCAGTTGAATTCCCCCCCCCCCCCCTTGGTCCTTGACACAGTGTCCGGGTATCCAGGGGAGTCGTGTTGGCTGCGAGAGGCTCGCAGGCGGCAGCACCTGGTGCGTCTGAACTGGAAACCTGACCATCGGCAGGTACAAGAATAGCTCGACGGGACTGTAAAGGCCACTCACCTGACCTGCAGTGAACTGTCATTGAACTTATCTCCCCTCTGAGGACAAAACCCTGCTTAGTGTTTGGATATTTTAAAGGCTCGTGGTTTCCTGAACCCACTGCTCCGAAGCTCTTGAGATCTTGTAAATCATCAGAGATACGGTATGTTTACAGGAATCACATATGCCCCACAGAGCCCTTGTCAATCCGATACAGTTTACAAGATAAAAGGATTATAATCGGTAGAAACTACGTGAAACTTTTATTTGGCACAAAACAGGAAGTGGATAATTGGATAATTATCTGAAGTGTTTGAAGAAGTGAAACACAAAACATCCAGAATCTTTGGGACAAGAAGCTACATGGTGTGTGTGTGTGTGTGTGAGAGGAAATGTTACAGGATTTTGAGATTCATCCTGGCAAACACAACATCTTTGCTTCTCTCACTGGCTCATGATCAATGACAAAAAAAAAGGATATGTTTGCAGAATCATGCTTTATTTTAAAATCTGTGTCACTTAATTGTACACGAGATGAGGCCATCTGTTGCCTGCTCTCTGTCGTACACCAACACTTCTGTCCTTTCAGATCCTGCCACTCCCTCATGCACCGCATTATTCCCGTCACCTGACTTCTCCCACCTGCACACCTGCTCAGCTGCTCACACATCTAATGTGCAGCCTTCACCTGCCTGTATGAACCCCTCCCTATGTTGGACTTCTGACCCCCATATCTTGCAAACAAAAACTGACTTACTTATTTCTCATTATTTCTTGTTTATTTGGATGCCTATTTTCACATACAATACATTAAACAGAACAGTTGACCGGCGGTATTTTCTCTGAATTATGTAACTGACCCCTTGGCCAGTTTGTAGTGATGGGAAGTAATTCAGTATATTCACTCAAATACTGTCATTACGTAAAGTACACCGAAAATGTACTTGACGTTTTCTGCTGTTTCAGTCTACCACATTTATTTGACCACACAAGTTGTTCTGCAGAATAACTTCGTTTTTATCTGTCACAAGACATAATATCTGCATTATGACTCACTTCACTTTTGATACTTTTAGTATTTTCTTCGAGTAATACTTGTGCAAAACTTTTACCTCTACTTGAGTATTTTTACACTGTGGTATTATTGTACTTTTGCGTGAACTAAAAAGGATCTGAATACTTCTTCTATCAGTGCAAATGTGTTTGTTGAAGTTAATTTCTAGGTTCAGGTTTCAGGTAAACAACTGGTGGTAAGTACAGCATGTGCACAAGTACAGAAGCACTCATTTTGAGGTGTTTGTATTCGAGTAAGCCTCCATTTCTACTGCATTTCAGAGGGAAATATTGAATCCTCTATTTCACATTACCTCATAATAGTTAAAAAACAAATGCTTTTACATTAATGCATGACTCATAATTATGAGATAATAGTGTAACTATATATCACAACGTGTCTGCATTCATTTTCCCTTATAATCCTTATTTACTGAGGCAACACTGTCATTTCAGTACTTTACCTTCTAACATGGTATTCTTACAGTGTGTAATTGCAGCTTTTAGCTACTTGAGTAAATAATATGCTGACATACTAATGTCCCTTCAGCTCTACTCTCTAGACCAGGTTCTACTTTTGGAGAACCACCTCGCTGTGATATTTCGTGTTTTTTTTGAGGAGTGAGGAGGAGAGACAGTGAGAGTCGCGGGACGACCCTGACAGAGCTGGAGGACCACCGCTTGGAAACGACTTTCGGCCATGTGCGGCCAGTAGGAGGGGCCATGTGCTGGAGGTGTTTGAGAAGGTGACGCCGTAAACGCGGCCAGTGTGTCGCAAACCAGGTGTTGTTTTTTTTGCAAGGGAGGGGGGGGGAGGAAGGTGATGTCGTAAAGCGGACAGGAGAAGGGAGGGGTGAGGAAGAGGAGGGGGGGGGGCAGACAGGAGGAGGAGGGAGGAGGTGACTCGCGAGCGGCTGCGCTTCAGACTCAGCGAGAGGATCATGGCGGATGGCCCCAGGTGTAAGCGCAGAAAACAGGCGAACCCGAAGAGGAGCAGCGGTAAGTCCGAACTCCTCCGTAACCGCCGCCGGGCGAGCCGGGCGGGCTGCCGGGGAGCTTTTCACTCGGTGAACTCCTTCTGGATACTTTTGGGGAGTGAGTTGAACCACGTTTCGGGGAGTTTGAATGTGTTCATACCCCAGTGTGGTGGTGTACCGTTATACCTGGCTGGCGTCTCTCTCTCCGCCTAGCGGTTCACGGGGCACGCCTCACAGAGTGGACCGTTATCCCGCAGTTAACCCAAAAGGAGCGCTCGGTAGTTGTCCGTGTTATTAGTTTCCTTCACTTTGTTTCTCTACTTTTCTGCCACTTTTGCAACACTTGGCGGCAGGTTGCGGGGCTTTTCACGCAACAACGTGGCCCGTTACTCGCAGTTTGTAGTGAAGTGTGTGGTTTCCTTTTTTTCTGTTTCAGGGCGAGGTTGTTGCGAGGTTAGTTTCATTGCTAACTTGCTGCTCACTCGGCCCCCGGATCGTACAGTTTCCCCCTCCCCGTTCACATTAATTCAACTTTATGGGTTTGTGTCGGTGGCCGGATGGGCAATCGTGCTGTTGCGGTGGAAGCGTGGTTTTTTCCCCGCATGGGGTCTGGTCTGGTTCACTGCTGCTCCGGTGATGGCAAAGAGAGATGGGATGTTTATTTTATCCCCTCCCCGCCACTACTGCAACACCACATGTTTTCCCAAGTTAAGGTAAGAATGGATGTTGTATTTATTTTGGTCCTGCTGTAGATTGGTGTCTTCGTGCACGCGTTTCCTCCTCGCTTGCACCAGTTTAGCTCTATTAATAGAGCGTTTTCTGTGTTTTGTTGTTGATTGTCTTGCAAATTGCCCGTTGTGCACATGTTCGACTGTTGCTCTTTGCACCTGTAAATTCGGGTTAGTGAACCGTTGGCAATGTTGATAATACATGTTGTTTTTAGCTGCATATTTGGCATTAATTAAGAATATATACATATGTTTTTCTAAGCATTCGTTTCGAGTCACTAAAATGTACTTTTAGTGTGTATTTGACATATTTACCAGATCTTTCTTAGTGGTATTTGTATTTGCTTTTGCTATAGTTGTAATAATCCTCCTACAGGGCGTTTATAACATCATTTTAACCATGATCTCAGATCATGTGTTTGCTGGAGCATCGTTTCACACGATACGAGTGTTTTTAAGTCCACTTGTTATAAAGTCAAGGATATAAAAACAGAATTCAGGTGAAGGCTGTTGTCATAGTTTTAAACGTACACAGCCCGAGCCTCTCATTGGACGGATCTTACCTGTGCTCTCCCCCTCTTACATCGTATCGGCCAATAAAAAAAAAGGTAACCCATATATTTATATATTTCTATTCACCGTTACGAGGCACAATGTGCGTGAGCCGAGGGGCTGGAAAGCACCTTTTTCTTCTTCTCTCTCCTGGTGACGACACGACGGTGACTCTGTGCGTCCGTACAGGAGCCATCATCATCACCATCACCATCATCATGTTTACCTGAACGCGGATAACGGGGCTGACAAACGGCCTAGAAATAAACAGAAATAACACCTGCGGCTCTCCACCGTGGACGGAACAGGATCTGCTCTGCGTTTCCCGAAAGGCTCCGTGTCTCGTGAGGAGCCACAAAAAACCGCTCCAAATGTCAACTTGTGCAGGTAGAGATGATTTTTTTTTTTTTTTTTGTAGTTGTGCCATGCCAGCTTCGCATGGATGCTCGCCTCCCTTCATTCTCGCGGGATTTATCTCATTGACACGCATTTTTCTGACCCACTTGTGCATGTTTTATGTTTCCTTTTATGTGTTTGTTTTTTTTGCGTGTGTGGATTGGTCGCCTTTTTTTGGGGGGGGGGGGGGGGGGGTCTCGTGCAGCTGTGTGCGAGACTCCGCACGTAAACTGAGCGGTGCATAAGGTGGTTTATTCCTCCGTTATCCCCCCCCCCCCCACTCCCACCGTGTGCAGTAACGGTGCGCATGGAGCTCACCGTTAAACACCTCGTTTCCATCTATTGTGTTGCGGTAATTCGTTATACAATATCCTGCGCGGTGTGCAGGGAGGGAATGGCGGTCAGTACCATTACTGCAGTGAAGGCGGGGTTGTTGCTTTTTTTTTTCTCTCTCCGGACCGGGAGACAGCCAGGTACGCAAGGTGATGCAACGCCTATAAAGGTGTATTTTCACCGTGATATATCCCTGCAGTGTGACGCTCAAACACCGGATGGGGGACTCCTTAGCGACTCGTTGGGTTTCATTTTCCAAACATAGAACGGTAAATGAGATCAGAACGGTAAAAAGGAGCGCGTCCGCGTGACGGGGGCGCACAATCAAGATGGCAAATAAAGGTGCTGCGATTCAGTGCGCACCGCTTTCATCTGCGCATCCTGCTCGGCTCCTTTTCCACCTGCCTCGATCCAAAGGTGTATTTCTTTATTCGTTCATTTACATGACACATGCTGCTCGTTCACTCCTTTGGGTTTGTCAAAGAGCTGACGTGCCAAGCATTAGCCTGTGCTAATGTACCACTGACATCACCATGATGTGGCAAACAGCATACCTTCAACTCTACTGCCACAAAAGAGACTTACTGAGGTTATTGTTGGACACCCTTTCTGTCATTTATTACAATATTAGTAAACAGACCGTAGATTGGCATTTATTTACCGATTAATCAGATCTTTTCTCAATAAATAGATTTATTTTCTCTACAATGTCAGATAATAAATAAACTGAATCGTAAAATAAATGCATGTTATAATTTCCCAGACCAACAGTCTAACAGCCAAAGACATTCAGTTTATTTAATATAACAAATCCTCACATTAGAGCAGCTGCAACCAGAGAATGTTTTGCATTTTTCATTCATCGCTGATCAAAAAAAAGCCAATAAATACCTTGCATTAATCGACTGATCGATCACGTTTCAGCTGTCCCAACACCTCACATGTCCCAGGGACTCACGTGAGAGTTTAGCTGAATCGTGTTTATTATTATGGGTTATGACGTGAGAACTGTATCGAGGCAAAGCATTACAGTTGGACATTAGACAGTAATCTATATTAAGAACAGACTGAAGGCTGTAGTGGACACACAGCATCACACTCAGACCCACAGCTGGTTTTGCTTGGGTCCAAACCACAATGTCAAAGTTGGCCTCGCTTTTTATTCAGTGGTCTAAGTTGCCCAATTATGTTTTCGGGAACTAGAACTGTTTGCAAAATCATTATCGGATCATTATCGGACGGATTAAGCGACCTGCCATTCTCGCTGGTCAGCGGCAAACAAATGAATCCACTTCCAGTTCACGTCATTGTAGACAAACATGGTCTGTGCTCTTTGCCAGCGTTCATGCAGAAAGAAAATATTCAACGACTGCAGCAATCAGGTGTTGACATCCGTCTCTGGAAAACCTTGTGTTTTGGGGTCACTTCCTCCAGTTATGAGTACTAGCTATCGGCCTGCAGAGACCCTGAACAGCGCTCACTTTTCTCTTACTCGACTTGTTTTTGCCTAAATTAAACCCTTTCCACACATCAGTGTGCGTTGTAGCAGCATGCACAGTACATAAAACAGTTCCTGTGTTTAAAAAAGTAAAAGCGTGTAAAGCAAAGCAAGACGCGGAGGAGAAATCGTTTTTGGTCCTTGATGAGCTTTGTTTTTATCTCCGCCGCCCGTTGATCGTGGGCGGTTCTTCTGTAAATGTCAGGTGTCGGCCCTCGGAGCGACTCCGCCGCCGCTGCCACTTTGGTCACGGCTTCATCATCCAACGGCGTTCCTCTCGCTTCAAAGTGCTCCATGTTTGTATGTGTGTACGAGCGCGCTCCCAGCTGGGCTGTAATCTAACACTGCAATTTAGGGACGACAGGAATGCAGCCTGGCGTTAACATACCTTGACAGGGTAAACACAGCGGCCTGCTCCCAGACTTGGACTGCTCATAAACCTCCAAAGCCCGGCCAGGGCCCGCGGCCTTCACTGGGTTTTTGTGAGGAATATGGGAAGGGTGTCATGTTATGTCAGTGTGTGTGCCCTCGAGGTGGAACAAATGTGTTGAATGCATCGCCTCGCTCTCGAAATGTTTTTTTGTGAAAGGACTATTTGAAATCCAGCATTCTTTACATGCTTGTTTACCAGCTGGCAGTCTTCTTCTGGGCCTTTGCAGCGTATCCTGGCACGTTATCGCCACCTGTGGGTCAGTGTTATAAGTGGACCTCGTGCTTGTGCGCGAGATAAACAACCCTAAGACTGACCCGCTCTCAGGAAAAAGGTCAAAATACATCAGCTCCATAGCACGACTAGAGGAGGAACCCTTTAAGTCTCCGGTTCTACAGCGGATGCTGTTCGTAAATAAACGTTTTCCGTTTTGATGATAATTCTCAAGCCTTTACTTATTTAAATTGCAGATGCACGCTTGGTTAAATAGTATGGGGATTGTTGTAGTGTTCATGACGCTTGCTATAAGTTACATCATGTCAGGGAAACAGACATTTGTTGATTTGAAAGTGCTTTGAGTCACCGTGTTAAAGGAAGCCTCCTGTTGGTGTTTGACGCGATGAGACGACTGGTATTTATTCAGCTGTCCTCTGTAGATGCGTAACGCTCCATTAATGCCTCGCAAGCTTTTGCATCATCTCACGAGAACCATACGGCACCTCAGACCGCGATACGCCGCGGCTTCGTACAGTCACTCGCTCTTAAAAGGGCTCAAATCTAAACGCTGCGGCATGTTTTATAGTCCTTCATTCTTCTAGATTTGTATAAATGCACCATTTTCTTGAGGTCAATTGAAAGTTGCTCCAGTTACAGTCGTCATGCGAGCGTCCCGCTGCCTCTGAGATATTATTCAGCGTCTGTGTGTCGGGCCCTGGTACACGCACTAGATTAGTATGACAACAAATAATAGCTGCTTGAATGTTGTGTAAATGTAAGTCACTCTAACTTGTCATCAGCAGGGTAATCGGTCGTTTGTGTGTTCGTCTTTGTGTAATGTGAATATGTATGTCCATATGTACCTTTGTTGTGTATTTGGGAGATGGCAGTGTCAGAAGGAAATGGTCCTGAGAGGTATTAGCAGTGGTTGTGGTCAACAGTAGCTGTTAATTGATCCATGACCATCGGCCATTCATGCTACTTTCTCCTCTTGCTGAAGAGCCTGGGGCTCTGTGTGTGTGTGTGTGTGTGTGTGTGTGTGTGTGTGTGTGTCTGAGTGTGTGTGTGTGTGTGTCCCTTGCACAAATGGGCCTGTGGAATGACAAAGCACTACAGGATGTCTTTAGCGCGTCAGCATTATCCCCTCCCATCGCCTTTTATGGTCCAGAGGGGGAGGTGCGTCCAGGCTGGTGATGCTGCTGCTGTGACTAATTGAGCAGTGTGTGTGTGTGTGTGTTGGTGCGTGTGTGTGTTGGTGCGTATGCGTTAGCGAGAGAGAGAGTGTGTGTGTGTGTGTGTGCTAGCATCAAGGTGAGAAACAGCTACTTCGCTCCAGGCTTTGCATAACAACAGAGGCCTGCTTGTTTGGATTTACATGCATTAACACGGTGCCTGTTAGGGGAAAAGAATCGGCGGTTCCTACTGGTGCTGCTGGGTTTCAGTTCGATGACGTCGGCCAACAGATGAGACAGTTGAAGCACGTGACTCAATACGGCCTAATTAAAGGCATACACACGTCATCTTCAAACAATACACACCCCGGCGTCTGACTTGTAAAGATGAATTCAAGAGTCAAGAGTCTGGATCATTTCAGTCATCGGCAACTTTGGGTATTATTCAACTAAGTACACGTACTTATGGGTAAGAAAAGTCACAGCTTCAGAAAGTAGCCTCAGCCAAAGGAGTGAAAGCGTTCGCTAGAGACGGGGCTTGTTATCGTGCAGGTGTGACTTGCCCCCGCTGCTCGTGAACACTCAACATGAGAACTATTTTTAGTCGCGGTTTAGGGGAAATGGAGCGCTGCTGCCCTCCGATTTGACACGAAACCGAGAGCGACCAATTGTGTCGCTCAGGCTGCGCTGCACCGGGGAGATGAATCTGAAACATGTGTGGCTTTGGAAACTCAAAACTGGAAGTTGTCTGTGTCCACGGTGTTGACAACACTGGTTTTAGAGCCTCCGCAGCCCTCCGCAGAGAGGTCAGAGGTCAATGGAGCAGCGCCGGAGCACCAGAGAGCGCGTGAGCCACATGTGCTCAGACGCACCGTGACTCAGTGAGCCGCACCGAGATGCTCAGGAAAGTTTGTTTGGCATATTTTCTCCGCGAACGTCACACAAAAGTGCACATGGAAATTATAACAGATCATCAGAAATCATTACAAAAAGGTAAACCGTGTCTTTACTGCACCAATGTCAGTTTTTTAAATACAAGTGTCTGCGTGTGCAGGACTAGAATTGCAGTTAAAACTTTTAAGAGAGGTGGAAAGTGAGCTGGCTATGTTAAGCAACACTAGGCTGCAGAAATGGTTCTTGTCACATATTCAAATATTTCCCATAATGTCAGATCACAGAAGAGTGACAATGACTTTGCTGTCTGGATGATTTGAGAAAGAACTGCTGCGAATCAATGAAGCGCAGTCAGCGTTTAAAGCTGCTGTGCCCCAAAATGTAACCGTTAAAGATACGTGCCACGCAGTGAATGAAGAGAGGAAGAAAAGATCCCCTCTCTCTGCAGTCGGCCGTGTTAAATTACAGCAATATCGCAGTAAAGCCGAATCCTCCTCCGAACTTCAAATGACGTTTGAAATTGATGTCATGAAGACAGAGTTTGCTCGCTGCCACCTACGCTCAAAACAAAAGCCAAACGTGGAACCAGAACTGAAATTAACCTCCAGCGCCGGCGGTGCATAACATCTCAGAGCAACTGCCAAGCTCGCATTAGCACTTTTCCTAAAAAGGTGGCCGAAGCCATTCAAGCACCTGCATATTCATGTGTTGAAGAGGCTCCCCGAGCAGCTAAAGCCTTAATCTACACCGTGTGGCGCTAACCGAGGCTGAGCTGTGAAAGACGGCCTGTGGTGAAGGGAACCTGTTTATTCTGACCAGCGTCCCACCGTGCGTGTGTGTGTGTGTGTGTGTGTGTTTAAACTTCCATATTTAAATGCATGTGTGCATTTGCATGAATGTTTAATAAGGTTTTTTTTTTTTTAACGTTCGTGTGATTGTGTGGGTTATGTGTGCATGAAGGCCAGTGTGTGTCAAAAGAAAGAGTCTCATTCAGAGAGGTGGTGGTGGTGGTGGTGGTGGTGGGGGGGGGGGCACTCTTTCACACTCAGCCGGTGGGAAACTCCTCTCCTTTGGTGGTGGTACAATTTGCATATCCTGCACATCCTCCATTCTGTGCCGCCTGAGAAGCAGAGCAGAGGCCGCCGGCTCAGAGAGGACGCAGCCCGGAGCTGCCGCCTGCCTCCAGGCTCTACACGGAGCCACGGCCACGGGCGCTGGTGCAGCGGAGAGTAGGCCGAGCCCACGAGTAACCCCACGCATGTTGGTCACTGAAGTGGGGCGACGCTCGCCTCGCGATAGGCTCCTCACTTGTCTTTCGAACAGAAGAGAAGAGGGAAGGAGCGGAGTAATGAAATGGATAAGTAAAAGAAAACACAAGTTGAAAGATCAGCTTCGATGAGGACCTCTACCTTTGTGCCTGTGCTGAAATATTGTGTGTTATCAAACAGAGCTTAAACGACAAGCAAACAAAAGTTTATTTTATAGTTCCAGTTTCTCATTCGAGGGGATTTTCTGCTTTTCTTTGTCGTATCTGATGCTAAACAGAATATTTTGGAGTTTTGGACTGTAAATCTGAAGATGTCATCTCAGTTGCAGCCTTCGAATCGGATGTTCTTAAAACAAGTAACATCTATTTAAACAGATTAATACCCTTTTATCATACTGGAGATTCTGTTTTTGATATTGGTTTAGAGTAAATGTGAATTAAAAAACATTTAAAACCTCAAAAGTGTAAATAATTGGCGCTTGTTGGATTACTGATCCTGAACGGAGCTTTATTTAACTTGACTCGATTGAACTAAAGTTCTACAGTATGAACTCATTCTAAGAGCGTTTATGCTCAAATGTCCCTTCACAGGAACCAGCAAAGCTCTATAAAAACCAAAGGGTTTGAGGGAGATTTCAAGATATTAATGAGTGAACAAAGCTTAAAAAAAGTGGAATGTAAAACCTACAGTAGGAGCCGGGGAGGCGACCTCCCAGCAGCCTCAGGAGACATAAATCATGAGCGGTGGACAGGTGGGTGAGGAGGGGCCTGGACTCACTAAAGACCCCCCAGAGACCTCGGTGGGTCCAGCAGCAGCAGGACAGGTGGGAGTGGAATAGAGAATGAGATGAGAGTGATTCATGCTCCTCTCTCACACTGGAGCTGTGTTTTATTATTGTCTGATGTTTTACAGCTCTATTAATGGGTAATGCAAATATTTCAAGGACAGTTGTACTTGAGTGGTCGCCTCATTGCCAGTGCTGCTATTGGTATTTAAATATCATTCAGTTATGTGTGGAGCTGTTGGCTACCAGTGATCCTGCTGTAAACGCTGCTGTGCTTCTGTGTACGTTGTGATGTTGTAGCGATTGGATTCTCTCTTTGCGTCTCCTCCATCCTGAAGGATGAGAAGCTCGTACTGAATGGGCGAGGAAGTGGAGCGCCCTTCTTCTGCTCGCAAACAGAATCTGTTCAGATCCGTTAATAAACTGTCGGTGTAGATTTGGATCCGTGTGTTGACGCAGAACATTAGGAGTCGTCTCCTTCTTTTAAAAGCGTGCAAGCGAAACGCACCGTCGGGTGAAAGAGAGGCGGAGAGGAAGGGAGTGTTGTTATTGAATTACAGGTGATGGCTGCTAATTGGGCCCTCCAGAGGTTCTGTGTGTGAGTGTGTGTGTGTGTGGCTCAAGGGATGCAGAGTTGATGAAGCTGTGAGGGTAAAGTGCGAGGGCCCCAGTGCGCTCCCTGAGTGCTGCGCTTTAGAGGCCGTCCTGTCCCTGCGGAGGGCAGCGCTAATGGAAGCCACCCGGCCCTGATGGATTACACCCAGACGGGACGGATGGACGGATGGACGGAGGGGGCACGGAGCCACCGGTGATGCTGCTGTAATGGAGGCGGCTGCTGAGCCAGAAGAGCGCTCGCTCTCTGATGAGCTGCAGGCGCGAAGCAACACGTTTGCACCGGAGCTGTGACAATAACCGCGTTACCTCCATGCAGGGTGTCGGCAGGGCCCGAAAGCCATATCTCTAAACACCTTATTCTACCGTCACAGAGTCATGTGACATGCCATGTGACTGAGCCTCAAGTCAGGCCATGAAGACGTAACAACTGTGTTTGACATTAGATCTGAGGGAGTAACAGAGTTCAGGATATTTATCAAGCAACAACACCAAATATTTACTGGTTCCAGCTTCTCTAGTGTAAAGATCTGCTGATACTTAATCACAAACTGAATATGTTATGTTTGTTGGACAAAACAAACTAATCAATTTTTCATTTCATGCAGATGGCAATTGAATATCTTTGGGTTTTAGACAGAAGAACAAAGCAATTTGAACCCTGGACTTTAAAGTATTGTTTACTATTTGCTGATTTTTTATTTATTTTAATAAACAGATTAATCGAGAGAATAACGGGCCAATTAACCGATGATGCACATCATCTCTCAGCTCTAGTGGAGTTTCATGACTAGTGCGTTTTACTAACAAGGCATTTTGGATAAAAACAATGTTTCTGCCCCTTTTCACTGCATTTTGTTTTGTATTAATCATGACATCCAATTAGCTGTCCGTCTGTAATTGTTATTCTTTTTCCCGCTGAGCGTTCAGGATCTCTGCCGTCGCCGAGAAGGCCGCCGTGTTTATCCACTTTGCAGGATTTCTGTCGATCGAAGCAGTTCTGGCTGCAGCGTGACTGCTGAGGCGCTCGGCCTGCGAGAGATGTGGCCAAACGCCACCGCAGGCTCCCTCATCATTCGCTCTTCTGCGTCCGCCGCTCGGTGGGATTTTGGCTCCCTCTGCCTTCGCCGGGGGAAACCTGTGGCGTAAAAAGGCTGACGCACCTTCTTCTTCTTCTTCTTCTTCTGCGTTCTTTTTCTGCGTGCTGCATGAGAGGACATCGAAGCAGCCGTCTGAATCGCCACACTCGTCTCTGTCCCCGGGCCTCGCCGCTAAAAGGCTTATCAACCACACATAATTATTGTGCGTGCGTGTTTGGGATGGTGTGGCTTGTTTACTTTGAAGGAGGCGTGTCTGTTATGGCAGGAAGTGAGTGACGGGGTCTACTGTGTGTCCTCACAGGGGTTCCTCTGTTATAGTGCTGCAGCAGTGGTGGGCGGGGTCATTGTGTGGCCCTGTTGTGACCCTCCTGAGTGCAAACATTTCAGTTTTTTATGTAAAAGCTGATGTTCTTAAAGGTACATCGTCCCTACATTGATGTCTCTTTTATTGGTGCACCAGGGCTCAGGGAAGCTGTGGTCAGCTGTCAACTTCTCTTTGTGCTGTGAAGTCAAACCACACCTATAGATTATCGGTCTATCCTCTCGTTTGTTTTGGCACCGACTTGTCTGAAATTTGAAGATTTTGACCGTGGTCTCAATGTTGGGTTCAGCCGGTGTCACTCCAAACTAGCTGTTAACTTTGGAAACCCTAAGCCGGAGTAGTCGACGGGCAAAGACTTTAATTTCCTGCCTTCATCAAGTGTGAAACCGAAGCAGACTTTCTGGCTGAGCTGCAGTTTTCCTTTTCGGGTTATCGGTGGAAGAGAATTGGCACAGGTGCTGCAGCTTCTTTACGTCTCGACCGGGTTTCATCAACGGCGCCGTTTGTTTCCCCCTCTGGCTCTCAATGTGAGCTCAGAGACACCTGGAGTTCATCTCACCAACCTGTCGTGAGCTTGTGATTGGCTCATTAGTCACCAGTCGCTTCGCCTCTTAACAGTCGGCGGGCAGACGCCCCCGAAACTCAACAAAAGAGACATTTTTTACAGCATAATATCAAAATGATCTTCTCTCTGCACACCAAACTTCAGTCACAAAACCTTATCGCTGAAATAAGTAGAGTCCATTAATAGATTGATCAATTGACAGAAAATGTACGTAATATTAGAGATGTCATACACAGCACTTGTTTGTCTCTTCTGACATTTTATACAACAAATGATTGAACGATTGGCGGGTTAATCCGTTTATGATGATAATTGTTTGTCGCAGCCCTAAACTGTGACAGAACTCTCAAAATATGCTCTGAGCTGATTTGGGAACAGGAAAATGCTGCAAGTAAATTAATCCAAAAAAGGATAAGTGTGAATGTGGAAATATGTTCATCGGACGTGACCGAACATTTTCCTCCCTTGAGTTTGACTTCGTTCATGGAAAACCTGTTCTCTGGTCTGTGCCGATCCATCTCACAAGTCCCGTTTATTCATCTCCATATTGTCCTCAACACAGCGCATGAATTCAGCTGAAAACAAGAAGAAAGTTTAGGATTTGCTGCTATTATATTCAGTGTGTGTGTGTATATATATATATATATATATACACACACACACACCCTGCCCAGTGTAGCAGGTGTGCCTGGTCTTCAGCCCCATTACCAGTCTCATAAATACCACCTGACACCGGTACAGCGGGCAGGCTTCGATATAAAACTCTCCTCCTGTGGCGTGAGCGTGCAGCCTTTCAGCACAATTATATTATAGCACACTTCGGGGGGGAACCAGCTCGGCCTCCTAACAGACCGAGCCGGTCTGAGCGTGCATGCTTTCTCTCACGCTGACTCCAAATTGGAGCGGTTTTTATTTCCGTATAAACCAATGTTTCTTAAACGCGCGGCGTGAATTAATTTGACCTGCAGCGACCGTAGTTGACTGCTTATTTCAAGTTATTTTTAAAAGTGGATGCATAACGTCCAACACGTTCATTTGAGACTTTAACCTCGGCCAATAAACACACACACACACACACACACTTTCATTAGCGTTAAGTGTGCATCAAAAGTAATGGTGCTCATTGGAGAAACGAAACACATCAGGAAGGGCCAACGTGTTCTGGAGTTGAACCCCTCTGCAACTTAAATCGTGGCTGGAAGGTGTTGGAACTATAATTATTTGTCCACTTTGTGCAGACACACCTGCGCAGTGCTTTTCTGTTTTGCCGTCTCGCCTGGATGACGTTTAAGCCGAGCGGCGATCTGAGCGTGCTCGACATTTTGCTAAACTGTGTTCGGAAAAAAGGTTCCTGCCTGTCCCTGTGTTTTCCTTCCCTTCCTCCCTGCATTGTGTGACTGGGTAAACAGGCGCACACACACACACACACACACACACACACACGCACACGTCCTCTCAGACTACCTATACATCTGGGGAGTTTGCTTTGTACGCCTACAGGCTCAGGATTATGCCTTTGTCTTTGCGTGCAACGCCACAGCAGCCTTGAGTTGTTTTTTTTTTTTGATGTGTTCCCCAAACACACCTGTAAAGGAAAAAGTAGGTTAGCATCTCATGACGCTCTCAAAGCAGCTCGGTATCTTTCTCAGTCTGTACATGAAGTTTTCTGCTGCTTCTTCTGTCTTGTGCCCAGACATAGGAGTTGTGCAAATGCCCGAATGGCACCGTTTGATCCGTTTGCATGTAAGTTGATAAACCGAAGCTAATCTGAGACCAAACGCACCGCTGTAGTGAGGTACAGTTCTCTGTTCATCCCAGAGCTTTTAAACTTTAATCCCAACAGCTGAAAGCATATGGAGATAGTCGCCCCCCCCCACTCAGACATGAAGCCTCCCCTCTGCACTGCCAGCTCCGTGTCTGAGTCTGCTCCACAGACTCATCTTCCCAGCGTGACGCTCCCCTCGCTGACAGCCGCTCAAAGCGCGCTAGCTCGCCGTCAGACATCCAGACGGCGGCGGCGTGGTCTTCATTTAGTGGAGGACAGAAGCGCCACGCCGGGCCAGGCTATGTGCCAGGGGGGCGCTCACGGCCGCTGCCAGCTCCTGACATACAGCAGACGGGCAGTGCCAAAAATACAGTGGTGTGATTAGAAGTAATACGATGTAAGACGGTGGGATGGTGGGAAGGAGCCCGCTGGATTTGGAGATGGAGATATCGTTAGTGGGGAAAGCAGGAGGAGGAGGAGGAGGCTCTGTCTGCTCTTCATCTGTGGTCTGATTAGGGAGTTAGGCTGCTGACCGGACACACAGACCCATTCAAGAGGACCGGTTCATTGCCAAGAAGGTTTCACATGCAAAGGTCTGGTCTCTTAATGTGGATTCCTAACTCGGTTATTCAATCAATGCTTTAATGAAATCAGTCAGCCAAAACATCTTGAGCTCCTCCAACGATGATCATGAGACAGAAAAACATGGACTCCATCAACACCCACCTCATCCGGGTGGTTGGACCAGGATGCCAAGCAGGGGAGAGACATGAATAAATCAGACTGGAAAGTTTTTGTCTGCCGATATCCAAACACACACATCCAGTGATAACACCCCCCCCCCCCCCCCCCCTTTGCCATTAATGAGCTATATATTGAAGATACGCAAAGAGATATTAGAACACAGAATACATCTTTTATTTCATGTCTCAGTAGGTAAACGTAACCGCCATCGTGTTTTTAAGTGACTGTGCACTTTCATCTTCAAAGCAAACATTTTTGACTGACAGCTAGACTCAGGCGACCGAGGTCAGCACAGTTGTCCAAGAGCCTTTGTGAGCCGACAGCAGCAGCAGCCTGCGTGAGCTCCGGGGCACGGCCGCCCCGCGAGCTCAGGGCAGATCCGCACGAGGCTCGTCTCGTCTGGAGTAAAGCTAAGCGCTTAGTTTAGCGTGGCCACGGTACAGAACAGCGCTCACGGCGGCGCACACATCCCCCACGGGCTGCAGCTTGTGTTGCAGACGCAGCTAAAAAAAAAACACACACACAGATGTCGTGTTTTGCACATCGCAATGCTCAGCTTTTTACTGATGCTCAGTAGCTCTGTGTGCTAGAAGTCTACGGAACAGTTCTGTACGACCCCATTCCCCAAAGAGGTTTCTGCCAAAGAGAAGAGACGTGTGTGTGATATGAATACTGAGCAGCTGAGAACGGGAGGAAGATGTAGGGAGCTGGTAGTGAGTATGAGATCATGACCACAGCAGTGCAGACGTACCTGCTGGGGCATAAATCAGGCCTCACAGAGGTTATTATTGAGAGGGTGGGAGTGTTTTCTCCTGTTCAATCTTGCCGTGACCAAAGTAAAGGAGAAGAGAGATTCATTCTGCAGGCGGGAGACACTTCTATTTTCAAGCACGCAGCTAAAAACGAGTTATTTGGCTCCAAAAAAAAAAAAGAACTATTGGATGTGTTTTTATCAGTTTTCTGGTCCCCTCATGATCTTACTTTATAAAACGTTGTATTCGTGAGAAATAAACCGCAAATATGTGCACCGTCACGAGGACCTGTCAGGCGTTCAGGCGGGGACAGAATGGGTTCTCTGTGGTTTATTGATCCGATGAGTACGATCAGCGGAATGCTTCCACATTACCCGATTGCCTCGAGGATACCCTCCGTTTGGCACCAGTGAAAGAGAAAGTAGGGCCTAATGGATATTAAATAAGTCCAAAATTGAAAACACATCACGAGTTGCAACTAAAGCGTGTCTGAAAAAAAAGAAAGAAGTCCGGACTGAAACACAAGATGCGCTGGAGGTACCGGAGTCCTCTACTCTGCACTTTAGCCGCCATGTGATGGTCTCTGAAGCTCCATCTCTCCCATTATGTTTTACGATCAATCATTACATTACAAATGGGTTTTAAGGCCGCAGCAGGCGGGGGTGCAGCTCACGCAGGAGACGGAGTGTTATGTGCGATTAAAGACTTAATAGGTGAAACTGGATGACATTTTCAGTGCGATAACCCCAACAGTCTCCAGCGCGAAAAAGGTCAACGGAGACAATATTAACACGGCGAGCAGACGTCGAGCGCCGCCGCTGTTACTCCGAACAATTTGTTTTCACTGTCGGTGAAGAGTCAAACTGTCCTTGTGGGTTTCCACGCAGCTCCTCCTCCTCTTTTCTTCCTCCCCCTCTGGTGAAGCTGGGCCTGATTGAGAGGATATTAACCTTGTTGCACCGACCGAAGCTCAACCCAACCCCCACTCTGTGTTTAGCGACAGGAAAGATGGAGGACAGAGGAAAGGAAAGGGGGGGTTGTGTTAAAAAGGATCATGTGGCAGCACTTATTATTTCCTTGATGAATCAATAAACTATTTGGTTCATGTCAGAGCGGCAACAAATAATCGATGAGTCGATCCAAAAGGAAAGTGTCTGGATAATAGATTCGTCTTTCCCCAGTTTCAGACTCATTTGTGAGGATTTGCTGCTTTTCTGAAATTGATTATTCTTTTGTTTTTCTTACGGTTGGTTGAACCAAAGTGATACTGAATTCCCGGCGTCTTCAAGCTTCTGTACTGTGACGTATACCCGGTGAAACCGCTTTAAAAAGGGGGCGGGGCTTATCATTTACTACAAAGGACCATGGTACCGCCCTTGTTGCTAAAAGTGGCAGATTGATTGATGGATGGATGTCATGATGTTATTGATTGTAATTGGTGGGCACTAGCTTACATCAGCACTGATTTTAAAAATATGTACATTTCTGCGCATTTGTTGCTTAATTATTGCACAATATATCAGGGATTTGATCTAAAAGGGGCTTTGTCTACTTTCCTCTGATATTTTATTGACTAAACGATAATCAAGAACATATTCAAAATGCCACGTTGATATATTTGTCTAGTTTACTGACCAACAGTCCAAGTTTAGTTCAGTTTAGCATCATAGAAGACAACCAGTGAGGACCAGGGATTTTTTGGCATTTTTGCTTTTGAAAATTTTACTTAAAAGATAAAAATCAATCATCAAAATTGTTCCAGACTGATAATTTCAGCTCTGCTGACAATATGTAAACGATTGCACATGAAAATACAGACAATTAGCTCATCCGTTATGTTTCAGCAGCATCATCGACAGAATCACAAACCACATGAATGAAGTGTGATAAGAGTGAGTGTGTTCACAGATGACACGGTGCACGCAGAGTACAAAGATAACAGAATATACAGACCTAAGGATCGCCGGCTGACCCGTGGTAGACAGGTGAGATGACTGCCATTTAAAATGGAGCGTGGGTGGTTGACTCTGGAAAAACCAATGCTCTGCTCAAATTGTACCAAAGTGCAGCACGAAAAGGCTGACGTTTATTTAATTAAAGCCCCGCTGAGAGTCTGATGTCGCACATAATATTCACCGTCTAATTACACGGCTGTTCTCGTTCGGCTTTCATTTCCTCGTCTCTTTTCAAGACAACCGCGAGGTATTGTGTCAGAACTTGTCTTTACTCGGCACACAAGCTCAGCACAGACTACAGCCCACTTCACATTCACTGTGACCTGGCAACAGCACTCACTGAGAACTTGAGAGAAGTTTATAAAAAAGGAAGGCATGAAGAAGTTCAGGACTTTTTATCAAAAGGCACGGAGGCGCCGTCTCAAAATAGTTCTTCAGTGCTTTTCACGCGATCGCTAGTTTTGATGATTTATCACAAATGAGCTGCTCTCTGAATATTCTTTTTAATGTTTAATATGAAACTGTGGGAGAGGAACAAGACGGACCTGATGCAGGAGATGTCTTACCTGTGGCGAACCATGTGACTGACCCAGTAGTTTCATCTTACCCAAACACAGCGATGGCCTAGATTTGCTCCCACCAATAGCTGTCACTCCAGCAGAACAACAGAGGACCCTAAAGGGTGCAAACACAAATCCCCATAACCTTTGATGCTTCATTAAAGTGGCATCCGCTGCACGTCTGCCTGCTGCATCTGTTTGCGGCGGGGAAAGTGACGCGTAGGCGCATTTCAGAGGGAATCCTGCAGGATAATAAGCCGGCTCCAGATGTGCACAAGACTCTGAAGCTGTGTGTGTTTTTATGGTGACACTTTTTAAGCATTTAGCCGACGCTCACATCCTGATTGATTTGGGTTAAGTTGAAAGAGAAGAATAATTCTGTCTTCATGAATCAACAGAAATAGAAAGACAGGCTGGCGTGAAACAATCTGATCAGCTTGTTTAAGTGGAACAATCGAACATGGACTTCTTTACCAACCATGTGGACACTTTAGTGCAGTCTGTGCACTAACACTAGTACTGGTATACAGTATGTATGCCAGCCAGGTACTATTTGTTTTAGTAGTTGTTACACATGTAAAAAAAAGCATAATATTAAGCAAAATATTTTACATTTGTTGGGGTTCGTTTCGCCTCGTTATATTTTTAATCGTTTTTTCGGTTCCGCCATTTTGGTAAGGCAAGGCAAGTTTATTTGTATAGCACATTTCAACAACAAGGTAATTCAAAGTGCTTCACATAAAACCATTAAAAGCATCAAAACATAAGGCAAAAGAAAAGGAGATTTAAAAACAATTAAGAACATTCATTAAAACATTAAAAAAACAGTGCAAGAAATAAAATGCAGTAGTGAAATGCAGGAAATTGATTAATATATGAATTGAATGTGGTTCAATTAAAGACAGCAGCAAACAGAAAAGTCTTCAATCTTGATTTAAATGAGCTGAGGGTCTCAGCAGACCTGCAGCTTTCTGGGACTTTGTTCCAGATATGTGGAGCAGAAGAACTGAACGCTGCTTCTCCATGTTTAGTTCTGACTCTGGGAACAGGAAGTAGACCGGTCCCAGACGACCTGAGGGGTCGGGATGGTTCATAAGGGAGCAGCAGATCAGAGATGTATTTTGGCCCTAAACCATTCAGTGCTTTGTAAACCAACAGCAGGATTTTAAAGTCAATTCTTTGTTGGACAGGAAGCCAGTGCAAAGACCTCAGAACTGGAGTGATGTGATCCACCCTCCTGGTCTTAGTGAGGACTCGAGCTGCAGCGTTCTGAATCAGCTGCAGCTTTCTGACGGACTTTTTACAGAGACCTGTAAACACACCGTTACAGTAGTCCAGTCTGCTGAAGATAAATGCGTGGACAAGTTTTTCCAAATCCTGTTGAGACATAAGTCCTCGAATCCTTGATATATTCTCCAGGTGATAGGAGGCTGATTTTGTAATTGTCTTGATATGGCTGTTCAGGTTGAGATCTGAATCCATAACTACACCTAGATTTCTGGCTTGGTTTGTGGGTTTTCAGTCACAGCAACCTTGGAAATGTTTACACCTTTGGTGATGATTAGGTCCAGAGTGTGCCCCCTGTTGTGGGTGGGTCCTGTCACATGCTGAGTCAGATCATAGTTATCAAGGATACCACATAGTTCAAATGACTCTCTGTCCTGGGGATTATCAACATGGATATTAAAATCACCAACAATAACAACACAGTCAAAATCAATACAGATTACAGACAGCAGTTCAGTAAACTCATCAAAGAAGGTCGCACAGTATTTAGGCGGTCTGTAAATGTTTAGGAATAAAGCTTGAGAGGAATTAAGAGCCACATATTCAAAAGAACTAAAATGACCAAAGGGCATCTGCTTGCATTGAAGAGAATCATTAAATAAAACAGCAACTCCACCTCCTTTCTTATGCGCTCTTGTTTCGCTCATGAAACTGAAGTTGTGAGGTGTTGATTCAATAAGAACAGCTGCACTGTTATCTTGGTTTAACCAAGTTTCAGTTAAAAACAAAATGTCCAGTTTGTGCCCAACAATAAAATCATTGATTAAAAATGTTTTTCCTGACAGAGACCTGACATTTAATAAAGCTAGGTTTAATGTGGTTAAAGCTTTCTTTGCCCAATTTATTTGGACAGGCTGACGAGGAATGTATGCTAAGTTTGATAAGTTTGCAGGTTTACTGTTGTTTCTTCGCAGCCTCACCTTTCTTTTTCTATAAACTTGCAGGACAGGAATTGAGACGGCTAGCTGCATACAGGGCCCCGACTTTTCCTGGAGAGAGTCATTGGTGTCATTAGCCTTGTAGCCTGGACCCAGAAGATATCAATTGTGGTACCGTTGAGGAGTGGGGAGAGGAGTGTGTTTGGTTCCAGCAATGACCAGCTTTTCCATGTGGTCAGTGAACTCCAGGTGGGGGGAGGATGGGGAGAGTGTGAGAGAGGATTGCGATCCAAAGTATGGACCCGAAATAGAAGTAGGTGCTGGGGAGGGAGGTAAAGTGCTGATGATCTGGGACCCGGTGGCTACGTTTTTACAGCGGTTGACACCCGGAAACACAGTAAAATATGTAAATAGGGACAGATGGCAGACCACCTCACACTTCTACTGGGTCATAGGTGAGGATTGAAAGGGATTCTTTTTGTACAAGTCTATTGTTTTTCGAAAGAGCATTGTTGCATTTTCAACCACCAGATAGCTGCTGCCCTGCTTTCTTCTCTCCTCTCGTGTGTCATGTGGTGAAAAGGCCATGTGCTCCGAGCTTCTCCTCCCCCAGCCTCCCCCCATCCCCATCCCCCTCCCCCCCGATGGAGGAGGCCTCTCCGTGCTCGGCCTCTGCTCGTTCTCAGTCAATGGGCACCAGCGGCCGTGTGGCGACCTCTCCGACCTCTTTAGCGCTGATTGGTGCCGCATGGCGCTCGGCTCGGCTGCACTCGCTCCTCTCCTTCCCCTCTGGTGTTACACTGAAACATGGCTGCTCTGTGGGGGGGGGGGGGTGGCAGAAGCCGTGAGTACCCATCAGCATGGTGGTCGACAGCTGCACTCTGGGCTCATTAATAGACACATCAATAGGTTTTGATGTACATAAATTGCACTTGACATTAAACAACGAATCCCACAACACACAAACGTGTATTTTGATTGACAGCATACTGAGTTCTTCACTGCATCCAGTGAGCAACAAGAGTTAACTTCCTGCCATGATGAAAAGTAAGGGATGAGATTAATTACAATGATGTATTCATGTGTATACGGATTACTTGATGACTAACAGAAACTACCACTGAGGCACACACAGCATGGTTTGAACTGAAATATGAGGAGAGACGCAGCATCTGTAAGAAAGTTGCACATTTATATTCCTCTGCGTCGCGTCCTTTAGTGACACTAATGTCATCAGAACAGGGCTCTCTTTCCTCTGCTCCGTCCAAGCTGCATAAAACAAATGTTGGACTGCAGCAGTGCGGTCCACAAGGCTGCGTGGACTCTGTTTCCTGACCTTCTCCTCCTCCGGGTGCCAGATCTCATCTTCTTCGGAGCATAATTAGCCTTTGCTCCCAAACAGTCTTTTCAGTAAACTAATGGAAGGTCTGGAGGCTGGCTTCACTGCAAACCTTTACGAGGGCTCTCTAAATCTCCCTCCTTTTTGCGCCTGTTAGGATTTTTATTTCCGACTGTGTGCGCGTTCTTGAATCCGTCCGTTTGGTGGCCGTGCTTGTCAAGTGCATTTTAGAGGCTTCGGTCCTCCAGGTGAGTCGGGAGGCGTTCCAGTAAAGTGAAGCTGAGAGGGCTCGCTGCTCTCCAGGGAACAGGAAGAGCAAGGCGCTGCCATGGGAGTGTAGGAGCATTGTCTCAGAGCATTGTCAGTAAGTTTAAGCATCATCTGTCTGCTGCTGTCTCCAAAAATAACACCACCTCCGTCACACATGTGCAGGTTCTGAAGTATGAATGAATGAATGAATGAATAAATGAATTGTATTTAGATAGCGCTTTTCACAGACAGTAGCATCACAAAGTGCTTAACAGAGCAGACATTTAAAAGCATAAAAAACACAATGTGACCCTAGGGTCAATAAATTATCTACACAGAGAAAATTTAAAAATTAAAGAATAAAATAAAAAATAAAAAATAAAATAAAAATGTAAAACATATTTTAAGAGCAGGTCTAGGACATGGGTTTACTTTTACACAAACGCCAGCCTAAACAGGTGGGTTTTGAGCTGGCTTTTAAAAGTATCCACAGTATCTGCGAGGCGCAGAGTTGCAGGCAGAGCATTCCAGAGCCTCGGGGCCACTGCCTCAAAGGCTCGGTCACCACGGCTCTTAAATCGTGTGCGTGGGACAGAAGACCGAGAGTGTTTGACCTGAGAGTGCGGGCGGGTGAATAGGGGCGAAGTAGATCAGCTACATAAGCCGGAGCCTGACCGTGAAGTGCTCTGTAAGTGATGGTGAGAATTTTAAAGTGTATCCTAAATGCTACAGGGAGCCAGTGGAGAGATCGGAGTACGGGGGTGATGTGAGACCGTCGATTTGTCCTGGTGAGTAATCTGGCGGCAGCGTTTTGGATGACCTGCAGACGGTTAAGAGCAGATGCACTGAGTGATGTGAAAAGTGAGTTACAGTTGTCAATGCGAGAAGAGATAAATGTGTGTATGATCATCTCTAATTCAGGTGTTGATACTTTACTGATATTTCTTAGATGGAAGAAACATGATCTGGACAGCTGCTTAACATGGGGGTCAAACGACATGGATCGATCAAAGAAAATCCCAAGATTGCGCAGGTTGCAATGGGCAGCAGAGAAGAGTGGACTAATAATCTGCCTGATCATGGGGACAAACTCATCTGGAGCAATAACTAGGACCTCCGTCTTAGAGTCGTTGAGTTGCAAGCAGTTTTCTGCCGTCCAGTCTCTGATGGCATTGACACAGTCCAGGAGCCTAGTTAATGTGAATGCCTCGCTGGGTTTGAATGACAGATGAAGTTGGATATCGTCTGCATATAAGTGATAGGACACATTATAGCTTTTTATGATCGGTCCCAAAGGTAACAGATAAAGGGAAAAATAACAGAGGCCCCAGAACCGAGCCCTGCGGTACACCACAAGACAGTGGAGAGGTAACAGACACAAAATCACCCACAGAGACATTGAAACTTCTGTCATTGAGGTAAGATGTAAACCAGTCTAACGCTATGCCAGTTATGCCCACCCAATCACGTAGCCTCTTAATCAGGATGTTATGGTCTACAGCACATGTGTCAAACTCAAGGCCCGCGGCCGAATCCGGCCCGCCACGTCATTTTATGTGGCCCGCGAATCCGCCAGCAAAAAAAAATATTTAATTTTTTTTTTTTGGAAAAATAATTAAAAGTTAGAGTTGATAATAAAAGTATCCCCATGGTCGAAATTATGAGATAGAAAGTTGAAATTATGAGATAGCATGTTGTCTGTGTACCGACATTAAAACTATCACAACAGGTGGACAGGAGAGGCAACAGCCCGAAAAGAGGTTTTCCAACGATTGAAAAAGATCGACAAATAATCCCAAAATGTCCACGAAGAGAACAATTGATGCAGAGGGAAGAAAATGTGAAAGCGAATACATGTTTGTGCTTCAAGGAGAACAACGGGTCTGTCTTCTGTGTTATGAGGCGTGTCGGTGATGAAGGATACAATTCATAACTGTCCAAGAATTAAAAGGCAGACTGCAATCACAGCAGAATATATTTACACAGCTACAGCCCAGTGCATGCTGAAGGTGTGTGAGCAGAGCTCCGACCAGATACAGACTTTTACAAATGTCAGTTTGTGAAGAAACACCATCGCAGACCGAGTTCATGAACTAGCAGCAATCTAACAACACAGCTAGCTAAGAGACGAGCAGGTACTTGTGTTTCTAATGAACTGTTGATGAAAGCACAGACAACACGGATACATCATCTATCCATGTTCATCAGACCTGACTCTCAGTGAGCAGCTCTTGGATGTAGCTGCCATGCGCAGGACGACGACAGGGAGGAACATTAGTGACGCAGAGAGGTGACACAAACAGCTTTGAACAAAGTTAATGTCACAACTTGTGTTTGATATTTGTCTTTGTTATTTTCTTCAATAGTTTGATCTTTGATAGAGTCATGTGGGTTTCTTAACCCTCAATTAAAATGATTGATGTTATAATAACAGAAATGTGTTTAAATATCATTTTTCATTTATATAACTGCATGTACAATATGTTTACACTTGAATAAACAATAATCAAATGCAGAGAGAGTTATTTAACAATATGTTAGGAGAAGTTACAGTTATACAGTCTTACAGTTACAACCGGCCCTTTGAGGGCGGCCGTGATGCTGATGTGGCCCAGAGTGGAAATGAGTTTGAGACCCCTGATCTACAGTGTCAAATGCAGAACTGAGGTCCAGAAGAACTAACACAGAGCAGTCACCTGCATCAGCACACATGAGAATGTCATTTGAAACCCTCAGGAGAGCGGTTTCAGGAGAGTGTTGCTTACGAAACCCAGACTGGAACTTGTCGTACATGTTGTGCCTCTCCAGTGCAGCAGTAAGTTGTTTGATATGTATGTATGTTGTATGATACAAGCCTGCTATGAGCTAACTATTATTAGCATGTTGAGGAAACCATTCGTCATGTGATCTAATGCATGGATCATCTATTTGGTTTATGCCAAACTCTATCAATAAACTGTTTAGTTGCAGCCTCTTAGCAAAGTGTATCAGTGTATGAATGAATAAAACAGGACATTGCTATAAAAAAAACAACGTTCAGCAAAAGGTGCACTGTCAGCAAAAACGATTGGCCGCCGGCCACATGCTGCATTGGAAACAAAGCCGCGTGTTCTGTGATGGCTTCTAACGGGCAAGTTGTCTCTTAATTTGTCCAAATAGAAGTTAAACCGCACAACACGAGACTGAGGAGTGGACCTCAGGCTGCACCGCTCTAATGGAGAGAAGCAGCGAACACAGACAAGAGTGCTGTGCAGCTTTTTAATTTCTATTTGAGCCCATAATGAAATCAAGAGTCACATGCAGGTGATGTATGGAAGATATACGGCCTGTCATGAGCCTCAGCACTGTGAAAGAGCACACACACACACACACACACACACACACACACACACACACACACACACACACACACACACACACACAGAGTCATTTAGCAAGCCAACAAGATTTAATGTCTTGAATCTGGTGTCTGCCAAAGTGGAGACCTACAGTACATAAAAATGGAATTACTAAAAGAAAGAAAGGAAAGTGCTAGTGTGGCAGTTTCTCTCAACACACACACACACACACTTCTGTGTGTCTGTCTCTCTGAGTAACAGCTGGGCTTCTTAGGTAAATTGAATCAGTCGCTCTCCGGTCGGTCGGGCTCTTGTGAGGCCTCTGGCGTGGAAACCCAAGCTATCTGATTGATTTTTTTTTTTTTGTTGCTCTCTCGCAGTCGGCCTACCCTCTTCTATTTCTCAGCCCAGCGCGTTGCAGGGATGGTCTGACTAGTGGACGGCGTCCAGCAGAGTTTAAAGCCCGGCTGAGCCGCTCAGCCGGGCAGTAGCCTCCTCTGATTCATCTCTGTGGCTGTTATACTGTATATGCGAGTGTCTTCTGGGAGTACAGAGCTTATGTAACCTCCCTCACTGGTCTGCTTCAGGGACTTCTAGAAAACCGGGTCAGTCAAGCTCCTCTTAATCGCTCATACTTGGCGAGGCAGCCTTGACACACACACACACACGTATCTCCTCGAGCTATTTTCTGCCTGACTTCAGGTGCTGCCCTCGAACCTGTACCTCCATCTCAGCCTTCAGACTCAGAGGGCTGTTAAAGAGACACTTCACTAAAAACCAGCCTCTTGTTCCTCAGGCTGTTTGTCAAACAGGAGGTGGGTCAGACAGGAAGACGGCATCACCGTGATTAGCCTGCTAGCCTTCTACGCATTGAGAGCCAATCAGTGACACTCGTTGTCCAAAACAGTGTTTTGAAGAATGAAGTATCAGTGGTGGTGGGGGGGGGGGCCTTCATTTCTCTTTAAATCAGAGCTGATTATCTGCCTTTTTCCTGTGATGGTGTATTTTTAGTGTGTGTGTGTGTGTGTGTGTGTGTGTGTATCTTGCTCCTGTAAATGTCGATAATGTCACATTATGTCTCGAGCTGAAATGATTAGTCGATCCACGGAATGATCAATCAATGAATTTGATAAAACAAGAATTTGATGAGGCAAGAATAATAAATTGTTTTCAGCCTCTCAAATGTCATCATTTTGCAATTTTTCTTTGTCATCTGTGATATCAAAACAAACATATTTGGATTTTTGGACCGTTTCTCGGACCAAACCAGACTTATTTTATTCATTATTTCCGGATATTTTGTTGATAAAAAGACAGTGAAAATAATAACTAGTTGCAGATCCGACTCGTTGCATTCATAATAAATAAAGCAGCAAATCATCATTTTAAACTTGAACATTTTGGGGTTTTGGACTGCAGGTAAATTTGTCTCCCTGGTGTCTGAGAAACCGTAAGGGTCCTTTTTTCTACACTTATCACATTTTATAAACTAAAAAAGAAAGTACTCATTGATAGTAAATAATAAGTGGTGGAGTACTCCAGTACTCCTTTATGATCATACCTCTCTACTAATAAGGAAATATGAATAAAGAAGGTTTTAATGGAGCTAAACCAATAAGCAGAATAACAAAATAAAGCCTGTGGAGCACTCGGTTATCACGAGGCAGCACAAACGCTCACGAATGCTACTAAGGTCTGTCATAATGCAGGTAAGCTGGAGGACAGGTGCCCCTTTAATATCTCTGAACGCTCAAAATCACCCTCAATCAGAAAAGTTAAGACAGCAAAGCTGTTCTAAAGGGCCTGAGGATCAGGATCAGGGTTAGTGGCAGACACCATCAGCTGAACTGAGGTCTGCATTAAGTGGAGAGAGGATCAGAGAGCCCTGGGTGAGCACTTCCTCACCTCTCTTGAGCCCTGAAGGAAAGGCGACGTCACACGCTGATTGGCCAGAGAGAGCAAATGAACCAAGCTGCTCGCAATTGTTAATTAGTAGTCGAACAACATTTGTATTCAGGTTGCGACACCCAGACTGCCCAGTTTCCCTTTTATCCCCATCATCCTCACAAAGCTGTAAACACGTCATCCAGACGGGAACACGGGGGGAGGGGAGGTGCCGAGGTAAACAGGAAGTGACCGCTTTAACCCCCCCACTTCCCTATATGTCACGTCCTGTATGTGGTCGTACTGTAAGAGTGCTCAGGTTACATTTGTGGCCAAGGGAAGGAGAATGAGAGGTGTGTGCGTGTGACATGTTTTATTACACTATTAGCCTCTGATGTGTTGATATGTAGGTCAAAGCTGTGTTTATACTGTACGTCTGTGTGTGTGTGTGTGGGAGGGGAGGAAATTCCTAACAGCACCATGTTAGCGTGTGACCCAGTTGTCAGAGAGTTAAATCCCGCTGATCCAACACTTGTCACTCTCACTCACACACACACACACACACAGTGGACTAAGAGTGTGTGTGTGTGTGTTTTGTCAGACAGGTAGCAATAAGTCAGTGTGACAGGTGGAAGTCAAAGATGCATCTCGTCTGCAGATCGCTTTTAAAGCTCAGTGGCACTTGGAGAAAGAACCCGCTCAGCTCACGAAAACAAACGTTCTTTTCTCTCGCAAACAAACAAACACACACACACACACACACCCACGGGGTCAGAGTGCAGGTTGCATGCAGGGAAATGCCCTGGACCTGGACCTGGACCTGGACCTGGCAGCAGCAGATGCATTTGTTTAGGCCCTTACAGTATTTGATTTTAAACTTGTTAATGACCATACATATTCTCATTACTGAAGAGTTTGACTTCAAGATGAGATATTAATACTCTCAAACAGAAACAGTCAGAAAGCTTTAAAACCCTGAAGCTTTGCTGAACTAGCTTTGCTCTTTGTGACGTCTGTAGATTCCTGCTGTCTCCAGCGCTGCCGATACAGATCTAAGACGTAGCGCTGCTCTGGGAATGTGTTGTACAAAGATACTGGTTTCAGTTTGACTCGCTCTCATGTTGGTGAGTTACTTTCCTCTGGTTATGAAACTGTGTCACATTAATACTGATCCTCTATATGACCGAGACCATCAGCGAGAACATTGTCTATTTCTATAGAGCTATTCTTAACGCTCGTCACTACGGTTCTCCTCTCTGCTCCTCCTGGTCCCCCCGCTGGGAGCCAACAGGGACTCCACGCTGCTGGAGACCCAGCATTACTGAGTAGAAGGGAGGCCCGGGAGAACCAGAACCAGGACTGCACGCAGCAGACTGTCAGACCCTGCTGCAGCAAAAATAGACGTTTATTTTGATGTGCCTGCTTTGTTGTTTGCTGTCCCTGTTGTTGGCAAACAAAGGCCAATAATTGGTTGCCAATTTCTCAAACTAGTTGTCAAACCTGGCAACCCTTTGCCCCGATGATGTAGCCCAGAGGTGCAGTCAAATCAGTGGTTTCCCCAAGCAGCTCTGGCGGAGCAGGGAGTGTTATGTAATACCCCTCCTCACTCTTTTCAGACTCTTGTCCTCACAGACTGCAGCAGGGACGTCAGCGGTTTCTCACCGTCAGCTTCACGTCACCTCATAATGTCTGAGAAGTTTACAAGTGATGATGCTTTTTGTTTCCCCTCCAGAGTGGAATGAACCTTTTTTAAATTGACGGCTCACGGCGGTGTGCTGAAGGTCTACCTAGTGAGGATCCTTGATCTCAGTGGGACTAACCCAGATCCATGACGAGGTGGAGCAGGTAGACACGCTCTCGAATTAACCCTCCTGGTAACCCGCCGAGGCTGGCGACACTAAATAATGCATGAAATGCAGAGAATAAGTTGCTGTGTAGTTGTTTTATACGACGAGGTATCTTGTAACACATCCGTTCCACACAGGCGTGAAAGGTATTGCAGTCATTCTAAGCTTCGACACGTTCCTTCCTGTTTGTTTTGGCTTTAAATGTAGATCTTTAGTGGAGTCACACCTGTTTAAACCAGGGCCTCAGCCACGAAACAACCCAAACGGCTTTGTGCCGGGTTTCTCTCGCTCTCTGCAAACAAACAGGATGGTTCACCAGCTGTGTTGTGTACGATGCGTGTTGTCGTACTGTTGATGTCTCCGGGTGTATTAGGCCATTGTGAGCAGCGTCGGCAATGAAAGAGCACAGTTGCATTGACTGTGTTTTTGCAGAATGTGATACATTGCATTGGTTTGTCACACTGGAATGTCTGGTTTTGGAAAATCCAGCAAACTTAAAATTGATATTCTATTAGTCTCTTGACTTTAGTCCAGTTAGAGAGAGAGAGAGAGAGAGAGAGAGAGAGAGAGAGAGAGAGAGAGAGAGAGAGACAGAGAGAGACAGAGAGAGAGACAGAGAGAGAGAGAGAGAGAGACAGAGACAGAGAGAGAGAGAGACAGAGAGAGAGACAGAGAGAGACAGAGAGAGAGAGAGAGAGAGACAGAGACAGAGAGAGACAGAGACAGAGAGAGACAGAGAGAGAGAGAGAGAGAGAGACAGAGAGAGAGAGAGAGAGAGAGACAGAGAGAGAGCACCTGGGCCAAGCAGGAAGCAGCTGGAGAGTCCTGATTACTCTGTGGACACACATAAACACACTAACACACACACACACATACACACAATTCCTGAAACACATCAGGCTACAGTGACTGACCAGGGTGTATTATAAAGATTCACTTTGCAGTTAATAATCACACACATTCACATTGAGGTTCTCTCTCTCTCTCTCTCTCTCTCTCTCTCTCTCTCTCTCTCTCTCTCTCTCTCTCTCTCTCTCTCTCTCTCTCTCTCTCTCTCTCTCTCTCTGTGTAACAAACACACACACACACACACACACACACACATATATGTATGAACATACACGTGGCAGATGCTCTGTCTCTTTGGGAGGAGGGGGGGGGGGGGGAGTCCCTGGCCTCTGGCTTACATTACTGGCTGCAGTACGAGGGGCTTTCCTGTGTGTGTGTGTGTGTGTGGAGATGGTGCATTTATAGCTCTGCAGTGTGTGTGTGTGTGTGTGTGTGTGTGCTTGTCTAGGGGTTGTTGGCTGTATTAAGGCGAGATGGGCATGGAAAGGCGGTGCGGTGAGCCAGAGAAGTACGTGACCACACCCCTCCTCTGCTGTGTGTGCGCATGACGCAGCCTCAGTCTTACCTCATGATGTTGACTTCTAACAGACACTCCAGGAGTAAGACTCAAAGTTAACGACCTCCAGTCCTGTTTTCATACTTATGTAGTCCTTATGTCGATTATAACAACACTAACACATCAGGTGTTTCTGGTAAGCTTCACATCCAATGGTCAGTCTGCTGTTACAGTAGTTTAATCAGAGAGTTCAAATGTAAAAATAGCCTCAAACTTGGTTATCCTCTTCAGAAAAGGAAGGAAAGGCAGGAAGTAACAACAAGCCCTTCCCAACAGGAAGCAATATGATTTATGGGAAATGTAGTCTTCATTCTAGAAACCTTTGTCGGGCTGCAACTTACTATTTTCAACATTGATTCATCGTCTTGTCCAAAAATGGTGAAACTTGCCGGTTAGAATTCCCCCTTTTTCCATCCACCATCAAACAGTCTGTTGTCATGTATGTCAAAGAAAGGTCATCTAAATATTGGCTGATTGAGTAATCTATTTATCTGTGTGTAGGAATTATGTTTTCCGGTTGTCCGTCTGTACTTCCTTGAGAGAACGTCTTCAAATTTTGTCCCAAACGTCCACTTGGACTGAAGGATGAACTGACTCGATGTTCGTGTCCAAAGATCACCGTGACCTCAATAATTCACATGCTAATCAGGACAACTTCACACAAATGTCCAAGAGGATGAAATCCTGAAGTGAGGACATTTTGGACAAACATGGTTGGCGTAGAGTACTCCTAGTTAAATATGTTTTAATTAAAAAGAGACCAGAGAAATGGGTTGATTGATGAGTTAGCTTTGTGTTCAGTTAATCCATGCTAATAAGCTGCACATGTTACCTTTTAGGTGGACAGAATTCCTCCCACAACTTAAAGCAGCTGTAACAACATGGAGGAGGAGGAAATGTGTGACTGTCCCTTTAAGTGGGCGGCTCTCCCTGCAGCTGCTCACCATGTTAAAGTC
Organism: Melanostigma gelatinosum; assembly: GCF_949748355.1. Taxonomy (NCBI): domain Eukaryota; kingdom Metazoa; phylum Chordata; class Actinopteri; order Perciformes; family Zoarcidae; genus Melanostigma; species Melanostigma gelatinosum. The sequence goes on along the minus strand of NC_136648.1, from coordinate 4,079,284 downwards.
TGGTCACATCTAGTAGCAGACAGACAGCTTTAGTGATGTTCACTCTTGTGTTTGGTGTACCACAGACCCCCACCACCCACACACACACACACACACACACACACACACACACACACACACACACACACACACACAGTGGGCGAATTGTCTGTTAGGGGCTTGGCAGATGTCCCGTGCTGCACAGCTGCACTGGGTCAATACACACACACACACACACACACACACTTAACAAACTCGCTGTGGCCTCGTCATGCTGTGTGATGTTTTGTTCACTCGTCTTTGGACTTGTCAATAACGCGTCACACATGGAGGAGTTGACTCATTTTCATTCACGTACAGTGTAATGAGTGTTTGCTCAGCTGTGGCCCAAGTGCTCCGGTAATGATGGATGCTGATGAGACGTTCACCATATATCAGTAATCTTGTGTTCTGTTCAACTTAGGAAATTAATGCAAAGCCAGGTTGGTGTTTATAGCCTGGATCCAGAGATGCACCACTTCTTCTGGATGGATTGCCATCAAGTGTTGCACACACATCCCTGTTCCCCCCTCAGGGGGACTCGTAGTAACTCCGGTGATCCTTTTACTTTTTATCCAGCGCCATCATCGGGTCAAAAAACCACGTCCAGTACTTTGGTTTATGACTGAATACCTGCAAAACGCACGTCGTTTGACCTCAGCTGCACCTTTTTATCGGCAACTAGCAACGGTTAGCATGCTGAACTAAGATGCTAAACGTCTGCACGTTAGCATCATCATTGTGAGCACGTTAGCATGAAGATGCTACCGTTGCAGCTCAGAGCCCCGCTGTGTTGAGCAGCCTCACAGTGCTGCTAGCGTAGCTGTAGACTCTTGTTATTACGGCCAATATAGTGCAGATGAACTCTAGTAGCCCTTTTCTAGCTTGCCCCCCCCCCCCCTCTTCCTACTGCACAGCAGCCGCCCATTGACCCGGAGACCAGGCCATGAGGTCCAGTCAGGGTTGTGTTATGGTGTGTCATCCGCACGTGATTTCCCCCTCCGGGGTCACATGACCTGCCTGATGTGGGTCAGGTTTCTCTGCTGCTGCTGAAGAAGAAGTGTTTGTAGTCAGTGAGTGTTTTGTCCTTTTCCAATCATTGAAAGGTGAAAGCCAGACACAAGATGAACTGTGTACAGTGGCATTAAACGTGGTTGTGATTAAGGCCTATTTCTTCATTTAATCTTCTACCTTGTTGTTTATCACTCGTCCTGCGTGCTTGTTGAGTCTCTCTTTTTTTAACTTCTGTCAGACTGTCTGATTAAATGAAGGTCAGATCAAATGAAGGCCGACAGGATATTATGAATCCCGTCCTCTGACTCGTCGCTCTCTCTGTAACGCGTCTCTTCTTTTAATTGTGCTGTTGGCAGTTCACCGTGCCATTAAAGCGCAGTTTCAGTGTTTGAGGGTTGACATGACACTGTGTGGCATTGTATCACCATGTGGCCCTTTGTGTTTGTCTCGCTGTCAGTGTTGTCTGAACTTTAGTTTGAAGGAGGTGAGAAAGGAAGACAGGTTCTTCTACTTCCAACATTGTCCACAGAAACCTCTAGTTTGCCTCTATTGTGAGCTGCTATAGTGCTGTATACACAATGTTTATCTTTATGGATGCACAATTGCTGATTTTTCCATTCTTTTCCAACTCTTTTTGATCGTTTGCTGTTGCCGATATATATATATATACACATATTTCTTTCTCCGCCTATTTGCAGAGAACATAACGTCTCCTGACGCATGCTTACTACTGTTAGCGTGACAGACGCAGATATAAATACAATGCTTTTCAATCCATGTACACATTCACTGGGCAAAACAGTGAAACTAGTGAAACTGAGGTTACATGTAAAACATGCCGTGTTTATTTTTATGTGCCATGATTCCTACTTCAACAGACTTGAATGTGTTTGCTGGCGTCACGTGTGCATACACGTCATCTTATCTGCTTGTCATGTCGGAGGAAATGATTATTCCTGGCCGATATTTCCTCTTAAAGCCTTTATCTGCCGATACCGATTCCATTCCTCTTAATCTTATTTCTGCTGTGAATGATGTGAACGGCGGGGGCGAGTTCAGTGCATCGAATATTTAAAATAATTCATTCATTCAACGCACAGAAGGATTGAAAGCTTTATGACCTGACGTGGCAGAAACCCAACCAGCGATCAGAGGAGAAATCTGAGTAAATATTAGTTTGGAGTAAGAATGACGAGGCCTGTTATGAAGCAGATTCATAATCACAGAGATGGACGGCAGGAAGGGAGGGATGCTATTCGTCTAGACTTCCCTCTTCCTCTTTACAGATGGAGGATTAACAGTTCATATGACCCATTGTCATGATGATGTGTGTCTCTCTCTCTCTCTCTAAACACACACATGAGAAAGTTGTTGTCAGACTTGTGTCTGTGTCTTCCCTGCTCTGCTCCACAGTGCCCCCTGTCTGTGGTAAAGGTAACTGCTCTCAACAGAGCAGAGGAAGCACATGATGATGATCATTAACCTCAGTGGTTGTTTCTAGTCAGGGCTGCACCGTGTTTCTAATTCTAACCAGAGCCAACTGGCCGACTGTGCTCAAAACGAAAATCAGGCCGAGCACGATGATGCGTGCTCACCTGATCAGTCTGTAATCTGATCTCATGTTCCCTTCACCACCGTTTGTGCTTCATTTGAAGGTTTTGCTTTCTCTCTTTCTACTAAACAGCAGGAGCGATGCACATACCTGACACCAGGCAGACGGAACTAACATACGACATCGAGACTGCTGGTGATGAGACACGTGAGGCTGCTATTCCTACAGTTCTGCTCAGTGGACTTCAAATACACATTACAACTCACTCATTTGCTCAATGCACGTTCTCAAGCAGCACTTTTACTCACATTCTATAAAACAACCAGTGAAATAAAATATCCCTGCATCAGCCTTAATGATTCATGTTTTAATGAGAATATGATCTGACTGAAGAGACTCGTGATATTAGTATTACAATCAAACGTTCAGAAGTCTGGAAGGGATTATTTAATCACAATATCTACAAGTAGAATACGAGCAACACCGCCGAGTCAAGTCCAGGAATTGATGCTCGACAGCATTTGGACCAAAATCTTCATATTCAACAAAGGAATGAGTACAGAATATAGATGTGAAGCCTCTCAGACATCCTGTGTATCTGGAGCTCAGCTGCGTGCTCCCTGCAGCCACCATTGTTAAGAATTACTCACCAGCTTGCAACAGGCAGCCTCTGGTGTGCAGAACAGACACAGGCCGTGTCTGTGGAAGTATAGACCTGGCTATTATTGGGATTGCCACAAGCCTGGTTAATAACCCGTGGTGCTTTTTTGTCTGAATGAAGAGAGACACTGTTGATTTTTAGGAAGTGGCTGCCTGTAGTAGGCGTGTGTAGTGAACTTATAAACTGCTCAAATCATCTGCATCTGGCCAGACCACAGATGTTCACCGTTACCCTTCAGGGTTGTGGTCACACTGCACTCGGGTAGTCGTGTTTTAATGCTTGAAATCACGGAAATAAGACCATGAGACGTACACGTATATATATTTCTGTACTGAGCTGGTATTAAGCCAAGACCTTTAACATGCGGACATGTCCAAGGATTTGAACCAGCAACCAGCAGAAGTTGTGTACTTGTCGTGTATTTCACCATCATCTGGCTTCTATGAAGTCACAAACCAGAGCTCATGCACACAAACACGCTGTGCTCCTCAGTCTGTTTCGCCACCAGCCTCTTAGATCGATTCAGACGTGATCGATCTCACCCGCCCCCAACACACACACACACACACACACACACACACACACACACACACACACACACACAGCTCCACTCGTCTGTCTGGAGCAGTGACAGCATCGTCTGCGGAATGCACCGCATCACTCCTGGAGGAGTGTGTGTCTGTGTGTGTGTGTGTGTGTGTGTGTGTGTGTGTGTGTGTGCTCTCAGGGTGTGTCTTAAATGGAGGTGGGAGTCATCTGGTCCCTGCATTAAAGGGTGTGTGAGCGGTTAACGGCGCTACCTGAAAGAGCTTCTCATTTCATGCAGAGGTGCAGAACCAGAGCGCACACACACAGAGCTTGTTTTGTGGTGTGTGTGTGTGTGTGTGTGTGTGTGTGTGCACCTGTCACCTGTGAACAAACAACCCAAGCTTTCCTCCTCATTAGGCGTCCTCAGCACCTCCGCCAAGACGTACAGCTACCCTGCGGAGAGCACACACACACACACACACACACACACACACACACACACACACTCACAGACACATCTACTGATCTGTCAAGACACAGTCAAACGTGCACACGTGCTGACAGCGAAATAAGCAATTAAATACCTCCTGCATAGTGCTCATCATCACATAGTTCCCTGTATATTCACAGCACATGCAGCTTTTGTGCTAAACACACACACACACACACACACACACACACACACACACACACTGGGCTAAAGTCATTCACACCAGTCCAGTTGGTCCATTCTTCACCCTGAGCTCCCATTAACAAGCTGTACCCCACAGACAGACTCGCTGACTGCAGCACAGTGTCAATAGATTTGCTTTCTCAGGCTGATATACGAGTGATTATTCTCCCCCATGGCTGCTGTTTGTCGTTTTGTGTGTTTTTTTGTCTTCTCCGTGAAGAGAGGGAGATTGTGTGTACCTGGAGCCAGAGATAGATTGATGTGATGATGATGAAGATTATGCTTTGCAGAGGATCTGGAGACACGAGATCTGGTTTGGAGTTAAATGGGTTTTTGAGATGCCAGGGTCACTGCAAATGCAATTAAATGTAAATATATTACGCTTCAGAAACATCTTTCTTTCTTACACACTGTGTTGTTTTCGTCTCGGCAGCGGCACCAAAAGTGAAACGAGGGATGAACTAAAAACTGCGGCTTGTTTTGTGATTTCATAGGAGTGCAGCTTCCTTTCTTTCCTGCCTTCAGTTTTCTATTGTTCATGAAAAGACACAACATCTGACGTCTGTGTCGCATTGAACAGGTACGACACATTGACCCGCGGTCCCTTGGCCACGGTCGGCTAATTCAGGCTTTTCGTGCTGCACTTCATGGATCCAACTCTCTCGGGTAGAATGGTGACAGGTGCAGCGGTCTTGTCTCGTGGAAATTACCACAAAGATCACGGCGTCCTTATGGGAGCCATTGACGCGCTTTTAAACACACAATCTAGCAACACGTCTTGTTTCTGCACCGTTGTGCCTTATTGTGTACGTTTGTAGGCTTCAGGAAGTAGAGCGCTTAATTGTCTGTATTCTGCATCCCAGATGTAAATGAGACGCTGATTACCGCGGCAGGGTGTCGGCTCCTCTGCACTGGTGACTCACAGCGAGCTCTATAAGAAGGTGCGGCCGCGATATAAATGTTTGAACGTCTTCCCATCTCTGTGTCTCCCCCTCCGCAGTGACAGACTTCAACAATGGCTTGGAGGCCAGTTCGGACTCTGACGACGAGGACAAGCTACACATCGTGGAGGAGGACAGCCTGCAGGAGCCGGAGGTGGCCAACGCCGATGGGACCAAGACGCAGGACAGCCATGACGCCGCCACCGCCACAGTATTACCCCACAACGGCTGCTTGAACGGAGGTGAGACCTCCATCGTAGACATGCTCTGTCAGTATCAGTATGGACGTGTTCCTTCCAGCCGAATATCTTTTCTGTGAGAGTAAATGCCGGTCAGACATTCCGTGGCTTGAGGCTGGACTTTGAAGATTGATCTTCGTCGTGTCTGTTGATCCGTGGGAAGGTTTTGCCGGGAGATGTAGTCCGGGGAGCGTTACTCATGTTGCACAGATTCTCCCAGACTGTCTGCAGAGTTAAATCAACAAAGCTGGACTCTTTCCTGGACAGAGATAGCACGCTAATGTGCACTAAAAAAGTCCGACGGCTCGCACGTGCAATTCCTCTCCATCACCGCTGTAAATCAAGCTCTAAAAGGATTAATAACGGAGCGCGTCGGCTCAGTGTTTGACAGTACTGTCATCTTTATATGGTCACGCGTGGGCTCTTCTGTTTCAGTGGATACATGAGAACAGGCGGTGAAGATTATCCACGCCAACTGTTGTCAAGTGGAACCAAACTTGCATATTCTTGCCCGACATGCAGAGGTTCTTCTGTATAATCTCCAGCTCTCACATCCAGAACAAACCCCGTACATTTCCTACCAGGCCGACACCTTCCAGAACTACAGCAGGGTTTTCAGGCGGCTTAGCTGCTGAGCAGCCACAACTTTGGACCATTATTATTGCGTTAGATAAAGCTCAGAGACACAACTTTCTCTAGTTGAATACTTGTATTATTTACACATTAAATGCTTCTGTGTGTGTGTGTGTGTGTGTGTGTGTGTGTGTGTGTGTGTGTGGTCTGAGCTCTGTAGAATAGGTTTTGGCAATAAAGGTATGAATAAGAAACTACAGAAACAACTCTTGATGCAACTCTTACATCCGTGACAGAATAGTGACGTCAACATCACAAGCGGAGCACATGTTCCGTGATGTGGGTCAACTGCCTGTGTGAGAGAGGTCTGTATTGTTTGGTATGACGGCAGGATACACAATGCAAACACAAGAGATGCTCGGATGAGATTACCGAGCGATGACTGATGAGGATCTGAGTGAAGCTGTAATCCAGTCAGAGAAGTGAAGCTTATAGAATACATAGAAAAGAACAAAGTTTTTCAGTGATTGATACAGTACTTTTGTTCGGCATTTGGACAGAACACTGTGGTTATGTCTTGTTATCAACTGGTATTGCCAGCTGACTAATGGCTAACCCGACCGGAGCACCAACTTGTTGAACTGGAACCCAGTAAACTCCGGCTCTCAACTCCTGAGCTCAATGGAACGCGGCATAAACGTGCAGATAGAACATTCGGACACACGGTTTGATCAGATCCATCTCGCGGATTTGAACCTGCAACATCGCCGTTTTCACGCAGCGTATCTGGCTGTATTATTTATTGTCCGTGTTCATCTGCGCTCTCGCGCTCTCTCTCTCTCTCTCTCTCTCTCTCTCTCTCTCTCTCTCTCTCTCTGATCAGATTAGTTCAGTCCTCCTTAGGGAACGCCTGCTCGCTCACACAGCCAGATGTTCTGCTCTCCTCTCTGAGTTTCTGTACAACCCTGCATCCTAATGACACACACACACACACACACACACACATGCATGACGCATCCCCCACCCCCCCATCCCTCTCTGATAAAACACAGTAACGAGCTCGATCATCATTCCTTGTCATCTGTGGTGTCGCTGTTCAAAATTAATGACTCAGGTTTTTCCCCAAAACGATGCGAAGTCTGAAGAAATATTACATCACCCAAATGTGACTTATTGAATTATTAGGTATCATAAAAAGAAGAGGGCTTATTACGATGTCTTGCCACATATTCAGTGATGTCCGCTCTATATTTATTAGAAGTTTAATGCATCCTATTGCAACATCTTTTGATTGCAACTAACAATGAATAATCTGCTGATTTTTGTATTAATTGATTATTTATTTGCTCTACAAAATGTCAGACACTTGTGAAAAATAGGAAAGCAGTAATCTGACGTTTTAAGTGGAGATACGGGTCCCTGGTCTCTGGGTGTCGTCTGATACCGAGTACCGATCCAATTCCATTTCCACCAACAGATCCCCCGACATGCTTCACGCTGCACCTTTAAGATAACAAATCAAAGTTTACGGTCACATAATACGAAGGAAAGCAGCAGGACTTCACAATGAAGGATCTGGAAGAGAAGATGTACGAGATGTACGACTGAGATATCAGTGAGATATCACTTTAATGAGTTTCCTCATTAGCACTGCTGGGTCTGTCTGTGGGGAGTTGAGTCAGCTAAACGGCTTCTTGTTGGTCTATTTTCTCTGCATGCCCACTTGTAGATTAACACAGAACAGGTTTCATCATGCAGGATGCACCACGTCTGCTGCTTAAACTCAGCTCATTAATCACTTTCCTGCTGTCCTTCCTCTTATAGTTCCAGAAGTTTCACAGACAGAAGGCAGAAAGACTCTTTTGGAAGGTTTTAAGTCTTTTTCACTCCTGAAACTCTTGAATTTAAACCTCCAGATAACCAAAACTAAGCCAGTTTGCAGGATCAGCTCTTAGCCACACAAGCACGCCGTCGCACCTTTAGAATCCGACCCGAACAACAAACCGACCGCGAGATTTAATAAGCAGAGGCAGAACCGAGTCTGCCTTCAGCAGCAGAGGTTGATTGGCTTCTCAATGCCCGTTTCATCCTGCGTTCCCCGCACACGGCTCAGCCTACGCAAGCATCTGCCTTCATCTCAACAGCAGCCGGTTACAGCCGAGCAGGAAACACTAAAACCATGGAGACGGCGAGAAATGTGACACGGAGAGATATTGCTCTGGAGGCTTGTTTCATTGTTTCTGAATGAAGCCTTACATGGAGCGAGCAGTGCTCATGAGCGCTGCTCGCTCTCCTCCTCTTTGTGTCTCTCTCTCCTCCGTGTACTTGTTGTTTCTCTGCAGTCACTGGTCTCTCTTCATCTCTTCATATTCCTCCAGCTCGTCTTCTTTGCCTTTCTTTCCCTACTTTCCTCTCCTCCTCCCGCTCAGATATGGTGTGAAAGCCTCTCCTCGGTGTTGGCAGTGATGGGTGGTGCTCCGGCTTATTATTAGCCCTTAATTATCCACAGAGGGTTTTGCTGAGCTTGTTGTTGTTCAGTAAACCTTGACGTTAGCATCGCTTATTTGACTTTGCTTTTTTTTTGTGTGTGGAAAAGCGAACTTTTCTAACTTTGTACCAAGATGAAACTCTGGTGATATGAGTGAGTGTGGCAGATGTTTCTTCAAATATGGGAAAATGATACAGAAGAGTCATGAAAGCAAATGACTAAGATGTTGTTTTTTTCACATATCTTGTTTTTATGGACCTCTGCTCTAATTCGCGATCATATTCATCCGTCAGTTCCTCGGACCGGTTGTTGATCTCTTTTCTTTCCATTCAGTCCTGCAGGAAACGTATCTTTGGTTTCTGCCTCCCTCGGATTCCAGCAATTTAAAAAATGAGATCTGAAGCCCGGCTTGATTTTAAAATGTCCGTCCCACTTTCTCAAAGTCCACGGAATGTCTTGTTTTGTCACATATTCAGTTTAATATGACATCAAGCAGAGAAAAGCAGGAAATCTCCACATTTGCATTTTCTGCCATTTTTGCATGAAAAAATGACTTTAACTGTCAATCAACGAATCGATTCGTCGACTAAACGTTGCAGCTTCTTTTGGGGATGCTGTAGGAACATTTTTCTGTCTGTTGCCAGTGTTGCTTGCAGCAACATGGTGCTGAGTCGTGTGGCCTGAGTAGAGTGTGCAGTTGGCTGTTTGTTAACCCTTTTGAACCCTTGACCCTCACTGGCAGGTGATGCAGGACAGTAAACTATATCCTTTATACAGACAGACAGGTTTCACACTGAGTTTATAAACGGGTTCTTTGGGGCGATACCTGTTGTTTTACAGCACCTGCAGCAGAAACCGTCCTGCTCTCACTGCTTTAGAGAAACATGAACAAAGCAGGAAGGAGAACCGTCTTCACACTGTGCCAGAGCTCCGGCGGCGCTGGAGGGGAGTCATGGAAAAGTCATGAAACGTTGCAGCGCTGTTGAGCCACGTCGGGAACCCTTCAAAGGCGCCGCGTGATTTTTTTTTGTTTTTTTGGGGGATTGTCTGACTTTCGCTCCTTTCTTTCCCTTCCCCGTCTTGAGGGGGAGAGGAGAAAGCAGGGAGAGAGCAGCTGGCGTTGAATTGGTCCTCTGGTGAGAGATTAGTATCCGCTGCTCCCCCTGCAGTCTGCGCCGCACTGCAGCTCCAATCCATCCGGCCGTATAAATTCACCACGGACTCGCTGTGACAGCTTCTGGCAAGGTATACGAGTGCAGCGCTCTGTGTGTGCGCACTGGATGCTTGTGAATAACTCCCATTGAATGTGTGTGTGTGTGTGTGTGTGTGTGTGTGTGTGTGTGTGTGTGTGTGTGTGTTGCGGGGTCCTGGTCGTCATTGCTGCGTGGCTTTTTGTGAGGCATTAAGTGTAGTTGTAGAGTGCGGTGGGAAAATATGCAGCGAGGTGCATCAGCGACGGGGTAGGACGGGTGAGGGAGGGACAGGAGGGAGGTGAGGGGCAGAGACGGAGGAAGAAAAGGATTGAAAGAAAAGATGACGGTGCGGAGACAGGAGTTACAAGAGAAAATGGAGAGCGGTCCGAGGAGTGAGAGGAAGAGGTAGGACGAGAGAGTGATGGAGGGAAGTGAAGTGAGCCAGAGGGAGGAGGACAAAAAGAGTCGGGCAGAGGAAGAAGGGAGGGGAGCTCCAAGTGAGGATTCTGCTCACGTGTGAAAACAGCCGACGTCTCCACTATTGTCCTCCGGTTGTTTTTGTAAAGATCTCCGTCCACATTAAATTATAAAACAGATGTATTTATTTATTACTTTTCTCTCTTCCAACTTCTGAACCGTGAGGATTTCGCTGCTTTTCTCTGTGAGATTGTAAACGGAACATCTGAGAGTTTGACTGTCACGATCGCTGCTCTTTGTTGGACGATATTTTGTCATTTTAAGACCATTTAATGCCACTGACATCATGATGATATCATAGCATAATAAGAATGTCCACTTGGCTATTCTTCTTTTAAACGCGTAGGTCCTTGAAACCTGCTGTTTGTTCTGGCATCATGTTGATTAAAACGCTGACATTCTCATGTAGAAACACATGTCAACAAAATGTCCATTTATCGTACGATGAGAACAACAGCGATCCGTTTTACCATCACTGAGTCATCAGCAGACAGGTATCCAGGTTAATGACAACACTTGGAGTCTGTGGTCAGCTCTCTGGACATTTAAAAGAAGTGATTAAGGAAAACGTTGTCCTCTTCTTCGATGTCCAAACTTCTGGCTCAGTGTGAAGTCCAAGATGTGTTTTTAGATTTAGCAGCTGACACACTCAACGCTGAAGCTGCTGCTGTCAGTGCAGGCGCACGAGGAAGAGGAAGGGAGGAAGGGTAGAGCTGAGGATGAAGAGGAGAAGAGACAGCAGGTGACAGACTAGTAAGTTAAGGGGGAGAAAGGACGAGGTAGTGAGAGAAAGGAGCTTGATGAAAGTTAGATGAGTGCGCCTCCGAGGGGGGAAAGAGAGATTTGGAAATCTTTTGGATGAGATCATGGGAAGCTGAGATCTGTCCGTTTAAAATGAGGCTTTAGCGGGACTCAGCCACACACACACACACACACACACACAGCTGCACCTGTCCGTGACGAGGCGCCGCAGGAAGAGGCGTGGCCTTTGGCACCGGTCCCACCTGCGGTTAGAATGCCTCGTCCATCCCATCGCTGCTCGTTGTCATCGACGTTTTCACGCACAGAGAGTGAGGTCACGTCTCTGCTCCGTGTGCTGCACCACTGTTGTGTTAAAGAGGTTATTATGCAACGCAACAATGGACCTCAGTCAAGAGGCCAAGCAAGAGGGAGAGAAGGGAACGAAAGCAGCAGAGCGGACAAGGAAACACATGGAACGCATTAATAAAAAGTCTAAAATGGAATGAAAGATGCTATCCGGGTGCATTGTGGGAAATGTAGGATACCGTGTTTGTGGAGCTTGATCATAGTTTGTTTTTTAATATGTAGATATAATCCGTCGGTGTCAACATAAATCCTAACGCTGCTGTACATACAGTGTTATAATCATAAAGTCCATGTATATCAGTGCAAATAAAGACATACTGCCTATTTATATTGTTTACACTTGTATATAGATGTTTTATTTCTTATTTTATTGTTGGTCATTGGTGCTTTTATATACACACATTTATAGATTTGTATTTAACCCTATTTTTACTGCTTGAGTACCCTGTCTGTTCTTTATGTGTTCAGCTTTGTTGTTCTTGTCTGAAGGAAGTTCCTCGTTGGCCGCTTGAGCTCGATAACAGAGCGTGAACATCAACATGTCTCTGCTGCTGTGATTTGGGCCGTTGCTGTTGTTTTAAACTCGGCCTCTTGCGAGCACCAGAACTTGAAAGGAGCGCCGCACTAAACCCCTTTCGAACATTAACCCTTTATTCCCACTATTGTTTCATCTAAAACCTGAAAGTTGATCCATCAGTTGTTAAACGGTGATCCCGTAAGTGTTCACAGATGGACGTACGAAACGAGAGACGACTTGAGAAAGCTTTACAGTCTTAACTCACTTTGAGCTGCAGTCAGCGTTCTAAATACGGCCCACGATTCCTCAACTGACAGTTTCAGACGGGCTGTTTTTTTCGGGCTACTTTGATTTGCTGGCATCAGTGAATAAAATCCAGCCATTGTAAATCTTAATATCGTCAACTGGACTCATGGTGTTGTTCAAATCCTCTCTTTCTGCTCTCTAATCATCGCTGTAACACCACGACGAATACATTCCAGCCTTCATGTCAAACTTGTTTGCATCTTATTGCATTCAGACACTCAGCCTGTGTGCGATGACACTTTTACATGAGTTCTTCAGCTCATGTCTTTGTGTCTGTGCGTCTCGTATGGAGCTGAATTTGAGTGTTTGGTTGAATGGGGGGTAAGTGTTGGATGGAGGACAGACTGTCAGTGTGACACTCGGATCAAGTCCCGTCGTCTAATTATTCCTCATGAGGCTGATTGTAGTGACAGGGAAACTCATCCTGTCTCTTTAACACCATAATCAGCTGTACACAACGTATATATTATACATCTAAGATGCTTTTATCTCTGATACGCTATCTGGAAAGAAAACATTCATCAAACACTGTCTACACAGTGCAGCCATTACATTCACAGCCGTTTCTGTAGTTTTCTTCTCACCCGAGCCTGCTAAGCCTTCGTTTTTGTACAGAAGTGGGGTCGAGAAGAGTCATGACAGCTGACTCGTTGGCGTGGTTTTATTTATATTCCCTTCACCGCTCTCACGGCGTCCTTTCGACGGGGTTTGGCCTCTCCTGAAGGTGTGAAGAGTTCACAATGTTTGGCCAATGTAGAGCTTTAAAAAACCTCTTTTTCCTCTTGTTGACGACTCCTGTTCCTTCTAAACATCAGTAGCGGGGCAGGTGGTTGTCTTCTGATGATGGGGAGCCACCAGGATTATCAACGCATGGAGCTTCATAAAAGGTTTATTGTCCAAAGGTCCAAATCAAATTGTACTCCCCAGGCTTTGACTTTAGGAATATAAATGTGTTCAAGAGAGGAATATGCGCATCACAGGGAATCATAGTGGCCCTGTGGCCCTGTGGCGCCCTCTAGTGGGCCGGGTTGTGTAAATATATCGACAGTGTTACTCGGATGGATGCTCTTTGTCACTCTGCTCCCCTGTATATATTTAAAACCTTCTGTCTGTGTGTGTGTGTGTGTGTTTTTAGTGAAGGAGGAGTATGTGTCAGAAGAGGAAGAGGAGGCTGAGGAGGATACTCTAGTGGACGAGATTCTCCAGCAGGGAGACACAGCCGTCATCTATCCTGAAGCCCCGGATGATGAGCAGAGTCCGGCAGAGACGGGGGGCGCTGATGAAAACGGTAACATCTACACACCAACACTGCTCACTGGTTTCACTGTCTGCGCTGTGAACTGCATCCTGGTTTTATTCATGCTGGAATCAAAAGCTGTTTTTGTTGTCCGAGTGCCCATACGCCATGATTCAAGCTTCCCTTCACAGAGAGGGACAGCTGGCCAATCGCAGCTTGAACTGGGCGTGACTGTCAGTTGGTGTGGGTGTGGGTGGGAGCGGGTCTCAGAAGCTATTTGACTTTGTGAGTGATGGCAGAAGTTAAGCATCACCCTCCATGTTCCTCTCCTCGTCGTCTCCATCACAGGCACCCCAGACTCCTTCTCCCAGTTGCACACTTGCCCCTACTGCTCCCGGGGCTACAAGCGCAACGCCTCGCTGAAGGAGCACATCAAGTATCGCCACGAGACCAGCGAGGACAACTACAGCTGCACGCACTGCAACTACACCTTCACCTACCGCTCGCAGCTGGAGAGGCACATGAGCCACCACAGGGGCACCAGGGAGCAGGTAAACATCGGGCTGTTGTAAGACGTGTCGAGCACGAGATCATTCCTGATGAAAGCAGAGTCCATGACCTGGGTCTCAAATATATTGAACACATTGTATGGTTTCCAGGCTGGAAAGGTCTCAGTGTATTCAGTTTATTTGTCTTTGGAAGTCTTATATTAAGGCTTAATAATTCACAGTCATTTTCTGTTTTTACTGAAATTGGCTGGTTTGATATTGACTTTTTTTGGTTTTGTAAGTGCTGGTCACCTGACAGATTCCTCGACGTTGGGGTCTCCTTTCATGCACTGTCATTAATTATTCATTCAAAATCAATGTGCAACTTTACAATCTGCAAATCCAGTCATAAACTTAAACCTCTGCTCAGATAATCAATGTTCCTCTGAAACGTGAAGAAAATATAGATTTCTCCTGTGTTTTCAAGAAGGTCAAAGCTTTCTGTGTTACATGAATGCTCAGCGGCTCACGAACAACAACAAAAGGAAGACTTCTGACTTATCTATTCTATGGACACATCTCATCACCGTCCTCTTTTCTTTTTGTCTGTCTCAGCGTCACAATTCCCAGTCGACAGGTGGAACCCGCAAGTTCAAGTGCACCGAATGTTCCAAGGCCTTCAAGTACAAGCACCACCTGAAGGAGCACCTGCGCATTCACAGCGGTGAGCTGTTGCCATTCTCACTCATACGCTCCCGACGCGGTCTGACCTGCTTCAGGCTGAGGCTTGTAGCAGTTATTTATTGTCTGTATTATCACTGTGTTTGCAGTTGATTGATGGTTATAATCAAATCTACAGTCATCACAAGTTGATTACAGCTTTTATTTGATTTATATCAGCTAAGTCATCTCTTTATTGGATGCTCTGTTACAACAGGCTTTCCTTTTATTCACCGAGTTAAAAAAAATCATGTGCATGAACCCAACGATTACCATACAAACAAAAGACAAAATGTTGGAAATTCTGTCTAAAATTAGGCAAATTGTGTTTTAAAAACAGAAAACTATCTAATCACGGATTAGGTTAATAAGATTGTAAATCTGACCAGATATTTCATACCAATAGAGGAACCATATCCAGTCCCTACCATAAAACAAATAATTCAAATAGAAATAATCTGAATTGAAGATGTGATGGAGCTTCTCTTTGAACAGTTGTTGTAATTTCTTTGTGTGCTCCTCTTAGGTGAGAAACCGTACGAATGCTCAAACTGCAAGAAGCGATTCTCCCACTCAGGCTCCTACAGCTCCCACATCAGCAGTAAGAAGTGTGTGGGTGCAGCACCTCCCAATGGCGTCCCCCGAACGTCGATCAAATCCCCCGCACCCACCGCCCAGACCACCCCGGCCGTAATTGCTCCGGCCCGCATGATACTTAAGGAGAAGACTGACAGCAAACCCCTGCAGGAGCAGCTCCCCGTCACCCAGATCAAATCTGAACCTGTGGAATACGAGTGCAAACCTGTGATCGCGGCACCGGCAACTTCAGCCGGTACCAACGGCGGGACGGCACAGCCGGCTGTGGTTCCGGCTACAACCCTCCCTCAGGGTTTGGCTATGGTCATCCCAACAGTCGGCCTCATGTCGCCCATCAGCATCAATCTGAGCGACTTGCAGAATGTGCTGAAGGTGGCTATGGATGGAAATGTGCTCAGGCAGGTGCTGGGTACAGCTAACGGCGTGGTGACGCAGGGGAAGCAGGGATTTGTGGTCCAGCAGCCACAGCACCAGATCATCAGCCTGCCGGCCTTTGTGGATTACGACGGCACCACAAAGATCATCATCAACTACAGCATCAGCTCTGCAGCCGCCACCACTACCCAGACCGCTGCGATTGTTGCTAAAACCAGTCCTGCTCCCCTTCCCACTGTCACCACTGCTGCAGCCCCCACCCCCGCCAAGACAGACAGACCCTCAACCCCAGAGGTGACCGACCTCTCCATCGTAAAGACAGAGCCAGAATCAGTGGCCGTCACAGACATGGAGACAGAAGCAGTCGCGCGCACAGCTCGGATGCCAAAAGTCAACAGCAGCAGCACATGTTTACTATGCGATGACTGTCCCGACAACCTGGAGGCGTTACACCTCCTCCAGCACCGCAAAGCAGCCAATGGGGAGGCCGTTGACTCCGCCGCGTTGGACCCCTCGTTCGCCGCTCTGCTGAGCGAGGCGGGGGTGACGCTGGAGGAGCCGCCTGTGGACGACCTCCTCTCACTCCTCAGGACCTACTTCGCCTCCAATGCCAACCCCAGCGAGGAGGAGCTGACAAAGATCTCAGAGTCTGTCAGTATCCACGTGGATGTGGTCAGAAAGTGGTTTGCGAAGATGAACTCTGGGAAAAATGTGGGAAAATACCGCAAAATAGCCATGGCCGTTTCAAAAAACACTGAAACCACAAATTCCAGCTCAGAGGACGCCTCGAATCAGAATGGGGTGGCAGAGGAAGACAGTTCCCAAGAAACCTCCAACAAAGACTCAGAATCTGGCAGAGCTTCCCCGTCAGACTCTTCACCACTCAGCCGCGATATCGGGGACCTCATCATCGTGAAGAGCGAGCCCGAAGACCCAGACTTGGTGGACTCTCAGGCCGAGCCGCTCGACCTCTCCCTCCCTAAACATATCACAGCAGCATTGGAAACCGCCACGCCTCCCGCCAAGCAGCAGGAACATCCGCTGAACCTGACCTGCCTGAGGAAGGAGCAGCTGGAGGGCCGAACCCTCTACGTCACCACGCCTCAGACCGGAAGACCTGTTAGCATCCTCACTGCCGCACAGCTGCCCACGTTAGTGGCCATCGCTGGTCAGGGCACAATGAGCTGTCTCAAGGCCATCAACACCACGACCAAACGCACCATCCTCATCCCCCAGCTCACGTACACCTACGCCACCACGGCCGGCAGCGTCACTGGAGCAAAGACTGTCGTACTGAACGGCCATAAGGTTGGTAGTAGGGTTGGGCCAGTGTAAACATTTCTCAACCCGGTTTAATTTGAATCTAAACACTGGACCGGACTCGGTTACCACATTTTACCACTAGGAGGAGCAGTTTTTCCCTAAATTGAGAATAGCTAGTCCACCTTAAAGTGAGCCTTCTGGGCTTAACCCTCTCCACTTTCAGTCAGCAGGTGGCGAGCACAACACAAGATCTGAGCTTATTATCTCATCTTATATCTCTTCTACTACTCTGACCACAGAGCAGCTCCACTGCAGCACCTGAAGAATCATTTTCAAAGACAGTTCAATCAAATGGAGACATCAACATTCATCGTACTAACTTCTTAGACACTTCATTTCAAACAGGGAATCACTGAGCTCATCTTCCTCACATGACTGCCTTCAGCCGACACATTGAATTCAATAATGCGACCACGATGATCAATGTCTTTTCCTTCCATGTACAGCAGGAGAAGAGGCTGGACAGCAGCTCTGACGGCGTCTCACCAGCGGACGAGCAGAATGACTCGGATTCGGCCGCACTGATGAAGAAGCGACGGCTGGAAAACGGCGTCTACCCGTGTGACCTTTGCTCCAAAGTCTTCCAGAAGGGCAGCTCCCTGCTCAGGCACAAATATGAACACACAGGTAGGCCTCACGATCAAGAGATACTTCTTCTGCTATACTTATACTCAATTCAGTATATGTCACGATTTTGAGAGCAGGTAGCAGGATTTGAACCAAACGCAGTTGAGTTTGTTATTTTCGGGCAAAGGCAGCACGAGTCCCTGTCCGACTCTTTGTTCTCTCGTCTGCAGGAAAACGACCGCACGAGTGCAACATCTGCAAGAAGGCCTTCAAACACAAACACCACCTGATCGAACACTCGAGGCTGCACTCCGGTGAGAAACCCTACCAGTGCGACAAGTGCGGGAAGCGTTTCTCTCACTCCGGCTCATACTCCCAGCACATGAACCACCGCTACTCCTACTGCAAGAAGGACGGGCCGAACTCCGGCTCCGGTTCGGGGCCGCGCAGTGTTCAGTCGGAGCTCGGCAGCCCCGGTGCCGGACTGCAGTCGGACAGTCGGACCACGACCCCGCCCTCCCAACTGGACTCAGACGAGAGGGAGAGCGAGGAAGAGGAGGACGAGGACGACGAGGCCATGTGTATGGACGACATCCGGGTGGTGCAGGTGGACGACGGTGATTGCGAGATCTACGAGGGGAACTTTGAGGAAGACGACGAGGATGAGGGGGAGGAGATCGTGGAGGAAGACGCGACAGGAGAGGAAGAGGCAGAGGGGGAGGAGATGGTGGAGGAGGAGGAGGACGCGACAGGAGAGGAAGAGGCAGAGGGGGAGGAGATGGTGGAGGAGGAGGAGGACGCGACAGGAGAGGAAGAGGCAGAGGGGGAGGAGATGGTGGAGGAAGACGCGACAGGAGAGGAAGAGGCAGAGGGGGAGGAGATGGTGGAGGAAGACGCGACAGGAGAGGAAGAGGCAGAGGTAGAGGAGATCGTGGAGGAAGACGCGACAGGAGAGGAAGAGGCAGAGGTAGAGGAGATCGTGGAGGAAGACGCGACAGGAGAGGAAGAGGCAGAGGTAGAGGAGATCGTGGAGGAAGACGCGACAGGAGAGGAAGAGGGAGAGGGGGAGAAGGAAGACGCGACAGGCGAGGAAGAGGGAGAGGGGGAGAAGGAAGACGCGACAGGAGAGGAAGAGGCAGAGGGAGAGAAGGAAGACGCGACAGGAGAGGAAGAGGCAGAGGGGGAGGAGGAAGACGCGACAGGAGAGGAAGAGGGAGCGGGGGAGAAGGAAGACGCGACAGGAGAGGAAGAGGCAGAGGGAGAGAAGGAAGACGCGACAGGAGAGGAAGAGGCAGAGGGAGAGAAGGTGGGCGAGGAGGTTGTTTGTGACGTGTTGGAGGTCTTGGTCGGGGAAGATCACATGGAAGACGAAAAGATGGAAGAAACGACTGAAGAAAAGGAGGAAGCGACAGGTGCGGATACGGAGGAAATGCCAGACTGTGAAGCAAATACGGACAAAAGCGTCAGGGAGGAGTCGGACGGCGCCGAACCCACAGAGGAAGTGGTGACAACAAACGCCAAATAAAAGATGGAAAATGTCTTCGGGAGAGCTCGAATGCCTCGGTTAACGAAGACGAGTCGATTGAGACAAAACCGCAGAAAGTCAAGAAAGTCTCGGCGGTTGCCTGATCTTAACGGTCCACTACTGTGTACAAAAACCCAGGTGTGCCTGAACTTGAAAAAAAAGAAAAACAAAACAGACTTTTTTTTTTCTTTTTTCTCGTGGAAATGAAATATCAGTGTTAAAACTTGTTGATAGAAGTACAGATTTTAAAGCAGAACTCACCCGTCAAACTCGTTACTGAGACATCCCAGGTCGTTTTATTGTTTGTTTTCATTTGGTCAGTGTTACTAACCTTGTTTATTGTTTGAAAAACATTTTAACCTGTAAAGATGAGAAGAATTTCTATACCTTTTTATTGCCAATGAAGTTTCCTAAATCAGTATTTTATTGAGTTCTACGAACAAAAACCTCTGCACTACAGTATTCCTGGTTTACCTACGGATACATGCCTCATGCATCGTATGCCCTTCAGTGTTATATACCTACACTAGCTAGCGAGATGTTGTTTGCGTTAGTGTTAGTCTTTGCTAGCTAGCATTACTTTTACTTTTCAGTTTGACTGTTAGCCTTAAGGAAAACTAAGTATTCTGGGGGGGGGGGGGGGGGAGTCCGGGATGAGAAGGTGGCTCCTGTGCGCCATAACCAAATTTGTCCTATCAGGGAAGGTGGAGTCACAACTTTAAAGCCAGCATCAGGCGCCAGTGTTTCGCAACCCGGCGCAGCCCGTGCGGGTGGAGTCTCCGGGGTGAATATTGAAAACCTCCACCTCGCCCCCCTCGCCTCCAGAAACAGGTTCCAGAAACACGGGCGCCGGTTCTTCCCGAGCTTTTCCTTCTTGTGGTCGACTTTAGTAGTGAGTCAGTGTTTCAGTGTTATCAGCTTGTACATGAAGTCATACTGTACGTGAAGGAACAGGGCTGTTCCCTGCTCCACCCCAACGCCTCCAGCCTTATGCAAGACCTGTGTGCTGTTAAAAGTGCCATTGAACAGTGTTATCGTTTCTTCTCCTCACATGTAGCCAGTGTTATGTCCCTCTGTTACTCACACAAGACCCACATTGACTGATGTTTGTCGACTTGCACAGAGCAGCTTATTTGCCACAATTGTTTTTTAAAGATGACAGGAACGAATTAATCAGTTATTCGAAAAATCTGCCGCTGATTTTTGCAGATCGACTAAATAATCAATTCATCAACGAATGCTTTTGCCTCTACACAATATATATTTAAAAATAATGAATATGTATATTTGATGTAGTTTTCAGCTATGGCCCAGTTGACAGTTACTCAAAAAAAGTAGTTGAGAAGTTTTTAAGCGTTGGAAGTGTGTGGAACCCATTGAGAAATACAGTCCAGACTGAGCTTTACATGCGGATATGAAATGCCTTGTCAACTTAACGTGATCAGTTTCCTGCAGATGTTAAAACATTGTTTTGTTTTTGAATGCGAGTTAATGTGTTTTGAAGTCATGAGTTTTAAAAATGTTTACATAAGTGCTTAAGAAAAACCCGAAAATGTTCTGTTGAAGCAGATTGAAATACTCGAAGCTTAAAAACATGCAGGGAATGTTGTCCAGCTCCAACTTGACTCTCTGGAAAAGAAAATGTACAAAAACCCCCCAAGATCAATTTCAAGTCAAATGTAGGCGGAAGGATTTGACATTTTGCCAAACCCGTGCACTTGTTTTCAGATGATTTGTGGCAAGCTGTCCCGCACTTCAGGTAACAAACGTGAGTGAACGTGGTCTCTGTCGAGGTGTTTTCAGTTGGTTCTACCGAACAGTGTTGATAATATTAGTCTGTTTTATTGTTTTATTGTTTTGATGTGTCCTCTGTATGTTTGTTTTTTTCCCAACAATGGCAGTATTAGAACCCTTTCACAGATTAAAAAACAAAATGTACCCGTTTAGTTTTTAGAAGACTTTTTTATATTTATGTGTCTTATTTTTATATTTTCTTTTATGGTTATTTATTACACATTGTAGTGTACATTACTGTAGTTTGAATTGATACAATAATATATTTTAGTATGAAAAATAATCTCAAGACAAACAACAACAAAAAAACCCAAAACGTGGTTCTGGGAGCTGACGTTTGTTTTAACAAAAAAAAAAAAAAAAGATAAAAACATGTGTTCTGGAAACATGACTTCTGTTTAAAGCTAAAAAAAGAAAAAAGTCAGGAATGAAGTGAGAAATAGAAACTGTTACATGTGCATCCGCGTCGTTATGAAGCTGCTGAATTCTAAAACTCTGATTTTAAAGAAGCATGAGTCGTCGCCCTTGTTAATGAAGGATCTTGTTATGAAGCCTCCCTTTTTATTTCGAAGCCAAATTTAGGATCGTCCCGCCGCCCGTTTTCTGTTCTGTGCCAACTCGTTCCATTGTACTGTCGAAGGCTGCATATCGTTTGTTCTGGCCTCACCCTTTGTACATCCACTGTCTTTTTGTATTGTTTTTATTTTAGCTCCATTTTTATGACTCCCCATCACAATAAAATATAAGACAGCATGTCTGAGGTACTTGTTTTACTTCTCAGTGTCCTAGTTGGTCCGTTAACTGGGTAAAAATATTAAAATAAAATCCAAACAGCTGCAGTGATTTATGTAAAGAAGGACTTGGTTCACATCTATTCAAGTCACTTAGACATGACTTGGTTTTGACTTAAGTACCATTTTGAGTATTTTTGCCTTTAGTCTTGAGATGACGGGGGGTGCACGTCATACTTCGGTTACACTTGAGAATTAAGAAGTCGACCGATTGTGCATTTTTAAAGGCTGATATGATAACGACAGGTTGGAGCAGGAAACAGACAAGAGCTGATTAATCGTACGATATCGGGAGTTAATCCCATGAACACACACATTTTCATCCAGTGGCCCTCAAACGATCACACATGGCCCCTAGGTGTCACTCACGATGACGGGTGTGCCTGCTCGCTCAACAGAGACAGCATGCTTGATCTCGACCCAAAATATGTGAGCGGAGAGTTGAAAGCAAAAACATGCAGCTCACTGGGAAGAATCTGGAGAAATACTAAATAATAAGAGAGAGACAGTTACTGTGGGCCTTGCATCACCACAGACCTTACAGTAGAATACCGTAGTGTTCTACATACAACAAGCCTATGAACAGCTTAGACATAATAACAATAAACTTTATTGTTTTACAATGAAACAGAACATAATTAAAATACACAGAGAACGAAATAAACTAAAAACAGAAAAGTAAAACAAACTCAAATGTCCCAAAACAAATAAAAACCACAGAGAAGCAATTTGATTTATAATAATCTAAATTGTTTTCAGTGCAGAAGAATGTGATGCTCAGTGGAATCAGGTTTGTTGTGCTGAGCAGAGCTCACACTGAATGTTGTAGTTTGGATCTATCACCAGGTGGCGCTAGAAGACCACCAAACAGCTTTACAGACCCAGAAGGAAACTCAGCCTGCGACTTTTACACACTTGTGGAATTTAGCTCATTGTTTCAGAAGCTACACCACCACCAATGTCTCACTTCTATGTCAAAATGAAACAATCCTTTCTCAAAATGTTGCATTTTCACAACTAAATGAGGCACACATTGAAATGAATCTTTCAAAGCATCAACGGCACACTTAATGGACTTCATAGAAAACATTTAGTACTTTCTATACCTTCTTTATTTTCTCTCACAGGCTTCTGGCAGAGATTGTTCCGGTGCAGTAAATCTACTCACATTTCAGTGAATACATGAATAGAGAGGCTTCAAAATAAATATAACGGCGTTTTGTTTTCCAATCGCAGGTTTTAACATGAAAAAACACAAAAGAGAGAAAGATCATTACAATAGAACTGTTGCCAATTCCAGGTATGTTTTGCTTGTTTGTTCTCCCAATGGTTGCAGGCGAGTTCTTTTTTACCGCGTGTTTAATGTGGGAACAGTCGTTCAGCAGTGCTTTGTAAGACGAGTGTTGCAGAATTGTGAAGCAGAAACTGTTTGTACTTTGTTTAAGGCACAGTTACAAGAGTTGAGGTTCTGCTGCTTTTGTGTAACCATTCAGCAATCAGCACTTCATAAATAACTGAGTAATGATCTTTGATTATTAATTTGTCCTCTCAGTATTGAGGATAACTTCTGTCCACATTTAAATCCATCAAATCTCATCATTTGTTTCTTTCTCTCTTGGGAAAATGACAGATGATCTGCTTGGCTGATTTTCAGTGTGCGAATGTTATTATGTGTAGTTAGAGTATGAATCAATGACATGATAGCGAGGGGGATGATGACGAGAAGACAAAGCAGTCAACGTTTACTCTGATCCACATGAAGAAGAAAGAGAATAAGAGGTGATTAGAAAGAGTGGGAGCAGCTTTCTAAATGTCTCTCCTGATGTCCAGGTAATGAAAATGTCCACTTAAAATGCACTTATAGCCAAAGCAAACTGCTGCACTGTTAAAGCAGAATTATGCAGTAGTACGAGTGGTTTCATTGTAAATGGACTTAATATAGTTCTAATGAATATTCATGATGCACCTGGTGACGGCTTTTTCTTTTTTTGCGCTGCGGGCCAACTGCTGCATGTGCAATATGAAGGGAAGTAAAGGGGGCTCAAGGAGGAAGCTTGTTCCTGGTGAGCGGCCTCTTAATTGTGTATATAGCTCATATATATATATATATATATATATATATATATATATATATATATATATATATATATATATATATTAAATAGAGGTTGTGTGAGGAGAATTGTTACACAACCTCTATTTAATAAATATATATATATATATATATATATATATATATGCCTCTTCAGACCATTTGTGACATTTGTATACTTTCCTATTATACTTATCACCTGTTTTTCCTTCAATCACTTCTGTCTATTTGAGTTTACATATAAAACGTATGTCAAGGGGAAAATAAAGAGGCTGATGTGTTGCAATGCTCCTTTGTTCTGTTGACCATGGAGAGCCATTGAACTCAGTTTCCCAGGATCCTTCACGTTTCGCACTGGTGTGTGAAGCCCCGCCCACTGACCCAGTTTTCCCACAAACACATGGCGTCACTTTATCAACAAAACCCAATTTTATTTTCCGAATTGAATTTATTTTATCAAGTAAGTGTGCTCAAATGCATGCGAAGGAACCTCCGAGCTCTGTTCACGGACAGGTAGGTTTAACAATGCACAACCTCGCGTGCCGGTACGCAGGTAATACAGTGATGTATTGTTTTCTTTTTAGTAATCAGGTTCTCCACTCTGGGGAGTCGCTTCCGGTGTATGCCGCACGTGGGAGAAGTTTGCTTTGAGGGCTTTCTATAAATCTCCGTACGTTTAGGCTGCAGACATTTCTGTTTCGGGTTCGGAACGCATCGTGGTTTTGGTTAAAATAAACCCTGACCGGCAGAAAGCAATGAAGGCACAGGTCTGCCATGCGCGTGCAGGCTCCGCTATCGGGGCAGGAAGTGCACGCAGAAATACAAAATAAAAGTTGTGGACACTTACGTTAGAAGCGATTATGTCATTGATATATATATATTGATTCATTACCACACTGTTCACTGTTAAGTCATTAAATAGAAATTAGACTTTTTATTTAATATGTATTGATTTACTTGACATTACATTTGCATGTAACAAATAAGTTAAATAAATAAATATAGCAAACTGTCAATAAATGTATTCTTATTCTCAATAATAAGAAGAATCAGTTCAATGATCAAACTGTTCAAAAGCAAAATATAACCGAACGGTTGAATCTATTTTATTGCACAAAGTAAATATTGATATTTCACAGTTTCATTGATCGTGTTGATTATTCAGTGACAGCAGCAGGAAGGAAGGAGCATGTAACAGATGGAGCTGTTTATATAGCCTGCATGCTTCAGAACAATAGATTTCATGGGGTCATATTTTCGTCATGCTTTTTGTAGTCCTCCTTTGTAGTTTCGCCACAGCAGACCTACATCACAGCATCATCATCACGTAGTTTAGTGAAAGTGGAGTCGGAGTCTGAGCACCGGGGTTGTCTTTTCCTAAATCCTCATGAATTATCCTGAATACTTTCCTTGACATCGTGACGTTGTGCATCGAGGTCTGACTACCAATGACTTTACAAGACACAAGAATACACACAAACTCAACTGATGAGTGAGAATTCTATGTCCAGGAAAGAGGAAAGAGCCTGAAGTCTACGTGTGGATGGACAGGATGTGCTTATAACAGTCAAATCAGCTGCTCATCCGCCTCTTATGGTTCCGTCTGCCGGCGGTGTCTGCTGGGCTGTTTTTAATATTGCACAAGAGTGCATTTTGCAATGGTTAGTTAAATGAATGTTAAATTATGTTACTGTGCCGAGGATTGATACCCTGCCTAACTGACAACTAAGCTGTACAGAGAGAAAGGTGGCATATACAAGAAAACATGAAAAAGATTAATTTAAAGATGTGATAGAGATTCTTTCTATTTTATTTATTTTCTTACAGTTTTTGTAATTTCTCTGTGTGCCCCTCTTAGGTGAGGAACTGTGAATGATCCCACATCAGCTTTAAGAGGTGTGTGGGTGCAGCACCTCCCAATGCTGTCCCTTGAACGTCGATCAAACCCCCCCGCACCCCGTCTGTAATTGCTCCGGCCCGCATGGTTTTAAGAGGAGACTGACAGCAGCTCCCCGTCACCCAGATCAAATCTCAACCTGTGGAATACGAGTGCAAGCCTGTGATGGCGGCACCGGCAACTTCAGCCGGTACCAACGGCGTGGTGAACGAGTGGTGAACTAGATTATGTAAATCCCTTCACACCCACAATTCACCAAATTAATAAATCCTCTTTATTGACGAAGTGCACAAACAGAATGTTGGTTGTAAGAAGCGACACGTGATATCAAACTCTGCTCATTTCTCTGACAAAGATGTTTCAGTGAGGACAGTTTAAAGGACAGAGACTGACTGACTCATGTTCTTCTGCTCTAAACATGAACTCTGTACTTTGTGCTGTTTCAGGAGGAAAACTGACTCAGTTATACTCTCATATTAGTTTCACATTTTCTCCATCAGCTTTGTATGAAACCCTGTAAATAAGACAAGAAGAAAAGACTTTGTTCATTCTTGAATCAAGAAATACTTTATTCATCATGTAAACCTTCAGTTTGTTCACATCCCATCAGTAAAGTCTGTTCAATGACTCTTGTTCAATGATTTCATGAACACATTCACTTCATCCTCACAATCTATTTGTTTGACCAGAATCTCAGTTATGTAAAGAGAATAATGAATGATTCACTTATTGATTATGATGATAATAATTAGTTATATAATACATCATAGTACCTCTTTTGTACAACGATTAAGAAAACAACAAGAACAACATTTAATCTGTTGTAGAAAATAAACATAATTTCACTGAAAGGAATCTTTACAAAGAGTGCTGAGAACTAAATCTCTTTGATGAAAGAAGCTCTGGTGATTTCTCTCTTTAAGAGCCATGCAGTGGAAGAGAAGCAACAACTAACAAATACATCAATACTAATATTTATCAAACATTTAAACCTCAGAGCAGTTTACATTTTCATGAAGAGAAATATCAGTTCAGGTCAACAAAGATCATCATGAGCAGTGATAGCCTCCATGGCTAAACAGACACAGAAAGGAGCTCCACCTAAAGACACTCAAACATTTACACAACAATAATGAGAAGACGTCAAAGCACCGCCCACAATGTTTGATTGACAGCTGAAGAAACATCAGCAATTAAGAGACAATGATGGAGACAAAATGAGATTCAGGATTAAAACACAAAAATGAATTTGCTGTTCCTTAAATCACTTCTGACTATTTTAGTTTACAGAACTCAGCAGTGTTTCCATAATAATAATAAATCCAAAGTCCAGCATAGAGAGGCTGAGTGAATGTGGTCTGGACTCTGTGGAGGAGAGTCATGGTTTCAGAGACGCTGTAGAAAGACAGAATACCTGCTCTGTGATCCAGGTACACTCCTACTCTGGAGGACTGAGGACCAGAGACGCGAGTTTGGATATTGTTGTACAAAAATATAAAACGGTCTTCGTCACAATCTAACCCCCACGATTTGTCATTCAATCCAAATCCACTTACAGTCCAGTTCTCTGTTCTGCTGGTATTCTTGTATGCGACTGCTACATCAACTCCTATTCCTCTCCACTCCACCTCCCAGTAACAACGTCCAGTCAGACTCTCTCTACTCAGGACCTGATGACATCCAGTGAATCTGTCTGGGTGACTAGAATAAGACTGTTTTTCTCTCATTAATGTTGCTTTTCTGTTCCCCTCAGATAATAACAGCTGTGTGTGTGCTGTGTTTGGATCCAGTGTGATTTCACTTGAATATCTTAAGAACTCAGCTCTGGTCTTGGGCTCTGCTTGTGAAGGTGACAGTGAAACGTCCACTTCAGTCACTGCCAGTGAGACGTTTGTCCACTTGTCTCTCAGAACGTCCTGTAGTTTATCTCTGACTTCTGACACAGCCGCCGTCACGTCCTCAAAGTAGCTCAGAGGACGGATATGGATGGCGGACGAGTCTGTAGCTTCTCTGAGTGGTGACAGTGAGGGGTAGTTGTGTAGAAACTGGTTGTGATCCTCTGTGTGTGAGAGCAGCTTCAGCTCAGCGTCTTTCCTCTTCAGCTCAGAGATCTCCTGCTCCAGCTTCTCCTGAAGCTCTTTGACTCGACTCACTTCACTTTTCTGCTGGGATCTGACCTGCTGCTTCACATCGGAGCTTCTTTTCTCCATGAGACGGATCAGCTCGGTGAAGATCTTCTCGCTGTCCTTCACCGCTTCGTCGGCAGAGCGATTGACGGCCTCCACCTCCTGTTGAAGCAGCTTCACGTCTTTCTCTCTGTCCTGGATTCTCTGCTGGATGTTTAGTCGACTCACCTCCAGCTCTCTCTGCCTCTCAGTCCTTTCCCGATCCAGCTGAACTCCTTTCTGCGCCATTTCACCTCTCAGTGACAACGACTGTCAAATAGTTTAACTTTCTCTGAACAGAAACAATCTGTGTGTTCTCTTGCTACTGTGAATGATGAATCACCTCCCTCATTTCACAACATCCTGTTTATACCTGTACTTTAGACCTTCAGACCTGTGAAGGGGAGGGAACAAGCAAATACCTTGATGAGGTGGAGCTCACTGTGTTTGACAGCAGGAGACACAGGGAGGAGTTTTCAGGCTCTACTGCATTCCTCACGTGTAGCTTCATGTGAGAGGCCGGGTGTGTTATCTGTCAATACAACGTGCAGTAAGAACAGTTATGACACTCAGCCTTCTTATATACAGTCCATGCGCTCAGCTCATAACAATTAGACTTTCAATGTTATTCACACTTTCAGAAACGTTGAAGAAAAAACTTTGCTTCATTGTTCAGAGTTGTCATCTTGTTTTCTGACTTCCTGGTGAAGAACTGGGGAGAACAAAACAAAGACATGAACAACTAGCTGTTATAAAAGGACAGACATGTGATGCTTCCTCCAGCCCTTCTGCTTCATCAGCTTTGGTTGGTGCATGTGCAGCCTCTTTCCAGCCTCCATTTCTGTGTTTACCTCAACAAGTCTCTCTTCCCATGAAGACAACACTGGCTCTACGTCAGCCTCTGAGGCCCAAGTCTGCTGAAATCAGCTACTGGATATTTGGATGGAGTGAAATAAAGCTTAAAACACCTTTTTTACATTTGTTATTTCCTATAATTAATACGTAGATCGATATGAATTGATCAGAAGAAGCAGTGGGGGATGTATGCTAACAGGAGTAGAGGTGATGGTTCATATTATTCTATTCACAAAGTGAACACACAGACTTACAGCGAACCATCCAGGGCCCTGTTTCAGAAAACAGGTTGAGTGAAAACTCTGAGTCAGTTAAGCTGCTCGGTGGCAGGTTTTCTTGAACAAACGCTGACTTTGTCTCCGTCTCCTCTCTCTCACAGAGTCAGACACACTGATACAGAATGAACGAACGAGGAAATGAAACAAACGTTTACGAGACGTCAGACTTTTGGTTTGTCCGTCTTTTCAACGGTGTGTTTTGACCTCATGTTCAAATACGACACAGAGTCAAATCAGCCTCAGCTTACAGTGAATCATCAGCATGTACTTCCTGTTGTTCAGTGAATGGAGGCTGTCAGCTCTATCGCTGCACCACCATGTTGGTTACACCCATCTTTAAAACTGTAGATCTGAAGGGGAGGGAACAAGGAGACATGTGGACAGAGTGGAGCCGGCTGTGTTTGAGAGCAGGAGGAAGAAGGAGGGCTTATCAAGCTGTGCTTCATTCCAGGAAGAGGAGCAGCGCTGTGAATGTCAACTTTGTTTCCTCATTCACAAACAGAGCCTCGGTTAAAACCTGCTCCACCTTTGAAAACATTTCATTTCTTTAGTTGTTCAATATTTCTTGTCTCCTCAGAGGAAGAGTTATAGACAAACATGAAGCCATCAAAAGACTAATTCTGTTCACTTTTCTTTCACTGCTTAAAAACAGCTGGCTGACAAAAGAGTTATCAGATTAAACTAATATGAAACATTTAAATTGTCGTATAATACCTTTCTCTCATATTTAATGATCAACTTTTAAACATTCGTCTCAAAAGAGTTGAGTTTCAAGATATGATTCTGATGCAAAGCAGCGTTTCAAGATTCACATTTATTCATTTCATGACGTCATGACTGGACCTGATATAATCTGCACATTTTCCATTTGTTGTTGATGTTAAAATGTTGCAGCTGTTGTAAAAGCTGAGTCACTCACTGGTTGAGTGACGACTGAGAAAACTCCTCAGGAACAACATGAATCTCCAGCAACCATCAATGATTGCGTCTCGATGACTCAACATGAGACTGAACATGTTGCTGCTTTCAGACGTCGAGTCCTTCTGATGTTGATTCTGGTTGAACTGAAAGCAGCGTTTCATATGGATATCATCACGGTTGTTAAATTGTTCCTAAAGAACTTCTGAACTGGAAAAGATGGAGTAACTTTACATGTGACGGTGCAATAAAGCAATCTCAGCTGTGAGGAACCCTCATCATGACTGTTTCAGATGCATTTATTTGTTGCTCATGTTACAGGACCAAGAATGACACGAAGCTCACTCTGGTGCAACACATTTCATTTCCTGTAAATATATGAAAACACATGAGGTCAGCTGAGAAGCGCTCTCTGTTCTGATGACACTTCGCATTTAACAATCAACAACAATCAGTGATCAGTGAACAATCACTGATGAAGAAGCGACGGCTGGAAAACGGCGTCTACCCGTGTGACCTTTGCTCCAAAGTCTTCCAGAAGGGCAGCTCCCTGCTCAGGCACAGATATGAACACACAGGTAGCCTCACAGTATGCTCAGACACAGGAACACATTTACTACTGTGCTTTACTTCTGAAATACTCAATCAAGCACATGGTGTTTTAGAAATCACACCTTAAATATTTATGTGTGTGAACTCATCTGTTTATAATTTGAATAGGGGCTTGTGTCCATATAGTGTTTTTCTCTGGCAGTAAAGGGTTGGTAGGGTGCTGGGGAGGCTGTTTTTTCTTCTTTTTTTAAGATTTGCATTTATTGTTTGACCCCCTTTATCATCTCTGTTAATATCTTTCCTCCACTTCCATTCTAAGTCGTAGTTTTGACACTTTTCCCCGACTGAGTCCCTGTCCGACTCTTTGTTCTCTCATCTGCAGGAAAGCGACCCTACGAGTGCAACATCTGCACGAAGGCCTTCAAACACAAACACCACCTGGTGGAACCCTCGAGAATGCAGGCTGAAAACTCACCTCTTCAAGAAGGCCCACCCTTAGCCTTCCGCTTTGCACTTACTTTGCATCTATTGTATTCATACTAGCTTATTGCACTCATCGTTTTCACATTCGTTTGTTTCTGCACTTTACGTTGGTGCTGGTTTATGCTCTTAGAATCAGGGAGGGGTCAGGCAGAGCCAAGGCCACAAAGGAAGTGGTGACAAACGGCAAATAAAAGATAGATGGTCTCTCATAGCTCCAATACCTCTGTTATTGAAGTTGAGTTTATTAACTCAGAAAAGTAAAAGTAAAAAAAGTCCAGAAAACCCAGGTGTGCCTGAATTAAAAAAAAGAAAGACAAAACGGTTGTTTTTCTTGTGGAAATGTGTTATTACAAGTTCAGATTATGAAGCAGAAGTCTCCCATCAACTTGGTAGAGTTCCTGAGACATCCCATCTCATTGTTTTTCATCTGGTCAGGCTCCACCTCGTCCCCCGGCTCGGCCGAGGTTCCAGAAACACGGGCGCCGGTTCTTCCCGAGCTTTTCCTTCTTGTGGTCGACTTTAGTAGTGAGTCAGTGTTTCAGTGTTATCAGCTTGTACATGAAGTCAT
This sequence comes from Melanostigma gelatinosum, assembly GCF_949748355.1. NCBI lineage: Eukaryota > Metazoa > Chordata > Actinopteri > Perciformes > Zoarcidae > Melanostigma > Melanostigma gelatinosum. The sequence goes on along the minus strand of NC_136648.1, from coordinate 4,047,772 downwards.
ACTGTACGTGAAGGAACAGGGCTGTTCCCTGCTCCACCCCAACGCCTCCAGCCTTATGCAAGACCTGTGTGCTGTTAGAAGTCTTATCTTTTCACAATTACTAAAAGATACTTCCCATGAAAGGTGCCAAATCAATAAAGTTGAGATAAAATCGATTCAAATATTTTTGAGGCATACATAGTGCGTCTCTTTACAAAATGCTTTTGGTCCTGATGTCTATAAATACATGTTTTAAGACTTGTTGTTCAGGAATACTCTTCAGTTAGTTGACAGTCTTAGTTGCTCAATAGTTCATAAATGCTTAAAACAACAGTTCTGTGAAGGTATATTGAAATATACAAAGCTAAAACATGCAGGAATGTTCTGGATGTTGATGTGGTCTCTTATGTGTGTCAGTCAGGCCTGGCAGACCTTGAATAGTGTCTTTAATAATTCGGCTCATTTATTAACAGAACGTGTTCTCAGCTCTTTAACAGTTGTCATGACGTTTTTCCATTTCTCCTGGTGTGCTCGGGTCTCTCTTGGAAAATACATCTTGATCTCAATGAGATTATTCAATAAAGGTTACAATCTGTATGTTGTTTTCAAGTGCAAAGGGTCTGTGATGCTCAGTGGAAGCAGGTTTGTTTTGCTGAGAAGAAAAGGGTCAAAAACAGAAGCAGAGTTCCTCCTAAAGCTGCAAAATTCAATTCAATTCAATTCAATTTATTTTTGTATAGCCCAAAATCACAAATTACAAATTTGCCTCAGAGGGCTTTACAATATGTACACGTTTGACATCTTCTTGTCCCGGGACCCTCACATCAGAACAGGAAAAACTCCCCAAAAACCCCTTTAACGGGGAGGAAAGAGGAAGAAACCTGTGGGAGAGCAATAGAGGAGGGATCCCTCTCCCAGGATGGACAGGCGTGCAATGATGTCATGTGTAGAACAGGATAGTGAATTACAACACATTCAATGTAATTACAGCACATTCAATGTATGACACAACCACGACAGGAGGCAAGACCTGGTCCAGGTAAACCCGGATACACAGGAACCTGTGAGGCGAGAAAGCACAGAGACTCTGGTGAAGAAGCAGGTCAATAATGTGCATTCATGGTATCGGTAGTATGAAATAGTAATGTGAGTAATAATAAAAGGGATATTAGCAGTTGGAGTCAGCAGGGCCATGGTAGGAGGAAGGACCAGGGTCCAGATGAAACCATGCTCCATGGAAACCTGTGAGGAGAGGAAGCACAAGGACTCCGGGGAAGAGACAAAATGAGTACCGTGCATTAATTGTATCGGTAATAGGATTAATAATCAGTACTGTGCATTAATGGTGTCGGTAATAGGATTAATAATGTTAATTCATGAAGATCGTAGTAGATGTCAGCAGGGCCATGGCTGGTTGAAGAACCAGTGTCCAGATAAAACTGCGGTCATCCTGTGAGGCGAGAAAGCACAAATACTCCAGGGAAGAAGTAAAGTTAGTAATCAGCATTAATGGGACATCAATGCATCCAGACGGAGGTGAAGAAGAGGAGGAGAGAGGTGCTCAGTGTAGGAAGTCCCCCTGTAGTTTTTGCCTATACCAGTTTGTCCATGGGCCGGTCCAAGGCAAGCCAGAGCCAGCCCTAACTATAAAGCGCTAACTATAAGCACTATCAAAGAGGAAAGTCTTAAGCCTACTCTTAAATGTGGTGAGTGTGTCTGCCCCCCGGACAGAAACGGGAAGCTGGTTCCACAGAAGAGGAGCTTGATAACTGAAGGCTCTGGCTCCCGTCCTACTTTTTAAGACTCTAGGAACCACAAGTAACCCTGAATCACTGGATCGCAACTCTCTAGTAGGGCAGTATGGTACTATAAGCTCTTTAAGATATGATGGAGCCTGACCAGTTCGGGCTTTGTAGGTCAGTAAAAGGATTTTAAATTCTATTCTAGATTTTACAGGGAGCCAGTGCAGAGAAGCTAATACAGGAGTAATATGATCTCTCCTCTTAGTTCTTGTTAGTACACGAGCTGCAGCATTCTGGATCAGCTGGAGAGATTTAAGAGACTTATTAGAGCAGCCTGAAAATAAGGAATTGCAGTAATCTAATCTAGAGGTAACAAATGCATGAACTAATTTCTCTGCATCGCTTTGAGATAGGATGTGCCTGATTTTTGAAATATTACGTAGGTGAAAAAAGGCAGTCCTAGAAATAAGTTTTATCTGAGAGTTGAAAGACAAGTCCTGATCAAAGGTAACTCCAAGATTCTTGACGGTGCTGCTGGATGCCAGCGCAATGCCATCTAGAGAAACTATATCATTAGAGAACTGATTTCGGAGGTGTTCTGGGCCTAGTAGAATAACTTCAGTTTTGTCTGAGTTTAACATCAGGAAGTTGCAGGTCATCCAGGTTTTTATGTCTTTAAGACACGCTTGCAGTTTAGCAAGCTGGTTGGTTTCGTCCGGTTTGATCGATATATATAATTGAGTATCATCTGCATAACAATGAAAGGTTATAGAGTGTTTTCTGATAATATTGCCTAAAGGAAGCATATATAAGGTGAACAAGATTGGTCCAAGCACAGAACCTTGTGGAACTCCATAACTGACGTTGGTCCTCATTGAGGCTTCATCATTTACATAAACAAACTGAGATCGATCCGATAAATAGGATCCAAACCAGTTCAGTGCGGTTCCTTTGATGCCAATATAATGTTCCAGTCTCTGCAACAGGATGTAGTGGTCTATAGTGTTGAACGCAGCACTAAGGTCTAACAGGACAAGAACAGAGACGAGTCCTTTGTCTGATGCGATTAGAAGGTCGTTAGTTATTTTTACCAGAGCTGTCTCTGTGCTATGATGCTTTCTAAATCCTGACTGAAAATCCTCAAATAAACTATTGTTACACAGAAAGTCACATAACTGATTTGCAACTGCTTTCTCAAGGATCTTAGAGAGGAAGGGAAGGTTCGAGATCGGTCTATAGTTGGCCAACACCTCTGGATCCAGAGTGGGCTTCTTAAGAAGAGGTTTAATCACAGCTACTTTAAAGGACTGTGGTACATGACCTGTTACTAAACACAGGTTGATGATGTCTAATAAAGTTGTGCTAATTAATGGTAGCACTTCTTTAAGCAGCCTAGTCGGTATAGGGTCTAAGAGACAGGTGGACGGTTTAGACGTAAAAATTGTTGAAGTCAGTTTGTCAAGGTCGATGGGAGTAAAGCCATCTAAACATATATCAGGGTTTACAGCTGTTTCTAAGGTTACTCTATTTGTGGAAAGATCGGTCGAGGGCAGGAGATTATTAATGTTGTCTCTAATAATCATAATCTTATCATTAAAGAAGTTCATGAAGTCATTGCTACTGAGGTCTATAGGGATACTCGGCACAACAGAGCTGTGACTCTCTGTCAGCCTGGCTACAGTGCTGAAGAGGAAGCTGGGGTTGTTCTTATTTTTCTCTATTAACAATGAGTAATAAGCTGCTCTAGCATTACGGAGGGCCTTCTTATATGTCTTAAGACTGTCTCGCCAGAGTAACCGAGATTGTTCCAAGTTAGTGGAACGCCATGTTCTTTCAAGTTTTCGCGATGTTTGCTTTAATTTGCGGGTTTCAGGATTATACCATGGAGCGAATCTCCTTTGTTTTACCAACTTCTTTTTTAAAGGAGCAATAGAGTCTAGTGTCCTTCTCAGTGAGCTTGTAGCACTGTCGACAAGATGATCAATCTGGGTCGGACTAAAGTTAGCACAGGAGTCCTCTGTCACATCGAAGCATGGTATTGAGTTAAATACAGACGGAATCGCTTCTTTAAATTGAGCTACGGCACCATCAGATAAACATCTAGTGTAGTAACTCTTGCTTAACGGTGTAAACTCAGTTAGTAAGAATTCAAAAGTTATTAGATAATGATCCGACAGAAGAGGGTTCTGTGGATAGACTATTAAATCGTCTATGTTAATGCCATAAGTCAGAACCAGGTCGAGAGTATGGTTAAAACAGTGAGTGGGTTTCTGTACATTCTGACAGAAACCAATCGAATCTAATAATGAAATAAATGCAGTACTGAGGCAGTTGTTCTCGACATCCACATGAATATTAAAGTCACCTACAATAATTACTTTGTCTGTTTTAAGGACTAGACTTGATAAAAACTGAAAAAATTCCGATAGAAATTCAGAATACGGACCCGGGGCCCGGTACACTATCACAAATATAACTGGCTGTATTGTTTTCCAGGTTTGGTGTGAAAGACTAAGAACCAAGCTTTCAAATGAGTTATAGTCTAGTTTAGGTTTAGGGTGTAATAATAGGCTGGAGTCAAAGATGGCTGCTACTCCACCTCCTCGGCCAGTGCCTCGAGGAATGTGAGTATTGATATGACTTGGAGGAGTTGATTCATTTAGGCTGACATATTCATCATTACTCAGCCAGGTTTCAGTAAGACAAAATAAGTCAATATGATGATCTGATATCAGCTCATTTACTAGTAGAGCTTTAGATGACAAAGATCTGACATTTAAGAGTCCACATTTAATTATCCTATTTTGTTGTACTGTTGCGGTAGTTTTAACTTGGATTAAGTTATTTTGTTTAACTCCTCGATCGTTTATTTTTGATTCAATTAATTTAAGTGGCCGTGGGGCAGACACAGTCTCTATGTGGTGTTGCGTGAGTAACTGCTCTAATGGAAGCTCAGAGGAGTGTGTAAGACTGCAACTCTGCTTCCTGGTCTGATCTCTGGGTTGTCATGTACCAGGTCCATACAGAAACTGGGTCAGATTTGCAGAGATGAGATCTGCTCCATCCAAAGTAGAAGGTCTGTCACCAGGTGGCGCTAGAAGACCAACAAACACACATACAAAACCAGAAAGAATCAAAGTCTGTAGACCACAATGTATTCAGAGCAAAAATCAGCACTTCATAAATAACTGAGTTATGACTCTTGATTATTAATCTGTCCTCTGAGTGCTGAGGAGAATGTGGAGCTCTGTCCAAATTTACATCCATGAAATCTCATCACTTGTTTTTTCTCTCTTGTGAAAATGACAGATTATCTGCTTGGCTGATTTCAGTGTGCAAACGTTATTATGTGCAATTAGAGTATAGAATCAATGACATGATAGTGAGGGGGGGGGCGGAGAAGACAAAGCGGTCCAAGACAATCAGAGTTACCTTTTCATTTGTCTCTATTCCCTTTTTACATTGGAGAGTACAAGATGTGATGCATTATACATCATGTGATGTGATACTCAGTGTTATGTAAATTAACTAGTTTAAATGAATTTAGAAAAGCTTCTTGGTAGTTCATCCACATCTGCTTATTTTCCATTTTTTGTGTCATTAACTCCTGAAACTACAAACAACTTTGTGCCATAAAAAGGAAAGATATATATATATATATATATATATATATATATATATATATATATATATATATATATATATATATATATATATATATATATATATATATATATATATATATCTTTCACTTTATCATTGTGTCCCTTATTGTGATTGATCATCAGGTAGCCACAATTACACACTTGACCTTTCACCTCTGTGTATGGCCTGAATGTGCAGAAGGACCGGCGACAGCGTCATCATCTTCAGAAAGTTGTTCAGATTGTTCAAGTCAGATGATGTGAAACTGATCCCTCCTAAAATCAAACTGTGTCCCACTGTAACCAGTAGGAGGCGCTGGTGCTCTGCCTTCGTGGCTCGTTGGGGCTTTGTGAGCTGCACGTTTGTGTCTTCGCAATTTAAAACCACTTTTGTGATTCTTGAAGCGTGAATGCCATCACCAGATGTTAAACGCTGAACGTTATGTTTTCAAGACACGACATCACGGTCACGTGACTTCACGTCGCCACCACTGCGCTAAAGAACATGTTGTAGTCTCATTTATTCACTTGTTAACAACCGTCTGTTAAAGACATGTAGAAGACTCAAAGTTAAAGAGAGGGTTTTTATTATTGGCACGCTTGTGTTAACCACAGACTTTATTTCAGACATCAAAGCAAAACCCATTTAAAACCACTGGCTTTGAGACGGAAACCAGGAAGTGCAAAAAGTGGAACTCATTTCCGTGTTTTAGGTCTGTTTCCAGTCCAAACAGCATCTCCTTCAATCGATCCTGTGTATGAAACCCTCTGAATGTCTGTCGACCACCTTCCCCCCTCGTGTGTCATGTTAGGACCTCTTCTCGGGCGTGTAGGCGAACGAACTGTGTTTGATTGACACACCTCACTTTCCTACACCTTTTCCTTCTCACCATGAAACTTCTGAAGTTTATTTTGAACATTAAAACAATTACTTTTTGAATTACAACTTTTCTGAAAATCTATGTTTAAAAACATAATGAGGCATTATCTTAATGTTCATCTCACATATGTGCTAAATTGCATACAGTTCCCAAAAAGAGCTCCTGGAAATGACACACATTTTGAAGACACTACAGGTGAGTAGGGTACAAAGAATGAACTCATAGATGTCACCATGAAACTTCAGTTGATGCAAGTTTCCTGAAATGTTATGTTTAAATATGCAAATGAGGCATTATGTAATGGTAACTTTTGGTGATAAAGTAGAAATCTACACATCCAAACAGACAAAGTAGTGAAATAAACACCGAGATGTTCATCTTCAGCGACAACAACACATTCAGCTCATCTACAAACCAAACGGGTCGGCGTTTGCTGAAAATGAGTCGGGATGCTCAGAAGCACATCACAGCTGTCCATCAAAGCAGAACCTTTCTGGCCACCGGTCTGCAACACGGAATGAAGATTATTGACTCGAGTCATACAATGAGAATGAAGTGACCTTAAACCCAGCGGTTCACAGATGTTCTGTGCATTTAAATGTAAAATAAAACATTTCAATTCAGACTTTAAGTCACCAGGGTTGTTCCTCCGATTCTTTTCTTTTGAGAGGTGTTCTACAGCCAAGCACCGAACTCTCTCTCAACCAGGGTTGACCTTTAACCCGACCTGGTGATGTGGACGTTTTGGGGTTCTTTCTTTCATTCTTTTTATTTTCAGTTTACACAGGAGTACGACATGCCACTCACAAACAGAACAGCACGTAACATACCTGCCAACCACACAAACAACCAATCCCTGACACACACAAAAATACAAAAAACAAGAACAAGTCATCATCCTTCCACTAGATACCAATAAACATTATGAATATTATGAATATAGCTCCCTGGGCGTCCCCCGGAACCCGAAGTTACAAAAACCTCCCTCCTACACACATCCACTTTTCAGCCCACACATTGTATGTGCCAAATATTGTCCTCCACATGAGTTACATACAATATGGCGGCCAACCATACAAACAGTCACACACAGTGACCAACAAAATATTGTGGACCTTCTTCCTTCAGAGTCACTTGGATCCCACGATTGCAAAACCTCTTCGTAGAATTTCGGCATGTTCCTCTCCAATAACATCCATAACAGGGTCCCAAACAGAGAAGAACCCATCTATGTCTCCATGGAGAACACGTGTGAGCCTTTCCAGTGGGATTAATTGAAGAACATTATAGAGCCAACTTGAAACAGATGGTTTTGCATCATCTAGCCAGTGCTGTAAGATTGATAACCGTGCACAGTACCATAGAACACTAAGGATTCTTTTATACCTGTTTAATACAGGTGAGGCAGCGTCTAGGCCTAGAATGCATTGTAGAGGATTGAGCTCAATAGGACATTGTGTTATGGAGGATATTTGGTTTCCAATTTCAACCCAAAATGTGTGAATTACCGGGCAGAGCCACATTACGTGCACGTTGGTGCCTACATGCTGCTTGCATCTTACACATACTCCAGAGCAGTCCTTGTCATATTTGCTCCTGCAGTATGGGGTAGTTTGTAATTGATGTATGATCTTAAACTGAGTTTCTTGGGATGTGTAATTGCTACATATTCTTTTGCTGTTTAACATGATTGTTTTCCATTGGCGATCTGTGATTGCAGTTTTAAGATCTCGTTCCCATGATTGCCTGCAGCTGTGAGTACTTATATTGCTTCAAGAAAACAGTTTATGGGAAATGGAACTTATTTTTTTTCTCTTCAGCTGACAGACCTGGTGGATGATTGTCTCTATCTGCTCTGGTCCTTGACCTTCCTTATATTGGGCTACAGAGTTTAAGAAACTGCGTATTTGTAAAAATCTGAAGAAGTGAATCTTGGGTAGCCCGTACTCTTCCTGAAGTTGATTGAATGATTTCATCGTGCCACCTTTATAGAGATCATTTATTACCTTAATCCCATATGTGTTCCATTCTTTAAACCCAGAGTCCATGCAAGAAGGAGTCAAATCGAGGTTATTAACAATCGGTGCATAAAAAGAGTATCTTCTATTGTTGGAGAATGCCTTCATTACCTTTATCCATGTGCTTAGGATGTTACTTTTTATAAAGTTGTCCCTAATGCTCGATGCTCGTTTAACTTTATTCAAGAATGGTATGCTTGACAATGAAAACGTGTTACATCCTTGCAATTCGAAGTCTAACTATATTGATTTGGGGTCTTGTGCCACCCATTCTGATACATTCTTCAGTTGTATAGACCAGTGATAGTATTGAAAGTTTGGTACTGCTAGAGCCCCCATTTACCACCAGTTTTGGGGTTCTTATGCCTGGCGATAGCCATGGCCGGAGGCATTATGTTGTCCTGTTGTTCATCCGTCCCTCTGGTCCTTGAACGCAACGCCTGGAGGGAAACTTTTCAAATTTGGCACAAACTCAAGGAGGAACTGTGAGCTTATGGCTAAAACTTAACACAATAATTTTGGCAATTTCACAAATATGTCAAATAGGATAAAATAAAGTGATGACATTTTTGAGGCATACGACTGCGAGGCGGTGATTCAAGTTTTGTTTTTATTCATCTGTAAAACGTCACTTTTAAAGCTGTGATAAACAAAGTTTGAATTGCATGTGTTCCTCTTACTAACAAGTATTGTTCTTCAGGAGATGTAATCTGTACGATTGTCACTCTGTGTAAACTAAATGAACTTCAGATATTGAAGCATTTCTAAAGTCACTTTAAACTGAAATCACTCTCCATTAAAGAAAACAAATCTCACACAAGTAGAATATCTTATTTTAGTTGATTGTTGGATGTTGACATGTTTCACAGCAATATGTGAAAAGTTAAATCTGACAAGTCACCCTGTCGTAATATTAGATTATGTAAATCCCTTCACACCCAAACTTCACCAAACTACCGTAATTCACTATTTTTATAGATTATTTCATGTCTGTGTAATAAATCCTCTTTATTGACAAAGTGCACAAACAGAATGTTGGTTGTAAGAAGCGACACGTGATATCAAACTCTGCTCATTTCTCTGACAAAGATGTTTCAGTGAGGACAGTTTAAAGGACAGAGACTGACTGACTCATGTTCTTCTGCTCTAAACATGAACTCTGTACTTTGTGCTGTTTCAGGAGGAAAACTGACTCAGTTATACTCTCATATTAGTTTCACATTTTCTCCATCAGCTTTGTATGAAACCCTGTAAATAAGACAAGAAGAAAAGACTTTGTTCATTCTTGAATCAAGAAATACTTTATTCATCATGTAAACCTTCAGTTTGTTCACATCCCATCAGTAAAGTCTGTTCAATGACTCTTGTTCAATGATTTCATCAACACATTCACTTCATCCTCACAATCTATTTGTTTGACCAGAATCTCAGTTATGTAAAGAGAATAATGAATGATTCACTTATTGATTATGATTCTAATAATTAGTTATATAATACATCATAGTACCTCTTTTGTACAACGATTAAGAAAACAAGAAACAACATTTAATCTGTTGTAGAAAATAAACATAATTTCACTGAAAGGAATCTTTACAAAGAGTGCTGAGAACTAAATCTCTTTGATGAAAGAAGCTCTGGTGATTTCTCTCTTTAAGAGCCATGCAGTGGAAGAGAAGCAACAACTAACAAATACATCAATACTAATATTTATCAAACATTTAAACCTCAGAGCAGTTTACATTTTCATGAAGAGAAATATCAGTTCAGGTCAACAAAGATCATCATGAGCAGTGATAGCCTCCATGGCTAAACAGACACAGAAAGGAGCTCCACCTAAAGACACTCAAACATTTACACAACAATAATGAGAAGACGTCAAAGCACCGCCCACAATGTTTGATTGACAGCTGAAGAAACATCAGCAATTAAGAGACAATGATGGAGACAAAATGAGTTTCAGGATTAAAACACAGAAATGAATTTGCTGTTCCTTAAATCACTTCTGACTATTTTAGTTTGCAGAACTCAGCAGTGTTTCCATCATAATCATGAATATAAAGTCCAGCATAGAGAGGCTGAGTGAATGTGGTCTGGACTCTGTGGAGGAGAGTCATGGTTTCAGAGACGCTGTAGAAAGACAGAATACCTGCTCTGTGATCCAGGTACACTCCTACTCTGGAGGACTGAGGACCAGAGACGGGAGTTTGGATATCGTTGTACAAAAATGTAAAACTGTCTTCGTCACAAAATAACGCCCACGATTTGTCATTCAATCCAAACACACTTTCATTAGAGATCCCTGTTCTGCTGATATTCTTGTATGCGACTGCTACTAAAACTCCTCTTCCTCTCCACTCCACCTCCCAGTAACAACGTCCAGTCAGACTCTCTCTACTCAGGACCTGAAGACATTCAGTGAATCTGTCTGGGTGACTAGAATAAGACTGTTCTTCACTCATTAATGTTGCTTTTCTGTTCCCCTCAGATAATAACAGATGTGTGTTTGCTGTGTTTGGATCCAGTGTGATTTCACTTGAATATCTTAAGAACTCAGCTCTGGTCTTGGGCTCTGCTTGTGAAGGTGACAGTAAAACGTCCACTTCAGTCACTGCCAGTGAGACGTTTGTCCACTTGTCTCTCAGAACGTCCTGTAGTTTATCTCTGACTTCTGACACAGCCGCCGTCACGTCCTCAAAGTAGCTCAGAGGACGGATGTGGATGGCGGACGAGTCTGTAGCTTCTCTGAGTGGTGACAGTGAGGGGTAGTTGTGTAGAAACTGGTTGTGATCCTCTGTGTGTGAGAGCAGCTTCAGCTCAGCGTCTTTCCTCTTCAGCTCAGAGATCTCCTGCTCCAGCTTCTCCTGAAGCTCTTTGACTCGACTCACTTCACTTTTCTGCTGGGATCTGACCTGCTGCTTCACATCGGAGCTTCTTTTCTCCATGAGACGGATCAGCTCGGTGAAGATCTTCTCGCTGTCCTTCACCGCTTCGTCGGCAGAGCGATTGACGGCCTCCACCTCCTGTTGAAGCAGCTTCACGTCTTTCTCTCTGTCCTGGATTCTCTGCTGGATGTTTAGTCGACTCACCTCCAGCTCTCTCTGCCTCTCAGTCCTTTCTGCTGCAGCTGAGACTGTGTCGTGGCCTTTGTGTTCATCCACAGAGCAGAGGTAACAGATACACTGCTGATCAGTACGGCAGAACATCTTCATCACCTCATCGTGACGAGAGCAGATGTTCTCCTGGAGCTTCTTGGAGGGGTCCACCAGCTTGTGTTTCTTTAATGGAGCTACATCATAATGAGGCTGGAGGTGTTTCTCACAGTAAGAGGCCGGACAGACGAGACAGGACTTGAAGGCTTTCAGTTTCCTCCCAGTGCAGACATCACAGGACACATCTTCAGGTCCAGCATAGCAGTGATCAGCAGGAGCAGCTTGGAGTCCAGTCTTCTTCAGTTCCTCCAGAACAACTGCTAACATGGTGTTTTTCAGCAGGACAGGCCTCGGTGTGAAGGTCTGCCTACACTGAGGGCAGCTGTGGAGTTTCTTCACATCCTCTTCATCCCAGAAGCTTTTAATACAGTTCATGCAGTAGCTGTGTCCACAGGGAGTAGTCACCGGATCCTTCAGTAGATCCAGACAGATGGAACAAGAGAAGGTTTCCCGATCCAGCTGAACTCCTTTCTGCGCCATTTCACCTCTCAGTGACAACGACTGTCTGAGTTTCACTTCACGAGAAGCGACTCTGCTTTGACTTCTGATCTGAACAACATGTGTTTGTTCAGTGAATGGAGGCTGTCAGCTCTATCGCTGCACCACCATGTTGGTTACACCCATCTTTAAAACTGTAGATCTGAAGGGGAGGGAACAAGGAGACATGTGGACAGAGTGGAGCCGGCTGTGTTTGAGAGCAGGAGGAAGAAGGAGGGCTTATCAAGCTGTGCTTCATTCCAGGAAGAGGAGCAGCGCTGTGAATGTGAACTTTGTTTCCTCATTCACAAACAGAGCCTTGGTGAATGATGAATCACCTCCCTCATTTCACAACATCCTGTTTATACCTGTACTTTAGACCTTCAGACCTGTGAAGGGGAGGGAACAAGCAAATACCTTGATGAGGTGGAGCTCACTGTGTTTGAGAGCAGGAGACACAGGGAGGAGTTTTCAGGCTCTACTGCAGCGGTTCCCAAACTTTTTAGGCCGCGCACCCCCTTCTACATCCCGACCAGGTTCGCGCACCCCCCCTCCATTAATAAAAAAAAAAAAAAAAAGAAGCAACAGAGCCTTTTAAGCCTTCATAGCCGCATAAGAATCGGACCAATGAGAGAACAGTTTGCTCGCGCGTGGCATTTGTTTACAAGATTTAGTCCGCTGTTAAATGTTGCAGTGTGAACACAAACCGAACAAAGGAGCAACTGCAACAAAGCAAACGAACTGAAGGTGTGAAAACGCCCTGAAACACTGCAACAAAGTTTCAATAACTTTCAGTGACACAAGGCGTCACTTTTAAAGAGCAATACGGATGCGAGCACACACGCACAGGCTCAGAGGCAGATTATCACATTGAATTTACAATTAATGAGCGACTAATGTAGCCAGGATGTCTTCGGACAAAGCGTAGATGCGGCGCGACACAGTGTTGTTGGACACCGGGATCATGTCCAACTTTTTTGCTTCTTTCTCCCCAATCATACATTCCACCATCTCTCTGGCAGCTGGCAAGCTCACGTCTTCGGCGATTGTGTGCGGTAGCCCCTTTCTCGCTATTCTGTAACCAGATATGAAGACCGTAGTGCGTCATTTATAGACCCAACACATGAATGAGACTCCAGTTGTTTTTGGCTGTTTTGTAACTCCTCCAATTTGGATATAAAGAATGTAAGGGGCTTTTGACTTGCACTGGCATGCTTGGTGTTCAGGTGGCGACGTAAATAAGAGCTTCAGACTGTTAGCCAGAACCTCACTGCACACCACGCACTGTGGCTTTGGGGAAGCTGCGTTGCCAATCCAAGTGAAGCCCAGACACAGAGACTTTTCATCATATTTCCTCTTTTTTTCCCAGTCTGATGCTCACTCTCGTTTCCTCTTTTTTCACCTCGACTCCGCGATGGGCCGATGTGCTCCCGATTTGTCTGTGCAATCCCTTCCTCCTTCCTCCGTCTCATCTTCCTCTGACTCGATTTCTTCTCCCGGTCTCTCCCCAACGCATCTCTCCGTTCCCCTCGCCTCCGATTCCTCTCTCTCTCGCCCTCTCCTCTTTTACGACTGATAGCTTCAGATGTCCCACCTGACAGTTTTTAAATTAAAATTACATTTTTTTTTTACATTTAATATTATTACACCATCACACTTTTCCTCTCGCGCACCCCCTAGAGGCAGCTCGTGCACCCCCAGGGGTGCGCGCACCCCACTTTGGGAATCCCTGCTCTACTGCATTCCACACGTGTAGCTTCATGTGAGAGGCCGGGTGTGTCTTTGAGGGGACAAAGGGTTTGAAACTCTGGGGGTTTCCAGATCGTCTGCTGAAGTCCAACAAGCCCCTCCTGGGCCGATGCCCCATTGTCCTAAACTTCACACCTCAAGCAGCCACTTTCACACAACCCCCACTCCAGCACATTCCTCAAACCCCCTCTCACAGACACTTAATGCATGAAATGACCAGACTCTTACAAGTAAATATACTGGATCACATTATATCCATAACTAGGAGCGCTTTACAACTTAAATTCCTCACGTGCAAGATGTTGCTTTCGGGCTTCAACATTTTTCAGACAGGTAGTCTCCTATTTCTGTATTTTCAGCAATGTTTTTGCAATTCATTTCAGCATTCCAATGCATTTTCAAGTTTTGATGTTATAATTAAAATACAGGCAACACTTGTCAGATTTCTTCAGATGTGTAAATATTGTGTATATGTTACTGGTTAATAGCAAATGAAGCTGGCATACAGCTCAAATTGAAAAGTTTCAGGTTCGCCTGAAAAAAAAAGCACTGAAAGCATGAGTATCTCTTTTTAATGATGCAGGTGAAAGCTAAAACTCAACAACAAAACTACATTATGGCTCCAACAAACAGACAAAGATATTTTCATCTCTGCATTTGCAGCTGACACCAGCAAGTCTGTACCTCATATCCGAGACTGGTGTTGTCCTGGTGCCCGGCGTGACTGGGTTTTTTGGAGGGATAATTGTCCAGGACAGATACGAGGTTTGCAGTGAAGAAACTCCTGCCGCAACGGCAAGCCTGCCTGTCCCAACCCCAACCTAACCTCTTTCGCCTTGGAGCCAGGCCTGTGGCGTCCAATAGCCGCTCAGGACCTGCAACCGCCCAAGTTGGGAGAAGTTTTTCCAGGTTTGTTTAGACCTAAACCAAATACAGAGCTGAACATGGATAATTACAATGCACTAGGATTATTTTTGAAAACATAAAACCATTGTATGACAGTCTGAATGAGAAAATGAATGAGAAAATAAACTAGCTGTCACAGGAGTTCACGGTTAGGACCCAATAGCAAGACCACAGGAGACAGAAGTTGATATAAACAGGTTTTATTTAGCCTGAATAAAGAGAAGTCCCGTGGCTCGACACCAGACAGATCGACGGTGTGATGTCCCGTGGCTCGACACCGGAAGGTAGGCAGAGCGGTGATGTGAGTCATGGCTCGACACCGGAGGGCAGGCAGAGCGGTGATGTGAGTCATGGCTCGACACCGGAGGGCAGGCAGAGCGGTGATGTGAGTCATGGCTCGACACCGGAAGGTAGGCAGAGCGGTGATGTGAGTCATGGCTCGACACCGGAGGGCAGGCAGAGCGGCGGTGTGTTGTCCGTTAACACCACGGAGGGCAGAGCGGCTGTGTGTTGTCCGTTAACACCACGGAGGGCAGAGCTGCGGTGTGTAGTCCGTTAACACCACGGAGGGCAGAGCGGCTGTGTGTAGTCCGTTAACACAAAAGGAGGGCACGGGGGATTCCCGGACCGACGGACACCGGAGGCAGGCTCTCGAGGCAGAAGATGCTACGGGGTTGAAGCGGGTGAAAGATGGTACAAACTGACAACACAGGTCTGGAGGACCAGGGTTCAAATACTGCCCAGACCTCATTAGTAGGATCTGGGTCTGGTGTGTCAGCCCGCAGGAGGCGATTAGCTGCAGCTGTGTGGCCATGGGAGGTGTCTGGTCTGACAGGGATCCTGACACTAGCTTGAACTTCTCTCTCTCTGTACATTTGTTTTCTCTCTCAAAAGGAGCATATCAATAGGTACGGTTGATGGGGGTGTACTTCGGGCCGATAGGTGAACACTCTACATAGATTTTACCGAGCGTGAGGCCAATCTGGCTAACATTGCCCAGAAGGTGAAAACTTACCTGGGTACAGAGGAAGAGATCGTCCTCTGTGACGGCCAGGGAAACCGCCTGCTGGAAGGCACCGGGCCAACTGGTATGTATTTGTAAAAACTTAATTTCTACTTCAGTGTAGTTAAAATAACATATATCACATATACATCTTGTATATCAATTATTGTTCCAATCTTGTCTAATTAGCAAATTCCTTGGATTTGTTTTCTCCATTCTTTTTCTTTATTCCATTATCTTGTCTTTAGGGCTGGGGTTTTGGAAGCAGAATGCCCGACGTATTGTGGCCCTGACTGACAGCTCCTACAATGAGCTGATGCGGAGAAAGAGGCGAAAGACAGGGTAACAAGCACAGTATTTAGCCAAGCCTCGGCCTATTACCTAACCATACATACACCTCGATACACTGTCGATGATCAAGTCCTACATTATGGAACAAGTGTTTTTTTTTTATTGGGAAAAACAAGGGACTTTTTGAGTTTAAGGGGTAATCGACATATTAAAGTGGAAGTAAGTCAGATAATATTATCATACAAACAAGAAAAAGAAATGGTTGAAATAACACATTTGCATTTTTTGAAAGGGACTACCAAAGATTTTAGCATATTCCCAATTAAAACAGTAGATGGGAAAACAAATATTTCACATAGTAGCATTAACAAATGTAGATATCTTATCAGAAAAGTGCTTGCGACTTGCATTACATAAATAAATTGCTTCAAAACATGAAATTAGATCTTACACTATGTAAGAATCTCTCTACCAGCAGGAAACGGTTAAGACCAAAAGTTAAATAAAAATGGAACCCTTTCATATGGAGTCATTTTGAGTTATTTCTCAATATGTTAAGAGTTCTTAATGACAGTCAGTGATCTATCATTTCATTCTCATAAATTCTGTTCTTAAAGAACTTTTATAATGTTGCCAAGTAGGATGACTTTAGCTTCATCTTAATCAAACTCAATTTTCTCCTAATGTCTCAGGGCACAAGGGTAATCTTTTAATGTTGCGCTTCAGTGTGGCGGCAAACAGTGATAGTTTCCTTCCATCAGTTCATGAACAATGTGTTTGCCAACGGACCGATGTGTCAGCTCTACTGACTTCTCTCAGGGCAAACAGTGCACACCTGAAAGATCACGTTATAGACCTGACTTCCCCTGCCACAGGTGTGATTCCCAATTAGCAAGGACGTGCGTCAGGTGAGGTGCCAGACACACTTCCTGTTCCTTCAATATATGGTATTTTTAGAAATAAAGACAATTATTTAATCATTAAAAACTCCAGGAATTTAAAATTATTTACATATAATATAAACATTGCTCAATGAATTTGCTCAGTTGCTTAAAAAAAACTTTATACTAGCAGTACAATGGTTACTTTGGTTTTATTGTTAGAAAATTAAAAAAGCTCTTCCACACAAACACACACATAGTGCACAAAGTTTTAAAAAAACAAAGCAAAAATGAGATGAGAACATGCCAAGACAATTAATAAAATAAAATGAAAGAAAATAAAATAAACTGTAAAACAAACAAATGTATTGACATATAAAGCAGGTTTAAAACACTAGGCTATTCCCATTGTGGTCTTCGTCTGCCCAACTTTTGATAACAACAAAAACAACTTTTGAAGGAAATTTGCAACATGAGGATTTTGGTATTGAACAGAAGCATAAGTCCCCTGGGTCCCCTGGGTCCTAAGTCCCTCCATGTACAGCTTCTTATCACCCACTATATACCAACGTACATTTATAACAAATACCACACATATTAAAGTAATCCGCATTGCATATGTGTCTGACTAAAATACCAAAAAATAAATGATTAATTTAAATAATCTTTTGAGTGTTTTGAAGTGTTTTTGTTTGGAATTTGTATAATAAGCATATCGTTTAGTTATCGCTACTGAGAATTTAAGAAAAAAATAAATAAAAATAAAACATGACGTAGATAGGTTTCCGGTTTTCAAGGTGTACATTTCAAATTGCATCTATTACACACATGAAGATAAAGTTGTGAACACCGGCTGAATATCTATTATCAGAATCATTATAACTGTATTAGAACTGCTACTGTGTAAAGGGAATACTGCTGTTAAAAAGAACCTGATTTGTTTAAAGTGTTTGCAAACCAAATGTTATTGCACTTTTGTTCATATAGCAGTACTTTTAAAATGAAAGTGCGCAAACACTACTTTTGAATTCATTATTGAATTTTGCACATAACAATGCGCTAAATTGCAAAAGAATCATGCGATTAATCACAATTAATAATTGTAATCGTTGCCCAGCACTAGTTTTTTCACTACAGCTCATATTATGCCATTGCTGGTGTTGAGAATAAAACTCATGTTGAGGAGAAAACTCAGGTGAACAGACTTAGGTCGAGGCGTTTAGCTCAATTCAAGCAATAAGGTTTATTTGTAACAGAAGTATTATGTCCAGCAGTTAAACGTGCACGGACCTAGAAAAGTTCACTCTGTAGGAGCGAATGAAAAGCTAAAAGGCGCTTAGACAGAGTGCACATGCGTGTTAAAGGTTCTCATTATGATAGAAGCCTATTGGTTAAAGCAAAGTTGGAGGCGGATCTGTTTCTATCTTTCAGACAGCCTGTTGGAGCACTGGGCATCTCCGCCCACACTGGCTCACGTTCGGATCCCGCCTTCTCTGGAACGTCAGTGTGTGTGAAATGTTGATGTAACAGCATATTGTTAACACTTAAGGTGCCAAAAAAGGGTGCAGTTCTAAGCTATATCGAACTCTCTCTGTGAATAGATAAAGAGAACTCTTCTCCTACTCTAAGATGGCAGTTTCCGCCCTAATCTGGTGGTTTAAGCAAGTGTTTCTTTCAGGGCCACTGTATCTGTTTCTATCGTGCGAACAGGCGACGGAATGCCCTGCTTGGAGTTTTTGACCTACTTACAGTGACCTCACAACTCCGCAATATAAGCTTACAAGTATAGCTCATATTATTTAACATTGAATGAATATATTTTTATTTACACTGGTACATTCAACACTTGTTTCTAGACAGTGATCAGAAATTTTTACTTTCACTGGCCTTGTTGTCTCCGCTGTATAACCACAGCTATGGTGCTTTTGTGATTCTTTGAGGAACCTGGAGAGCACAAACAGGACTAATGTGTCCTTCATTCAAACTGACAACTGTTGTTTCAAGATAAGGTGGATTTAAACAAAAATAGGCAATAACATGACACTTTAACAAAGCACATTTTTCACTTTAAAGCCATTGATGCCTGTGTTTTACATTGTATATATTTATTTATTTCTTGTTTTAAATCAGAAATGTCTCGTCTTAATGTTTTTATACATTTTTTACCTGTTGCTGCTGTACTGACTGAGTCGCCAACTTAATTTCGTTGTATGTTTTTACAATGACAATAAACATCCTTATCCTTATTTATGGATTTTGAAACGGGAAGTGATTTGGATAAATCAATCAAATAATTGCCAGACGGACTTTACATCTCTTTCTTTAGTATTCAATTGTGTAAATGTTTTTGTTGTTATGAATGAGATTGATTTAGATTTTGTATTCAGAGAATCTTGGATTTTGTGTAAAAATACAACACAAGAGCCACAATGAGGTGGATCACAGGATGGCACTGATCACTTGCAAAGTGTAGACAGGTGGGGCTGCAGCTGACACAGATGACAGCCTGATTACTGCAGGCTCCAAACATCCAATAGGATGCTTCGGATGTGTCTGGCAAAGCTGTATATAAAGTTGTTTCTGGCACTCTCACTTACGCTTGATGTTGGAGTCAGCGGCTCTGCAGAGCTTTTAGTCATTTTTATGTGCTTTAACTCGAGATGACAAAATAGAAACAGTCAAATCTAATAGTTGTCCTTTTGCAGAGCTCCTAAACCTGTTTTGGAGAAAGTGCTGCTTCATTTGATTATCAGAGCAAACTAAGAACTTTTCTTAAATTCCCCATAATCAAGAAACTTAATGTCACTCTAATCCTATTTACTATGATGGCTTCCACGAATTCTCAGGCTCATTTACATCAACTTAAAATGGTGGCCATAGTTGGGTTAGTTATTTCATACCGACTTCTGCTTTACCTTGAATCTGAGCATATTAATATAACGAGGTCTTTGGTCTGTGACGGCTCCAGAATGATTACACAACCCATCTCTGCTCCAATGCTGTTAACAAGAAATTTCAAATACTTGCCAAACCCCTGACCAATTTAGTGTGTTTTTTTTTGTGATGGTGAACTGGCATCCTCCTACATGCTGTAGGTGGGCTGATTATTAGCGGGACAAACTGCCATCTAATTGCTCACCTGATTGAAGTGTGAGAAACATCTCCACATTCACTCAGATTATAAACGGTAGGTGGGCTGGATAATTACCAGCAGCCTGATATTGGAGAAGTAATATCTTCTCTCCAGCAGAGCAACCATGACTAAACATGGAGGATTACAAGTCGAAGCAGAGAGACACTTCTGCTCTGTAATGAGACGAGATCCTCATTTACCCCACCAGTGGCTCCATCAACAGCCATAGTAAAACGGTCACCCTTGCACTCCTTTCCCTATTAATATACACTTTAATAATATACTTGTTTTAATGTACTCTTGTTTGTTTGTTGTAAATTTCAACATGTTTCTATCTTTAAATCATGTCTGGTATTTTGCACTGTTTGTTTAATGTTATGCACCTTCCATCGAGTCAAATCCCTTGTATGTGCAACATACTCTGGCTCTGAGACTTAACTTCTTCCTGTGAGAATGTTTGTAGTAGAAGAACTACAATGCATGCATGATATATCAATAGCTTTCCAACTCAACAATATTGGCTGACAGCAGAGTGAAAAGATAGAGCCTGGTGGTACATCGTCCCGATCAAATGCATTAACTGTATACTGCACTACCTACAGATGAAAGGAATATGTATTACATTCCAGCTGATTCACTGATCCTTTTAAAGTTTTGGGGCATTGGTGATATCCAAGAATATAAGGCAGCTCAGTTTCACAGCTTGTGTCTGATCAACCAATAATAAGTGATTTTAAATGAATCAGACAAGAATCACTGATCTGAATCATGAGAGGCATCCGAGTGTTTAAACCAGGGCTCTCAAACTCATTTTCACTCCGGGCCACATCAGCATCATGGTCTCCCACAAAGGGCTGGTTGTAAATGTCACTACTCGTAACATATTGTTAAATAACTCTCTGCATTCACAGTTTAAAGTAGTCTTCAATGTACTCACAATACATTTCCATGTTAAATGTACAGTAACCAGCCAAAGAGCTGCTTCTATGACTGTTTAAGTATCATCTTTTTGACTTTCAATCTCATCATTTTGACTTTCTGTCTAGAATTATGACTTTCTATCTCATAACTTCGACTTTCTATCTCATAATTTCGACTATGGGGATAATTTTATGATCAAGTCTAACTTAAAAAAAAAAAAAATAATAATTTTAAACTTTTTTTTAATTTTTTGCTGGCGGATTCGCGGGCCACATAAAATGATGGCGCGGGCCGGATTCGGCCCGTGGGCCGGGAGTTTGAGACCCCTGGTTTAAACAGTCTAAGTGGCGCTTCACAGATAATCACTGATGTCCTCTGCTCCTGTGTGCTTATATCCCTCATCTGTTGTCTGCAGAATGTGACCACACTGAACATCCTGCCAAGTTGATTATACTCAGTTGAGGTGTAAATTCTTGCTGTGTGCCAGCGTCACACAAACTAAAGCTTTATATTTATTTAAATTTTTTTATTTTTTTTTCAAATAGAGGATTTTATTCTACAACAGAAATTGAATGTGTCACCACATCAGTCAGATTTCTGCAGCAAACTGCACGCTTTACTATGGATGAGAGGAAATTATTATTGCATTGCTGCATAACCTCTTGAACATGTATTTATCCATGTATACTTTGGGGTTCGAATCCACCAAAAGAAAATAAAATCACACCAAGTCTCTGGAAAAAAACAATTTATTTTCTTTAAACAGGATTTTGTCTGTAACCAAACAACCAGAATCATGGTTCAAAATCTTCTGAATATGTTTTTTTTTCTCTTTTCTTATGGCACGTCACTCAAACTCACTGACATCACTGTTATTCACCAATAATAGGTACCATGACATCATCATTATACTGAGAACCATTCCGCTTAACTACAAACATTGGCAGAGAAGAAACCAAACCATCAACAAAAACTATTTTCAAATACAGTTTTCATTACATTCACGTCTGCTTGACCCGTCT
The DNA here is from genome assembly GCF_949748355.1 of Melanostigma gelatinosum. Taxonomy (NCBI): domain Eukaryota; kingdom Metazoa; phylum Chordata; class Actinopteri; order Perciformes; family Zoarcidae; genus Melanostigma; species Melanostigma gelatinosum. The sequence continues at coordinate 4,025,916 of NC_136648.1, read as the reverse complement.
CTCAGATTATCTTCCCGTCTCTCTCTGATTATCGCTCTGCTTTCCACCGAGTCACAACCCACCTGTCAGACAGAAGCAGATTAGCGTTTCAAAAAACACTGACTGTCTCTGCCTGCGGTGCGAGAGGTGACGCACAGCCGCAGTGTTGTCGAGTCTGCGCTGCTGTCGGTGTTCAAAGCTTTACTCTTCACAGACATTTAGAGAGCTGGGAGATGAAGCTCCCAGCAGGTAGCTTACAGCAGGGAGGAGACAACTTAAGTGGGGGTAGAAAGAAACGGCAAAGGGAACCACATGCACATGTGATGGAAATCTAGGTCACAGATGTGACTTAGTTTCCTGCCAATGCCACTATGTTTAGAGAAGAGAGGAGGGGGAAACGATAAGACAACAGACTAGGAGCTTAGTTTAAAGAGAACAGTTTTTTGTTTGAACCATGGGAAGGGTGCGAGTCACTCTGGTAGAGTTTCTGTGTGAGAAAAGTCTTTACTTTTAAAAATAAGTGTTTCTTTGCTGCATTAATGATATGGTTCAGATAAATCTTTGTTCCTTCAGGTGTGTGTGTTAGTTAAAGGTTTGTAGTTAACTGACCTCAAAGCTTTCTTCTGACGTTCTCAGAGGCTTCTCCTTCCAAGCTGAATCTTCACTGCTTATGTGATATTCCCTCAGATTTTCTATAAATTCAAACCCATTTTTTAAAAAATATTTTCCAGTTGGTTTTACATCAAAAGCCTTCCTCCCTTACAGTGAAGTGATGTCCTTTTCTGAACATCTTCAAAACTTTTCCAGCTGTCTGTTTACAATTTTCCATAATTCCCACATACTGATTATGAAAAATCTCATTGTATTGATATTTCCTGAAAGCATCAATGGTCAACCATACAATACGGTTGCGATATTAATCAAGATATTTGATCAAATATATGGTTGTTGGATTTTCCCCATCGCCTTGCCTTATTAAATGTAAAAGTAATGTTATCACCTTTTAACATTGTAACAGTTTGCTTATTGACACATTGAGCCATTACAGAGCAACATTGTCATTAATTTGGAGTTGTGTTTATCTGATGCATTTAATCTAAACATTCATTCTATTTCAGTTTTGTTTTTGGTCTCCACCAACTCCTGAGGGAAACTTCCATCTCTTTCGCCACTAAATTATCCACTATGTTCATTGGATAGGCGCCAACAATTTCGTTTGGGGTCGAGCAGGGAGTGTACCGTGGGTTATTAGAACTGTTTCGCTAAAAACGGCTGCCTGCTGCTATGAGATTGAAACAAAACTAAAAAAAAAAAAGTAAAATTGCTGCCCTGACAGCTAAACACTGAGCTGAAAGTAACTGTAAAGCAGAGTAGAGCTGCAGATTTGGTTGATTATTCTCTCACAATGTGAAAGAGGTCGCTCCTATTGATACGCTTGCACACTGTTTTCTCATTGCAACTGAAACATCATTATGAAAAGATACCGATTTATATCCAGTTTAAGGATTATAACTTCAAAGCATAGCTAAGCTCATACATTTGGAATCATTTTTGAAATATGGCGAGAACATTTTCCCTCGCTGAACATTTATATTTCCTGAAATTATTTTCCACCGACGGTCTTACAGAGCTTTAACCTTCAAAGAGTGATTAAAAGCTGCAAGTATAGGTGGGAAGGATGTTTGAAAGAAAAACAAATAGCTGGAGGATGACGGTATCCTACGACAACCCTTGGGGTTTACAGACCCAAAGTAAATCAGATGATCACGACCAAAGACATGAAGACTGAACTTCCAGGTGATATAAAACAACATCCTGCCAATTTGAAGGGCTCTCCTGTCTCTACATACAAGTACCCAATGTTCCCTCTAAGCTGCGCGCTTGAGCAATCGCGCACTGCTCGCACATTCTCAGCGCACAAGAAAATCTATGCAGCGCATAAAATAAAATTCAACATAAACGTATTAATTAATATATCTAATATTAGTCCTATCTTATCTAATCAATTAAACCAATAATAATAATAATAATAATAATTTTGTTTTCTGTACTATTTTGCAACGTAACTCAGTGAGTGACAGGTGTCCAGCCAATGATACGATTCGGTTCACTTACGCTACGCAGCCAATCATAGCATTGACACTATTGCCCTGCCCATTCGCGCCGTGCAGGTTAGCTAGATAACAACAGTGCGGCGGAGTTACGAGACGCAAATGCTAACCCCTTATCATGGCGAAACGAACGGGCAGCGACACATCCACTCACCAAGCCATTGGAAAAAAGAAATGTGGTTCTTTTAAGATGGAATGGCTGTCGGAGTATGTTCAAATAGAAGAACAAGCGGTGAAACTGGGTGAGATTTTTTCTTTTTCGAGGGGGAAGGGTCTACTCTGCAAAACATGCAGCGAAGCTAAAGTAGCAAATGAGTTTTCCGAGGGAAAAATGTGGACTGAATGGAAGTTGGACTACCTCAAGCGTCACATTCAGCAGAAAAAAATAAAAATAAAATCAAAACAGCATCCAGAAATCGTCTTGAAGTGGCACATTTGGACCAGCTGATGCGCATAAAGTCAAAGCAAGAAGCAGACGAATCCATCAACCTGGACAAAGTGTACAACCATTGGAGAAGTGAGAAGGACAGACGTGAAAAATAAGGTAAAATTTAAGTCAGATTTGTGCATATTCTCGTGACATTTATTAAGATTTTTTACTTATGGATATTAATCATTAAATTATGTTACTACTAGATAATTTATGGATAGTAGAAATGATAATAAAAAACTGAGTAATTACATATTTTACAGACAGAGTTACAGGAATTTACACTGTATCACAAGCTACAGCACACGTCATTGTGCAAAATGTGAATGTTTTAATGTGAACAAAATGTTATGTCTGAAAGGTGTATATGTATCATTTCTTCCAGAACAGGACCCTCACACAGGCCACAACAGGACCTCACACAGGCCAAAGCAGGACTCTTCCCATGCCCAAAGCAAGACTCTCACATAAAACATACTACACATCTCATGAACAACAAGATTTTTGTCTTTTTCCTTTAAAGTTTGTCAAATCACTTATATTAAAAGTAAACTAGTGAAAATTGCTGCTGTAATTTGATTCTTTTAATAAGCCATGTAACTTGCTATGATCCAAGGTTTTGAACAGGTGTGATACTGGTGTGTGGCCACAGCGTGCACATCTGATGTTGCTCACAGTGGTCCTCAGTGTGCTCAGGGAGCTTGTGTGTATGCCCAGACACATGAAAAATTAGAGGGAACATTGCAAGTACCCATCTCCGTCTACAGGAAACCGAACCACAAGAGGGCCTAGCTTCACATATTTTCTTACCCATACGCCATACAAATACTGATACCTGCATTATTTCCAACGTTTCAATAGGACGGTGACGTTCGCCAGAAATTTTTACAAAGACATTAATTCCACATTTACATTTTTGAATACTTAGTTGAAACAAGAATATCAACACCTCATAAGTCCAACACTGTTGCCCGTTTGTATCAGTATATTCACAATTTACAGTAAAGCATCAGAAGACAAAACTTGTTTTTTTTTGCCTCGACATGCTGTTGATCCACTTCTGCCATCAAAGTGTCCGAGTGGCTCCTCGTGCAGCGTTGAGTCTTGAGGCGTGTTCATCAGGCCTCCAGCTACATGAAATACTCCTTTGGGTTCCCAGTGGAGACGTTCTGGGAGTCCGTCTGGTTGTTGAAGGGGAAATCCTGGCTGTCCTCCTGTTTGACTCCCTTCACTTCCTGGTTCCTATACGTCTCCTTTCTGCGGTAGAGGAATCTGCCGGTTATCGCCAGGCCGGTCACGATCACGAAGATCACCACTGCTATGACGCCTGCAAGGTAGAGACGTTCAAGATGTAATAGGCTGAGATGTGAGAACATTGTCATGTCAAATTTCAATCCACATGAATGATTAAAGCGATACTCAAAAGTCATGCCTACTCATGTTTTGAATATCTTTCTCATGGAACTTTCAAGTACATTAAACACAATTTGAAATCTTCTGAAACTATCGGGCTCATCTGCTCTGTTGAGCACATTTGGGAAGATGAGAGCAGGTTTCATTTAATTGGAATTCTAAAATACGACTGAAATCAATTTAATACTACATTATAAAGAAACCATGCTTTTCTTTTTTTCGAGATAACTGCAAATAAGTTTTCCCATCAGCAAGCAATTCCTGCATAGGTTTAATTAGGTGAGCTGCCCTTTGTGCACTGAGACAGTCAGGCCAGTTTAATGGACAGTTTTAAATGACTTTTCTCTGGGCCTCACCTTTTCTATCTACACCATTATAGATTGAACCTTTTCGGTCTTCTCTTTGAATCAATCTGTGCTGGCAGAGCAACAAAGTTTTAAATGAGTTTTAAAAGGAATCTTGCCTGGCACATCACTTTACTCGTTCTTTGAGCTCAACATCTGTCCACATCGTTGATGATGTGGAACCTTAATACCTGATCCTGAAAAAATACCTGAAAAAAATGTTTCACCAAACTAATGCATTCAAGTTACGGTTCAACAGTGTACCAAAAACCAAAGTTTCTGCTGTTGTGCCGATGGAGCTGGTCCTTGTTCCAGTAGAGTGAAATACAGTGAAAAGGTTCAGTACCTCCAATCAGAGCAGAGCCGGTCCTGATGGCTTTGACTAAAGGCTGACCCGAACCCACTGAACCAGACTGGTCTACAGCAGAGACAGAAGACAGGAGGAGGAAAAATGTATTAAAGACAGGAAATGAAAAATCAAAGGGCACCAAGAAACGGAGCAGATGTCAAAGAGTAAGAAAGAAATGAAGAGACAAGAATTACAGAAATCATAGAAAACGAAAGGACCAGAAAGAAAGAGACGGAAGGAAAAACAAGATCAGAACATCATTCAGAGTAGACGGGGAATACTACATCAGCTCTCCAAATGACTCTAATAAAGCATCACAAACTGGATGAGAGCGAGCCCGGAGGCGAGGAAATCCCAAAAGATCTGTGGTCCAAATGAATTAAAGCATTGATCACACTGTCATTAGTCTCCAGAAAACAAGGAGGATATACTGAGATTAACGAGCCTCTTTACGAACTGGAAAAGCAATTTTCATGCAATGTCAACTCGCAGAAATGAAGAGAACAGGAGACGTGTGCTACTCTACAAGCAGATTCCCAGAAACGGAGCTGGAATATGACCCGTCGTCTGAAATCGAATCCAATCAATTCAACAATGTCATCAATGTCACTTGGCCTTAAGCCCATTGCTTCATGCTGAAGAAGTAAATCTTTAAAAGCGGCTCACAGATTAAAAAAAAATAAAAGAATAATTAATTTCAAATACAGTTAATCACGATTGTTAAAAAAACAAATACTCGGGGGATTTTTCTTGGGACTGTATTCTGTGGTGGAATTTTGGCAGCAGGACTTAACTACAGCGTGTGTGTGTGTGTGTGTGTGTGTGTGTGTGTATGTATATTCATACACATACACAGCTTATCCTCCGAGCGTCTGCATTCAGTCTTCTATGTGAAAGGGAATGTGATTTTCTTGCTTTTTATAATTTTTAATTGTCATTTACCATGTTTTGTAACTTCAAGGATTTACTATTTGCACGAGCAAAGCTATAAGATGTTTCTACGCTACAAATGAAGTCAAAACACATAATGGACCTCACTTTTGATTCTTTTATGTTACATTTGTAGAAACCAAAACTCCAATGAGTATCCGCACCATGGCATGTGAAAGAGCACACAGTTGTATAAAACTTGATATTGAATTAACCGAACCGACTCCTCCCCTCCTACCTGACAGGTGGTGCGTGTTCTCTGCTGCGTAGGGATCGGCCGCCGCCGAGGCGCCGCAGTTGGACTGGACTAAAGGTCCGGTGATGACGACGGTGCTGGTGTGCGGGTGGAGCAGAGCAGCTTTCAGAGGGCTGATGGAGTTAAAGTGGACCACCGAGAGACAGCCGGTAAAACCGAGAGACGCCAACCGGGACAGGTCTGGATCCGAATCATCGGACTCTGTCGAAAGGAATGGAAGACGAGAGGGTTAGATGTGTTTGTTTTAAACTCGAGAAAAGAGATACAAATTACAGAATACACGTGCTGTACATATTTCATAAAGCTTATGTTGACATCAGACATTAATCAAGTCGGTGATGAATAACGCTGCTTCTATACAGTCCTGGCATGCTTTTGAAATATATCCCTGAACACTGAGTAAATAAACAGACCTATACTGAGATGAGAGGCATTTTCACAGTTTGTCAGCTATATGTTTCATGCTTATGGGCTTTATCTCAACTCAATACTTATGGCCATGCTAACGGGTTCACTGACTCTGCTGCAGATCGTCCCGTTAACCCTCATTGTGGGCAGTACATTAACTTGAACTGATTAAGCGCCTGTAAACATCATTCATTCGTTATACTGAGTACAATGCTTTTGTTTATTTACTCTGAGTGCAGCAGCAGGACACAAACTGATCAAGTCCGGATCCATAATGCGCATCGCCATCCAATCAGGGAGAATGTAAAACATACAGACAGTTACCATTACACCAGTCTGCATCTATCGCTCCTCGGGACAGATGTGCACTTTCACCTCCAATCTGTCTACTTTATGGACTTAAATCCCTTCATCATTCACCTCCACTCCTCCACAGCAGCTGTGAGAGCCGACGTTACCGCTGTAAGCATCTGCATCAGTGTCTGTTCAGATGACTGAGAGGTGACACGTCTGTATGTTGATGAGAGCAGCAGGAAGCATTACTGCCGCCTGTAAGCTCCCCTCAGCAGCAACACTCTTCACTCCATCACCCCCCCCCCCCCCCCCCGTCTCTCTGTATTCCTTCCGGGTCCATTAGTTAGGCTGATGGATGACGGGGTTGGCAGGAAACGACAGAAAATCCACTTTCCTGCTGCTTTTCTGATCCTGATCTGCCAGAGGGGAGGACCGGTCACATGCTGACATGACGGGGTCAAAACACACCGAGCTGAGTTACAGCATCCCGGAGCTTCACAGCCAAAAAAATAAATAAAAAGATCTTGGATTATGTAATAGTTACTCCACAAGAAATGTGGTGTGCATGGCTCACATACATTGTTTTATTATGACATTTAGTTGCATGAAATGGTATGTTAAGTTTTGAAGGGAACCGATGACAATTCATGCAATCATTTTAAATTATTGCATTTCCTGAATGCCAAAAAATACAAGTCATTAATTAACTTTCAAGCACTGAGAGTAAAAGGCCTCTGAAACACCAATTACTGCCAAAGACGTTCAAAGAGTAATTTGTATTGAATCAATAGAAAATAATGCTGGCGTCTGTAGGTTCCAATGAACAGTTTCAGAGGTTGTTTCAGGGTTTCACATTCCACGGCAGCACCGAGTACTCGCAGAAGAAATGTGCAATCAAACAAACTGCATCATGTCCATGAAAACAGAAAATAAGGACCAGACATTTTTTAAACAAGGTTCAACCTCAGAACGATGTACTGACCACATAACAGCATTAAGAACCTTCTGCATGCTTTCCTCACCTCAGTTACAATAATCTAGTAAGTAGCTACTTTAATAAGAAACCAAAAAACGATACTTTACAGACATTTTCTCACTTGGTATTGGTCTACAGTGCTGATGAAAGCCATTTGAAGAATCCGACGCGTTTTACAACACTAATCTGTGTTTGCTTTTAAATTGACAGTGCGGCTGTTGTGTCTGTCGTCAGAGAGCTGTGACTGCGGCCTCTCCAATCCCTCATGTTCGCTTATATCTCAGTCCGTCTCTGATGGAGCCAATTACTGTCTCACCCCGACTCTGCTACAGGTCCCCGTCCAGCACTACACCGCTAAATGGATAAAGCAGGGCATTAAAAAAGCCCGGGTTGGAGACAGTAAAGCATCCATTGCATGGACTCCTGTTAACATCTGTAACTGGAGTGAGGTGGAGGCAGCCGGATGTGACGGCAAACCGAGCTTTGACTAAACAGTCTGACTTTTTTCAGTCCAGAACAATTAGTCAGACTGCTTTTAATTGGGGCGAAGCAAGTAAGGAATAAAATGTTCTTTGGATTCATGGTTATCTGAGTAAACTAGTGACAATTTTAGTTTTAATACATATTTCAGCCCTGAACTCCTTGTTTCACATGTTTTACTTTATTTTCAGTTCGATTTGCAAGTTCTCTGCAACCTTTACTTCCTGCTCCATTCCAATCTCTTCTCATTAACTTAAAAACGTGACCAACTCGACACCTGCTCACATGTTCAACTTGTAAGTCTCAGTTTAAAGTGTAGCCTCGAGTTCAGCGATTTCGCCGTCGCCATCTTGGCTTTTTTGCAACCGATGAACGGAAGTTACCATATTTGGAATGCGGAGGAGTAACGTAGAGACGCATGATACGTCTCTGGTAGCGACCATTCATGAGACATTGTCTAATTTCAGATTAGATTTTAGAGGAAATGGTGCATAGTTACAAAATCATTTCTCTCCAGGTTATCTTTGGTACAAACACGTTTGGCTACATTCATGCCTGCACATTTTCATAAAAGAGCACATGATGTCAGATGAAGCCAAATATCTCTGCGCTGTCATTCAAAGGAGTGTTTTCTAACTTGAAAGCCTCGACTGTGTCTCGACTGCCTGCTCACTCACCGTGCACTCTGCCCAACACCAGCGACTTGATGGCGTTGAATTCTCCGTCAGATGTCAGGTTGAAGTCTTCTCTGGGATTTTGGTCAATCTGAAATAACAAACATATTTTTCTTAACTGTTGTTAAAAATGGTGTCGCCTCAGAGGACTAATTAAAGAGTAACTTTTTGACCCATTACTTCGTGTGAAAGAATAATCTGAATTTGGAAATTAATTCTTGAATGAGGGCTGCTCCACAGAGTCTGGTCATGTGGCAGCGGAGAAGAAACCAAACTCAAGTTTCAGATAAGCTTCATCCATTTGACAGCAATGCTTGAAGAGATATTAATATTTTACTTTTAATAAGTATTTTTTACAAACCGGTCTCTATCAAAAAATAGATATATACTCCACGAGTGTAACTGTTCTGGTAGATGTGCATGTTGCTGATGGATAATAATAGTACTGTGCTGCGTAAAAGAAAAGTCAATACTGTGGTTAGTGGCTGCTGTGTGTTCTGCTGATATTTATCGAGATAAGCTGAAGGAAAAGTTTTATTTGCTTTAAATTGATATGATTTCAGTTTCCACATATATCAGCTGGAGCGTTTCTCTTCTGGAGAACAGAGCGGGACTAACTGGAGCATGATGTGAAATCAACAGGAAACCCTTGAAGGGAAACCGTGGACACTGGCCTCTCTGATGCCCTCTGTCCTCTGTTTTTGTAAATAGTTATCTGAAGTGATTTGGGCTTCGGGGAGTCATCTTTCGACGGGACATCTGCTCAGGGGAGAGGATGTAATACTGTCCACTTTCGAGACCAGTGTGTATATTTCAGGCTGCTGGCCATCAGGACAAACCACGCTGGAACTCTTGTTGAGGTTGACCCGATGTCCCCGGAGAATGTTGCTAACGATATAATGATTCAAGGTGAAGGAAAGTGGCAAAAATGAGATGCACTTCATTTTTCACTGGAGCCTCGGCCGCTGCACCCATGCAAGGCCAGGTCACCTTGTTTTTCATCTCAGGGGGTTGATAATTACAAAGACATTCAGGCTGCTGGACAGATGACGTTGACCTCATTTATCATCTGAGCCTGTTGACAAGATAAGACGTTGAGTAGATCCCGATACGATTTGAACGCACAGCTTGAGAAAGGCCTTTGCAAAGGTGTGAGATAGATAGATAGATAGATAATTTATTTTTTTAAGTCAATCGCAGCAGCCTGGGCTCTTTGGGGATTAAAGAAACGGGCTTTAAAACTGAGCGTTTCAGGCAGAGGGTGAATACAGGCATCAGACCGACGGTGTGAGTAGATGTGATTTTAAACATTGAAGCATGTAAATATGATCTGGTAGAAAAATCTTAACACAAGTATCGACCTGAAAATGTTACTTAAAAGCCAAATGTGCAGGCTCGCTCGCTCTTTTTCTCTTTTCTGAGCACTTGAGATTGCAAAACACTTTAACACGCTGGGCTACCCACTGTGTTCCAAACTTTGATGCTCCACTACAGTCGTGGTAAACTCGTGATTAACGTTGTGAATTCAAACAAACACACTTGCAACAAATAAATACACAAGTACGGAAAACGCGTCAAAATAAGCTATGAACACCTTGGGACACAGCAACTAGTCTTCTGGTTGAAAGTCCTGTGTTTGAAGCTGAACATATATTTCATTTTTAAAACAACACTGACCACATTGCTCATTGTCTCCAGGTGGCTGTAAATGTCACAGCTTTTACTTTGAAATTAGACGAAAGAACCGTAAGACCAAATCAACGATATGCTTTTATACATTTCAGGCCATTCTCCCAAAGTATAGCGTTGTGTGTTTGTTCATACACGGTGATGGTTGTGTGCGTATTGTTACCTGCACGGACACAGAGTCCGTCAGTCTGCTGATGGTGACGGTGTGTAGTTGTCCGTCGGCCAGGCTCTCCACGCTGCTCCTCAACACTTCAGCATCTCTGCCGCTGTCCAGCTTGTATCTCACCTCCAGCTTATCTTCACCCATAAACACACAAAGTGTTTCCATTTTAAACTTTCTCGTTTGCTTCTATCATTTTTATGAATCTCATTTTAAGGATTTATTTTGTTTTTTACTTTCGCTGATGAATCTGAGTCAATAAAGCTTTCGATATTAAGAGGATTAGAAGTTAATTCCCTATCAATAATACAACTCCAAATTGAATTAATTTTCATAATATTCTGAGGATTAAATGCAGATTTAATGAAAGCCGTGTGATGTCTTTGTGCTCTTGAGATTAAGAGAAGGATAAGAAATAACACGTTGTCCTTAATAATTACTAAATACTTCTTCAAGTATAGTACTTAATCCCATAAAGACTCACTGTTCTTCAAAATAAAAAGGTGTATTTACCAAGAAGGAATACTGGTTTGGAGTATGCACTCATCCATTTAGCTGTTTCTGATAATAAATGTATTTTTGAAAACAGGCCTTAAGGGATTGACAAGGGTTTGTGCTGGAGGAGGTTTAAATGCAGCAGAGGAGGAAAATATATACGAAATGAGCTGAACAAAAGAAATCTCTCAGGGATTTAATTGGACACTTCAGTTTAAAAGAAGTAGGAGGCACTTTGGAATTAAAATTACATTTTCAGCAGTCCAATGAAATTGGCACAAAGATTAGCTGCAAATGGATTTTATTTTCTGGTGTTAATGACTCAGAGACAGCTGATGGACAGCAGTGCATTAAAGGTTTCATGCTGACCGCGGAGACGTCTGGTGAATGCACTTAAAAGCTACAATGTAATTATGTCGCACCAAAGTTTATGAAACACGAGGAGGAGGAGGAGGAGGCTAAATAAATGAAAGCTGCAGGAAAGAAGTCGAGGTAGATAAGACGATGTAAATAGAAAACGAGACGCTCTACTTGAATCCTCATCACCGTGCTTGTTGATGAGCAGGGCCAGGGACTCTCTGTAGTAGGAGCTGACGTAGAGCAGCAGAGCCGGACTCTGGTTGGTGCTGAAGCTCAGGGAGACGTTCTCTCCTCTCAGCGTCCTGTCGGAGTAGATGGAGGACGGCAGGGCGCTGCTGTTCCGGCTCGACTCGTACGGCTCCTTGAAGGTGTAGCTGACGGTCGTCCCCGATTTGAAGCTGGCCGAGACCTCTGAAGGAAGAGACACAGGTTACAGCGGCAAGCTCTTATTTGGCAATATCCGAAATGGAAAAGAGAGATGAGAGCTGATTAGCGAGTTCCTTTGAAAACAGTGTTGCCACACTGGCAAAACTAATACCAGAGATCTCTTTGTGACCACAACTACTGCGTTATGAAGCTTTTTATTTTTGGCCACTGTCTCATACAACAGACATATTTAAACCTCTTTAATCTAAATGGAGGCTTTTTGATATTTTCAGATCAAGAGTTCTGCCATTGATTTTTCATCAAGGCGGTAGTCTTGAGTAGGCTACCTTTCTTTTGTTGTTTCTACAATACCTTCTTATATTCACTCCCTTTTGTTCTCAATGATGTTTTCATACCGCAAATACACCCCCAGAGTCCAACTGGACCAAGACCTTCAGCTGGACTGTTAGATTTCATTTGACCCACATCTAAAAAGTCAGGTACAGGCCCTTTGGGAATACTGAGATAAGCAGGACGCTTTGCAGGAAACATTTGTTAGACCTCAATGCAGTGCTGTGGTCAAGACCACCTAAACTGTGACCAGTTCATGACGAAGACCAGAGTGAATCAAGACTTTGAGAGGGTTGAAACCAAGTAAAGACCAGAACCATACCAGTGACAGTCCCACACTGCATGACGCACACAATGCGGAACATGCAAACTATTGGCACTCCCTCAAAGTCATCTGAAAGATCCACAGTCCCATAAAAACATCCACAAAAAACGAATGAAGGTCCTCTCCATTCACTTCTTTTATTACTGTATAAGTGTACCTGGTGTGGTAATCAACAGGCATTGCAGAGGGGAATTTTACGTGTGGGAATCGAGATCAAGACCTTCAAAAAAGTGGGTGTGACATGATCTCTGTGACAAAAGCCCAACAATGTAATAATAATAATATTGTTTTTAATGGTGTGACTTGCCTAAACACCTCCAGTGTGTGTGTGTGTGTGTGTGTGCATGTACCTGTATGGCAGAAGACTCCAGTGTATGCTGACAGGCTGCAGTCACAGTGGAAGCCGTTGGCTCCCTCCACACAGCGGCCCTGGTTCTGGCAGAGCGAGCCGTAGCTGCTGCAGTGACCCGGGCAGCCGGCCCGAACCCCCGGGGTGATCTTCGCCCTCTCCTCCAGGTCCAGGGTGACGCCGTTCAGCTGCAGGGCGCGAATACAACCCCGAAAGCCCTTCTGCCTGGACGCCGTGCCTCCTGAAAACATTTTTAAATGCTTCATTTTAAACTTCATCACGAGCATCAAGAAATCAAAGATTCGAGTGTCTTTCCTCTTTGTTCCTGCCTTTCTTTTATGTCCTTGTGTTGACAAGTGTATACATTTTCTCTCTCTAGTTTATCTGTCTTTTTGTCCGTCTGTGTGGAGAAGAATGGCCAATTTCCTTCCCTTTCAATCACCTGCACCCTTTCACCATCTCCAGCACCTAACTTGCAATCTGTCAGATTCTAATCGTAATAGCTGCAAACCTGAGCACACGAAAATATGTCAAAAATGCATGTCCACCTTTGTGCACGCACACACACACACGCTCCTCGTATGTGACGGCAGCAATCAGAATTCAAACGTGACAGCCTGTCATTTCTGCAAAGAACACGGATTGAAATTGTTATTGGAATTGTTATTGGAAGGTAAGATCATTTCTAGAAAAGGAGGGATTTGTGGGGTAAACATTAAAGCAAAGATCAAAACGTCCAAATGCAGATAATGAGACCTTCAACATCGGTGAGAATTTCAACCTGGCGTAGAACCTCGGCTCTAACAAGACGATTGCAGCCTCTCTACACAAGATCATGCTGTGAGAGCCCACTCTGTGCATAAAGTATGAGACCACATGAGAGTGAATGCAAAAACAATTCGTGGAATGCAGATCAAAGCAAGCGTCGAAGGTGAAGTGCGTGCGGCTCACAATACAAAGAATTACGAAGCAAAGTGTGAAAAGAGAGAATGAGCTCAAAGAGTTTTTAAGAAGAGAGCTCTGGAGCAGAGGGATGTTTTGATCGCATATCAAACAGTGCAGCCTCTCAAAGCAGGATATCGTAATTAATGGAGGGGACTCTGATTATTTCGGAGTATTTAGTTTGCTCTTGTTGATAAAATTGCCAGGCTGGCAGCTGAGTGACGGAACAGAAACAGACGTGGTGCTCAGACGTCTATTCTCAGCGCAAAGTCCAAAACCCACCTTCCACTAACATACCAACAACTATCGCTGTGCTGCCTTATTTAAATGAACTTGCCCTCTCTTTGTGGCTCTCTGCACCGCTGCACTGGGCAACACAAACCAACAACAGACGGGCAAAGTGAATTTCAACTTCAGACAAACGCCAAACTGTCATTGGAGGGGATTGCAGGTCCTCTTTTTAAACAAAATGTAAAAACTGTCCCTTATGCACCACTCACAGCATGCAGAGAAGAAATATACCAGCGCGCCAGCCACCATGGATGCAAACGCAGCACCACTAAGCTGCTGGTTATCCATCCAAACCAGGCAATGTGAAATGCTGCTTGCAAAGAACGCAGACATATTTCACTTGAAACTGCTGCGTGTGAATATTTTACACCTACAAATAGCAGGCAATAAAGAAAGCGTAACGCCAATCCCATGGCGTATAAATCCATGCAAGGCAATAACACGGGTTATTAATCGAAACAGTCATCCACTGCCTTATAAATCTGCACAAAGGATAATTAAAGCTCATAAATACACTGTTTAATGAATTCATGGACGACAACACTAAGTAGGCTGACTTAAATCTGTGGAGGTCTCATGTGATATCAGTTTATCTAAAATGCACAAAAGGATTAGATATACATTTTTCCTCATGAATATTTTCATGAATAAAATGGGCATAATCTCTACAGCAGTGTTATGGTTTATGATTGCATGCACCTGAGCAGATATGAATACTCGTATATTTATTTGCATACATATATTATGTACTTTTCAATGAGCTTTCTCGAGGAGACTTTAACACTAACTTTGTACTTGTTACTATTGTTACACTAAATCAGGAGAGGTGAGAATTCTTCATTCCCGCACATCAAATCAAGACCATCAAGTCAAACAACACAAACATCCATTACCAAACCATTCTGGAAAATAAGGCCATCAGATCTTAATTCAGACACACAAACATGAGTACTGCATCGATGATTCAGAGGAAAACATATTGGGGTTCAGGCTGATATTCACCTAGATTTCCCCGCTGCCTTCATCCAATCTCACCACTGCTTGTTGCTTTCTTTTCCCCACACAGTGTGTGTTTACTGATATGAACTGCCGTACATAATATTTGCAGAATGAAAAGACCTGATAATAAATGTATTTTCATCGTTTCCCCCCTGTAGCTCTGGTGAGAGGTCACATGGGGAATAACTGATGGAGTTGAGATGAACCGGGCTGCAGTGTTGATGGAGTTTGTGTTGGAGATTCTCAGCTCGCTGGTTAATTACATGACGGCCTGAAGAATCATTCACAGGTTCAGCTTCATTTACAGATTATTGAAAGACCCTCAATGCACACACAACTCTATACGTTACTGCTCCCTGATGCATGCTTTGTTTATCAAACAAGATTATTATTTGTGGTCAGAAACCATCGACTCAGCACTTTCCTATCCGATAGTGCTGAGCAGCTGCCGACATTTAGCCGACAGCAGTTTAGCACTTTGAAACTGAATATTTCATTTCCTTCGAACGAGTAAGTAGGACTCCATAGGAAGAGGTCAGACCTGCTGCTGTCTTGGGGCTTGATTCCCAGTCTACCCAGAGTGCATACTGTAGGGCTGTGCATAAAGAAACCCGACAGAATAGACATGCAGACTCAGCACCTTCATGTCCAATACCGCTGAGCAGACAAGAAGAGTCAGCCAGCAGATTAACATGTGTGGAAAGAGAGAATGTTTTAGCTCTTTCCTGAGGATTTAATCCCAGTCTGACGTGGATACAAAGCACTCTGTACATATCACATCGTGTATTACCTGCTACAGCACTGGATCCTCCGGATACAAAATGTCATCCTCCTTATTTATCACAACCTGATGGAAATAAGCATGTGTCCTAATACTATACAGAAATATGACGAGAAATCAGTGCTACAGCTGAACCCAACTCATGTACTCTAACTTAAAAACACACACAAATGATTGAGTTTTTTCTATGCTTGTCTTTATTACGTTTGTTTGTTAAAGGAACCAGTGAAGTTTTTGTCCACTAGTAACGCTATCGAGCAATGTTTTTAAGAGTCCCCATAAAGTGCTACAAAAATTGTCTCAGAAATGTTGTAGGAAGAAGGAAATGCACAACCACATGTGGCCTTAAGGTTTGTGAGAATCAACAGTGTTTTTTTAGACCATTTAATTGTTGTATGTCTTGTTAATGTCTTTTGACTCACTGTGATATTAATAAACTTGACTGGGAACATACTCCCTGGTTAAGATGACTGAATGCAATGGCCTCCAATGTAAATGACTTGTTCTCTACTAAAGCCCCGAGTAACGAGACAAAGCACTATTCTTGTCTGTTTCATGGAGTACTGCTGTGAACTTGGGTAAGAAACGGAGGTTTTTTTTTCTGCCGGGAGAGTCTCAAAAGATGTTTGACTAAACGTCCTGTGATCCAGCTGCTGAGACAGAAAGCGCTGAACTACCAGTTCTCCAGAGAGCGAGAAACTCTGAGAAACGGGATGAGAGAAACAAGGCAAGTATGTGTGGAAGTTAGTGCCTGAGAAATATGGAGACACGGTAAGAAACTGTCAATCCAGAAGACTTGAGAAAGGGCCTTGAACCCACCAGCACTGAGACTAATGAGGCCACAACTCACACAGAAACTCACACACATTTGTACTGTTATATAACTATTTTACATTCCTAAACAGCCCGTTAAAGAAGCAACAAGATAATCAGACAACAGACTAATGGGGGAGTCACACTCCTCACCTATGAACAGCTGGCTGTTGAGCTGCAGGTGGAGGTGTCCGTCAGCAGGAGCCTCCTGTGTGGCGACAGGAAGTCCGTCCAAACGAAGCGACGCCTCCTTGACGTTCCGCTCGGCTCGGACTCGATGCCAACGGGTGTCGTTCAGGGGGACGCTCGACTCCACGCGAACCTCCAGCGGCCCGTTGCCAACGTCGAAGGAGAAAACCACCTGAGTGGAGGCTGATGGAGGGGAAGAGATGGAGAAGAAAGGAAGATAAAGAAGGAAGGTGATTGATGGAGATAATAGAGGGGATATGGGGAAGTATCAAAGCAGGAAAAACATAATCAATGCTATGTGTGAGTCAGAATTGGACGAGTATTCAATCAATTTCACAGCACATCTCACAACTTGTTTGACAAATGTTACTGGGTGTTCTATTGTGTCAAGATATTTTACAAATCGAGCTCTAGATTCAGAAAATACAATGCTTTAATTAAACTGTCACAAAAAATACTTTTTTCCCCCACAGAACCAAATTGAATCAAGGAGATACATTCAGGTCTGTCAATCAACTAAATACAATTTCTATAAAAGGTTTTTATTCGCCGTTTTTCTTGGATTGAAGAGATGCAAAATCTAAAAAAGCATCAGTTGTATATTTGTGGAGATGTGATATTGTCCTACTTTAAATTCAGATGGAGCTTTCACGAGTCTCTTCCTCTGAACAAAGAAGACCACAGACCTCAAACCAGCCTTTCATTTGTGCAAACAGGATGCGTCTGCAGCCTCTGAATTAATGAGAACGAGACTGATAAAACCTTACTTTGTGGTTAAGGCTAAAACAGTATTGATGTCGGCTTTTTTTCTTACATAAAAAAGCCGACATGAATCTTCACTTTATAGTTGCATATTTTCACACAGCTCTTAAAGTCGGTCTAAAACCTGCCAATGCCACAATTGGGAATATAAGCAGGAGTTTTAACAATCAGGTAGGTTGGACTCAAGTGAAGGAAGACCAAACAAGCAGACGAGGGAAACGTAAAGCTCCCAGGAATTCATTTTAATTACTCTTTCACAACAGAACAACAAACAGAAAGGCCAACAGAGCTTCTACCGCCAGCTCTCACAGGATAACAACAAACAAAAGACTCAAGAGCCTGGTAAGAAGCTATGCACTGATTAGCTGGAAGAACCAGATGTGCCGTGTTTATTTCCAGACCGTTCTTTATTTCACACTGAGTGTGAAAGGAACCTGGTAGAGGCAGGTGCAGACTCTCTTCTGGGCCTCTTGCCCTCAGCAAGTAGCTTACATTACTGCACTTGTACAGTTTTGTGGTACAACTTAAGACAAGCGATAGAGTATATAGTGTATTAGTTATGATATTGTGATTATATTTAACGAAGTGCTTGAAATTAGCTTCACTGATACACCAGTAAATGCTGCAAATGGGTATTACATAACAATCATGATCATGATGGTAATAACACTGTGAAGGGGTAAATAATTGACCGTACATTTTGAAGATAATTTTACTGGTAATATTGTAAGAAGTGGATGACGATTTGGACGCAGCTTCTCAGTGGCAATCATCCATGTTGATATATGTAATAAAGCCCTCTGATGTCCTGATGTACCAAAATAAAAGTCTCCATTGTGGGTTCATTATTTTTCATCAGACCACGTCTGTGTGTATTACTGCTCACGTTGTATTGATAAGGAACCGAGGAATCGAAACTGACAGTGATTAGATTTGACTTTTACTCAAAACACAATACATACCAAACATGTAAGATGCTAATTTATTGTGACAAATTGCCGTCGACTCCATGAAGAGGACCCGCTCTGTATGTAGATGAACTTGGATCATTCTAAGGTTACGGAAACACGATAATTCTTTCACTGAAGAAAACCTACTTCACGATATTATATTGCATTTCTGCAAATAGATCCCCCTAAATGCAACAAACTGTTCTTCATACTACATCATTGAAACGATATTCTAATCAACTTATACTCTGAAAGCTTGAAACATTGTGCACAATAAGGAATGAATTGATTTTAAAATACCTTATTTAGCTTTTATTGACTCGTTCAAACTTTACTTTTGGGAAACTGTCACTTATAATGGACTCATTTGACTTGTATTTGTACTTTGTTTTGTGGTATTGCTGCTAGTAAAAGGATCTGAATAATTCCTCACCACCGCCCTTAAGCAAGTTTCCCTCTGAGCCACAGAATCATGAGTCAGGACCACGGCCAGCGCCTTGGCCCTGTTGGTGCAGCCCAGTTCCAGCACCACGGACAGCTCCGCAGTGCTGCGCGTCTCGTCTTTCTTTCTGCTCAACTTTGTTCTCTCCACCAACCACAAATGATTTAAGAGAGTGAGCAGGCAAAGCAAACCATCGTCTTTCATGTTGTGCTGGTGGAAGGTGAGGATGTATTGCTATGGAAGTACAGAGCACGATGACACACTATCCCAGCACCCTGCAGTAACTTCATATAGAAATTGTTTTCAGCCTCAGTGTTACAAAGAGATCTGAGGCAGCCGGCAACAGCGCAGCAGTATTCAGAGCTGGAACAACCACACTGACAATGATTTCCCCGAGGAGAGAGACTGCTGGTGCAGCAGTGTCCTTGTATTATTAGATTCTGTGTGTGTGTGTGCCTTAAGTCCCGTTTCTAAAACAACTTCCTCCCGAATACAACACAAAAAGAACCACGAAACGGCAAACTGAACCAAACTAGGAGGGTAAAGTGAGGTGAAAGAGCTTTAAAAGGCAACTATGAGTCGAATAACTGATTCAAGGCATCTATACAAAGCGTTATGAATGACACACACCACTGCTGCCCATAAATGTGTACCTCATGCCATCCGCAACACTGTCATAACCGTATAAACACAAGGACATTGTTGGGTAATACAGCTATATTTTAAATGACACAATATATGGCAGGCTGTAAACACACGACTCACAGCCTGCCACATATCCGCGGCACCACACAAACTAAATAACACCATGTTGGTTATCACTGTAATAATCTAAACAACACACTATGGAGCCCATAAATGTGTGCATTACACAAGAATCAATCGACAGGAATTAATGTAGGGTCACGGCTGAAAAGCCCCAAAGAGTTCATAAAGCAACTGTCAAATTAAAAACTGGGGTGCTTAAAAAAACCAGCGCTCCGACAGCATCCTTTTTATGGATTTCACCTTGGATACATTTCATTTGTTGTGAATGCATTGTGGTCCCATGTGGGCCAGCACACGTTATCTACGGCTGCGTACGTGTTCTGTGCGGGAAGGAAATTGATCGGACATCAACAAAGAATTCAGCCAGAACAAAACATTAGAAGCACACCAGCGGCACCAGCAGAAAACACAAACTACGTGCAAAACCAGCACGTTTCACCCAACATACAAAGTAAAGGGATAAATGAGGGAAAATGTCACCATCCTCTGTTATAAAACACTTCAATCCCAGCACGAGTAAACACATTGTAAGTATATATACACAAGCGTTTTTACTCACAGCGCAGTTCGATCCGGATGAAGTCTTTGATGCCCAGGTTTTCCAGGAAGACACCGGAGGAGGCCGTGGTTTTAAACAGGAAGGAGACGTCTGCGCTCAGCTCTCCGTGGAAGGTGGGGAAGTGGAGGTACGACGTCTCCTTGTCGAAAAACGCAGCGTTCCACAAGTTCTCTGAGAAACACGATCAAAAAAATGTCTCTGAATTAAATCAAATCAGAAACTAATTTTCCGAACTGTTATTCAGCTGAAAACAAAGGTCTACAGTAAATGTGTCTATTTCAAGGAGTAATTAAAAACTGCACAAAACATTTAAAGGAACGAGAGTTTTAATGTTGTCCAGCGACAGCTGTAATAAAATAAATAAAAAGTTATCGGGTTTTATATTCTCTTCTCTTTCGATTTCTTCAGACACTACTTCCAGGAATAGTTCAACATCTGGATTAAATGAACAAGATGTTATGCGTCAGTGAGATTTTACTTGTGCCTTTGGATAGAGCCAAGCTACTGTAGCTTCTTATCAAAAAGACAAGAGTATTTCCCAAAATGTTAAACTGTTTAAAAAAGCATTTCTGGGTCTGAAATAACTGAATTGGAGGGTTACCATGTGATGAAAACTGAAGTTGGTGTGTTGTATAAAGATGTATTATGACACTTTTTCAAACAGTTTGTCCGTGTTTGACAGAATAAACAGTTATTTTCAGAATAGGACGGTTTCTGTCATCATGTTGTAACGTTCGGCAGCAGGAGAACTGAGCTGGACTTACTGTCTCCATGACATCGGAGCGGTCCCACCCTGTAGGCGGCCTCTGAGTCCGCCCTCTGGATGTCACCCAGCACCAGAGACCTGACCGGGAGGCTCTCCGTGTGGGTGAGCAGGCCCGAGTCTTCAGCCCTGCAGGAAAAGAAAAGATGGAGCAAAACTCGTCGATTTTTCAGGGACCTATTTATTCCTGAATCTTGGCTGTCAGCATCCATCGCCGGCAGCTTCTGGAACAGCTGCTCCCAAAACAAGACACCTACTGTCCATTCACGCCCACACGCAGCTTCAGGCACTGAGGATAATCCTCCTCTTAGCTCCGTTGCAGAGGAAAGTTGTGTCTAAAAATACATCCAGGACTGGAAGCGAGGAGTGTATATAGCACTTTGTGAGTGTGATGAAATATTGAAGAGCAGCAGCTCCGGTCTGTAAAAATAGAGTTGGCTTGCACAAACGGCTTGTACTGGGAAATGAAATGAGGCAGGAAGTGAGGCAAAGGTGGGATTGCTTACAACACGAGGAAAGCTGAAAACTGTTTGTTTTTATCTCTGAACAAATTATCCCAGTTGATTTGTTGTTTACTTCGCTGCCAAAGTTAAAAGTCAGTTTGAAGACAAAAGTTTCGAGAAAAAGCAGTTAAGAGCATCAGTTCATTTAGGGAGATGATCTCTGATCATCAAATTCATATGATTAATTTCTTATAATCAGTAAAAGAAGATGTCTGTTTACCGTCAAGGAAAAATCTCATTCTGGCGTCATGGGGTTGCCACCGAATGAAAGAAATACATTCAAAATGAGGTCTCATTGCCAAATGTTCTACACCTCAAGTTTTATATGAACGACATAACAAATGAAATAATGAATCTCTGATGTTGCAATTCTATATTTATTTATTTACGAAGTTTAGCGCTCTACCTTAAAACTTACGGGAACACTTTATTTGTGTATTAATGAATAAATTGCTATATACTATTTACTATTTTAGTTTCCATTGTCATTACTTCCTGGAAAGTGTTGCATTTCAAGGCAGTTGTCATCATATTGTAGCAAGTCTTCAAATAAATGACACCACCACAGATGAAATGGCAGATTTCTGCATTTTCTGTACACACAGATAACTGACTAAATTGTCTCCCATGTTTGAAATGAATATGAACAATAAGTCTCTTGGTTGATTGCCTTTGGATGGTAGATGCTTCAACTGAAATGTGTACATTTACACAAGCAAAATACCCCGAAAAAGGCATCTAAATAAACACAAATGTGTTCGGTACCACTCTATGCGGCCGGCGTCACAGTTGCAGTAGTGCTGTGGGTCCACGCAGTCGCCCTGCAGGCCGCAGACACACTGCTGGCTGCCCGGCTGAGCTCCGCCCCAATACGTCTGGACACGACCGGCACCGGGACCACCGAGCCACCAGCTGAACGGAGAGCCCTCTGAAACACACACACGCACGCACACGCACACGCACACGCACAGCCATCAGCTGATACACATGTCATAACTTAGAAAACATTTGGTTCAATCATCGTCTTATTATTCTTTTTACACTCACAAATGCACCTTTATTTTGGAAACAAACAAAGAAATGTGCGCTGGGAGACGAGAGCTAAGTGCTGACTGTATAAAAACAAAAAGATATGAATA
Organism: Melanostigma gelatinosum; assembly: GCF_949748355.1. Taxonomy (NCBI): domain Eukaryota; kingdom Metazoa; phylum Chordata; class Actinopteri; order Perciformes; family Zoarcidae; genus Melanostigma; species Melanostigma gelatinosum. Next base: position 4,003,276 of record NC_136648.1, on the reverse strand, counting down.
TTTACTTCTTCCACTTTTCCTTCATTTAAACACCATGTTGACATCATATGAGCCAACACTGAAACAGCATACAAGCTGTGGGCATTCAATGATGATACGCAAGAACACAAACATGAAACTTTATTTGTTGTTGTGTGTTGCTTTCTCCTCACTTTCCCTGAGTATATCTGGGCTCTTACAATAAAACTGAAACCTTTTTGTCCATGAAATAAAAATGTCTCCTGAGCATCATTAATATGAGAACAGGGTCAGGGAAGGTCCATACATTTCCTCTTTAACAACTCTCAGTGCGGTTTGCTGGGTACAGGTTGAGTAAATTAGAAAAGACGCAGCTTACCTTTGCTGGTTTGAATCCCTGTGAGGAAAATCTGAGCCAGGATGTTAAAAGAGCCAACTGAAAGAAATAAAAATAAAAACAGGCACTTACCTGGAGTGTTGAGGAGGCGGGACTTCCTGCAGTGGTAGGACAGCTCCTGTTCGCAGTGCTCCGATTGGCTGATAGCGGCCAATAGCTGCTCCTCTTCAGTCGAGTAGTCAAAGTGAGTCGAGTGCTGGTCTACACCTGGAGACGGTCGGACTCTGGTCAGCTCTGTGTTGTTGTGCTGGATCACCATCCACGTGTTCTCCTCTTTAGACGGACAGACAAACACAAGCATTACTATGATGCAAATTACACTTTATGGTCAAAGGTGTTCTGCTCAACTTAGAGGGCTGAAGATCAGGATGGAAGGTATTCTTCACAACTCTGTTTTTACCTTCGACAAGTAACTCCTCTGTCCTCTTTCTGTTTCACTTTCGTTGTCTTAAAGGTCCAGTTTGTGTCATTTTGGGGGACTATGTTTTCATTCGTGTATAATCACCTCACTAAGACTTAGCGTCTCAGGATGAGACCTTCATACGGAGCTGGTTCTCTTCACGGAGTCAGCTGTGTTGCACTGTGATGTTTCTACAGAAGATAGCCTTTCTAGATAGCCTTTCTACGTTACCTGCAGGCCACCGTAGTTCTCCAGTTCTCCACTAAAATGTGGATTGCCTCTACACAGCTCTCAGCGTGGCGGCGACTGATCCAGTGGTTAGCAGCTAACAGTGCTAAGAGCTAATGGCAACGCAGCTGACAGTGTCAACTGAATTCATTTTAATTCAGCACCTTTTTAAAAAATGATGTAATTTACGTAGAGCACATATTCAGACGAGAGACATGTTTACAAAGAAAGGAGGGAAAAAATGAAATCAACAATGTTCTCTTTCTTTATAAAAACTATGAGAGAGAGAGAGAGAGAGAGGGAGAGGGAGAGAGAGATGTTAAAAAGGGGTCTGATGAGAGGAGCAACATCAATTATGTAAATTGTAATCATAAAAAACGTTGAGTGATGATACGAGGATGAGGGGGAGTGAAAGTGTGTGTGTGTGTGTGTCACCTGTCATGTTGCAGTAGACCAGCTGCGGTCTGATTGGTCCGCTGCCGTCCACGTCGATATGAAAATGTCCCGACGTGTTGCCGCTGTGTTTGTACGCCTCGCAGGACTGTTCGTACACAGCTGGGAGGAAGATAACGAGATCAGCTCAACATGAATCACATCAGCACGTCGGCTGGCAGACGCACACAGGAGCTGTGAGGGGAGGAGGACTACACACTGTGGAGGACTGCTGCCATTGAATCACTGTCTCATAACCAGAGTGAAGACAATCAGCTTCCGTTTCATTTCTGCAGCCGGCGTCCCGTAAAGTAAAGATTAATCCAACTGGAGAGGACATGACTGATGGGAGTACAGAGACTCAATGAATAAAAGCCCTGCCTCTTCCTCTCTGTGTCCATGAGTCTTCCTCCCTCCTCTCTCTGCCTCTCTCTCTCACACACACACACACACCAGTTCATCCTGCAATCAAAGAATCAAGGCCTTCCAGTCGAATCCATATGCAAACAGGTTTAATCAACATTCTGCAGCTCGCAAAGGGGTTATTTCCATGTGAAAAATGTCCTCTGACAGAAACGAAGGAACAGTCTATTTTCTGTTCCGTCATAACTCACAGTTTAGCACCTACACTAAAGGACAAAGATGTAACTGTAATCACTGAAAGTGTAGTAAGTGCATCTGGGATTGGCAGATTGGCCATTTGCCAACTTGAACAGTCTCTTAAATACCCTGCCTGCTTTATATTTTATTTCAAGACATCTTTATACAGTAATGCATTGTGTGTGAAAAACATTTCACATGTCAAACATGGGGGGGGGAAGTATAGCTCAGCTGTGGCTGTCGGCAAAATATAATGGATCTGCCACGTTCCATCTGCTGAGTGCAACCGGTGGGTTGTTGGTGGCGGTGCTCTAATGGTTTATTCTGGCCCTGTAGTTGCTATGGACACTGTATGTGCTGATGTTCGACTTACAGCTGTGGCAGGTCGCGCCGCTGTAGCCGCTCTCAGAGCAGTTACAGTGGAAGACGGTCCAGGACTGACTGCAGCGGCCGCCGTGCTCACAACGACTGGGAGAACACCTGAGAGAGAGAGAGAGATTTACTGACAAAAACCTTTCAAAGAGGACAAAAGCATGTCTCTGCCTAGAAAACACCTTTCATCCACTATTGTCCAGGAAACCTTTTGTTTGTTTGCAAAAGCAGCTGAGGCATCTTGTTTCTGCTGAGTCGCTCATATTGCAGCGAGCGAGCAGGGCAAATGTGTTTGTGGACCCATAACGGTGTGTCAGGATCAAGTCTTTGACCTTTTGAGATCTACTTTACAGACAATAATGAATTGTGATGATTAGCACAACACATGCTTTCAAACTGTGTCACACTGTTACACAAAGCTCTTTTCATTGACATTATGCTTACACAAGCGTTTTCTTGTCATGGCCAACTGTGTGTAGGAGGGTCAGGAATAATGTAACTGGAGGGGAGGGGAAATAGTTCATCTTTAATATTTGGAGGAGCTTGTGAAATGTTTTCCATTTAGGCAACATGTTGTGGTACGTTTTGAAAAAAAGAATCTCTCTGAAACACTTTGTTGACAGGAAAGACAACTCTACTGTGCTGTCCGTCCTGAGGAAGATTACACATGATTACACTTCCTCAGTCAATGTCATCCAGAGAGTGAATTGTTGCCTCGTGCACCGGGCGCTTTCAAACCGTCTTCATATTTATCCCGCCTCGGCCTGTTCTGGAACCGCTTTCTCTTGTTGCGTCTGACAAATACAACACTGTTTCTACCCACAAGAATTGCTTCCATGGCCGACTCCTTCAGCAGACAAGCACTGCTAGAGAGCGATTGCACCTCCATTCATCTCCACACCGTCGGGATCCACAGTGAGCTGTTTAGCATTCACAATACATGTCAACCTAAACTACCGCCTGCTGCTGTCTTATTCTTTGTGTTGAGGCTTAGTGGGCAACAGATACGATTCTTGGGGGTGGCGTTCATTTGTTTGTTCAGCCATGATGATGAAGATGATGAAGATGATGACAGGTGCATTGTTAAGATAAAGAAGAAAGAGGAAAAGGAGGAGTAGAAGATTTAAGTATTATTCAAGAGTATGTGCATTAGTTTTGGCAATAATGTAGCTTGAACATTCGTGCCAATAAAGGGTTTGAGCTTATTTGAATTTGACTCCTACCCTCCTTTAATAAGACATCAAGCACCAGTCACAATGACCCCCCCCCCCCCCCCAAGGCACACACACACACTGCAGGCACATACACACACTTTCCACCCCACACACACATATCACGATAACATAACACTGATGTCTTCTGACAACCGTGAAGTTTCTCCTGCAGAGACAATACACTGCTGTGTGACAGATGGACAATTGAGTCTCTTTCAGACAGAAAACAGCCTCATTTAAAACCACACATCCATTGAAATGTCATTCACAGAAACACAGTGTTCACACTCAGGCCTGAGGCGCCCAAAGAACAACCCTTTAAAACACCAACTCAGGATCCAGCATGCTCTCCATCCCGCAGCGAGAACAACCCTTTAAAACACCAACTCAGGATCCAGCATGCTCTCCATCCCGCAGCTAGAACAACCCTTTAAAACACCAACTCAGGATCCAGCATGCTCTCCATCCCGCAGCTAGAACAACCCTTTAAAACACCAACTCAGGATCCAGCATGCTCTCCATCCCGCAGCGCTCTGTGAGCCATGTGGCCAATCTAGACTCATCAAACCAAACACAAGCCCATCCCCATCTTCATCAGCATGATGTCGATTATTCATGTGAAAATATAAAAACAAGATTATTGTAATAACAATGAAAGAGTAAGCTGAGCACATGCACCCTGATATGCATCTTAATGGAGTCTAAAGGTGTTGAGCTGATGTTGTGGGTTTGAGCTCCACTTGCTGCTGGCAACAACGATGAAGCACACATCCACAGCGCTGCAGATGTAATAACCTGTTTTGAAGTATGACCACCACGTGAGCCTATTTTCCACCTGACGTTACAGTGCAATATATCCCATCGGCCCAAAATGCAGTCAGCAGGATTACAGTGAAACAGCGCGAGGGAGACTTATTGTTCTCTCTTTACTGAAAAAACAGGATTTTTTTTCAGTGAAAAATCAGATCTGTGCCGGAGCCGTGTGCTGCTGAATGATCTCATGAATGCAGGAACAGGGAGGCAGTGAATTAAAATCACTCAAGCAGAGTCTCCTATTCCAGCAAGGATATGTGGTTAGTTCAATACGTGTGTGCATGTGGGTGTTTACTGTACGTGTGTTTCTTTGTGTGTGTGTGTGTGTGCTATGCCCTATGGGAGGGTTTATAATTGTTGTAATTGTCTCATTAATTGTGCTGCTATTTGGCGTGACAGCAAAACAGGAAAGCTGTTTGTTCCATTGCACTGCAGTAATTCGACATTCCGAACACTGTTCTCACTATGAGCTCATTGGACTTGAATTCAAGGGATATAATGACTTAATGAATCCTTCTACTACTGGAAATATTTCAATATTTTGTTATTTTCAGCAAACAGCTGGAGATCTTTCTTACATATATCGTGAGAAGTTCTCTCTCTTATAACAGATGTGTTTCAGTGCTTTGGGTGAATGTATTGGGCAGATAACAGCAGGTCTTTTGTCCACACATTGTTTGTTTTTTTCCCGTTCAGTAAGGCGTAACTAAAGTCACCAGGCTGACTGAGTGCTTGAGGCGTTGTGCTAAATGTCTTAATGACAAACGCTGTCATGGATTGAAACCCCACTCACCCACAATCGCAGTGGTGTGTCGAGGATCCAAAAATCTAATGAAATATTGACCTGTTTTCTCAACAAATATTTATTTATTGCTGAAGAACAGGATTTGTGCAACTTTTTGGGCTGTAAATCAATGGTTGTTGTCACTAGGATGGCCGAGTGGTTAAGGCGTTGGTCTTAAGTACCAATGGGCTGAAGCCCTCGTGGGTTCGAACCCCACTCCTAGTATCCATTAATTATTACAGGATAGAGTCATGGACTTTTGACGAGACGTTGAATCGTAGAAAAGCATAAATAGGTCTTTATATACTTCTTCGTCTCACTTTGTTCACATCCCGCTCCTGGTCAGTGGATTTTCATTACAGGGAGTTGAAATAATGCAACAGCTTAAAGAAAGACACATGGTTGGTTCCAGGAAGTGGCTCAGCAACATTCATTCATGCGTCCTCACCAACTGGAAGCTTTGTGGTGTTAGAATAACGTCTTAGTATGCTTTGGCAGAGCGGAGTTCCATTAAGTTGGATGGTGAAACACTTCTAATATGAAAGCTTCCTGTCAGCACTGTCAGAAGTTTTGCGATAAGACAAATCCTGTTCTTGTCGCAATTTGTGTGTCAAAGTGAGCCAAAGCTCTGTGCAGATTTAATTTGTGTTTCAACAAACTTCAACAAAGAACGTTTTTTGGGGGATCTGACCTGTCGATTATTCCACACATGTCGATCTGCAGGTTGCTGAAGAGGCCCAGCTGCTTTTGCTGCACTATTATCAGGTCCACGATTTGGTTGTCCAGAGTTAAGAGGCGCATGCAGCCCTGGAAGACGTTAAAGGGGTTTCTGCATGTCAGCCTCTCGTCTTCAGCAGGGCAACCTGAAAAGAAGACAGAGAGAACATCAGTACGAGAAGTGTCCACATGAAAAACGATTTTTTTAAAACCCATCAGATATATTATTACTCTTGTCTTAGAAATATCATGGTTATTGACATGAGCAATGCAATTCTTAATTCTGAAAGACATACATAGATGTAAATTGATCATGAATTTACATCATACATGAACTATTTTTAGATCTTCATCATCAGTCAAATTACACATAAGTATGTGGTGCTCGACGGGGTTTAAGTGCATAGAAAGACACGGTTGACCTGCTCCACTCTTACCACCAAAAAAGAGGTGACTTTCTACGGAGACGGGGAACGAGTGACTGCCCTGAGCGCTGCCTCCTTCCTCTTTATCCACGCCGATGCTCAGACGACCTCGTCTGGAGTTCAGCCCCACCGAATGCCACTGGCCGTCATTCAGAGCAGAACCTGGGAGCCAGATACCCATCAACACAAGCATTGCTGAAAAATAGATTTTGTTTCCCCCCCCCCCCCCCCCCCCCCCCCCCAAGTGTTCATGGCTGTTAAGACCTGCAGCAGATGTTGGAACTCCAAAAAATTTATTTCGAGGCTGAAGCCAATCATGTAGTAATGACCAAATTCGACATTCCAAAACCGTGAGGGGCAGATGAGTGCGGACCACACAGGCGTCCTCTTCGTGATTGATCTGCAACAAGTACCAGCAACGCTGTGTCTGCCTTGTGAGTGTGTATCTTGTTAGGAGTTAAGGGAATGAATCAATACCTCATTATCTCCTCTATTTTTCTTACTGACAATACTTTGCTAAAGAGCACACCGCAGTCATCTGACAGTGGCTTCGGCTTCACAGCACTTACTTGAGGTAATGAGGAAGATACAGTCGATTATAAAGTAAACTACTCCTGAACAATTGTGAGACTTTATTACAGAGAGATGTGCTTGTTGGTTCAAACCTTATGTATTAGAAATACGGTTTGATTTAGAGTCGGATTATGACCTTTCATAACTTTGATTCCTGTTAGAAAATTGAATTATTGTCACCAGGATGGCCGAGTGGTTAAGGCGTTGGACTTAAGATCCAATGGACACATGTCCTCGTGGGTTCGAGCCCCACTCCTGGTATGATTCATGTGTTGTTTGATAGATGCTTTGACAGCTTAGAAAAGTATTCCAGGGAAAACAATCAGCAACGTTGAATCAGTGTTTTGATGTTTTCAAAGAAGTCAGAAGTTACAAAGCAATTTAGGCGGTGCTCTGTAAATGCAGTGCACGTGAAACCTCAAATCTCCTTGTCTGTGATTTCTTCTAACACGGTTCACAGGTAGCGCATCGAGGTTACTTTCCATTTGGAAAAATCTGATGACCATTTAGAAATTTGTATTCACTTGATTTATGGTTTCTTTAAAAAATGTGTGTTAAAAAAATCGCATATGGGTTGACACAGCAATGTCTCGATATCCATGTAAGACGAACCACTAACTTGGATCTGAAGCTGTAGGTGTACCTGCACTGAGCTCCAGCAGCGCCCTGCCGGCTTCATGGATCTGCAGCCGGAGTCGGGCCTCGCTCAAGTACAGCCAGACCACGCCCCCTTCCCGAGGCAGGTCAAAGGTGAGCAGGAGCCCCGCTTTGTTCCACGTCCTGAACTGGAACCCAACGGACACGCCCCCCGACGAGGACGCAGACGCCCCCGGCAACTGGAGGAAGCTCTGGGGGCCCGGGAACGTCACGGCGACGGACACCGACTCAGCACAAGAAAAGGTCACATTGCCCTGAGAGAGAAAGTGATTACAAGAGAGATTAAACAACATTAAACATGAATATTAATCAGCTGCAGAGGGCGTGCCGACGTGACCTCGTGTCACTTGATCTCATCAGCAAGTCTCCTTTAGAGGACACCGGTATTACCATAATGATAACAGCAAGGCTCAGAATAAGATCAGGAGACTAGAGCGTACCAAAGTCACCCAGCGTGGCGGTAAAAGAGACAAAGAATACAAATAAAAGAAGAGTAAGCCCGCTACCACAATATCTTGACATCTCTGCTACAGCCCATTGTTTTGAGTAGTGGTAATGACACCGGGTCCATTGCAGCAGTTATATATTACAGTCCCAGCCCTCTGCAGGGAATATCAGCCTGCCATCTTCATAATGCTCCGGAAACACAGGTGACATCTAAAAGCCCTTTGTGGTGCAGTTAAAGTGACGTACAATAACTCATGTTGGGAGTGGACAACACAAGTCAACTTAAAAATCTCCAAAAGCCGACAGCAGGACTTCAGCACTGACACGTCAATCCTTCCTCCGTAACACCCGGATGCTCTTTGTGTTAATGCCCCCTCGCAGAGCCGTATGAAGCTCCATTTACTCTCTGTTTTAAATTGGATCATAACTTTGTTGGCTAGTACCTTAAGAGCCACCGAGCCAACAGTAAATTGCCTCTATTAGATCTTTAGCCATGCATGGGAAATCTCTGAACCTCTTTACCAAGAATTCATGTTTTTGTTTTTCTGCTGCCGGGGCCTTTACTGTAATGGGGGAACATGTATTACTTCCTGTAGAAACGCTTCACAGCCTCTCTCTGATGAGCTCGCTCCACTCATCGACAACGTAGAGACATCTGAAGGTCCTAATGGCCAAGATGAGGAGGCATTAGTGGGAGTCTAACCACTGTCTACAGTCCTTTGTCCTGGCTTCATTAACCAGTTCAGCAGCTCGTTCAGCAGCAGCAGCCGGTGGTAAAGCCCATATTTCACCACCAAGACGGGACAAAGGGAATCTAACACAGAGGGAATGCATTCACACAAGAGAGACCGATAAAAGACAAACAGCCCTATGACTTCAAACTAAATAAACCATGACCCACAACACTGAAGATGAACGTGCTGGTCTCTGCTTACGTATGCACTGTGTTGTGTTTCTTTTGTTTTATTCCTCTTTTTGTTCCAGAGGCTGTTGTCCAGTGATTGATAATGCACCGTCCCAGACTGAACTAACAGCAGGCGGTTATGTTTATCTTGATAAACGTACCGTTATAGTGACTCGGTGGTCTTTGTTTTTGGCTGATTCTATCAGGTTGAGGCCGTTGTACTGAAGGTTTTCCAGGCAGCCATGAAAGTTCCTCTTGGAGACGACTGCTTTCTGAGATCGGCGGCTCTGGACCGTCCCTACACTCAGCTGCGAGGGGACAAAAAGACACACGCAGAGGGTTGCATGCACATTAAATATCATAAATACAACATACTCTTCCCCTGTCTCCGAGGCCATTGTGGTGGTTGTACAGTGCGGGTGTATTGGGATTACAATAATGTCTAAAAGACGTACATTGTGTGTAATGATAACCTGTTTTTTTTATCCCACCTGCTCCATGTTCCAGCCGCTGAACTCTGCGGGGATTTGAATCCTCTCCGTGTGTTTGTCCACGGTGAGGTTGAGCTGAGCGCTGCGCCGCTCCACCGCTAAATGATGCCAATGCTGATCATCCAACAGGCTGCCGAGGCAAGCGAGACGCCGGCGTTCAGAGGAGGAAGTACCTGGAAGAGGTGGCGAGAGGAGTGAGGGGACAAGAGTGAGTATATGGAGATTATTTTCCGTTATCTGACCTGGTGCAAAGAGAAGTGAACATGAGGCCAATACAATCTTCTTTATTGTGATGAATATTTAAATGTTCTCAGTATCGCACAGAGAGGAGCACAGAGAGGTCAGCCTGTCTCATCTCACTCAGGACTTCAAGATATCAGCGTATTTGAGAGCCAAAGCCAAATGTGTGATAATGCCGAATAGGAAGAGGTGCAGCGCAAACATGGTGAGACATCGATAATGACAGTTGAGCACCGGCAGGTCCATATTAGTGGATCCATTGCTCCTTAAAGCACTGGGAGAGAAACGTTGTGTTTCTGCTGAGAGACGGAACTGTAGACAGAGCCGAACACAGCCAGTCAAAGATGTTTTCGACATTCTTCAGGGAGAGACGACTCCGACTTCAAAGAGAGAAACAGAGACAGTTTGAAGATGATGGACGAATGTATTTCTGATAATGCAGCCCAGTATGTGAGAAGGTTCATTTGTCTGCAGCTCGGAGGAGAAAAAACGACTTCATCCAGAGAGAGGACGTTAGGATGCAGACCTCGTGATCCTGTCAACATATTTATTGAGATGAGTTACAGTTCGGACGAGTGGAGAGAGAGTGAGATCGATATGAGAGGAAGGATGGGAAGAAACCAGATTTCTTTGGCGGTACAGAAGAGAGGGAGAGGACTTTATGATCGAGGGCTTCATTGAATGGATGATTTGATTACTGGCTGAATGACTGGAAAGAGAAAACAGGAATCAATACGAGAGCTCAAACAAATAGAAAATGAATTGATATTGATATACAGAGCCCCCTCTTTCCTTTTTCACGTCTTTATTTTCCTCTGTTTATCCGTTTACTGCGGTATCAAGGGCATAAGGGAGAAAAAAGAAGTGCAGTGACAGCAATAATTGCATATGTATGTTTCTCGACAGGGCAGTCAGTAGAGTTCTTGTTTTTGGACCAACGGGGGAAACCTGTCCTCTGTGTACCGTCAGTGAGTCCTTGAGCGAGATTATTCCATGAACCGTGACGCGGGGTCGCCAGAAATCTATAGGTCACTTCCCGATGGGAGCATGAACGTGCACTGGAAATATTAACGAGCAGCGGGTCAGCGTGCCGGAGGCACAGGAGAGAGATAACGAGCTCTCAAAAATGCAGGCCTGCTACGCCCCTCTCTGAGCGACTCATTACTCACACCTGAACATCGTCAGCGGGGCTGTATATCAACCCCCCGGAACCGGGGCTTTTCTTTCATGCCACTGAGCTGTTTGTTGGGCTGGTGCTGCTGTTGTAACTGGTGAACACTCTGTGAACCCATCATTTATCTTTATCTTGATGAATTTAAGGAAGCCCTGTCGGGGACCACTGCTATTTATTTTGCTTCTCCTTTTTTTTTTTATTGTCAGCAGCCGAAGTCCACCGAATCAAAAATCAAAAATGACACCAAGGTGTAATCAGCCCCGACCTGAGTTTAGGAGAGAGAGCGTCTTGTTCTCCAAGCATTCTGAAATGAAAATCTCTAAACTGTTCGCTGAGGCGCTGTGTTGTCATCAGCGCTCCTTTTCGGGTGATCAAACACGGTGCTCATGTTAAAAAGCAATGTCAAACAAATGGGTAGTAGCTCAAATATAATACAATAAAAAGAAAGAAAACAGTCATACGATGGTTAGAGGGGCGATGACCCACAGCGGGAGCGCTGCATTCTCTCCATCAGAGAAAAACTCTGTCTGGACAAATGCCCTGAATTAGCTTCTGTTTTTCTGTTGCTATTTTGCCGATTTTGCTTCCCTTTCTGCAACATTAGTTGGTTTCTCTGTGAATCATTTTCATGAAAGCCATTCATTGTCAGCCTCCACTTAAAGTCTGAAAGTGCTTCAGCCTTTTCTTGTGGTTTTGGTCCCGTTTTTGCAAAAGGACAAGCGTGTTGCGTTACTTGTTCTCCTTGACATAAAGTCATGGTTGTAACGCTGCAGCTGAAGAAGAGCGAGTATATAACAGACTCAACCACTGCAAATGACTGCGTATTGATTTATTGCTATCGAGGAGGGACCGGGTGGATGTGTGCTGCTGAACGCTTTGTTTTCTCCCACCAAAGTATCCTGCCTGCAATTCCATTACAGCTGTTCACATTGACTCCAGATGGGATTATGCAGGAAGATAACATGGCCCTTATCAGGAGCTGCTGTCAGTGTAATCAACTCCAAACATCATTTTCAGTCTGTAAACACTTTGGGAAAGCAAATATTGCAGATCGCACACATTAGGACGTTGTTGGATCTTGTCTTTCAAAGGTTTTCATCTCATAAGGAAGGTGGGGTGAGATGGCTTGCTGACTTTGTATGAGCGCTTGGTTCAAACAAGGCCTGAGAGTTAACGCCATGCATTGGAGCGTGTTTGTTTTCCGAACATGACTTCAGTCACAGGAACGCACTGGGCAACTGTGTAGAATCGTATTAAACCATGTTTGTTCAAGCTGTACAACAACTAGCGAAGTGACATTCACATTAACTGTCTTATTTCACGTTTTCAAACACGTCAAAGACAAAAGCAATAAATATAAAAATGCCTGCATTGAAAAGCACTGTAGCGAATCACATGACAACTCACAAGTCCCTGTTTTGTTTGCACCTTAAATATGATCTAATTTCAAAGAAGATGAAAGGAATCATTTTAAGAAATGAGCTTATTTAATTGTATTCGTTGCTTATGTTAACTTTAATACTTTTCTGTTGGCACCTGTTGGAGTGCTGTGCCTTGGATGCTGAACTCAAAATTCAACTTGGATGTAAGAAAACAACGAGTTAGTCTACCATCAAGTTTGTATCGGTCAATGTTTTGTATCGTCATGTTAGACACAGCTGCTGTTTCTGTGAAGGGCGATTGCTGAGTGTTGCCTGAAAGCCAACTACATTTGCTCCAGACGGGTCAGACCTGGAGGTGTTAACAGAGCAGAGCCGACCGTGCACACGGCAGACGACCTGAATTACACGACGTGTAACCAGAAAGCCTTTGTAGAGAGAAAGAGCGAGGCAGAACGGCTGAGACAGAAATACTGAGAGACGGAATGATGAAGTGCATCCAACTAAGAGAAAAAAAGCAAGAAAACAGAAAAGATGTTGAGGTATATGAAGCATGAAGAGCTGAAAACATCTCTTGCAGTGATGCTAAAAACAAAGGATTAGGTGATCTGTAGAGACAAACGACAGTAATTAGGAGGAGGATGAGAGAGAAATTAATCATCTCAACCACAACCTAAAATGGAATCACACATCTCCTATTCATGCTTTCTGTTCTCTGTTTCTCTCTGTTTTCCCTGCAGCCTTACAAGCCATCCTGTCCACTCCCTCCTGCCCTGCAGTAACCCCTTTTCCATCACCTGACAACGGCCCACCTGTCTCAACCTGTGTCTCATTTCCTGATCACCATGTTCTGACTGTCTACCTGGGTTTGACCTTTGCCTGTTTTCTGATTCAGTGAAGCGAAACTTTATCTCCACCCGTCTGTCTGTGAGTGCCAATCACACCTGCTGGCATACGCTTCTGTGTACACACCCTCAAGTACAAGACAAGCAACCAGAGACAACTAAGCACCTGAATTAGAACGTGTATGTATCTATTTCCCTGTGTCATTAATTCATGTGACAATGGAGACATCCTTCATGTGTAGCCCTGCGGCCTAATACATCTCAGTCATGGAGTTCAAGAGAACTTGGAGAAAAATAGAGAAAAGGATGGATGGTGGAAAGAGAGGATGTAAGGATGTAGGGATAACGTGTGGAAAGAACAGACTGCCAAAGAGAAAGATGAGGAAATGGTGCAAGGTGAAGGAGGCAAAGAGAAGGGAAGAATGGAGGGAGGTAGAGAGAGATGACGTGGGGGGGGGGGGACGGCTGGCTGGATGGATGGAGAAAGTATTTAAGCAATCAGATGGTGTTCCTGATGAGAGGTGAGCCATATGGTGATGATTCAGCATGGCAGCCTGACAACCTCTGGTTTAACCCCATTTAAACACACACACACACACACACACACACACACACACACACACACACACACACACACCTCCCTATGTACAGGCTGTAAGCCATGCAGCACGTCTTGCAGAGTCCGGCCCTAACACATGCTACAGAGAGCGGGTACCATCCATCATGTCTGCAACTCGACTGAGATGCAGCAGCAGAGCGTGGGCCAAGATTTGAACCAATCAGGCGGCAGCGTGCGTGTCGCCCACCACAACCAACCACAACCAACCTGAAGTTATCTCAGAGGGCTTTATATGCAGATATTCTGAACCAATACAATCTACAAAGTGACTCACGAATTACATGTCAAGCAAATAAAATGTTTTCTTGCCCATCAAACTGTTTGTTCATTTTTATTGACATATCCATTGAGTGGATATGTCAACAATATAAGCGTTTTAAGCTGACCATTTCTTCTCGTAAAGGTAGATTGGGTCATGCGATCCTTCTGCAGATAAAGCTCGTATTTATACAACTTTTTCAGTCCTCCCATGTATCAGATATCAGTATGAATATTGTGCTGTACCTTGTCTGAGCAGCAGCAATAGCTTTCCTCTCTCTAACTCCAGACTGAGGCCGAGTCCTCCCTCTCCCTCTGCGTGCAGCAGTGTCCCAGAATTCCTCAGGGTTTTAAACTTCAGGGAGACGACCTCTCTGGACGTCCCCCGCGGCCCGGGACTCAACCTGTACACCAGACTGCTGCTGCCGCCGTCCAAACTCACAACGCCAGAGGCTGGAAGACAAAAAGAGATCCAGCGTTCAGGAAATGGTCGTTCTCAGTATGTAACTTTGTAGTGAGGCATTCAAACAAAGACCTTAAACTAAGGCCGGGTCCTTAAACCACAAACACAAAAGTGTGATATTAATAGTTAATGGTTTGTCCTTGTTGGGGATTTGGGCAAAGCTGCGGTGATGCCCTTGTGGCTTGTGGTATCCATGGACATATATAAATAACGAAGTATTTTAAGAATTAGTTCGTGGAAAGTTTAAAACAGCTCAGCAGAATAGAGACCCGTTGCAAACTAGAATTACTCATTTGCTAGCCACAACAGCTGATGTTCGCTGTTTTCCGGATTCCCACATTGCATTTTTGCATTGCACTGATGAAAAAACGTCTTTTATTCTTGACAAAATAAAGAGTGCGAGTCCAGTCAGGCCGGTGATAAAGAAAGGACTTACTGTACGGACACCCGTAGGTCTCCAGCCGGAGTCCGATCCTCCCGCTGGCGTTCCAGTCCAGAGGAATGAGGCGGAGGAAGCGAGCGATGGCCGGCTGCTGCAGTTTGTACTGAACCACGCTGTCTGCATTACTGTTACCTGGAAAAGACTGAAATTACAAACATAATAAACACCAAAAAGTAAAAAACACACAAAAATCAGTTTATTTATTTGTCTCTTTCTTTGTTTGTTCCTTTGTTCCTAAATGTAATTACATTTAGCACAGAAGTCGGGTTTTTATACAAATATAACACATTTAAACCGAGCAGAAGCATAAGACATCCGTTAAATTAAAGGGAGGATTGGGAGCTGGGCTCATCAACATTAACTGTTAGTGACACTAATTATCCAGTCGATGCAGAAATGACTGCTCAAAGGGTTGACGTGATCAAAAGGCACTGATCGCTCACGTTGCTGGACATGCGTAGGAAAACATGTGAACATGAGGATACGTTGTTAAAGCACTTACAGTGGAAATACTTTGTCTTGCCATCATTTGTAAGTGAAGTACTTAATTTTCATATGATATTCTTCTGTATTCCCAATGAACATTTCCTTCAAAGTCTGGAACATGAAGCGTGAACTGATGGGCTGAATGCTTTCTATCGCTCTCAGCTGGCTATCCATCCTACATCCCTCCCTTGAAGTTGACATGCAGGTTAACTGGCTGAATAAAAGCTGAGACACATAATGAACTTATTAATTCCTCTGAAATCATGAGAGGGAAGTCTTTTTATGACGAAGAGAGATGTTGTGTAACTTTTAATAGTATTATAATGTATCGTTTGTTTGTCGTTCTTTCAGCTAAAAGGAGCCAATTCAATTCACTGCTGGATGCACGAGCACATATTCGCTTGCTGTGTGATGATACTTCTGTGTCGTCGATTAGACTCATGGGAAGGAAGTCTATTCACGCAGAATGTTAAGGAGGCGTACCGTGCTGGTTCCTGGGTTCACTGTTACCAGCCATATAATGCATTTACACAACAGGTGGGTTTGGATGTTGCTCATGAGTTCCTCAATGGAACGGAACACGTGTTAAGCAGATGAGAAGTTCTTGTTTTTCTCCTGTTAATCATGAGAGTCACACGCTTTCTTCTTTGTTTTACACAAATAAACAGACGTGGGTTCACCCGGGATGAATGTCCACTCTCACAGTGTGTTAATATACCATGTTTCCATGTTTGTATTGCGCGGCTCATGACCATGCAGGTCAACAAGCTCTCTGTGCCGACAGGATGCATCACGTTTTTCCTTTTTCCACAAATACAAATACTTGGTGTTCCTGTGGCTGCGTTCTGAACCGTGCACCATCACCACAGCGGGACAAATACAAGGCCAACCCGGAAAAACACAGAAGAAGAGTTGTGTGTGGACCAGGAGGTGGGAGGTGATGCCTCGCTGCCTCCGCTGTCCATCTGACGGATTTCTTCATTCATCAGCTCTACAGAGACCAGCTGAGCTTTCTGAAATGTATTCGTCAAAAGCGTTTCCATAATCCAGCAACTCTTTTTTCGACAAAGCCAGAAACCACCTCAGAAGAGCCTAAAAACGTTTTTGTCGCAATTAAAGTAACTTTATCAATATTTTCCGCTTCAATACAGCAACTTCAAAGTGCACATAGAAATATGTAACACAGCTGATTCACCACTTCAAGTTGTCCCATCCGTTCTCATGACTTTATTGTCATTCTTGGAAGAAAAAAGCAAACCAACTGAGATTGAACTTGTGTGTAAGAGCACCACAGCTTTGACACGGTGGACTTTGTCCTCATTGATTTCAGCTCCAGGCCGCAACGCGTCGCCTCAGCCAGGAAAGAGACGCTCGGCTGCCTCTCTGTGTCGCTCTGTGGCAACAGGTCTGCACAGTCAGCAGAGCTCTTTCACTGGTTCATCCATTATTAATGAGGAGTCAAAGGCTCCTGATGACTGTGATTATCTCCTCAGGATGGACCGATCCCTGCAGACCGGCACTGCTGAACACCATATCCTCTGAATGTGACTGTGGAAGTGCAGGCAAATGAATTGTAATGAACTCTTACCTGATACTCACAGAACTGTTTGTGTAACAGTACTTAAGGCGGTACCCTTTTAAACCACCTGACTCATCATTTTGAGATTTTGGGTTTAAAGCTTTTGTCTTCTTTGAGGCTAGTGTAAATAAAATGTCCAATATACACAATTAGGTGTTTATTTTACTGTAGATGTCGACTTGAATCTGCATTAGAATATTTCTTTTGCATTTTTAAACACAACATTTCAGAAAACTCGCTCCGAACACACGAGTTTTGTTTTAAAATGTTCACCAAAGATACCGATCATGTCCTCCTGCCAGTGTGACTGTAGTTACAAGACGATGCATTTAATGAGAGGGCTATTCAATGAATGGTAAGCCAGAGTTAAGAGTGTGCAACACACATTTAGTGTTCACTGTGAATTCATTGACACATCTCTTCACACATACTGTATTTTTGACACATGTTCTACCTTCTGTTTGCCGGACACGGAGTTGAGAATGAGAATTGTTTCTCCGGACAATACTGTGACTACCGAACACTTGAATAGGGTATTTGTGAAGTCGTGCTTCCTGTATATGTTCATTTAAAATGAATTACTTACTGAAATACATTTTAGAGGAACATCTTAGTGAAGAAACACCACCTCTGGACTCACCCCGATACTGTCCTCCTGTCTGTACTGCTTCCAGTTGTGTCCCGTGTCGCTGAACATCAGCAGGTACGACGTCAGCCAATCAGAGCTGCCGTAGCGGCCCTGAGTCGCGACAGCGGCGATCTTGGTCCGCTCGCCGAGGTCGACCTCCAGCCACTGATACCTGTCTGAGGCGAGAGGAGACCAGCCTCCAGCTCCTGCAGGGAGAGAGATGAATCCATTATATTTCATTCTACGAGGCATAAGTCTACGTGCATTGACCTTTAAGTCTGATTGTTACACAGCCTGAATAATAGCACATCATTGTGCCATAGTTGAACAGTATTTACAGCTTGTTGTGCTGGGACAGATTATTGGTTTCATTCCAAGACAGTGCAAGATTTATTGAATGTAGGAAATTGAATATAAAATAATTTATTGCACTCAGAATTATTGTGTATTCGACAGAACATTTCCTTTGATCCTTTTATGAGTCAATTTGTCTTCATACATCAAAAGAAGACATTCATCAGAATGAAAGCCTTAAATTGTGTTCAATTTTCCAATTGACAAACCTGCCGCCTCCACAGCTTTTCATGCTGGTTTGACATTTGTCTTAAGAATGAGATTCTTTTTCTCTGATGACACAATGCCACGTTGTTTAGCAGGCTTTCTGGTCGACACGCTTTCGTACTTCTTTTCCACACAGCACACAAATGCACCATTATGCATCAAATCAAATGTTTTTGTTCTCGCAAAATGGCCTGCTGCAATTTTCACATCGGAGACGGCAAAATGTGTCAAAATACCATTTTAAAAAACAAAAATTACACCATAATCACTGTTTTTCACAATAATAAAATAATGATTACAATTCCCTCTAATATAGCAAATCATATTTCAATTGCAATATCAGTCAAAATAATCACAATTAGATGGTACAGGACACACTAAAATGCCTCATTGTGGCACGAAGTCACTGCAGTTCATCCTGGGGGATATTTCATGGCAACCCGTGCAGCAGCTGGTGAGATATATTAGTCTGGACCAAAGTGTGGGAGCCATCCATAGAGCCACATTTGCTCCTCTCAATGTCCTGACACAAGATCCATTTGCTGGCATCTGCTTTGACCTCATTGCTGAGATATTTTACTGGAATTAGTTCACGACAAACAAGTTTACTGCACATTGTTGAGTATTGCATTTCCGAAACAAAACATCATCAATATGCGGTTGAGCTGCCATGCATTGATCCGCTGCACAGAATGCAAGGTCATTAGCGTCCTATCAGATATAGCATTGCTAAGAGGCTGTGGCGTGATCTATTGGTTAGTTGTATAGTTTGTTTGCAGCTCTGCATCCTTTGCTATATAGAAAATCAACGACAGGAGGTTGTGGTGCCGAGCACTGATTAGTTTTACCCCTGCAGGTCTGCATCCTGTCCCGTATTAAATATCACCAACAACGAGCAGTGTTGTGACATATTGATCAGTTGTATTTTAGATGAATAGGTTGAAAGAACTGAAAAGAGGGGTTGATGAAAGAAAGACTGAGTATTTAAAATTCAATAGGCTTGCGGCATTTCCTGTGTATTGCCTATTGCTTATTATGCAATATGTCTTATCCGCAAACACTTTCAATAAAGGCTGTGGTGTTATTGATTAGCCTCATCCAAGCTCATGAAATGTGTCTTGTGTTTTCAGAGTCAGTTTGTGAACTCATATCTTTGTGAGGACTCATGTCATTGAGTGTCCTCACAAAGATGTAAGTACAAGTGTGTGTGTGTTGGAAAGTGCTTTGTCAGGTCAAAGCGATGCCTCAGACACACACACACACACACACACACACACACACACACACATACTCAAATAAACAGAGCACAGCACAATCATGAAGTATTAATACAGAGGAAGAGCAAGACACCACACACACACACACACACACACACACACACACACACACACACACACACACACACTCTTGGAAAGCATTAAAACAGACAAACAAACAATGTAAATGTCACTTGTCCTCATGTTACCATGCTGTTGTCTGCTTGTTGTTGCAGCAGCAGGAAGCTAACATTTTGAAACAAAGCAACCAACAGAATGTATCCTGAGCCTCCAGGGGACAGTGCTGAGCTACTCATTTTTGGAAGATGAGCTGAAGGTGATGCCCGACAGCCTAAAGAGTCTTTCTGCCACACAAAGTTAGTCATTCTGTGAGTGACTTGTGTGGTTCAGCATTCGCCTAAATAGCTAAAGTCAAATGGGCAAAAAAAGCAGGGACCTAGAGGAGATGTTGGAACCCGGGACAGAAAATGGCAAAATGTCAGTGTTGTTGCAAAAGCACGTGTAGTGAATGTTGTTGAGATTGATATTTCCTTCGGTATTTTCATTAAGGTTAAATCTTTGCCTTTTATTGATGTGTTGAAGTAATACTAATTGCTACCAGAGTTGAGTGTGAAAAGTGGGACTGGAAAATAAATCCGTCTCCGTGTTGCCTCACTTTGTCTCTGGACAGGCAGAGCAGAAAAGCTCAGCAGTGAAACATAAAAATCGGTCTGGCGGTTGATGGAACCTGATCTATGAAGAGCTAAAGGCCAAAGCTAATAAGCAGTTGACTAACGGGCGTGTCCAGTAAGAGAACAGAAAAGAGCAGACACTCTGACCTTTACTCATGGAGATTAGACTGGGAAAGAAAAAGACGGAATCGGAAGGAAACCGCTCAGAGACAGAGCGGCGTTTCACAGATTGACTGCGTCCACCCGGACAGACATCATTGAAACAGAAGGGAAGTGATGGCTGGCGGTCTGAACACTTTCCGACACGGCTGTCACTATGAATCAAATAGATCTCCCTGTTTTCCTCCTTTCCTTTCCTTATGTGTCTGTCAAGGAACCCACTTTAACCAGCCACTGAGAAATGTGTTAATGACGGTCAGAAGTGTGACGTCACTGCTCTGCCAGCCAATGAGAACTACAAACTCCAACGTCAGGGGCGTTACCAATCCCGATTGCCCCAATGGGGCAATCTGTGTGATTGATGTTGAGAAGCTTTGCTTAACGAGCAAATGGAAACTGTCAAATCACAACGAGAAAACCTTTCCGGCCGCAAAACGGATTGAGAGCCATGGTGGATCTTCTCCTCCGAGATGAAATTGTTTTTATTTGAATGTCGAGACTGTGTCTGTGAGCCTGTCGTGCATATTTGTACATTTGACTGAACCACACAGACAAATACAAAAAAACATACATTCAGAGCGAAGGAAGGGAGGCACTTTTGACCACTTGGGTACCTCAGCCTGACATGGTGTACAACTGTGTGTCAGAGCATCACAGCCTTCACAGGGAGCCACCATGGCTCTGCGGTTGTCATGATGACACCTGCCTCTCTGTCCTATTCTGTCTCCTCTCTTCCCTCCAGCTCCAGCATCCACGATGGATCTTTCTAGCACAGCTGTCCTCAGCATTTCCTCATTGAAACACACACGTTTACTTCCCTCGTTAAGTGCCGGTGTATACCAGGAACCTTCACCCCTCTGTCAGCATTGCTGTACGTTCCTCTGCCAGTCTGATATTAGGCTATACTTTCAATTCATCTTGAAAGATGAAGGGCCAATTCTGTTTCACAAAACAAAAACGTAACTCCAGGTGGGTTGACTGCTCTCTTCTCGTCTGATGCGTCAGTGATCCACTTCACCGGTAAGTGCTCTGACACCCGAAACCAACTCAATTTGTCTTCCTCTTGTTATTGGAGCAGTACAGGCAGCGTATGTCACAGGTGATGATCGGAGCCGGTCAGGCTGCACAGCTCTCATTCTGCTCCACCGGTGAAGGGAAACCAAGCGTGACGCGAGTCCGCTCCGGACACCAGCTTCACTATGAGGACTGCTGAATCATCAATAATGCACCGATATTCCACCTGATGGGTACGGAGGACAGACGGAAACACGCAAAGAGAAAAGACGTGAGTGAAACGAAGAGTCAAGCGCAATGGAAAAGGCCGGACAGGCAGAGGAAGAGGCGGGTAGTGAACAGGCAGACTGGTCGATACTTGGAGTGAGAGCTCGTCATTTGCATGAGAATACCAAAGCCTGGATGGTGATTTCAGCAACCTGATAACATGTCAGACGGCCAGAGAGCCTAATGGGAGGCTGGAAAACATCAGATGTCTCCTTCAGGCAAACATATTTCGATTGGAGTCTCAAGTGTAACACTGGAACTTTCCAATGAAGTACAAACTGAACACGCACATGGAAATCAATTAGTTGGCAATCCATTCACACAACCAGAACAGGTCAACCTAGTTTAGATGCAAAATGATTACTGTGGCACAATAATTGCTTATACATTTGATTCCAACATAATTGCAACAGCATCACTGACTGTCACTGTTGCCCGACAATAAAATAAAACGGGCAGAGCTGGCTGAATTAGGCCGTACAGATGAAAGACGTGTCTGCGGAGGAAGTGAAAGTAATTATTACAACAGAACAAAGTCAATGCAGAAGAGCATTTAAAAGATCGTAATTTAAAGCAAGGAAGACAGTCGGATGGGCGAGGAATCAAAGACAAAAGGTGTAAAATCAAAATGAAGAATAAGACGGCCTGAGGACAGAGCGGTGGGAAGCCCAAAATAGTGAGTCAATCATGCAGCAGCTTCTTGGTGAAAGAGACATTTATCTCAATCCTGGCACCAGATGTAAAAATGATGTGCATGAGCAAAATAGTGAGTGTGCCACCTTTCAAAAGAAACTGCTCTGTATAAAAGATGATCTCCATGCATGCTTTAGACCGACACACACATTCATCACTGCTGAGCTTTGTGTGGCAATAAAGAACCTCAAAGAGGGTATTTGTGGACTTTCTGAGCTGAAGCCTTTGCCTGCATGTTAAACTCGCCATAATCCGTTAAACCATGCCGTACTGTAGGTCTCAACAAAGACTGCATCAACTGGCTGTGGATTACCGGCGCCAGATGAAGAAAACAACATCTCTGATTCATGTTGAGAAAGATTGAGCGAGTTAACATCTTTTAAAAGAATAGAGTGGGGATTGGGCTCGTGCCGTGCATCAGTGCATCAGTGCATCAGTGATGCCTTTGTTGTCTGTTATCACCAGCTGCACAAATAATGGACACAAAAATGAAAAATACCCGCCTGCAATATTATTGTAAAAGATGAAAATGTAAGGAGTGGCTCTGTGCTGCCTTCGTCGAGGTTGGAGGAATAATAAGTTGATATATAAGTTGATAAAGTAAATATAGGCACAATTCAGCCCATTCTGCACAACGTGATTAGTAAATAGACCTTTGCTCCATAAAATAATGGCGTCGCTCTTTTTGCATCCTGTGTGAAAGTGCTCCTGACAAAAACAGTTTGAAAAAAACATCGTGATGTGCGCACAAATCACACGCATAAAAAAGAAAATGTCCCCGGTGTGTAAAGGCCTTTAGTCTTAATTGAGAGTGTTGTGCATCAGCCACGTTTTGAATGCATCTCAGGAGAAAACAGAAACTGTAAACAACATCAGTCACCATGAGATAAATTCCCCGGTTCCACAGAAACTGTGAAGTGAAGTAGATTATTCCATTTTAAATGAGTTCCATTGTTATCTCGGATCATTAAAGTGGATTTCTCCACTTTAATAGCATCACGTACAGAAAAAAACCACTTTAAATCATCAAACTCAGTTGCATTGATCTATTTAGTAGCATGAGTTTCTGGTGTGTTTCACACAAAAAACTGAAAACATAAATCTTTCAAAAATCCTATAAATTGCAGACATTTAAAATTAAGCTAAAAAAATATGACTGAGACTTTAAAAAGGTTTCAGGGAAGTGGAGTAAATTCATACCAGGATTAAATGTGTGAGGTTTGTTCTGAATTCTGCTGCATGTCACACCCCTGCATGTCTCTCTCGTTGCAATATGAGCGACTCAGCAGAAACAAGATGCCTCAGCTGCTTTTGCAAACAAACAAACAAAAGGTTTCCTGGACAACAGTGGATGAAAGGTGTTTTCTAGGCAGAGACATGCTTTTGTCCTCTTTGAAAGGTTTTTGTCAGTAAACTCTGCCATAACAAGCAAATAGATTTTTCAAAACTGCTGTCTTGATATATATAAATGAATATGTAATAAGAGTGTGTTTTCTTTTTCCTCTCTTTCTAGTTTTGACAAGAAAAATAAATCCTTCAAGTTCCTCCCACACACACGTGGTTAATTTCCCATTGTAAGAAAGCTCTCTCTCTCTCTGTCTCTCTGTCTCTCTGTCTCTCTGTCTCTCTGTCTCTGTCTCTGTCTCTCTCTCTCTCTCTCTCTCTCATCCTTCCTGTCTGTCTTTACACTGTCAGCCAAAAAAAATACCATTCAACTTCTAATCAGACAAGTTTCCGCAGCAACACCAAGTAAATCATTCCAACTTGTTGCTGTTTAAGTCAACAAAAAAGTGACAACAACATGCAGCCATCGACAACGTATTAGTATAAAAAGCCTCTTTAACCAGTAACACATCAACAGTTATAAGAAAGTTCTTATAAATGAAGTCCCATGTAGGCATATTGCAAATGACACCAGCCAATATTATTAACAGTTTGAACCTATAAATCAACTACACTTCACCTTTAGTTTCCACTCACGACACATTCTCCAGTCTATAATCCAATCTGTCTTCCTTACCGTCTCTCCTGTTGAGTTTGGCGAAGCCCGGCGCGTGACTGCTGGACAGCTGTGACGAGCTTCTGAAGGACGACGGCGGCAGATTGGACACCAGCGCGCTGTCACACGCCTCTGTCAACCAATCACAAAGAAAAAAACAGAACGTGGTTAGGGCTTCACACTTATCTGTTGCCTACGCTTTGAAAGCCCAATCTTTTCTCAACTCTGCTTCTCAAAGTTCAAGTGAACTGACAGGGGAAGCCCAAACAGGATGTTTTGTGTTTTCATTTGAGGAAACAAGATGTTCATTATAATCAATAATATATGGCTAATGTCACGTGGCACTGTCACCATATTCTGTAAATAAGAAGTGGACCATGTCCCCGTGCATCATTCTGTGTTTGTGGACTGCTGTTGTGAAGCCTCGAGTTCAGCATTTTGGTCATCGCCATTTTCTTTTTTTGCCACCAGAACTTTAATCTTAATCTCATCTAAATGGACCATAATTTACAAAATGAACATCATGCTGTGTTGAAGAAGACTTGAAACTAGAGATTGAGACATAAACTCATGTTTACAATGTTTACTGAGGGAATAAATCAAGAGAGAAGTAGTCATTTTCTCATAGACTTCTATACAACCAGAGGAGTCGCCCCCTGCTGGACATTAGAGAGAATGCAGCTTTAAGGCCCTTCTGCATTCACTTTTCAAACCCAGAGGTTGCTCCCTGACTAGAGTGAAGCAGTGGCTCCATCATTGGCTCCTCACTGTGTTGCGGCTAAAGGAATAAAATATTGTTTTGCAGCTGCTGTGAGACTGAATATAAAAATCACAAAGCAATAAACAGAATGAATCGGATCACACAGTTATGTGTGAGATGTACAAATCTAAAACCCATCCATTCAACAGCATCAACGTCTCATCTTTTTAGAGGTTCAGAACAGTACAGACGGTAAAACAGAAGTACCAAAACATAGCATGAGAGGCAGAGGACAGAAAAGCAGACGGAAAGAACATCTTTACAGCAGAGAGCAGAGCTCTGCACTAAAAACACTCCGAGGACGGCACAATACCAGACGCAGCTGGAGGTTATTATTATCCTCCATCTCAGACTGAGCCAAGAACTGATGCTGAGAGATGAAAATCATCCGCACTTGCTTTCAGCTTGACCAGCGTGCATTTCAGTATTCATCCAGGTGTAAAACACAAAGAAGCAAATGCCTTCATATCCAAAACAAAAGGTTTTCACAGCGTCGTCTTTGTTCCTGTCGAGTCTGTGAATATGAGCAGACGAGTGGCAGAGTGGAGTCTAATCATTGAGAAGCAGGTTTTTAATGGTCCCCGGGTGGAAGCAGGTCTTTCAGCTGTAATGGCGCCATATTAGAGGAACGAACAGTGTAATAATGTGGATGAATGAATGTAGTAATCGTGTCGTGGAGATGAACGGCGTCCTGACTGGCTGGATCCTGATGGAGACGGATCAGTGTTGTCAGAAGAAACCTTTAACGTTTCACACTTTAATTCTTTGTGGATGACTGGCTGCAATAAAAACGTCATATATTATATGCAATATCGCAATACTTATCCTTTTAATTGGCTTTTCTTTGCATCCAATAAATCCAATAAACATGCAGTACATGATAGATGTACAGGTGTGAAGATTTGCAAACATCTGAAAATGCAAAATTACACCAATTCAATACAGTTATCTTGAGAGTGTTGCAATTTTAACCTGGTCGAGGATCCTATGAAACTAAGTAATGATATTAAGCCATCCTACCTATCCCATAATGTTCACATCTCTTAATTATTTTTAGATTAAAATACATTTGAATAAATCTTGTCTTGTCTAATGAGGCACTGCAGCAACAACTGTTTCATTCATGGTTTGGAGAAATAGTCAACAGTAAATCAACACACAGTACAAATGCAGGCTGTGGTGATAGGCCACGCAAACATTCACACAGATTCATGAACGTCGGCTCAATAAATATTCACATCTTCTCCCCTCGAGCTCCGAACTCTAAGCTGAAGCCAAACTAACGCTGCCTCCATCTAACGCCGCTCTGTTCATGGATGTTGTTCTCCAACGCTGAGATAAGAGACAATTATCATGATTCATGCTGCCGTCCGATCCAAGCCCACAACTCTGACAACCAGGCTTTTAGATTTGATCTCTCTGTCAGCGTTAGTGAACAGCACTTCAGCACAAGGTCTTCATCTGCCTCTCGATATCCACCACGGCCTGATGATTTCACTTTTGAAAACAGCAACAACTCTCACTTTAAAGAGACACGGATTGCACAACATGCTGCATTATTTATCTTGAGTTCATATTTTGTTAATATGCCTTCAACTAACAAATGAGACACTGGTAGAGCTTCCTCTCTCCCACCTCTGGCATTGCTAGTGCAAGTGCTTCTGAAAAACATTACATCTCCCAAAATACCTTGCAGTTTCAATATGTGGCCGACCTAAAGAGGACAAATGTGTAAATGTGTCAACATGATGTTAAAGGCTGTAATATAATGTAAAAAACATTTACTCGTCAATATGGAGGAATGTAAATTAAATCAACATGCTGTAAAGACATCTCTTGCAAAAAATGTTGTGTCAATGAGGGGGGGGGGGGGGCGGTTTCTCTCAGCTGAGCTTTGGCATTTAAGAGCCGGCGTCCCTGACATTGTGACCAGTGAAGCACGAACACGGACTACTCAGAGGGAAATGGAGCTAAATGTTGAATACCTGCTGGACTCTGCAGCCACTGAACCTCGACACCGACCCCGGCTGTGTTACAGAGATCTCCATGAATATTAATCCCTCGGTTTACGCACCTCCTTTCTGTTTCTGTCAGACTCATCGTCTAAACAAGGGTGAACTTAAAGAGCTTCCCCTGGCACTGACCTTTGAGGCTCCAGATTAACAGAAGAATGAAGTTGACATTTCTGACCAAGTAGCATTGTTTGAAACCAACAGTAAGTGGTTCAAGATGTCACAGCTATTTCAGCAGAAAAGGCCGTTTCTTTGACTCTGGAAAGGTTATTATGACAAATAACGCTTGTAAATTGAGAGCTGCTTTTGCGTCAAGATGAGACCACTTCAGATGCAATTGCAGGATAAAATACAGTTGAAGAGGTGATTGATAGACGTCTCAGCCTGTAACAGAACATAGGAAGGGATTAAGCTCTCTTAGATCTGTGGTAGAAGATAACAGCGTGGACTGACCTATCACTGGGCCAAAATGAGGTGAAAAAAAGAGAAGAAGTGTAATGCAGAACTTCACTGACAAGAGCAGGTTTTTCATCTCAATAAAATATCCTCCCATTGAATTCATATTTAGCAGTGTCTTGTACCTACAGTCCATCTATTTATCCACAAGTGTCTTCTGTCATTCGGGGTGAATAAACTGAGAATCTGACGGCAGTAAAAAGTCAGTAAAAAAATCTTCGGAGTCCCGGGGCCTTGGCGCTGTCAAGCCCGATTAATCACGACTGACGTGACAGGTAGACTTGCACTTGGCACAGGAGAGCCAGAGAGGGAGGCCACAGCTCATGCACCTGCATTGTCCACTTCTTTATGTTTCGCTGAATAACAAAGTGCCCACAGAGTCCACGACGGAGCCGGAGACCCTGAATACCGATGAGCTCCATCCATCACCTCCACAAACAGCAGTGAACAGAAGGTCCGTGCAGTGCTACTCAGTGTGAGCCGACTCGTTCAGCCATTCAGAGCATGTAGCAGTAAGAAGGATAACGAGGCACCGACGGACGCTTGTTTTTGCTGCAGAGCACCAACAATCATCCTCAAGCAGAAAACATCGACGTTCATCTTACTAATCCGCTCAACTTCTACCTCCAGTTACACCCGAAGAGGCCGCGCTGGCACTGAAAATCTACTTGGGACTTTGAGATAGAGAGGCCATTTTTGGCTTGCACACAGTAATATTCTGGATGTCTCGGTGACACCAGCCTCCTCAGTTTGTATGAGCATGTTACCACGGCACTGAATGCATTGTTAACGGTGGTAAGTAGTTTTGTTGCAAACAAAGTTATTCACGTAGCATTACGTTGCTGCCATGTGGCTTCATTCTCTGCTCAAGCAGAAATAACTTCACTCGATCGTCAGCTCTTTGCTAGAATAACACTAACATATCACAATGAACCTTTACCAGGAGTGGGGTTTGAACCCACGAGGGCTGACCGACCTGTTGTGGTTGTTTCCATACTGTAGGATTTCATGCTTTAATTAAATGAGCCCGTTCAGCAGTGAGAAAGGAGCCTCCTCAGTTTGAACGAGCGTGTTCCCACGGCACTGAATGAAGTCGGCTCAGGCAAGCCTGGGTGAGCTGGAACACTCATCACAGTGAGAGAAAATCAAATATCACAACATTTTTTTGACCAAATCCTTCAACATTGACATTGCAATGATGTTGTAGGCTTGACCATTGGCGGTTTCACAAAATATCTAGACGCAACTTATTGATGGCGACCCTGTTGATGTAGCACAGTGTCAACAAGTTCTCAACAGTTACAGTGGAGCAGTCGGTGGCGATGGCATTCGTGATCTCAGGCTCCCTTTAACTGCTAAACAGGAAATGTATGAAAAAAATCACCAAAATCATCAAAAATAGGAATAAAATACATATAAAATAGAATGCTGTGGTGGAATAGTGTGCAGTAGTGGTAAAATGAATAAACAAGATAAAATGAAGATATATATATGTATTGTTTTTAATTAATTTAATGCACACACCGTGTTGGATTTATATTCTGGCCGTGAAAGATAGAACAAGCTGATTAAAACGGCTGAATTATTCAACAGGAGCCAGTATCGCTTCTCAAGCCGCCTGTGGCCCGACTTAATTGATTAATTGAAATGCAGAGCAGCGTACCGTGCTAACTAATACCCCGAAGGTGAGGACATGGCAGGAGCTCTCCTCTCCTCGGTTAATTAGCATTGCTTTGACACATAATTAATAGCACAGAATGAGAGAATCCGATCAGGCTTCACACCAGCATATGGCACCTTCCATCTACAGCCACGCTGCAACTGCAAAGACCTCGCCAGCCATTTAATGCACTTCATTCTACGTATATAAACTGACACGGGGGGAATCATTTTACATATTTTAGGATAATATAAACATAAGTTATGTCAACCTATCCATAGATTGTTTACGCTTATGCTTGAAACAGACATGAATAGAAACAAAACAACGGCAATCACATTTAAAGGTCTTATTTATTCTGTGCACAAAATGAACTGACAAGTAAACCTGAGGGGCAACCGGAGGAAGGATGCTACGCATTCAAATAGTTTGCAACATTGTCTTTTTTTCCAAATAAAGCCACAAAATGTCAATGCAAAAAACTAGTGTTTCATTACAAACAATGCTAGATTATCCTCCCAAGAAGAACGACGACATCAGTCATGTGCCCCAAAAAGACGTGTTTACTATCGGTGGCAGAGAAATAATGCCATTGTACATTTCTGAAAAACAAGGCTGCATGGAAAGTTGCATTCAGATACACATGCAGGCGTATGTATATCGAGGAATCAGAATCATATATTACCAGGAGTGGGGTTCGAACCCACGAGGGCTATTGCCCATTGGATCTTAAGTCCAACGCCTTAACCTCTCGGCCATCCTGGTGACACATGCAATAAAACATTATTACTATGAAAAAAACAATAATGAACAAGTGCAACACAGGCGATACAGTTTGATCTTAACGTGTTTTATAATAGGACTAGTTTACAAAGTTGTCTTGTTTCCAAATAAAGCCTAAGAAAGCCACAAAATGTCGGCCATCCTGGTGTTCATTCGTGTTATAATAAAAACAAAGAAACACAATATTAGAACGACATCAGTCATGGGCCCCAAAAATATATTTTGGTTTAGGTGACCAATAGCCAGCTGAGTGTTATTATGTACAGAGGCTTTGGACTTGTTTCCAAGTAGTTCAACAAAGTTTCTGCCATGTGGCTTCATTTTCAACACAAGTAGAAGTTACTCCACTAGACTTAGTTCTTTACGCTGCTAGAATAATACTGTTACATTAATCTCATACCAGGAGTGGGGTTCGAACCCACGAGGGCTTTTGCCCATTGGGTCTTAAGTCCAACGCCTTAACCACTCGGCCATCCTGGTGATATTTGCAGCTTCAACATCATCATTATCATCGTGAACATTATTAATATAAAAAACAACAATCTTTACAGCATGTTGATTTCATTTGCATTCCTCCATGAAAAATAAAACTATATGAATACTTGAAACTGCAAGTCAATATTTATAGTTTAGTTGTGTGGGAACGTAATTTTGTGAGAAACAGAGTCGCACACTTTCACTGTTTGTTTTCCATTTTCAGTTTGACATTCATGGTCCCAACTCCAGTCTCCCAAATACCAAACGTACAGAATATACAATATAGATTCATGAAAAAATCGATACCACGTCTGTACGCTAGGCCTACATTTAAAGCTACAGTTGGAAGCAGGTTTGCTTAAACTTAGCTTAAACCAAAAAAAGCAATGATTAAGTTGTTGACCCGTCTGCTGAAGTTATGCTGAGCTGTTGTAATTAATGTGTGGCCCCACCTTTTTAAGGTCACTCCGCACTCGAGAGAAACACGGTAGAATGAAAGCTTCTCTGCTTGGTGTCAAAAGATCTGTCAGATGGTTCATAAATGTACAATCATGCATATGTACAGGGAGCAGCCCACACGAAAAGCAGCCTAATGCGTACGACACTAATCATCCGCTGCCTTTGAGAGGCGAGAACAACCCTCCTCCTCACCGAGGCTCGTCACACTGCGTAGCGACGTGGGCGGCTGTGTGGAGACATCAACCAAATGAGGTCATCAAAAACAGCGACGAGCAGCATTTAAAACCTCCTCATCTTTAAACTGCCAGATTTAACCAAAGGAAGAAGAGAGAGTTGAAATAATCTGTTGAGAAACAAGATCTTCTTCTTTTTTTACCCAGGGTGCAGTACAAACACGACTGAAGCTCCAAATATGCACTGTCAATCATAACAACACAATTATGCAGATTTAGAGGGCTGCAGGCTACATCACTTGTACTAATAGCTCCAGAGGGAGATATCATAAAACACCTACTAATCTACCAGCTGCACTAAGTAAGTGTTTTGAATATATTTGCCTCCTAATTAAAAACACATTTACGTAGAGAAAAAAAGCTAATTTTCATTCATTTAGGCAAAAATAACACAAATATTCACATCAGCCAGGCAGCTTAGCAATATTTATTTATTTCACAAGTGAGACATTGAATCAAATGGGGGGGGGGGGGGGCGGCGCTGCTTCAGTTTAAGGAGTTATGTAGAAAATACTGCTGAACAGCGAATTAAAAGCCTCTTTTCTTGTCACTTCACTGATCTAAGGGTAATGTTTTCTTCATTGGATAATAGGAGCAACATTTTGAGCTCCCCGAAATGTTCGCAACAATTTTTGCCTCAAGCACTGAGGTGACGTGCTACACATTCTACAAACTGCACAGTGAGTTTGGACATGCCAACTTCAACGAACTCACTGTTAGAAAACAATGACACTAATTTATAGGGCTGTAGCGGTATATGCCGAACCGCGACGGTCCGGTGCACGCAGCTGCACGTCGATGCACGTAATGCGGAAACAAAGTCTGCAAGCATGAGTTCCGCCTAGAGAGACTTTTAGCCGTATGCCGGTAGCCACATTTGCTGAGGCTAGCGCAGGAAGACGATTGGTGTGCGAGTCAGCCACACTACGGCGATTGCCAATGCAGGCCCGGGGTCAGCAGTCTGTCCCCTGAACGCAGAGAAACAAAGTGACTGAGCGTGACTGAGATTTGTGAAATTGCAATATCCTGCACCATTTGTTACTGGGAAAAAAATTTAAAATCTCATCACTTTGCAGCACTGCTGAAGAGACAAAAAAAATGCATACGATACCTATACTACTGGTGCTGCAGTAACTTTGAGTTTTATAAAAGCTCCACAGGACATACAGCGGAGAGTGGAGCTCAGTCTGTCTCTGTCTTTTCCTGTGTGTGTGTGTGTGTGTGTGTGTGGAGCCTCTTTACACTTCCACTAAACCACAACAGCCGCCGCAGTCACAGCATCTACAGTTCTACTTTACAGACGTCTTCCCGCGGGGGACGTTAGCAGATAAGTGCTCTTTAAAAAAACTTCTCTGCAGATAATTTGATGTCGTCCGTCTTCTCCCGCCCATCAAACACTCGGAGCTCGGCTTCTCCCGAGACTTCTTCGACTAAACCAAGAGTTTTTGTTCCTTCCAGAAGTTGTGGAGAGAAGCGACGATGCAGCACTTTCACATTGAACTACGAAACCATCACAGGACAGTGTAATTGGGGATACGTCACGACAGACTCCTCAGACTCCTCAGACTCCAGGGCAATGGTCAGAAATACAGGATATGGTGGTGAATATCTCCTGTCATCGCTTGTTGGTCACGTCCTTCTCTGAGCAGATTGTTCGTGAAAATGTCTGATCGAACATAGAAACTTCATCACAAAGAGATTGGTGCATCAATTTGAAAAAAGCATGAATCAACCAGATTGAAGACATAGCAGGCCTTTCAGAACACCGCCTTGTACACCAGATAACACATCAAACCGACACACCGTGTTCTTCACACCAAAGGCTCTCTTGCTTCCTGCCAGAAAGACGCTGCTGGTGGTTTGGGAGCAGAAGATTAGCTCCAGACCAGTATTACACACATTCACTGGTATGCAGCGTGTTCCTGCTTGGATTAAGTAGAAAAATCTGCCAATAGAAAAATTCCAAAGTGAAAATTCACCAGGTAAGATTTCCGGATATAAGATGTGATATTTAGGTCTTTCAAGACAAAAATAGATCTATAGAATGAGCTGGGGAAACTAATCTTGAGCTCTATATCACTGTTAGGATGTGTGTCAAATACTTTGACTGTTAATTACACAAATGTGCTCGGTAAGATTCAGCATTTTTGCAGCGTTTGTTTTCTGCCTGCTTTCAATTTAATATTTTCCAAGAGTTTCAAGCGTTTCATCTCCATGTTGATAAAACAAAAATTTATAAATTTTTAAATTTTTGTTGCTGCTTGGTATGCTGGGAGGGATGAAATTCATCACTCTTGTTATAATGATACATCGGGTCGAGACCTAAACACCTCCGGCAGCAGCACTCACATCAGCTACACTGGCACACACACACACACACACACACACACACACACACACACACACACACACACACACACACACACAGGTGCTTTCAATTGTGGAATAGACGCTTTAAGAATCGTATTATCCTCAATTCATGAAACTAATCTGTTCTTCAGCTGACTTTAAGCGTCCGTTGAACCAAAATCCTTTAAGTAGGTAATGTATTTTAGAAAAAACTTTTTTGTGATTTGTTGAAATTGTCTTTACAACCCAACAGCGATCAATGAATCAAAAGTTCTATTATGCACTCATTTCCCGCGCGGTCGTTGTGCGTCACCGGAGCCTTCCAGCTGCTAGCTTCACGGATATGAGTACTGACGACAAACAAGTTCATTGTTTACCGTCATTGTGATAATTCTGGGGGAGTGGCCTCAGAGACGGGCTGTCTGTTTTGCAGATTTGGGGACTTTCGAGCTACATTGAGCAACTTTTGGAGCTCGTGATGCCGCTTTCATTTGAAAAGAACAAAAGACTGATGGCTGTTTTGTTTATTGCTTCTATATTATATTATATATTTATTATGCTATAATAACTTACATACCATGACCTCATTGTCACTGCAAATAAAGTTAGATCCTACATAAGTCCTTAACTCTTATAATAATGACATAATGTGAATAATGTAATCCTAGTTTAAAAAGGGCTGTTTCTTCAAATTTCACACATCAGTAGAATCACTCTTTTATGGGCCAGGCATCAATATTAATACAGCTGCAATCTTGCAAAAAAACCACAACTTGCAGTGCTCTTCAAAACCGAGGGCTGAAAACACACACATACACACACAGACACACACACACACACACACACACACACACACACACACACTCAAAAGCCAGCGGGTGGTGAAATTGTAGAGGCAGTTGAGAATGTCACAGCAGGAAACTGCTGAATTATCTGAGCAAAACTATCTCTACATCCCTCCAGTACCTTCATTGTCACCCTTTCTTACTCCCTTCCCTTCTGTTGAACCTTCTACCTTCCTTACTAACCTCACTTTTATCCTTTGCCCCAAACTCATCTCCTTTTACTGTCCTAATTCCTCCTTCCTCGTCTCCCTTTCCTCACTATACCTGTATCTTTCTCCTCCTCCTGAGCCGTCTCCTGAAGTCAAATCATCTCAAAGATGTGAGCCGGTGCTTCCAGAAAGCAGATGGTGGCCCGTATGCAGACACACACACACACACACACACACACACACACACACACACACACACACACACACACACACACACACACACACACACACACACACACACACACACACACACACACACACACACACACACACACACACACACACAGCAAAGACATTGAGGGATAAAATGGGAAAGGCAGCAATGTGCTGCTACCAGACAGCCTGCAGACTCTGACCCCATAAACCGTATCCTCTCATACTTCATGTTGCTCTTTCTCCACTTATTTCCTCCTCTTATCCACATTCAATTGGCCTCATCTTCATTTCTCCTCTTCTCCTGCATCCTTCCCTCCTCCCTCCTCCTCTGTTTCGCCTCAATGTGCTTACCTTTGATTGAGCTCTGTCTCGTTCTGTTGAAATCCAGCCTTCCCCGTCCGTCTTTAATGGCCACTGACTCAGCGCCGTCCTCCTCTTTAATACAAACTGACCGGCCCTGCTTCGTCTCATCAGCACTCCGCAGAGCTGTGGTCACGCAGTACTGACTTCATGAGAACTACACAGCAGTGACAGCATCGAGCTGTGATCAGCATCTATTTTAGTTTGAAACGAGGACGCATTAGAACCGGGTCTGGGACGGTATGAGGAGCTCATGTAGATGCACTGATGCTGAGGACAGATATTTGCCAATTAGGCTTGCACAAGTTTGGTAGAGTCCCTCAGCAACTTATATTAACACACTTTCCAAGGTGAACCGTATTCTTCTAATGCGTGGAGGACATATCAAAATGTGACATTAAAATTCCCATAGCAGTCTGAGCCTCTCTCTCTCTCTCTCTCTCTCTCGCTCTCTCTCTCTCTCGCTCTCTCTCCATGCAGAGCCTGTATTTCATCACTTTTAGTATAGGTTAAAGTGAGAGTAAGGGCAGTGCTAAAATCTTGCTTTGCTGTTGTTGCAGTAGCCTGCACGTGCCTTTTAGTGCAGACACTTTGCATGTAACCAGTGGAAACTGACACGCCTGTCATGTCCAAAGCTGGCGCTCGAGGGGAACCTAGAGCGTCACAGTTTGAAGCTGAGGGACACTGACCAAGCGTCGATAAATATACGATGAGCTGGGAGTGCCTACTGAACAGGCCGGCTAATAGCCACCACTCTGCACTGAGCTCATGCGGCGGTTAAACGCTTATAACGCCGTCACAACACACAGAGTCCTCGTAGCTGTTCATGTGAGACTGGTTATGCAAAGTCTCAACTGAGTTGAATCGACTCTTTTCTGAGAGTTACACAGTCGATCACAACTGAAACTGGAAAAACAATCACAGAGAAAGTTGTGTCCCTCAACATCTGAGTGACGGAGTATCGTGACCTCCACGGATAGAAACGGATCCAGAATTCCAAGCGACAACAAGTCATCTGAGTTGATGACAATCTCACATGATCAACGGCTTCTTCTTTTTGGGGAGACAGGCTCCTTCTGGGGACGGCCTTGAACAAATACAGTCCAGCAGGTCCCAAGATCAAACCGATGGACCGATGTCCCCCGTCAGCTCCTCACTTAACTACCTGTTCCTGAGTTACGTAATAAATCCAGATTCATGATCCACATCCACATCCACATTTCTATGAATGACAGTAAAGAAGAGATACGAAGGGGATTTATCCTCGGCTACTCGTCCTGGCTCTCGCTGATGCTGCCCTCTCATGAATCACAAAGGACCGGGAGGTTTGCTCGGAATTTCAATCGTTTATATTCACAGGTTTATGTTCTTCTCGCTGCAAACAATCAGCTTACTGGAAGACGGTAAATTCATATGACACAGGGCAGTGCATGAAATGAACTGCTGAATTTGCACCCTCCTCTGTATTTTCTTCACCAGATTAATCCTGGAACAGATGAGGGGTGATTCATGAACTCAAAGATGTATTATTAATGATTTATGATGCGGTTTAATCAAGTACCACTGATATTCCCCCGTGCACATTTTAAATATCCAACTCAAACAGCCTTCATTGGCTGAGTAATAACACCGCCCCTGAATTTGCCATTCAGCCTCCTGCATCTCAATAACATCTTTAATTTTCAAACATGTTAATAACAAACCTGTCTTTAATCTGATGTAAGATAAAAGCTAAAATATCATGATCACCTGCGTTTCATGTCTCTTTGTGGCGTGATCACAGGACGAATGGAGGACAGGTAGCAGACATACAGAACCAACCTGCATGTGAATGAATTTCACCTCGACTTTCACCAAAAAGCCTTTCAAAGTCAACAACTGATTTTGAGGCAGGACAGGACGCCGTTCTTCCTCTCTGCAGGCAGAAAGTAAACTCCTCAACTATACTTTCAAAGTTCTCTCCGTCAGGACGCCGGAGAACCAGAGAACCAGTGAGCCGCCATCGTATTACGTAACACCCACGCATGAGGGTGAAAATGCAAATCAGCACACACACACACGCACGCACACGCACACACACACAGTACAAGTGGTATTCGCTGTCATTAAACTGGGATTAAAAATCATTTAGTGTTATTGATATTATCTGCCATTAGGCTGTGATTATAGCACACACTCCAGTGGCTCTGCTCAGAGGGGAGATAAAGGCTTCGAGAGAGAGAGAGAGAGAGAGAGAGAGAGAGAGAGAGAGAGAGAGAGAGAGAGAGAGAGAGAGAGAGAGAGAGAGAGAGAGAGAGAGAGAGAGAGAGAGAGAGAGAGAGAGAGAGAGAGAGAGAGCAGATGACGACGATGACATCTATCACTCAGTGTGGATGGTGAGTGACGTGATTGATGACTTAGCAGACAAAAAACATTTGATTTCCCTGCCAGAGAAGATAGTATTGAATGAACAAATGATGGGTCATTTGTGTCATCAAAGCCTCTCCGTGTATTGATCGTAACGGGATCCTGTTTTACTCTGTTTTACTCAGAATAAGTGAACTTCAGGAAGATGAGGAGCATTTTGAACCACCAACTGAATTCTTCGGGGAGGATTTTGTGCCTTCAAAGGATCTTTCTTTTTGGGCTTGTAAATATGGACCTCATGAAATTGCTTTCTTAATATAATATATAAATTAATTATAATAATATAAAGAGCAGAGCTTGTTCGACAGAGAGACATAGTTCTGCTTGCTTTTTGTGGTTTTAAATAGATGTTTCGGATCGAACAGTCGTATATTCGGGGTCCCCCCCCCCCCCCCCCGAAGACATAATAAAACTATTCCGCTCCTTCCATGATTGATGTATAACATGTCCAACAACTTCCACACAGATGCTGAATTATTGTAAAGAAACACAAACATCATAACCCCTCAGGACGTATGTACTTTAGCTCCTTCATGTCATTCTTCTTCAGCCAGACCTTGACCCTGGAACTGCAGCACATGACATGAGGAGAGAAGTATTGAGTGGATGGGTGTGTACTTGGCTTAAAGACAAGTAAATTCTTGAATGGAAGCTGATGTAATATGGTGGTAAGGGGCTCTCAAGCTTTGTAACCGTTAAATTGTTAAAATATAATAGATGTGTACTTTCTTTATTTGATTTGACAGTTGTTGACTTCACAGAGACATTGTTACTACTACTATGCTTCTTCAATATATATATATATATATATATATATATATATATATATATATATATATATATATATATATATATATATGGCACAAAATAGCGCGAGTTCGATATTATTGTAATGTTTCGGACCTTTGCCCGAGGAGATTTTCTCAATCTGGACCTTTTGGAATTTCAGTTGAAGACCCCTGTTCTACACCAGTGATCCATCCAGAATGATTCATGCCAGTGTACCATGTGATCTTACCCTTATTTAACCCGGCATGTTGGAAAATGAGCTTGTGTCCTCAAGTTATAATATACATATATTTATGTGTGTCAACAATATTTACACCAATATTTAGTTGTAAATGGCACATACTTTGCATTCATTGTCTTTTATTAAACTTCTGCTTCTTTACACTTTTATTTCTGTAATCCATATGTTTTTATCATAACTTTCATCCCTGGTTTGACTGAATCAGTTCACATCAGTAAAGTTCCATCTCATCTCATGTGTACATTGTTTTACGGTCAGGCTCGTCATCTTTGCTGTTTTAATGTCCCTGTAAATACACCCTGAGGAGCGTTCATGTACATTACCACCGCTGCTTTCTGTCCACTCTACTGCACTTAAGCAAGCCTTTTAGAGTGGGAATACTCTCTGATTTACAGCCTCAGCCTGAGGAAGTAGTCCTGTGGAGGCAGAGCCCTCTCCTCCACAGAGCAACGCTACTGTTTAACAGAAGGTCAGATGTCTCTATTTCTCTCCAGGCACTTACATCTTCATATTAATGTGCTTACATACACTTTAACCTCATGTTTGCTTAAAACACCCAGGGCCAATCCAATTAATTTAAACCTGCAGTGGCAGTAGTTACACACACACACACACACACACACACACACACACACACACACACACACACACACACACACACACACCAGTTTGGCTTGGAGCATGTTCAATCCAGAGGCGATGGCAGCATTCAGTTGGTTTTCTACAGTTACAGCTCTGGCTTTTGTGTGGAGTTGTGTGGAGTTTAGAAGTTGTTGACGTCTGACGGGAAGGAAAGGTCGAACTAAACCGCTTGAGTTGCATTCTGGGAAATGTAGGATCCAGTAGTTGTGGAGCTTGACACATAAATTCAGATATATTGGTCTCATGCTGCTTTTATTTTTTATTCTTTTTTAAGCCCGTCTCTCCAGACTCACTCAGCTTCATGGAAGCACAATACTGAACTGTGGGAGGACACTTTTAAAATAGTCTCGAACATAATGATGGTTTTTTTGGTACATGACATCCGTGAGCCCATTTGTTCACATCCCTGTTTGCCAAAGGCATGCTTTCATAATGATTATGGGATATTTTTTGGTTTGAACATTGACTTGACCGCATAGTTGCTCAATAACCAGGCAAAAGAAATGAGAAGCTTTAACAAAAACACAAAGCATTTGAAGCTAAAAAGCATAAATATGAGGAACAAGTTCAGATTCTTCTCTGGGGAACATCCTAGAAGTGTAATAAGTAAGTAGACACAGTAAAAGATAATACACAAGTTAATTATGACGCTTCACATCTAACTGCAGTAATGGATTACACATCACACAACAAACAGTATCTGATTCTTTAATTACAGTGAGCTTGTACTCAAATCCACTTGTGAAAAGCACGGGCCCTTGCTTCTTTAATTAAGTGCACAACATCCAATCAAGCCCCGACGATCAATACGTTCAGTGTTCGTTGATCTGTTTGTCTCCCAGCTGATCCTAATGTTGCACATGAGCCTTAATGTATAGTGTCACGGTACAGTTAACAATGAACAACAAGCGTGTGGAGTTACATACCCAAACTTGACGTGTTTTGATGCGCTTGATTTCTTGCTTTGAGAAACATTTTCCAGAAGCAGAACTAACGCAAGAACTAGGAGGATTTCTGCAGGCAGCAGAGACAGTGCAGCGCAGCGCAGCTAATTAAATGCTCCACTAATTAATGTAGGGATGCATTCGAGGCAGTGTTGTACTTAAATAATGCCTCGAGATCCAGCAGAACAAAATAACTCACAAGAGATTGAAACTTTCTGAGGGCACAATTAGAGACGCAGCAGGATACCAATAAAGACTACAGTCTCTCTGCGCTTCAAGGACATTGGAGCCGGCTTTATTGTGATAGTTATTCAGGGAGGTTAGCAAGAAAAAGGTGCTGTTTTTCAGCTTAATTTTAAGTCAGCGGCACACATTCAAATGTTTAGCCATGTTGTCTCTATTGATCGTTGTGTCTGTCCTTTTGACTGCAGGTCCATCACTTTGATTTACCATGACATGATGTTTTCCAAAAGGGAGCTGACTTTAATGATCTCCTGAGGTTGACGTTAAGTTCAGGAGACGTGACATCTGCCAATATCTTAGCAACAGTCATACTGGGAGTGACAATGGCAGCCTGAGTGTATGAGCAGCCAAACAGGTTCCGGGCTGACTGTCTTGTTTGTGGACCATAACTACGATGCTTTATTCAGCGCACGACGCGGCCCGAGGCTGCATTGGATTTTGGACTTTTTTCTGTCTCTCTTGCTCTTTACAATGGAAGGCTCCCTGTAATTTGCACATGAGTGCAAAAGTGAAAGAGAAGCCATTGCTCCTCTGACACACAACTCTGAAAATGCTAAGGAGTTTTTTTTGCTCTCATTCGAAAAAACACTAAACCTGCAAAGTTCCTCTCATTTTTGCTTTAAAGCTGCAATAATCAATGCTTCTTTATTGAAAATAGATGAAAGAACTTTGTGTGTGACTCGTGGTGACACACGCCCTCAGCTCAGTGTTTTCAAGGCAACATCCACACGACTACCACCACTCATTTGTTTTAAAACAGCGTTTCAACACAAACATAATCTCTGTCCAGACAAGCGTTTTGGCTCCGTTTCAGTAATAATAATCCCCGTCCATGATACCACGCCTGGACAAGCACTTCACATGACCAGAGCTGATATCGCCGCTGGACACGGGAATTGTTGCAAAGCGCTCAAATAATAGCTGCGCACATGGGGGGGGAACGACATGTCGAGACTTATGAGACCCAATACAGAAGCAAATGTGGGGGACTGGGTCAATCGTTTTCAAAGGTCTACCGTTTCTGCCCATCCAGACTGCAACAAAGCCGCTAGGCGTAGCAAACGTTAGACATTTTAAAATGAAAACGTATCCAGTGCGGACGCGGCCTACGGGTCTTTCGCCTCATTGTTTTGGTTTTTACGGTCCGTAACTCATTCAGAAACACGACTCCAGAGAAGACTAATGTTGCCATACTGGATGTCGAACAGCAACTGTCTTTATAAATAATAATATGTTTCAGTTAACTGTTAACAGGTTGTTCTGCTGCCCCCCAGTGACCAGAACAATCACTTATCTTCACCTGAACTCCGTTTTCTCCGGATAAGATACAACCTTTCAGTTTCATAATGGCCTCTGCACACACTGGGCCGACCACAGTACCTTCATGCAAGAAGTCATTTCAAACACAATGTGACTCCATCGCGCTGTTCAAATCAGAAGGCGATTAACCGCACAGTGACTTTAGTGTCCTGCAGGCATCTGTTTCACGCTGACTTCCTTGAATCTCATTACATAAACCCCAGCGCTTCACTCCTCTGGCTAACAAGTCAACAGAGCGCCATCTGTGGCTGTTTAAATATGTATTCCTGTTTTGTTATCATTTAGTACCACCTCCGTAATGAACAGTGAGCCGTCTGCACGGGTGGAACGAGAAGTGAGGCTCCGTCTGAGACCCGCGGCTGGGATCCCTCCACCTCTGCAGTCCGAACTTAATATGCTGCTGTGGTTTATGGTCCGTGCA
The DNA here is from genome assembly GCF_949748355.1 of Melanostigma gelatinosum. Taxonomy (NCBI): domain Eukaryota; kingdom Metazoa; phylum Chordata; class Actinopteri; order Perciformes; family Zoarcidae; genus Melanostigma; species Melanostigma gelatinosum. The sequence continues at coordinate 3,961,345 of NC_136648.1, read as the reverse complement.
TGATGAGTGGTGTGAGGCTGAGTCAGGCCGGGCGAGATAAACAGAGAGATGCACAGAGGTGAGGGGGAAACAGAGAGAGTAAGAAAATGGATAAGATAAGATAAGATAAGATAATCCTTTATTCGTCCCTCAGTGGGGAAATTACAGGATTACAGCAGCATTGCTCACAAGTAAATGAAATGAAAGATAAAAATCAAGTCGTATAAATAAACTAATAATCCACAGGGGATGCAGATGATGACAAGGCGGGGAAAAATAAACCAAAACCAAAGAGGAAAAGATGAGAGAAAGAGACACAAAGAGAGACTTTGGCAACAAATGAAAAAATAAGTATGACCACAGTGCTGGAGAACAAACTGTAAAACATGCGGACGAATCTCTGAATTGGTGTGGTGGGTAAACCTGCTTTAAACAGCTGCAAACCCTGAAACAATGCCATCAATCTGAGCCCTTAGTGGAGCATTTTAGTGTCCCGTTGTGGTCTAAATGCTGTTTTAGAGGCTTTTTACACCCTGACAGGAATAAAACTGAGGGAGAACACTAACTAAAGCATTGGTGTAGGTCTTGAAATCTCAAGTTATTCATGAAGTACAACTTGTAACTGCTGCAGAGAAGGAGGTGATGATGGACTCGTCAAATCAGCTGAAGAAGAGGAGGGAAAGAAAAGAGCAGAAGGAGATACGAGGAGATGTGGCCAAGAAGCAGGAAGAACACAAGCAGGAGGGGGTGAAGAGGAAGAAATGAGAAAGGAAGGAGCCAGCAACACAGCAACACAGCAGCAGCTCTCTGATTCAACATGATCCAGGTGGAGGTGAGTCAGAAAGAGACAGCAAGCATAGAGAGAGAGAGAGAGAGAGAGAGAGAAGAGGAGAAAGACAGGAGGCGATAAGGGGGGGGGGTGATCTGTTGACAGAAGAAAGGAGGATGAGAGAAGCTGACAGTAAACAGTAGGGACCGAAGAAGAAGAGAGCAGCGAGCAGAAAGATGTGTCGGGGAGGAGAGGACGGAGAGTTTGGCAGCAGATCTGAGTCAGACACAGACGCAAGGGACGTAACCGAAGGAGGGACACAACAGCAGGAAGAGCGACAGAGAAAAACTGATATTTTGGTAAAGTCGTGGATGTTTCTTTCGGGAAGGAACATTGAAAAACCACAGATCTGTTCTGACTGCATATTCCTCCTCATACATCACTTCTTTTGTCATACGTCCAACTGCAGAAGCTGTGATTTCATGTCTTACAGCTGACTGCCTGTGCATTGCACTGCAGCAGACCCCAATGATCACTGCACATGTTTCATTTTCGATATTTTCTTTATCATGATTGATAAGTGACAGTCGAAGCAAATTAAAACTCAAAGGAAGCCAGAAAGGATAGGTTGACGTGTGGAGGGTCTTGGTCTAAGAAAGCAAGGGAAGCGCATAAAAGAGACTCAATACAATATACAGAAAAGAAGAACAGGTGACAATAAGTTGTGAAAGAGGAGAACATAAGTGTGGAAGGATGGAGAACCTTTACAACCATCTGCTTCCATCACATACAAGGATGTCTCCCTTCATCCAAATTCCCTTCATCTCATTTCTTTGATTTATTTTCTTTACCTCCAACCCCTCTTCATGCAGGAGAACATACATACACACTCACAGCAGAGATGAACTGCCTGTTTACAAGCTGCAATAACTGAACACAGGCCGGAGACAAGACAGCTTCACCTTCATTTCTCCCTCACAGAGGAGAGATAATCAAACCAGCAACCTCTCAGTCCCACGCTAACGTCTCCAACCAGCAAATGCTACAACCTCTTTTTCCCTCTCACGCGCTCCTTCACACTCTGGCTGCTCTGGAGTGTGTGTGCACAAACGTGGCTCAGTCCCAGGATTCCCATGATGCTGCGCTGAGCACCAAATTAACCGGGAAACAAAGCGATGGTGTTGTTTTACGCACACGGTGGTTTCTAACAGGTTTGGGCAACAATTAAATGTGTTTGGCTCTGCGATAGAAAGCGTCTTCAAGCTCCCCATAAGGGAATCTGATCATTTAATCCTGGAAGTCAATAAATAACTTATTAAAATGCGACAAAACATCTTTATGGATTTGGATACTCAAACTCCTGTGAGGAGACGTCCACTTTTAACACTGAGTCAGTTCTCGTATTAACATACAATCCAGAATCAGCATTTAAATGAAACCACTTATCTCTCTGTATTTCTTCTTCACAACTAAGCGCGCAAAATCCAATAGCCTTAAGAAACAAATCCCCGTACTTCATCCAAATTAACACAACAAGTACACGAGACCAACAGCTGAACAGCACTGCATCCAGAAAGCAGAAGCTTTACATGATAGAAGGGTGAAGCACCAGGACCCCCCGGGTCCGTGCTGCCCGTAGGCTACTCGCTCCGTCTCCTCCGGGGAAAAGTAAAAAAAAAAGGAGCATAGCCTGCTCACCTTCTCCGGTTGTCCCGTACGAGCTGCAGAGTAGCAGGACGATTTGAGCGATAATCCCAGCGGCTCTTTTACTCCTAAAATCCATGATGATGAAGCGGCGAGAGGCTGCGGAGAAGCCAGGAGGCTGCTGGGGGAGAGAGAGAGAGAGAGCGAGAGAGAGAGAGAGAGAGAGAGGGGGGGGGGGTGAGAGAGAGAGAGAGAGAGAGAGAGAGAGAGGGGGGTGAGAGAGAGAGAGAGAGAGGGGAGAGAGAGAGAGAGGGGGGGAGAGAGAGAGAGGGGGGGGGGAGAGAGAGAGAGAGAGAGAGAGAGAGTAGGGGGGAGAGAGAGAGAAAGGGAGGTCAGCAAACGTGGCTGAGTAGTATCTCTGTTGTTTTCTCAGCTATTCTGCAGCTTTGCGGTTGGAGCAAAACTGAAATGCGCTATGGTCTCACACACACACACACACACACACACACACACACACAAAGTACCATGTGCAGTAGTCCTTTAACCCAAAAAGTGTACATTTTCTTTAGTTTTGACAAATGATGCGAAGTAAAAATAAAACAATTACACAGGGACAGATAACAACAGCAAATAAATAAATCGTGTCATTCCCAAACCCTTCCTGCCCGACTACCACCTACTGACACTTTGTGTCGGGACCCCTCTGTGTCACTTTCTAAAGCACAAACAAAAACACTTGCTTCGGGTTCTACCCATAACCCAACATAAAGGGTTGTACCTAGATCCATCTGTGTAAAGTTCAACCAGAACCCCCAATGAGAGGTTCAACATGGAACCCTGATGTCACGGTTCCACCCAGAATCCACTCTGGAGATTGTATCTGGAAACTTTCCACCTTCTAAGGATGCCAACAAGAACCCGTTCTACATAGAATACTTTTATAGTTCAAGGGTTTCATTTAGAACTCACCAAAAACGTTTTACAGAGAACCCTTTTCCCTTTTACATTGTTAGCCCTGGTCCATGGGAACCACGTCCAGCAGACTTGGGCATTATGAGGCTCTTAAAGGCTGATGTGGTGCAGCGTCACCCACAACAATCATGCAGCACAATCACAGTTTTTGGGGATTTAGCTTTTAACAATCGTTGAAGAACTCTGTCTTTTAAAAAGGTGCTTCAGAAGTATAAGTTCTGGGAAGAACTTCAGCCCCTCAGGAAGAACCCTTTTACGAACCCTCATTTCTAAGAGTGATGTCGAGATTTCACTCGATAATTGAACTGACCTGCTGGAGCTAGATGGAAAGTCAGGGGATCACCAAAGTCAACGAGAGTTATCCTCGTGGATCACTAACGTCTGCACAAAATTTCATGGCAATCCACCCAATACCTGTCGAGGTATTTCAGTCTGGACCAAAGCCGTGCACCGGCTGACCGTCATTGCCGGCCTTATAGACACACCAGTGGCTGAAAATCAATACATTCAAAATGATCGGGTGCAAAACCTGTCCCTGAAGTAGACGTAAGACAGCTTTGCATTCGGTAACATCTTGCTAACTGATAATAACTGTCTGACTGACAAAAGCACGTACAGTAGAGTGAAAGACGACACACCAGAATAGAGATACGGAGGAGGCAGGCGCACTATGGCAGATAACGAGAACCCAGAATAGATATGAGAAGACGTACCTCATTCCTATCCAGGTCATTGAGAGAGCCGGGCTGTCTTATATACGAAATAGACCAGATGGGTAACAGAGAATTTTGGCTGGAAATCAACTTTTGCGGAGGATTGTGGGAATTCAAGCACCAAGTGATTTCAGATGAAGCAGCGGGGAGGAGGCGTCAAGTAACCTTTAACAACATTGCGTTCTCTTCGTCTGTCTCTCTTTGATTGACTCTCATCTTCACGTGCCTTCTAACTTTTAATGTGTTAAATGTAAAGTTTTAATCCCTGAGCCTCAACTCTTGATGCACATATCGAAGATGACGTTTTTGATCACATGCACAGTTTATTGTTTCGTGTGACGTCAGATTTAGTGTTGAAGAGTTTGTGTTGTGCAGAAGAATGTGAAATGTGCTCAGCATCCAGATGATATGGATCTCCATGTTTACTTGTGAACATTCACACCATCAGACAACTCAAGATGACTGTGTGATTGTTGAGTTGGTCTTATGGGTTAAACACATTATGCATTTATAATAACTTTAAATTCAGGGTACAGCGTTCGCTGATGGCGGGTTTCAGGGTCGTGTCGCTGCGCTGTTGACCAGAAGTGGAGATCATTTGAGGGAAAGAGCGGATTGGACAAAAATAACTGCATCCAACATCCAGACGAACCAATCGGCAACTTTTTCTCAAGACTGAAAACAGTGTTTGATGCTCATAGCGGTATCCCAGTCCCAGCACCACACGTAGACGATGGTCCGTACGCGCAACAATTCAAAAATGCATTCCTAAATGGGTTACAGCCAGCAATTGGTCAATTCATGAAAACACACCAAGCTGGCAAACATGCAGATTGACAGTTTCAACATCAACAACAAATGGAAAATGTGCATTCATACCAGCTTATTGCACTTATTGTTTTCTTATTAGTTTAAACTTATTGAATTCGTTTGTTTCTGCACTGTACACTGCACCGCTCTGGTTTATGCTCTTAGATGCTTGTTTGAAGAGAGGAGATGCACTTCTGGTGACTAGTTCTCTCGAAAACCGATGTTGAACACACTTATTGTAAGTTCCTTTGGATAAAAGCGTCGGCTGAATGATTGTAATGTAATGTGCAGATTATATCAGGTCCAGTCATGACGTCATGAAATGAATAAATGTGAATCTTGAAATGCTGCTTTGCATCAGAATCATATCTTGAAACTCAACTCTTTTGAGACAAATGTTTAAAAGTTGATCATTAAATATGAGAGAAAGGTATTATACGACAATTTAAATGTTTCATATTAGTTTAATTTGATAACTCTTTTGTCAGCCAGCTGTTTTTAAGCAGTGAAAGAAAACTGAACAGAATTAGTCTTTTGATGGCTTCATGTTTGTCTATAACTCTTCCTCTGAGGAGACAAGAAATATTTAACAACTAAAGAAATGAAATGTTTTCAAAGGTGGAGCAGGTTTTAACCGAGGCTCTGTTTGTGAATGAGGAAACAAAGTTCACATTCACAGCGCTGCTCCTCTTCCTGGAATGAAGCACAGCTTGATAAGCCCTCCTTCTTCCTCCTGCTCTCAAACACAGCCGGCTCCACTCTGTCCACATGTCTCCTTGTTCCCTCCCCTTCAGATCTACAGTTTTAAAGATGGGTGTAACCAACATGGTGGTGCAGCGATAGAGCTGACAGCCTCCATTCACTGAACAAACACATGTTGTTCAGATCAGAAGTCAAAGCAGAGTCGCTTCTAGTGAAGTGAAACTCAGACAGTCGTTGTCACTGAGAGGTGAAATGGCGCAGAAAGGAGTTCAGCTGGATCGGGAAACCTTCTCTTGTTCCATCTGTCTGGATCTACTGAAGGATCCGGTGACTACTCCCTGTGGACACAGCTACTGCATGAACTGTATTAAAAGCTTCTGGGATGAAGAGGATGTGAAGAAACTCCACAGCTGCCCTCAGTGTAGGCAGACCTTCACACCGAGGCCTGTCCTGCTGAAAAACACCATGTTAGCAGTTTTAATGGAGGAGCTGAAGAAGACTGGACTCCAAGCTGCTCCTGCTGATCACTGCTATGCTGGACCTGAAGATGTGTCCTGTGATGTCTGCACTGGGAGGAAACGGAAAGCCTTCAAGTCCTGTCTCGTCTGTCTGGCCTCTTATTGTGAGAAACACCTCCAGCCTCATTATGATGTAGCTCCATTAAAGAAACACAAGCTGGTGGACCCCTCCAAGAAGCTCCAGGAGAACATCTGCTCTCGTCACGATGAGGTGATGAAGATGTTCTGCCGTACTGATCAGCAGTGTATCTGTTACCTCTGCTCTGTGGATGAACACAAAGGCCACGACACAGTCTCAGCTGCAGCAGAAAGGACTGAGAGGCAGAGAGAGCTGGAGGTGAGTCGACTAAACATCCAGCAGAGAATCCAGGACAGAGAGAAAGACGTGAAGCTGCTTCAACAGGAGGTGGAGGCCGTCAATCGCTCTGCCGACGAAGCGGTGAAGGACAGCGAGAAGATCTTCACCGAGCTGATCCGTCTCATGGAGAAAAGAAGCTCCGATGTGAAGCAGCAGGTCAGATCCCAGCAGAAAAGTGAAGTGAGTCGAGTCAAAGAGCTTCAGGAGAAGCTGGAGCAGGAGATCTCTGAGCTGAAGAGGAAAGACGCTGAGCTGAAGCTGCTCTCACACACAGAGGATCACAACCAGTTTCTACACAACTACCCCTCACTGTCACCACTCAGAGAAGCTACAGACTCGTCCGCCATCCATATCCGTCCTCTGAGCTACTTTGAGGACGTGACGGCGGCTGTGTCAGAAGTCAGAGATAAACTACAGGACGTTCTGAGAGACAAGTGGACAAACGTCTCACTGGCAGTGACTGAAGTGGACGTTTCACTGTCACCTTCACAAGCAGAGCCCAAGACCAGAGCTGAGTTCTTAAGATATTCAAGTGAAATCACACTGGATCCAAACACAGCACACACACATCTGTTATTATCTGAGGGGAACAGAAAAGCAACATATATGAGTGAAGAACAGTCTTATTCTAGTCACCCAGACAGATTCACTGAATATCTTCAGGTCCTGAGTAGAGAGAGTCTGACTGGACGTTGTTACTGGGAGGTGGAGAGGAGAGGAGGAGTTGATGTAGCAGTCGCATACAAGAATATCAGCAGAACAGGGAGCTGGAATGAAAGTGGATTTGGATTGAATGACAAATCTTGGGCGTTAGATTGTGACGAAAACAGTTTTACATTTCGGTACAACAAGATCCAAACTCCCGTCTCTGGTCCTCAGTCCTCCAGAGTAGGAGTGTACCTGGATCACAGAGCAGGTATTCTGTCTTTCTACAGCGTCTCTGAAACCATGACTCTCCTCCACAGAGTCCAGACCACATTCACTCAGCCTCTCTATGCTGGACTTTTGATTCATGGTTATTATGGAAACACTGCTGAGTTCTGTAAACTCAAATAGTCAGAAGTGATTTAAGGAACAGCAAATTCATTTCTGTGTTTTAATCCTGAAACTCATTTTGTCTCCATCATTGTCTCTTAATTGCTGATGTTTCTTCAGCTGTCAATCAAACATTGTGGGCGGTGCTTTGACGTCTTCTCATTATTGTTGTGTAAATGTTTGAGTGTCTTTAGGTGGAGCTCCTTTCTGTGTCTGTTTAGCCATGGAGGCTATCACTGCTCATGATGATCTTTGTTGACCTGAACTGATATTTCTCTTCATGAAAATGTAAACTGCTCTGAGGTTTAAATGTTTGATAAATATTAGTATTGATGTATTTGTTAGTTGTTGCTTCTCTTCCACTGCATGGCTCTTAAAGAGAGAAATCACCAGAGCTTCTTTCATCAAAGAGATTTAGTTCTCAGCACTCTTTGTAAAGATTCCTTTCAGTGAAATTATGTTTATTTTCTACAACAGATTAAATGTTGTTCTTGTTGTTTTCTTAATCGTTGTACAAAAGAGGTACTATGATGTATTATATAACTAATTATTATCATCAATAAGTGAATCATTCATTATTCTCTTTTTCATAACTGAGATTCTGGTCAAACAAATAGATTGTGAGGATGAAGTGAATGTGTTGATGAAATCATTGAACAAGAGTCATTGAACAGACTTTACTGATGGGATGTGAACAAACTGAAGGTTTACATGATGAATAAAGTATTTCTTGATTCAAGAATGAACAAAGTATTTTCTTCTTGTCTTATTTACAGGGTTTCATACAAAGCTGATGGAGAAAATGTGAAACTAATATGAGAGTATAACTGAGTCAGTTTTCCTCCTGAAACAGCACAAAGTACAGAGTTCATGTTTCGAGCAGAAGAACATGAGTCAGTCAGTCTCTGTCTTTTAAAGCTGCTCGGTGGCAGGTTTTCTTGAACAAACGCTGACTTTCTCTCCGTCTCCTCTCTCTCACAGAGTCAGACACACTGATACAGAATGAACGAACGAGGAAATGAAACAAACGTTTACGAGACGTCAGAGTTTTGGTTTGTCCGTCTTTTCAACGGTGTGTTTTGACCTCATGTTCAAATACGACACAGAGTCAAATCAGCCTCAGCTTACAGTGAATCATCAGCATGTACTTCCTGTTGTTCAGTGAATGGAGGCTGTCAGCTCTATCGCTGCACCACCATGTTGGTTACACCCATCTTTAACTGACTCAGAGTTTTCACTCAACCTGTTTTCTGAAACAGGGCCCTGGATGGTTCGCTGTAAGTCTGTGTGTTCACTTTGTGAATAGAATAATATGAACCATCACCTCTACTCCTGTTAGCATACATCCCCCACTGCTTCTTCTGATCAATTCATAGAGAGCTACGTATTAATTATAGGAAATAACAAATGTAAAAAAGGCGTTTTAATCTTCATTTCACTCCATCCAAATATCCAGTAGCTGATTTCAGCAGACTTGGGCCTCAGAGGCTGACGTAGAGCCAGTGTTGTCTTCATGGGAAGAGAGACTTGTTGAGGTAAACACAGAAATGGAGGCTGGAAAGAGGCTGCACATGCACCAACCAAAGCTGATGAAGCAGAAGGGCTGGAGGAAGCATCACATGTCTGTCCTTTTATAACAGCTAGTTGTTCATGCGTTTGTTTTGTTCTCCCCAGTTCTTCACCAGGAAGTCAGAAAACAAGATGACAACACTGAACAATGAAGCAAAGTTTTTTCTTCAACGTTTCTGAAAGTGTGAATAACATTGAAACTCTAATTGTTGTGAGCTGAGCGCATGGACTGTATATAAGAAGGCTGAGTGTCGTAACTGTTCTTACTGCACGTTGTATTGACAGATAACACACCCGGCCTCTCACATGAAGCTACACGTGAGGAATGCAGTAGAGCCTGAAAACTCCTCCCTGTGTCTCCTGCTGTCAAACACAGTGAGCTCCACCTCATCAAGGTATTTGCTTGTTCCCTCCCCTTCACAGGTCTGAAGGTCTAGAGCACAGGTATAAACAGGATGTTGTGAAATGAGGGAGGTGATTCATCATTCACAGTAGCAAGAGAACACACAGATTGTTTCTGTTCAGAGAAAGTTAAACTATTTGACAGTCGTTGTCACTGAGAGGTGAAATGGCGCAGAAAGGAGTTCAGCTGGATCGGGAAACCATCTCTTGTTCCATCTGTCTGGATCTACTGAAGGATCCGGTGACTATTCCCTGTGGACACAGCTACTGCATGAACTGTATTAAAACACACTGGGATGAAGAGGATGTGAAGAAACTCCACAGCTGCCCTCAGTGTAGGCAGACCTTCACACCGAGGCCTGTCCTGCTGAAAAACACCATGTTAGCAGTTTTAGTGGAGGAGCTGAAGAAGACTGGACTCCAAGCTGCTCCTGCTGATCACTGCTATGCTGGACCTGAAGATGTGTCCTGTGATGTCTGCACTGGGAGGAAACTGAAAGCCTTCAAGTCCTGTCTCGTCTGTCCGGCCTCTTATTGTGAGAAACACCTCCAGCCTCATTATGATGTAGCTCCATTAAAGAAACACAAGCTGGTGGACCCCTCCAAGAAGCTCCAGGAGAACATCTGCTCTCGTCACGATGAGGTGATGAAGATGTTCTGCCGTACTGATCAGCAGTGTATCTGTTACCTCTGCTCTGTGGATGAACACAAAGGCCACGACACAGTCTCAGCTGCAGCAGAAAGGACTGAGAGGCAGAGAGAGCTGGAGGTGAGTCGACTAAACATCCAGCAGAGAATCCAGGACAGAGAGAAAGACGTGAAGCTGCTTCAACAGGAGGTGGAGGCCGTCAATCGCTCTGCCGACGAAGCGGTGAAGGACAGCGAGAAGATCTTCACCGAGCTGATCCGTCTCATGGAGAAAAGAAGCTCCGATGTGAAGCAGCAGGTCAGATCCCAGCAGAAAAGTGAAGTGAGTCGAGTCAAAGAGCTTCAGGAGAAGCTGGAGCAGGAGATCTCTGAGCTGAAGAGGAAAGACGCTGAGCTGAAGCTGCTCTCACACACAGAGGATCACAACCAGTTTCTACACAACTACCCCTCACTGTCACCACTCAGAGAAGCTACAGACTCGTCCGCCATCGATATCTGTCCTCTGAGCTTCTTTGAGGACGTGACGGCGGCTGTGTCAGAAGTCAGAGATAAACTACAGGACGTTCTGAGAGACAAGTGGACAAACGTCTCACTGGCAGTGACTAAAGTGGACGTTTTACTGTCACCTTCACAAGCAGAGCCCAAGACCAGAGCTGGATTCTTAAGATATTCAAGTGAAATCACACTGGATCCAAACACAGCACACACACATCTGTTATTATCTGAGGGGAACAGAAAAGCAACATTAATGAGTGAAGAACAGTCTTATTCTAGTCACCCAGACAGATTCACTGAATGTCCTCAGGTCCTGAGTAGAGAGAGTCTGACTGGACGTTGTTACTGGGAGGTGGAGAGGAGTGGAGGAGTTGATGTAGCAGTCGCATACAAGAATATCAGCAGAACAGGGATCTCTAATGAAAGTGTGTTTGGACGCAATGACAAATCGTGGGCGTTAGATTGTGACGAAAACAGTTTTACATTTTGGTACAACGATATCCAAACTCCCGTCTCTGGTCCTTGGTCCTCCAGAGTAGGAGTGTACCTGGATCACAGAGCAGGTATTCTGTCTTTCTACAGCGTCTCTGAAACCATGACTCTCCTCCACAGAGTCCAGACCACATTCACTCAGCCTCTCTATGCTGGACTTTTGATTCATGGTTATTATGGAAACACTGCTGAGTTCTGTAAACTAAAATAGTCAGAAGTGATTTATGGAACAGCAAATTAATTTCTGTGTTTTAATCCTGAAACTCATTTTGTCTCCATCATTGTCTCTTAATTGCTGATGTTTCTTCAGCTGTCAATCAAACATTGTGGGCGGTGCTTTGACGTCTTCTCATTATTGTTGTGTAAATGTTTGAGTGTCTTTAGGTGGAGCTCCTTTCTGTGTCTGTTTAGCCATGGAGGCTATCACTGCTCATGATGATCTTTGTTGACCTGAACTGATATTTCTCTTCATGAAAATGTAAACTGCTCTGAGGTTTAAATGTTTGATAAATATTAGTATTGATGTATTTGTTAGTTGTTGCTTCTCTTCCACTGCATGGCTCTTAAAGAGAGAAATCACCAGAGCTTCTTTCATCAAAGAGATTTAGTTCTCAGCACTCTTTGTAAAGATTCCTTTCAGTGAAATTATGTTTATTTTCTACAACAGATTAAATGTTGTTCTTGTTGTTTTCTTAATCGTTGTACAAAAGAGGTACTATGATGTATTATATAACTAATTATTATCATCATAATCAATAAGTGAATCATTCATTATTCTCTTTTCATAACTGAGATTCTGGTCAAACAAATAGATTGTGAGGATGAAGTGAATGTGTTGATGAAATCATTGAACAAGAGTCATTGAACAGACTTTACTGATGGGATGTGAACAAACTGAAGGTTTACATGATGAATAAAGTATTTCTTGATTCAAGAATGAACAAAGTCTTTTCTTCTTGTCTTATTTACAGGGTTTCATACAAAGCTGATGGAGAAAATGTGAAACTAATATGAGAGTATAACTGAGTCAGTTTTCCTCCTGAAACAGCACAAAGTACAGAGTTCATGTTCATCACTTTTTATGACTTATTTCAACATCATCAATTATTCGAGCATGTTGTGTGTGAAAACAAAACAAAACGGTCTCACCAGCAAAGGAAGAGAGCGACTCCATGTGAAGCTGAGCTTTGACAGCAGGAACCACACGGGGCCTTCTGCTCATGAAGCTCGGGACCCGCATCCTGCAAGACAAAGAGCCAGCGAGACAGAAGATACATGGACATCTAAGGAAAGGAGGAGAGATCCAGCAGCTGCTCATGATGAGCTCAGCTTATGTCTGATTGTCAACATGAGTTCCTTTATCATCAGGACATTTACCTCTACAGTATTTACCAAATCTCTAGAAACTGGAATATTACCAAATGAGCAGAAAGTAGCACCTGTGGGTAAATGTGAAGTCCATTCAACAACTACCTCCTCTTTCTGTCCCTCCATGTTTCTCAAAGAATTTGGTAAAGTTGGTTGACAACTCTGTTACAAGGGGGGGGTTACAGAGTGAGGGAGAGAGAGAGGAGGGGGGAGAGAGAGAAAGGGAGGTCAGCAAACTTGGCTGAGTAGTATCTGTTGTTTTCTCAGCTATTCTGCAGCTTTGCGGTTGGAGCAAAACTGCAGTGTGTGTCTCTCACACACACACACACACACACACACACACACAAAGTACCATGTGCAGTAGTCCTTTAACCCAAAAAGTGTACATTTTCTTTAGTTTTGACAAATGATGCGAAGTAAAAATAAAACAATTACACAGGGACAGATAACAACAGCAAATAAATAAATCGTGTCATTCACAAACCCTTCCTGCCCGACTACCACCTACTGACACTTTGTGTCGGGACCCCTCTGTGTCACTTTCTAAAGCACAAACAAAAACACTTGCTTAGGGTTCTACCCATAACCCAACATAAAGGGTTGTACCTAGATCCATCTGTGTAAAGTTCAACCAGAACCCCCAATGAGAGGTTCAACATGGAACCCTGATGTCACGGTTCCACCCAGAATCCACTCTGGAGATTGTATCTGGAAACTTTCCACCTTCTAAGGATGCTAACAAGAACCCGTTCTACATAGAATACTTTTATAGTCCAAGGGTTTCATTTAGAACTCACCAAAAACGTTTTACAGAGAACCCTTTTCCCTTTTACATTGTTAGCCCTGGTCCATGGGAACCACGTCCAGTAGACTTGGGCATTATGAGGCTCTTAAAGGCTGATGTGGTGCAGCGTCACCCACAACAATCATGCAGCACAATCACAGTTTTTGGGGATTTAGCGTTTAACAATCGTTGAAGAACTCTGTCTTTTAAAAAGGTGCTTCAGAAGTATAAGTTCTGGGAAGAACTTCAGCCCCTCAGGAAGAACCCTTTTACGAACCCTCATTTCTAAGAGTGATGTCGAGATTTCACTCGATAATTGAACTGACCTGCTGGAGCTAGATGGAAAGTCAGGGGATCACCAAAGTCAACGAGAGTTATCCTCGTGGATCACTAACGTCTGCACAAAATTTCATGGCAATCCACCCAACACCTGTCGAGGTATTTCAGTCTGGACCAAAGCCGTGCACCGGCTGACCGTCATTGCCGGCCTTATAGACACACCAGTGGCTGAAAATCAATACATTCAAAATGATCGGGTGCAAAACCTGTCCCTGAAGTAGACGTAAGACAGCTTTGCGTTCGGTAACATCTTGCTAACTGATAACTAATAACTGTCTGACTGACAAAAGCACGTACAGTAGAGTCAAAGACGACACACCAGAATAGAGATACGGAGGAGGCAGGCGCACTATGGCAGATAACGAGAACCCAGAATAGATATGAGAAGACGTACCTGATTCCTATCCAGGTCATTGAGAGAGCCGGGCTGTCTTATATACGAAATAGACCAGATGGGTAACAGAGAATTTTGGCTGGAAATCAACTTTTGCGGAGGATTGTGGGAATTCAAGCACCAAGTGATTTCAGATGAAGCAGCGGGGAGGAGGCGTCAAGTAACCTTTAACAACATTGTGTTCTCTTCGTCTGTCTCTCTTTGATTGACTCTCATCTTCACGTGCCTTCTAACTTTTAATGTGTTAAATGTAAAGTTTTAATCCCTGAGCCTCAACTCTTGATGCAGATATCAAAGATGAACAGATTTTTGATCACATGCACAGTTTATTGTTTCGTGTGACGTCAGATTTAGTGTTGAAGAGTTTGTGTTGTGCAGAAGAATGTGAAATGTGCTCAGCATCCAGATGATATGGATCTCCATGTTTACTTGTGAACATTCACACCATCAGACAACTCAAGATGACTGTGTGATTGTTGAGTTGGTCTTATGGGTTAAACACATTATGCATTTATAATAACTTTAAATTCAGGGTACAGCGTTCGCTGATGGCGGGTTTCAGGGTCGTGTCGCTGCGCTGTTGACCAGAAGTGGAGATCATTTGAGGGAAAGAGCGGATTGGACAAAAATAACTGCATCCAACATCCAGACGAACCAATCGGCAACTTTTTCTCAAGACTGAAAACAGTGTTTGATGCTCATAGCGGTATCCCAGTCCCAGCACCACACGTAGACGATGGTCCGTACGCGCAACAATTAAAAAATGCATTCCTAAATGGGTTACAGCCAGCAATTGGTCAATTCATGAAAACACACCAAGCTGGCAAACATGCAGATTGACAGTTTCAACATCAACAACAAATGGAAAATGTGCATTCATACCAGCTTATTGCACTTATTGTTTTCTTATTAGTTTAAACTTATTGAATTCGTTTGTTTCTGCACTGTACACTGCACCGCTCTGGTTTATGCTCTTAGTTGCTTGTTTGAAGAGAGGAGATGCACTTCTGGTGACTAGTTCTCTCGAAAACCGATGTTGAACACACTTATTGGAAGTTCCTTTGGATAAAAGCGTCTGCTGAATGACTGTAATGTAATGTGCAGATTATATCAGGTCCAGTCATGACGTCATGAAATGAATAAATGTGAATCTTGAAACGCTGCTTTGCATCAGAATCATATCTTGAAACTCAACTCTTTTGAGACAAATGTTTAAAAGTTGATCATTAAATATGAGAGAAAGGTATTATACGACAATTTAAATGTTTCATATTAGTTTAATCTGATAACTCTTTTGTCAGCCAGCTGTTTTTAAGCAGTGAAAGAAAACTGAACAGAATTAGTCTTTTGATGGCTTCATGTTTGTCTATAACTCTTCCTCTGAGGAGACAAGAAATATTGAACAACTAAAGAAATGAAATGTTTTCAAAGGTGGAGCAGGTTTTAACCGAGGCTCTGTTTGTGAATGAGGAAACAAAGTTCACATTCACAGCGCTGCTCCTCTTCCTGGAATGAAGCACAGCTTGATAAGCCCTCCTTCTTCCTCCTGCTCTCAAACACAGCCGGCTCCACTCTGTCCACATGTCTCCTTGTTCCCTCCCCTTCAGATCTACAGTTTTAAAGATGGGTGTAACCAACATGGTGGTGCAGCGATAGAGCTGACAGCCTCCATTCACTGAACAAACACATGTTGTTCAGATCAGAAGTCAAAGCAGAGTCGCTTCCCATGAAGTGAAACTCAGACAGTCGTTGTCACTGAGAGGTGAAATGGCGCAGAAAGGAGTTCAGCTGGATCGGGAAACCTTCTCTTGTTCCATCTGTCTGGATCTACTGAAGGATCCGGTGACTACTCCCTGTGGACACAGCTACTGCATGAACTGTATTAAAAGCTTCTGGGATGAAGAGGATGTGAAGAAACTCCACAGCTGCCCTCAGTGCAGGCAGACCTTCACACCGAGGCCTGTCCTGCTGAAAAACACCATGTTAGCAGTTTTAGTGGAGGAGCTGAAGAAGACTGGACTCCAAGCTGCTCCTGCTGATCACTGCTATGCTGGACCTGAAGATGTGTCCTGTGATGTCTGCACTGGGAGGAAACTGAAAGCCTTCAAGTCCTGTCTCGTCTGTCCGGCCTCTTATTGTGAGAAACACCTCCAGCCTCATTATGATGTAGCTCCATTAAAGAAACACAAGCTGGTGGACCCCTCCAAGAAGCTCCAGGAGAACATCTGCTCTCGTCACGATGAGGTGATGAAGATGTTCTGCCGTACTGATCAGCAGTGTATCTGTTACCTCTGCTCTGTGGAGGAACACAAAGGCCACGACACAGTCTCAGCTGCAGCAGAAAGGACTGAGAGGCAGAGAGAGCTGGAGGTGAGTCGACTAAACATCCAGCAGAGAATCCAGGACAGAGAGAAAGACGTGAAGCTGCTTCAACAGGAGGTGGAGGCCGTCAATCGCTCTGCCGACGAAGCGGTGAAGGACAGCGAGAAGATCTTCACCGAGCTGATCCGTCTCATGGAGAAAAGAAGCTCCGATGTGAAGCAGCAGGTCAGATCCCAGCAGAAAAGTGAAGTGAGTCGAGTCAAAGAGCTTCAGGAGAAGCTGGAGCAGGAGATCTCTGAGCTGAAGAGGAAAGACGCTGAGCTGAAGCTGCTCTCACACACAGAGGATCACAACCAGTTTCTACACAACTACCCCTCACTGTCACCACTCAGAGAAGCTACAGACTCGTCCGCCATCCATATCCGTCCTCTGAGCTACTTTGAGGACGTGACGGCGGCTGTGTCAGAAGTCAGAGATAAACTACAGGACGTTCTGAGAGACAAGTGGACAAACGTCTCACTGGCAGTGACTGAAGTGGACGTTTTACTGTCACCTTCACGAGCAGAGCCCAAGACCAGAGCTGAGTTCTTAAGATATTCAAGTGAAATCCCACTGGATCCAAACACAGCACAGACACATCTGTTATTATCTGAGGGGAACAGAAAAGCAACAGTTATGAGTGAACAACAGTCTTATTCTGGTCACCCAGACAGATTCACTACATGTTCTCAGGTCCTGAGTAGAGAGAGTCTGACTGGACGTTGTTACTGGGAGGTGGAGAGGAGAGGAAGAGTTTATGTAGCAGTCGCATACAAGAATATCATCAGAACAGGGAGCTATAATGAATGTGTGTTTGGACGGAATGACAAATCTTGGGCGTTAGAGTGTGACAAAAACAGTTTTACATTTTCGTACAACAAGATCAAAACTCCCGTCTCTGGTCCTCAGTCCTCCAGAGTAGGAGTGTACCTGGATCACAGAGCAGGTATTCTGTCTTTCTACAGCGTCTCTGAAACCATGACTCTCCTCCACAGAGTCCAGACCACATTCACTCAGCCTCTCTATGCTGGACTCAGCTTTTATTATGGTGATGGAAACACTGCTGAGTTCTGCAAACTAAAATAGTCAGAAGTGATTTAAGGAACAGCAAATTAATTTCTGTGTTTTAATCCTGAAACTCATTTTGTCTCCATCATTGTCTCTTAATTGCTGATTGTTCTTCAGCTGTCAATCAAACATTGTGGGCGGTGCTTTGACGTCTTCTCATTATTGTTGTGTAAATGTTTGAGTGTCTTTAGGTGGAGCTCCTTTCTGTGTCTGTTTAGCCATGGAGGCTATCACTGCTCATGATGATCTTTGTTGACCTGAACTGATATTTCTCTTCATGAAAATGTAAACTGCTCTGAGGTTTAAATGTTTGATAAATATTAGTATTGATGTATTTGTTAGTTGTTGTTTCTCTTCCACTGCATGGCTCTTAAAGAGAGAAATCACCAGAGCTTCTTTCATCAAAGAGATTTAGTTCTCAGCACTCTTTGTAAAGATTCCTTTCAGTGAAATTATGTTTATTTTCTACAACAGATTAAATGTTGTTCTTGTTGTTTTCTTAATCGTTGTACAAAAGAGGTACTATGATGTATTATATAACTAATTATTATCATCATAATCAATAAGTGAATCATTCATTATTCTCTTTTACATAACTGAGATTCTGGTCAAACAAATAGATTGTGAGGATGAAGTGAATGTGATCATGAAATCATTGAACAAGAGTCATTGAACAGACTTTACTGATGGGATGTGAACAAACTGAAGGTTTACATGATGAATAAAGTATTTCTTGATTCAAGAATGAACAAAGTCTTTTCTTCTTGTCTTATTTACAGGGTTTCATACAAAGCTGATGGAGAAAATGTGAAACTAATATGAGAGTATAACTGAGTCAGTTTTCCTCCTGAAACAGCACAAAGTACAGAGTTCATGTTCATCACTTTTTATGACTTATTTCGACATAATCAATTATTCGAGCATGTTGTGTGTGAAAACAAAACAAAACGGTCTCACCAGCAAAGGAAGAGAGCGACTCCATGTGAAGCTGAGCTTTGACAGCAGGAACCACACGGGGCCTTCTGCTCATGAAGCTCGGGACCCGCATCCTGCAAGACAAAGAGCCAGCGAGACAGAAGATACATGGACATCTAAGGAAAGGAGGAGAGATCCAGCAGCTGCTCATGATGAGCTCAGCTTATGTCTGATTGTCAACATGAGTTCCTTTATCATAAGGACATTTACCTCTACAGTATTTACCAAATCTCTAGAATCTGGAATATTACCAGATGAGCAGAAAGTAGCACCTGTGGGTAAATGTGAAGTCCATTCAACAACTACCTCCTCTTTCTGTCCCTCCATGTTTCTCAAAGAATTTGGTAAAGTTGGTTTACAACTCTGTTACAAGGGGGGGGGAACAGTAAATCCACACGGGAGAGGAGCTCTTGGTATCGTTCAGCTGGGTTTGTTCGTTAAGAGAAAGACGGGGAGACGTGCAGAGAGTCAGCAGGAGAGTCTGGTAGTGAAAACCTACCGAGTACAGACAGCGGGGGAATGAGATGGTGAGAAACCTGTTGAGAGCAAACACAGCGGGGGAATCAGATAGCACTGAAGACAAGGTCTGTGAGAAACAAGGGATCACACCGTGCACGAACACACACACACACCTCGGTGGACTGCAGACACGCCACACACAGAGAAACCAGCTGACTGTTTAACGTTCACATCAGACAGGTGACGGACTTTAGAACTAAGCAAACCTGAGATACGGAACAGAGAATTTGAAGATGTGTCCGTCGGCTTTATTGTTTTAAAGTTCAAAGCTTCCACCTTTTCTCCCGACAAGCCAACGCTTCGTCGTGGAGAGACTTTCTTTATGACTTCACTTTATGAACCACACTAAAGAAGTAAATGACTCAGCACTCATTCAGCAGTTGACGCCTCACAGCTGTAAACATCCTGAGTGGACTTGTCGAACAGAAGAAGGGACAGCAGCAGGGAGCAGGTTGGGGAGGCAGGTTTTTGTGTGAATACAAGTGATGTGATGAGAGTCACCTGGACAACGCATAATTCATTTTCACACACATCCGTCTGTAACAGCGGATGTGGGAACGTTTTATCACGAGAAAGAGCTGAACATTCATGTTCAAACAGTGTGAATGTTTCAGAAAACATGGACTCGGGATTTGTTGGCAATTCTGTTTGATTCAGTGGATAACTTGTAATAAGAAACAGAAGCTTTTCATTTGAAGTGCTTTTCTGTGGTGGGCTCTCTGATCTGAGTTATATAAATTATTGAATCCGTCGTTCATGTTTGTGTATAATAATGAAGACAGGAGCTTTCAAACGAATACACAGCATAGAGGAGGAAAGTGCTTTAGGTGTACAGCAAACCATTATTCTATTCTGCATACAGTTCCATATTTGTTTCAATTGTGCTAACAGGATATCTGTGAATTATTTGACTTAAAGCAGTAAAATTCAAAGCCACAGTGAGCTGTCTGTGTTCGGTTATTGGGAGATAACTGAAACAGTAAAGGCTGAAAGTGTCTCTTTTCTTGTCCACTCTGGTATTCATGTTGAATACCAGATGGAGCGGGCTGGAGATGGATGCTCTCCGACTCTGCTTTGTATTCACAGCAGCAGCTGCAGGCTGCTGGAGGCCTGCTGCCCGACCGGCCGGCCAGTTGGCCGAAACAGAAAAAGACACTCAGGAGTTTCTTTGAGAGCGGAGAGCAGAGATCAAGCTGCTGGAGGCCAGAAGAGAGGCAGAGAAACCAGAGTTTCAAAGAGAAGGCAACTCTGCAGTGGACTCTACACTGACGCATTGCATTTCAGTAGGACAGGGTTGCCCCTCTCTCCGCTGTTCATGAAGTTAAATGGGACGAGGTGATAGGTGTAGATGATGAGGGGGATCTCTCAGTCCAGCAGGCCGACACTGACCTCCAACCAGGCTGCCAATATAGAGGGCTGACATCCTGAACTGCCTTTTAAGTTGCCACTCTGCTGCACCAGCCTCCCAACTGTTTCTGCCCTCACTGTGTGAGCCGGTGCACTGTGCTGCAGGCGAAACACAAATCACTTAGCGTCACTAACTAACTTCAAAATAACTCAACAACACACACTCCCGGAGCATTTTCTCTGAGCGTCTAATCACGAAGCGGATGGGTTTACGTTGTACTCGAAAGTCTTGTGCGTCTCGTGCAGGTACACCCTGGACAGGTCGCCAGACCACCGCAGGGCTGACATGTATATCTACACACAACCATGACGCTCACATTCACACCTACGGCCAATTTGGAGTCGTCAATGAACCTAAGCTGCATGTCTTTGGTGACTGTGGGAGGAACCCACGCTGACACAGGGAGAACATGCGGGACTCCATGCTTAAGTGGAAGTGCGCCCTGTTTCTTTGCTGGGTGTAAATGAAGCTATCAACGTGATAACTTTACACGTTTCCATCTGCTGTATCACACGGTAGCGATGGAGACACACAGGCTTTCATGTAGTTGCTGAAATATTAACAGTCGTAAACGTGCATTGGCTTGCCCGAGTGTATTTAACAACTCTTTAAGTGCAGCAGGAGCAAAGTGATACGAACCGGCTGCCAAACACACCAGCAGCGACATGTCGAAACTCCCAGGAAGATAATGAACAGGGAGTGGCTGACAGACAGCTCGGAGAGGGCCGGATAATGGTGCACATCGAACTGCATTCAAGGCAACGCAAGTGGAGTCTGCCAGGCCCCTGAATGTTCCTTCAGCCGTGACGGTGGAGTGACAGGGAGCACTGTACCGGCATCCGCTGAGATAAACAAGCCCTGACAGAGTCAGTATCTTCACGTGAATCCTTCACATGTAGTTCTGCATGTTAGGTAGGGGAGGATGATGGCATTTGCCTGCTTCTTCATCGAATAAATATTCATGTTTCATTCACACGCGGCTGCATACAATTCTAGATTCACTTCCATGTTAATGCGTTGAACATTTGTGTTTCTGAGTGTTCAGACTCTCTTGTTTCACTTTTGTTCATTTGTTCATGTTCCATATTACAGTTATGTTGGCGGCCGACGCACTTTGATAAATTCACAATCTGTTTCAAATGATGAGAACATTTGTGATTGAAAAACAAAAACAATATCTCTCTCTCTCTCTCTCTCTCTCTCTCTGTCTCTCTCTCTCTCTGTCTCTCTCTCTCTCTCTCTCTCTCTCTCTCTCTCTCTCTCTCTCGCTCTCTCTCGCTCTCTCTCTCTCTCTCTCTCTCTCTCTCTCTGACTCACTGCTGATGGAAACGAGCGACGCCTTCCTGCTGCAGACTTTGCCTTTAAATGTCAGATGCCGGTCGAGCGTTGAAATCGAGGATACGTACTTTGCAGAGTAAATAGCAGAGCGATGACGGCATCAGTGCTGACATCACACGTGTTTACTGAGTACAGATCTATGTTCACTGCATTCAGACTAAATGTCAGCTGTCACTTTCCACACTGATGGAAAGCTGAAACGGTTTTATTAGTCGCGTCCTCAGGAAATAATGAAACCCGAGAGCCACCCATCTCATAACAGAAAGCTTTCCCGGTGTAATCCTCACATTCTTCTGAATCCTATGACAATCAAACATCAGAATCTAAAAACTGAAAGAACAAACTTCTCTTTGTTCTCTTTGATCATGACATTTAACCGTATAACTTCATCCACATGAAGGGATGATATTGTTAATCCATCTGAATGCAATAACTAGCTGAAGAAAGTACTTTTCTACCGCTTCATTTATCCCTTCCCAATTCCCTTTTCCTTTAGGCCAAATGTCTTAAATGTTTCATTGTCTTACTAACAACATGAACTTTTCAAGTTTTTTAATTGGAGTGTACAATTTACAAAAGTATGATTTAATCCAAGTATTTAGTGGAGTGAGATATCGAGACAAAACAGGAGTTTTATAGCAATGACACTGGCTGTAATACAAAAAAATACAAAAACTTTGACTCAAACTATGTCCAATCGTCCTGCCCTTATCTGCCCCACAGACATATATACATACAGGACTGTAACGGGTTCACATCCAGAGTCCCGTCTGCGGTTAAGTAACTAACTTTGGTGAAGTTAACGAGTTTGCAAACTGATACCTAAACATATAAAGCAGATATTGAATTGCAAGATTGAACTTTGTGTTGTGAAACAAATGAAAGATAGATTGTCAAAATATGTTGAACGAATACATTCAGAATCAATATAACAAATACGTTAACATTTCCTCATTCCTGTTTATAGGAAACAAATGGGAGGCTGACAGTAAACAGGTCAGAATTTACTTTAAAGCGCTTTTGCTGTGAGGTGAAAAGAGTTAAAGAGGCAACAGTCATCTCAACAGTCAGTTAACTGTCGTTTGATTGTCGTTTTATAGGTACATATATGTTAAGAAAACTTAATCAAATCATTGATCAGTACCAGATATCTCTACTTGTACATTGATTCCACCTGAGCTCCGCTATTATTCACCATTAATGACCTCATTTGGGGAAAAGGAGGAAATAGGCTTTCATTAAACCTGAAAATAGCATTTCAATTCACTTTTCACTCTTTCATTAAAAATGTTGTTGAGAGGAAATTCATCAGCGCCCAAATCATCCGTTATTGGAGAGCAGCAGCTCAACCGGTGGGGAAATTAATCATGCAGATCACAATTACCACTGTGACTACTGCATCTGTCTCCACGTCTCCAACCTTCAGCACACAGAGAGCGATTATTTCTAATGGCTCACCACACGCTTGTTG
The DNA here is from genome assembly GCF_949748355.1 of Melanostigma gelatinosum. Classification (NCBI taxonomy): domain Eukaryota; kingdom Metazoa; phylum Chordata; class Actinopteri; order Perciformes; family Zoarcidae; genus Melanostigma; species Melanostigma gelatinosum. The sequence continues at coordinate 3,938,214 of NC_136648.1, read as the reverse complement.
GTGGTGCGATTGTTATTGGCTGTAGATTGATTTGCGCGTTCCCGTTACTGCTCCCGATGTGCAGTTCTTCCTCACTATCAGTACGACTATGCTGTAGCTCGGAGGAGGAGGAGGAGGAGGAGGAGAAGGAGGAGGAGAAGAAGAAGAAGAAGAATCATCAATTACCCAGGACATTGGCAGGCCAACGTGGTGGGGCAGACTGGTGGGGGAATTATTCTGCAGGAATTCACTTCAACACAGTTTTACTTCCTGACAAGATCTTAACGTTAGTCGACACATGCAGTGGAGAGCTGCAAACATCAGTGTTTAGATAGACTGCATGGCAGTCACACACACACACACACACACACACACACACACACACTAGAGTCAGACTCATGCAGTAGTGGCCCCCCTGAATTATTCTTCATGTATGTATCATAGGGCTGGTATTTTATGAATTTAGTTTTGTTGATCTTACATAAAAAGGCAGTGTTGTGTCTCAGAGTTGGCCCTGTCAACGCCCGCCTGTTAAACCATGTCTGCTATTTCTTAACTGTCAGTGGACGGAAGAAGCAGAACAAACATGTGTTTCTTGTTTGACAGCTGCTGACTGATGCACAGTCTAGTTCCTGATGCACAGTCTAGTTCCTGATGCACAGTCTAGTTCCTGATGCACAGTCTAGTTCCTGGATCTAAGGGCTCACTCCGACCAACAGCTATAAACGCAGCATTTGTGAGATCAAGAGATTTTTTCAATTGTCGCGCTTTTAGGGGGCTGTCACAGTATCTGCTTTTCACTGCACGATTGTCGTTGCCAAAATACACGATGACGATATCGTTGTGACGAAACATAAAAAAATGTATTTACAAAATACTAGTTTAGGGAGGTGGAGAGAGAGTCGCTCTGTTCCTTGTATTTTTCTCCTGAAAATGTACATGATATCAATATTACATTTTTAATTATCACAGTTTTTGTCAGTACCTGTATGACACGACACCCCTACCTGACAGCGGCAACATCGTGGTCAGAAATGAAAAGAAGGCTCTTCCCCGGTCTCTGTTGGTTCAGCAGTTACGGAGCTGAAGAGGTGGACAGAGAACGGCAGATACTCAGCAGAAAATGAAACTCTTTTACTTTACTGAAGGCTATTTATAAGCCTGTCTGTTGAATTTCTGCAGAAAGTCTTTGCAGGAAAAAGTCAGAATAAAGCATGAAATGTCTGCACCTTTTTATCTGATTTAAATTGAACAGCCTCAGAAATGGAAATGTTCTTTCTGTCTTTGTACAAAGTTGTGCTTCAGATCTTTACTCAGATGAGATTTATTCACACAATGTCAGACAGGAGCAACAATACACATGAAAATACTGTGAATCATTTAAACCTGTGAAGCTGCGTTTGGTTTATCTCACCTGACACAAGCAACGGCCTCAGAAACGTCTCTTTTAGAATAGAAAATAGAACAGAATTGATCCTATCTTTATCCCTTTAAGGGGGACATCTTTCTCTGCATTTGACCCACCCCTGTATATAGGGAGCAGTGGGCTGCCAATGACAGGCGCCCGGGGTTAAGATAAGAGACGTCTGAGCTCCTTGAGCTTCCGCAAATATATGAAGGACAAACAATTACTGTTTATCTCAGATCAGGCAGAGAGAGCCGGTGACAGCGTGTCGGGTAAATACCTTTTCATTGAAATGTCATGTTGATCTTCAAGCTTATCTCTGTATTATTCCTCTCGTATGAAAGGAAATCGTATCCTGAATTGAGTTTTAACTGAGACAAATGGAAAATGAGCAGAAGTCCCACAGCGCCCTCGCCCTCACCCTCACCCTGTCACTGACACTATTTAGTTCTACAACTTGTTTCATTTTCTGGACCAGGGAAAACTCTTCAAGTCAACCATGTTGTTTTTGTTGATAAGCTCTCTTTTAAAGTGATAACTGGATCAAACACCCGTAAATTGACAGAAATCGAGTCAGCGAGCCACTCGCACACTTCACAGAGAAAACATTTGAAGGTTTTTCATGTGGACACTGAGAGAGTCCACAGAGAAGTGTTGACTGACTGTTTCATCTCTGAGTACTGGCTAATACAGCAGAGGAGAGAGGTTTGATCAGAAGCAAGAAATGAGAAACAGAAATATGCTGCTGTGGTTGCAGAACATCTATGTTCACCTTTTGGTTTGTTTGTGATTATTCAAGGTGTGCGTGACATTTTTTAGATGCAGATTTATGCCAAGGGTAAGGGGTTGGGAATCTGCCATTACAAAGTCTAATCTAGTGTATTTAAATACCCACCTGATGCCTGACTGTCTGTTAGAAGGGGATGGGCAGTTACATGTACGGTTTACATATTAGTTATCTTTGAAAATGCATGCGGAGCGCAGACAAAATGTATTTGCACTTGTCTTCGTGTGTTTGCTCTGCAGTGGAATTGAAGTTTTGAACAACTTCAACACTCTGGACCAACTGAGTGGCGGTTGCACGCCGCGGTTAATTAACTGTTTTATGTACTTAAGAGAGATTCATGTTGCAAAAGTCAGAGTGCTCGGTTTGCTGTGGAGGATATGTTGAATGACGTCATCCCTGCAGAAAATATTAGGGCCAGAATTGTCACTAATGACAGAAATGTGATCTTTATGACTCCCTGTGCGCATGCATACATTTTAAAATCACAAAGTTCAACGATATTATGTGAGGGAGTGTGTTTTAGTCGCTGAGCTGTGAAGCACTGTGTTCATGTGTTAAAACAGAGCAAATTGTCTTGACTTTTGTTATAAGTCTGTGTTATTGTTGGCCTTACTGCGTCACTGTTTTACTGACTGATGAACGAACTCACTGTTTCCATGAGAGTGTTGTGATGCATGACATTAGCCCAGAGGTTCACCGCACGACTGAATGAACGACTGAGTGGTTGAGTTCCTGTTTGAATAACTGATTTTGGGGCTTTGTGTCCAGCTGGGATCCCTGAGGCGTGTTGTGAAGCGTGATATTAGACCCTGAGCTCCACTACGGGAGGCTTCAGAGTCCTAACAACCTCTGAGCAGCTCCGACCCGTCAGCTGTGACTGACAGCCGCTCTCATCTGGAACAAAACGCTGGCAAAAGAGAGAAACCGCCTCAATAGTGTGAAATGATGACGAGACTCAACCTGCTATTAGCACAGAATGACTGTCTGCAGATTAGTGGACGCTCTGAGAACACTGATGGGTTTAAACGAGACCACGAAGTGGACCAGAACTGACCACAGATCAGTGGACAACATGATGACACAATTAAAAGTTTAGGTTGACTGCCCAGTCACTCCAGAGAGTGGCAAGAAAGTGAGAAATTCACCAGCATTGCCTTCACAAAATAGGTGGAACTGGACACTTCTGCAAGATGCACATTTGCAGAAGTGGCTTTGGAAGGATTACTGATGGATTAAAGAGCTACCCGTCATAAACTATAAAGTGGTACCAGAGGATGTGTTTTCAAATTGCAGAAGTCTAATGGTAACCCGAATCCCGCTCACTCCTTTCTCTACATTGTGAAACACGTCTTAAAGGTAAGATGTGGGAGTAAAGAGGGCTGACCGGTCTGAGGGGTTTTGTATCTCTGGTTTGTTGGAGTCGTTTTATAAACTGCAGCACTGCTGTTCTGGTTTCAGTCGCCAAACCTATAAAAAGGGGGAAATTGCCCACATATACATTTGACTAATTATTCATTTCTAATAACCTGCTTCACACTTCTTGGTAATATCATCATTTCCTGCCTCTTAATGCATTTAGTGCTGCCTCAGGCTCCATTCTCCATTTAGATTAAGTTCTTCCTTCATTTATGTCATTTCCTCCTCTGCTTCTTTTCCTCTCAGTGTGTCTCTCTGCTGTCCTCGTCCTGTCTGTCTCCCATCAACATATTCTCCCTCTTCTCTCTCTCACTCCTCCTCTGTCTTTCTTTCTCTCTGCAGGTCTCCTTCCTGTCACAGTCAACACTTGTTACCCCTCCACCAATCTCCTGCTGACAGCAGCGGGGCGACCTGAGCAAACTATTTCTCTCATGTAAACATCTATTACCAGAGAGAGACAGAGAGACAGACAGAGAGAGAGACAGAGAGACAGAGAGAGACAGAGAGAGACAGAGAGAGAGACAGAGAGACAGAGAGAGAGACAGAGAGAGAGACAGAGATTTTTTGATTTTTTAAAAAACCTTTATTTTACGTTTTTTTTTTTTTTGGTCTTTCCTCAAGTAATATGAACAAACAAAAACATCGTTGCCGTGGCAACGGATTAGAAGCAACTCTGCACAACAAAACCAAAACAAAAACCAATCAAAAATAGTGTCTTTTCACAATATGTACACGAATCGTTGAGTTCATTCAGCTCTGCACTTAATCCGAGATCTGAAACTGATCTGTAGAGTCAGGAGTTCAGGATGCTCCTGCTCCGCCGGTTGAGTCCTCAGAGGGTCCAGCATGCTGCTGAGACCTGGGTCGTGCCGTCCTGGATGCCCGTCCTGGCTCCGTCCCCCAGCGGTCCGTAAAACAGCCGGTGTGGGGACGTGGGCCCCGGTCCCTTTACTTAACTCCATCTTTGTTCATCCCTTTCCTTAATGTCTGAACGATCTTCTTTAGTCTGAAGCCCTCCTGCTTCGTGAGGCCTCCTCTGTCCTTGCACCTCATGTGCGATCTGGCCGAGCTGGAGAGCTTCTCCGTGTCAGAGAGGTAGTCCTCCACTCTGGCTCCTTTCACGTTCTTGCTCTTCTTCAGATACTCCTGTATCTCCTCCACACTGTATCCTTCAGAGTCTTTCCGGCTGCCAGCCTCGTGTTTAGAGGGCTCACTTTCAGCAGCAGCGTCTTTCTCCAGACTGGATTCAGAGTCCGTCTCCAGACTGGGCTCACTCTCAGCAGCACCTACACTTGCTGTCATCGCCACTTTTTTGGCCTGTGAATTTCCACGATTTTCCCCCTTCTTTCTCTTCATCCGAGGACCCTTGAGCTGCTCCTCGTCTGCCTCCATATCTACCTCACTACCTTCCTCCACCTGTCCTCCAGTACTCTTCCTCACTCCCTGCAGCCCACTTGTCTCCTCCCCCCTCACCTCTTGGGCCACCCCCGTCTCCTCCACCCTCACCTCCTGGGCCACACCCGTCCCCTCCACCCTCACCTCTTGGGCCACACTTATCGCCTCCCCCCGCACCTCCTGGGCCGCACTTGTCTCCTCCCCCCTCACCTCCTGGGCCACACTTGTCTCCTCCCCCCTCACCTCCTGGGCCGCACTTGTCTCCTCCACCCTCACCCCCTGGGCCGCACTTGTCCCCTCCCCCCTCACCTCCTGGGCCGCACTTGTCTCCTCCCCCCTCACCTCCTGGGCCACACTTGTCTCCTCCCCCCTCACCTCCTGGGCCGCACTTGTCTCCTCCCCCCCCGCCTCCTGGGCCACACTTGTCTCCTCCACCCTCGCCTCCTGAGCTCCACTTGTCCCCTCATGTCCGTCCTGCTTGTCCCCTCTGCCCTCCTCCTCAGTGCCTTTCTGGTTCTGGTCCTCATGAGACCCATTTTCCCCACGACACTCTCTGCTCATATGTCCGTCTTTCCCACAGCTGTAACATTTAAACCCCTCAGTCTTCGCAAAAATGACATAGTCAAAGTCCTCGACAGTGATTTTGAACACGAGGTTCACCTCCCTGCTCCTGTTGCTGGGGATCATGCGGACCTGTCTCCTGTGAGACACTACGTGTTGTAACAGCGGGGACTTGAACCCCGAGGACATTCTCCTAACCGGAGACACCACCTTCCCGTGTTTGGCCAGCTCTCTGATGATGTCCTCGTTCCTAATGAACGGAGGAACGTTTGATACGGTAACTGTTACCGCCGGTGAGCTGAGAGCGTACGCGGGTAGGAAAAGCTCGCCCACCTCCACCCCGGTCTCCGCCACCACTTCCGCAGCTTCTACGCAATCCAAAAAGACGACCACATTGCTGTTCATCCGTGCTGCGGACTTCACGCTGCTGTGGCCGATAAGATCACCTACTGCCAGACTGATTTGCTCCACCGAACACCCGAACAGCGGCGGGATCCGCACCCCGTGCTTCCTGGTCAAATCAATGAGGCTCATGGCGGCGCCTAGCCACCGACAGCTCGCGCTGATCGGCTACAAACACCCCCAAACAAAGTCCCTAAAAGTGCACACACACCCCGTGAACCCTCCACACTACACTACACTACCATCCCCAACATTACCCAACGAAGAAAAATGCCGAAAAAACCGTAAATCCTCGCTCTCAAAAACTCCGCTCCTGCAGCTCCGCACACCTCCGTCCACTCAGAGAGACAGAGAGAGACAGAGAGAGAGAGAGAGAGAGAGAGACAGAGAGAGAGAGAGACAGAGAGAGACAGAGAGAGACAGAGAGAGAGGAGACAGAGAGACAGAGAGAGACAGAGAGAGACAGAGAGAGACAGAAGTAGAGAGAGGCAGAGAGAGACAGAGAGAGACAGAGAGAGACAGAGAGAGACAGAAGTAGAGAGAGACAGAGAGAGACAGAGAGAGAGACAGAGAGAGAGAGAGAGACAGAGAGAGACAGAAGTAGAGAGAGACAGAGAGAGACAGAGAGAGACAGAAGTAGAGAGAGACAGAGAGAGACAGAAGTAGAGAGAGACAGAGAGAGACAGAGAGAGACAGAGAGAGACAGAAGTAGAGAGAGACAGAGAGAGACAGAGAGAGACAGAGAGAGACAGAAGTAGAGAGAGACAGAGAGAGACAGAAGTAGAGAGAGACAGAGAGAGACAGAGAGAGACAGAAGTAGAGAGAGACAGAGAGAGACAGAGAGAGACAGAGAGAGACAGAGAGAGACAGAAGTAGAGAGAGGCAGAGAGAGACAGAGAGAGACAGAGAGAGACAGAAGTAGAGAGAGACAGAGAGAGACAGAGGTAGAGAGACAGAGAGAGACAGAAGTAGAGAGAGACAGAGAGAGACAGAAGTAGAGAGAGACAGAGAGAGACAGAAGTAGAGAGAGACAGAGAGAGACAGAAGTAGAGAGAGACAGAGAGAGACAGAAGTAGAGAGAGGTGAGATGCTACTGGGAGTTGTTGCATTAACCAACAAATCTTTGACCTCAATTCCACAACAGGTGAGGACAATTTCATGCAGCAGTCAGATTCTATTGCAACAACTCTGAGCATCAGTTGTTTCCAACAGGCACACAGGAGAAGTGTGCCTTCGGGGCTGTCTGCCGGAAAGGGTTGATTTGAACACAAAACACGATCTTTTCCTAAACCGAACGAAGTACGTTTGTTCGGCGATTTCGGTCGTAAAAGCCCCGAAGGCAAACTCCTCCCATGTTCTTCCAACAACAGCTCGCTACAGGACAGGACATCTGCTGCTGCCGCTGCTGCCCATGTGGCGGCAGCAAGTGAGCCGACGAGAAAGAGCCGATGTGATCAAATCACAGCTGGACTCATTTTGTTCCTGGAATACAAAAAAAACAGACACAACTCATTGCGAATGTGCATGTAGCTCCATCAGATATCACTGACCGATAGAATCCTCTTGCTCACAGAAGCATTCAAGATTACATCGAACGTGAATTGACTTTTGGCATTTTTTTGAATTTGTTATTGTTATTTTGAATCGAGCAGACATGGAGCAACATTAGCATTCTTTTAGAGTCGTGTTCGTGTGCACCTGATTCATCCAAGTCCAATCTTCAGTCTCTTCTTAGCTCTGGTTTGATCTCCACCAACTCCTGCTGCTTAAATCTCCAGCAGCTAGTTGCTGTTTGTGTTTGCCGATGGTGCTTGTTGGGTTTCAAAGATAAAAGGCCTGCCCTTATTCTCTGCTCACATTAAGGTTCAGCTCTTTCCTGTCATGTTTTACATCCAACATATCATCCGTCATTAAGGACGTAACATTAAACTGAACAAGATTTAATGAAGGATGATGAAACCTTGTGTGGCAGTTTCCTTAAAGGAGGAACGTGAGGAAATCTCCATACCGGGGCATAAAACTGCCAGATGCTTCTTTTTTTTTTACCTTGTGTGGGATTCCTGCTCAGTCCCATCAAAGGTCTGACTCGATCTACGCTGACACTCACGCTCAGACCGACACAGAGTAAGTTCAGCAGCTCATTTCCCATCAGCACTTTGCTAACGAAAGGTCAAGCAATCATACGACAATTCAGCGTTTTTAATGTGTGAGCCGCAACGTTTCTCAGAGCTCACGACTGTCCTAAATGTCACCAATCTTCTGTTGGTTCAGTCTCGTAGTGGTTGACCTGCACAGCTTTATTTGAATTGTGACTTTGAACCGATTGGCTCTGCTGTAATGAGCTTCTTCTCAGTGACTGAAGACATGCTTGTTTAGTCCACGGGCTGTTTGGATTGTTGTCTGGGAGCCGACCTGCTGAGTGTGGAGAACTAATGGAGACGCTAATGACTCCACTGAATCAGAGTGCCTCAGTGGCTGCAGGTTCAAAGGGTGAATGGACTATTTCTGGCAGAAATAATGTGGTAATATGGTGATCTGAGGAGAGGCGAGGAAAATAAGTGTGTAACTGGCCTTCTTCCCTCTTTCTTCTGCAACCTGCAAACTCATTCTAATTCTCCTCAAAGGTGTTAACCATCTGCCGTGATGCAGCAGGTCATTTATTCATAGTTACACTCATTTATGTTCTGCCAAGACGTATTAAATGCTGAATGTTCCCTTTTTGTCACATCACTGAATGACTCGACTCGACCCGACAAAAGAGAAGAAAAGAAAAAACATCTCAAACTGCCTCATACCTTTCTTTAGGTGATGAATAAATATTGAATAAATCGTATGGTTTCCCACATCAGCTGAGCTGGCCTTGGCTCTGATAAGCCTCATTACGCCCCTCAGTGAAAAAACAGTCGCTGATTTTCTTTGTGAAGGCCTGACTGGCAGGCTAATGGCCCTGCTGGCTAATTGTTGCTCATAAACTTCTTCTCAGAGATTGAACATCATAAGTTCCTCATGTCAAGCAAGTCACAGTAATTGCAATAAAACAAGATGGATCATGTAAAAAACAAGTGTGCTGCACTGGTAGAAAGAAGTTTAGACGTGAAATAAATAAGATAAACTTCCATTTCATAAAAGAAATGCAGCTCATGGTTCTTTAAATTAAGAGGAAAAAAATGTAAAAGAAAGATTTTACAGTTAAAAATGATAACGACGAACGGTGTGTTACGTGTACATCTGACAGATAATCACATGACATTGCGTCTGTAGCTTACGTTTCCTTATAACCAGTGTCATTTTAAACCAGACTATGATGTCTGTGTGAATGACCAGACTATGAAAATGACTTGTGGCACATAGTTGTTCAGGATGTTGGTTTCATACCTTCTGAACTCTTTAAAATACTTTGTAAGTTATGTTGAAACATGTTCTTTTCGACAGGATCTGCCTCTTGTACTTTTTGGAGAAAAGAGATACTTACAATAAGCGATACACTAGCAAGGACCACAATATGAAATAGAAGCGTTTGACAGATTTATTAAAGGAAAACATGATTAAGATGCGTAGAGAGGAGGTTGGGGTGGATGGTTGGGTCAAAAAACACATGACTTTTACCTAAGACTGTTGTACAATGTGAAATTTGAATATAAGTTGCGTAACACTATGTAAAGTAGCCTCGTGATGTCACATACTGTATGTACCGAAGCCTACTTACGTAAAATCAACTTAATAATGTACAAAGCACTAACGGCCATGTCCAGAGTTATTTTCCTTCCTCCTTTCATGTGAACGAGGCAGAGAGCGAGGCTGGGCCGGGCCCCATGGATGAGGAAGCAGCTTAAGAACAAAGCTGAAGTTTGCGGTTCTGGTCGTGTGATATTCTCAAAAGTGAATTCGAAAATAATAGCACACTGCTAACGACTCCAACATTTTCAACAAAAAGATGCAACAAGACATTCAGGAAACGGTGAAAGGTAAAAAGAGAAATATTTTAATATTTAATATTTTACCAATATTAAAATACACCAGTTATTAAGATTTTAATATTGGTAAAATCCACCTGTTTTTAGTTTGGATGTGCAGGGTGTAGTGTATTAAGCAGCAGTGAAAGAAGTATTCAGGTCCTAGACGTACTAATACCACACAAGAAGTGTAAACTTTAAAGTCTTCCATAAGTTAACTTATTATCATTAAAACAAAACAAAATCACAAATCTCTGAGAATTAACACTTGGGGAAGCTTGTTTACAGCTGATTCTCTGTGTGTATTTGTGTATCAAGCTAAACATTAAAACTACATTAAAGACAAAGATGTTTTGTTTTGCATTGTTGCCTTTCTTCTGATAATGTTCGTCAGATAATTTACTTCAATGACTTTAACGACTACTACTTTAAATGCTGCAGATTCACTCACACATGTTGTTCTCCACCCGACGCAGACATTAAAGAGTTAAAGACCATAAAGCACTCGAATTGGAGCATTTATGTTCATTCCCTCACGAATAGGATGCGGTGACAAAGCCCGAACAGATTAAAGACCAGCTTTTTCTCGCAGCCTGTTTAATGCATTCTGTCTTTTCATATTTTCATCGTGTTGCATATCAGATGGTCACTCACACGGAAAGTAAAGAAGGGACACTAGAATCTGTTCCTGGTTGTTATTGAGTCGACGTCCTCCATCCTCCTCCTTGTTGAGTTGTTGCTGGTGTGTTTCATGGAGGCAGTTCAGCATTCAGCGTCTGCCCTTAGAGGTAGAGGAGGCTTCAAACAGCACTTTGATTACATTTTAGAAACAGAACTCTCAGACTGAGAGGTACTCATACTACTCGTGTTCTGAGTAACTGCTTCAGATTTAGTTGTATATTTAATTTATTTCGATTCAAACTCCTTAAATCTCTGATTAGGAAAAGTTTTGAACATCTTCATCTCCTCCCGGTAGATTAAAGGGGCACTGTGGTTGTTTTCTGTGAACTCTGCAGATTGAAACAAGCTGAACGGAAGAGACACATTGCAGTTTTATTACAGTGAGTCCTTTACCTCATCATGCAGTATATCTTCCATCTAACCAGCCATGATAGTTTGCAGGGAGATGGCAGCAGGCCCCGTCGCCACGAAACGATGCTGGCATTGTACGAAACCACGGACACGGTACGTCTTTTGCATTCGGTCAGAGAAGGTGACGTAGTATACCGAGCGACCGTTACTGAAAGTTAGGAGGTATAAGAAGAGAGAACGTTCACTGAGGGTGGTCGTCGATGGGACAGACAAACACGGGACTTTCACCCAGGAGACCACTGTTTGTGTCCCGTGTGAAACAAGTCAGCACTGGTCCGCTGAGGACGGTTACGGATGTCATGTTATTATTTCAACACAAACGGGCTCTTTTTTCACAACATTTACCGCGCGGCATTGTACGTTTCTGTAAGCGTGATAGGAGGCTGATATAAAACGTAGTTATGAAACATATCTTTGGTTCAGAAATGTCAAAACTGCAGAAGAAATGTAATTGTTTTCTGAGCACTGGGTTGTGTCTGCAGCTGGAGATTTGTATCAATTATTACACCAAAGCTTATAATTATCTTCCATTTCAGTTTCTTCCTCGGCTCATTAGCCAGTCCGAGATGACTGAGAGCGAGTTTGTTTGTTGCTGTGCTGACAGATGTTTCCAGCTGCAACACTGTCATGTTGGCAGAATGTCAACAGTTTATAATTAAAACTCTGAAATCGACATTTTTTTGATCTCCTGCTAGAAAGATTACAATGGAACGCCACTCAAACTCAGATCCTAAACTCAGCATGAAGACATAAGAAGAAGAAGAAGAAGAAGAAGAAGAAAGACTCCAGAAGGAATGGTAAAAAAAATCCAAAGAAACAGAAAAATCCCTTTTTGAAGACGTGGGCCATGAACTGCCCTCAGCATCACAGTTCAGCACCAGAGCATCATGAACCCGACTTCATCTGCAGCCGCCTGTCAGTACAGAGAAGTTGTTGTGTGTTTGGAAATGGGAACCTTGTTATGTTTGATTCAGCGTAATTTAACAACATTTATCCACGGAGAAGTGTTTGAGCTCTGAACACCAGAGATCAACATGGAGAGCTTTTTTGTATGTTCGCAGCTGCAGGGTAGACACACACACACACACACACACACACACACACACATCCAGCTGATACTGAACTCAAATGGAATGAAGAAAACTATGAATAGAAGTGAAGAGAGAGGGAATCTTTGGTGTGCATTGGGAGGATGAGGACTGCAGTTGTGTCTTTGCTGCTTTCCTCAGACCAACTCTGCTTCACCCAGACTGCTACATTGAGGGACCAAAATTCTGATCAAAGATGCTGTCAAAATGAAATAATAATTACTTGCAGCACGTGGAAACAACCTCATTACCACGGCTCATCTCTTTGTTTCTGTTTGTGCAGAGCGTAATGTGCACAGCATCCGCTGGAGCAGAGTGGATTTATTTAACGGGGAATATAAGTTCAGGGGTGCTCGTGCATCCGGGAGGGCGACATGAAGAAGAAGCGCACTTCAACATCTGTTCCCACCACGGTCATCATCTTTGATTAAATCAGTGAAGCAGGTAACGCCGGTCTTGTCGGTGAGTCTCCTGAACCTTCAGTCTGACTCTGTGGCTTTTCTCCGCCGTCATTAACAACCCGGCTGCAGCTCTGTTCTGCTCTCTGAGCTGCAGGCAAAGTCAGCCGCGAAAGAAGCAGGACAATTACACACGTAATGAACGCTGCCGAGAGGAGGGATTCAAACCTCAACTGAGCCAGGTGCACTGCTGAGTGAGAGGGAGTCAAATGTGCTTTATTCAGAAGCAGAAGCTTGTGTTGGCTGCAGAGAGAGAGCTGGCTTATAGCTCCAGCTCTCTCTGATGACCTTATTTTCTCTAAACTGTAATTCAGAGGTCTCGAGTTAAGCGGCCTTTTGATCTAAATGACGTTATTAATCACAGTGTTGACACCTTCATGCCAATACATCTCAGGTGCAGAACACATTTGTGTATGTATGAAAGGTATGCAAGCACCCTATGAACTGTCACTCACAGCTACCACCTGCACACCTGTTCCTCTTTCCCTCATTAAGATACACAGCAACAATAGCAGCAACTTAGTTGCCTCAAGTCAGCTGTAAGTCATCCTTTTGACCTGAGTAAAGACGCTTCCTTATCTGTCTTCAGCTGCTTTATTGTGTTTCTTTGTAGGTATTCTAAGTGACAACAAATTTGTAGAATAATACGTTTCTTAGAAGTGCTTTGCTCAAATCATCCACACACAGACGACTCAAACCTTTTTGGTGTATGTGTGTGCATGTGTCGTGGACACATTTGACCAAGTAGGAGCGCAGACTTTGCAACCAGCATGTTCGGGGATAGAAGGTCACCCAACTTGATGAGGAGACACTGTGACTTTGTATGAGTGGTGACATTTTAACACTGTGTTCCTGATTTAATTAACCTCGAGGCAGCAACAAGTGTCTCTGCATTTAGGAGCTGAACTCTGTCAGTCAGCACTTCGTTTTAATATAATGCTTATCATGAAAATGTGCTGTTCCTCACAACACTAAGAGCTTTGTTGAAAAATTGTTTCAAATTTATTTTCGGTAGTCAGAGAGAGAGAGAGAGAGAGAATAACCAGATGTACTTCACAATGATCCATAGTTATGTAACTATTACTTTGATAACTAGAACAAAGAAATGCAGAAGACATGGAACTTCAACTGCTATAAAACAAGGAAAACCCCTGTTTTCACAAAATGGCAAATAAAACTAACTTCTAAAGATCAAACCCAGCATCAAATAAATATCTGAACCTCTGATCCTACTATTTAGTTGGGCATGCTTGTTTTTGATGACTCAATATCATGAGTGCTGCTCGTATGCCGGATGAAAGACACTCGTAGCCTCCGTGGGACAACACGGGTCACGAAATGTGGGCGTTAAACCACTGAAGCCTGAAGGCGAAAGATTTAAATAGAAGCTCGTCGAAGACACACAAATACAAACACACAGAAGTATTTTAGTATACATTTACTTTTTGTTTTAGAGTCAGAGTTCAGTTATCGATTAAACAAATTATTTTGATCTATTCACCAATCGATGGGGTTGAATTGTCCTCTGTTGGCTTCCCTCTACCGCAGAGTAACACAGTAATCTGCCATCATGAAACAATGAAAACACAAAGGAGGAAGAGCAGAAGAAGAAGAGGTCACGTTTCTCCTCTGGCCATGCTCCTGTCACCACATGGTTACTATGGAAACCGACCCGGCCAATCACTGAGGTCCAACTGACGATGAAACGGATCAGAGTCATCCACAAAGTCTCCGAACGGGAAAGATGAAACTTTCACTTGGAAGGAAATAGAAATGAGCTCTGAGGTATTCCCTCGGGTTTGGCCGTGGGACACGATAGCGTCTGTCTGTCAGGTGTCGTGTTCCTATCAGCAAACATCCAGCCGGCAGGAATGAGCCCGCTGTCACAGAGACCAGACCCACATCAGACGGTTCTGAGGTACTCAAGTCAGATTCAAGTCACAGTTTTCAGATTTTACATTTGTTCTCTGACAAATCTGTGTTGACTTACTTTACCATACCTTTTTTTTCGTAACTAACAGACTTAATCTAACCGAAGCCAAGTAGTTTTCTCCATTAACAACCATTTTATACCTTATTTTTAATATGGCAGGTGCACTTTTAGCGTCACACGTAAATCCTCTCCTAATAAAAAAAAAGATACTGTGAGAATAAAGCCAGCTGAGCCTGAAATATCAGAAATAACACTTCAGTGGGAGTTCAAATATTTTAATCATATCTAATTATGTGTGAGGGAAAGAAAACATCACTTACTTAGAGATTAAAGGACAATGAATTCACAGACACGCTCAGCTGTCCATCAGCAGCTAATAGCTGCGATCGCTTTAGTCCGACTGGAAACGTTGTGCTGAATGTCTGCCTCCTGAAGTTTTGGCAGAGTTCTCAGCTTCTCTTTTTAAAACACAGTTGACTCTCCACCTGCAGATGGTTCATCATTAAAATGTTGTGCACGTGGGTGTAAAACCTGCCAGTAATTCGCACAGCATGCAGGCTCAGCTGGGACTGTTCTCAACCCAAATCATAGGTTTAAATACAGACTACTGCAGGAGACACGCATTCCAGCAGAAAAACATCAACATGCTGATGTGTACAATGTGTACCATGTTCAGCCATTGTTTCACTGACTGGATGTGCTGTTCTGTTCAGCTTTGAAACCGCAGCACTTTGTGTTTTTAATCTCACATGGTAAGCTCTTTTTGAAAGTGGTTTTGTGAAAACAGGAGACAGAGTTTTACGCATGAGCTCATTATGAGTTGATGACTTTACAGCAACATGCCTCTGGCTGCCTTTGGGCAGACAGCCGGTCTGGGATATGTTACCGTCCTCCTGTTCTCCAGAGCTACAGACTCTGTTTCATTTATCGTAGCTCATAAAGGATTAACAGCTTCGGACAACACAAGTTCCCAAAATGCATTGAATATTGATTGGTGATCTTTTGTTCAGGATTTTGTTCTTATTGTTCAGCGTTACGGTGACACAGAGCCATGATGACAGCGAAGTGTCTCTCTGGAGATTATGAAATGAGTTCGAAGAGCTTCTCTTTTATCAGAGCTCACTGCTCATCTCGTCTGTTTAGCTGAAGAACGTCCTTCAGCTCCAACAAGTTCCAGTCAAGTCCGAATAAATCCGACTCCCATCGGACAGAAACACCTCCTGTTGTTGTTGTTGTTGTTGTTGTTGCAGCGGTGAAATGACCTTGGACTTGCTGTGTTTGGGAGAGTTTGAAACAAAGCCGTCTGTCGCTTGTGAGGATTTTTTGTCTTTATCAGCATTCAGCTGCAGCAGATCAAGAGTCCTCAGAGAGCCAGGCAACCACAGTTGTAAGGGGTTTGTTTGGAGCTTTTCTCTTGAAGAGCAAAGCTGCAGGTTTATTGTTTGGTGTCTGACTAACACAGTTGCTTCATTAGCTGTATCCCTAATGACTTTACTATCTGGTTAACAAGTAATTAGAGGCAGGTGTGTCTGCAGCATCGAACAGTAGTTGTTGTAAAGCTCTGTCGTTGTCCGTGGTGCTGAAGTACGATGAAGCGGTGTGACTTACTTATTGCTTTCAACCTTATTGATAATACACCAGGAGTGATAGTGATGAACACTTAATTGACAGTGTTAACAAGTTGATTTCAATTCATTATCATGTTTAAACCTGTGACAGCAATTTAATCTCATTTAAATCTTATTTGTGTTTGACACAATGTCATGACGACAAGTTGTTTCTTCTGAACAGCGCACGACATCTCTGTGGCTGCAGAGAGAGAGATGCCGACAGTAAAAGTGATTTACTTTGATGAAATGAAAGGGGTTCTGAGTTGCCATTAATTACCCCCAATTACATTGTTAATGGGCTCCTATTAATGCAGCCTCGGCACTACAGGAGTGGCAGCTTTCACCCAGCTGTCACTCAGCCTGGACGAGGTCGGTGGTTGATGGTCGCTACTGCTTCGGGTCACAGGTCCATTAAATGACTCGGCTTCAGCTTTCAAGTGATTTAAATGTGATTTATAGCTGCAGGACGCAGTCTGTGTGTCTTCGTTAGCATAAGAATATCAATTTGCATAAGAGTTGAACACCAAATTCACATTGTGACCTGTTGATGCCTGAGAACAACAACAATTAAAGAAACGGTTAGAAACGGATGAACAGAGAAGTTAAACGTCTCTCTCAGTGAGCGTGATGCTGCTTTAGTGCCCGAGGCAACTGTTTGCTTGTTGAGATCTTATCTTTTTCATTTCATTTCTACCGTTATAATTTCTTTTAAATGGTTCACGCCGTATTTCTAATGTCTTTTTATGCATTATGTAGAGAACATTAAACCGGGTATGAAATGTGTGGCTCATTTATCATTTGCTTCATGTTCAAATATGTTACAATTTAATTGTTTTCCATTTCTAAATGTGAAACAACTTTTTCACTCATGAATTATTATCTATTCATAAGCTCTGTGATGCTTGCTTTTACTTTCATGTTTAAATTATTTTTCTTTTTATAGTTTATTTCACTGAACTGCATCGCCTTAAAATCCTTAAACACAGTGAGGGAAATCCACTTTGATCATATATTCCTGAAAAGCTGATGTCTTTGTGTGAGTATGCAGCCTTCATCCTTCTTCCTCTTCCTCTACCTCAGGTCACTGAGAGACTTCCAGTCATCAAACAGCTCTGTCCTCTGAACTACTCCTGAGAGAAGTGAACATAAACGTATTCGGTGAGGAGGATTTCCCTTTAACGCCATTAAAGCAGATGATTGAAGCGGGTCGGATTTAATGACTGAACGCATGAAGAGCCGGTTGTGCCGGTTGTGCCGATGTTTCGGTTTAGTGGCGTGAATTATTATTGTCACTGCTTCATTAACATTTTAATTATTAAAGTTTTCAATTTGTTTGCAATGTGTGAACTGAGTTTATTAAGCTCAAAGCAGAAAGATGAATTCCTTTGGATGAATTGTTTGTCATTCAAATGAAATCAGAGGAGAAACTCAAACCTGGTCCTTAATATCTCAGACACTCATTAAATTCAAATCAAAACTTTGACCATGCTGATTTCTTATGTTCTTACAGACATTATTGAAAGCCACTTGAACTATACGATGTTAATTCTTTACTTGTTTCAAATGATTTTTCCCCTATTTTTGACGAGTGACACGTTTTTGCGCGTTTGATGCGGATTAACACCGATGATATGATGGAAAGTCATGTTCACATCAAATTAATGAAATGGGAATTCTTTTTTGATCTCCTCCAAAATTCAAGACTGCTGAGGACGCTTGAGGAAATGATGCATAACCACCTGATTGAAGTGTTTTTAAGGACGTATTCGCCCTGGGAGCACTTCTACTTCATGTCAAGACACAGAGTCATGCTGGTTCTTGATTGGCCAAGACAGAGATTACATTAATCAAAGGATTTTTTCACTCAAACCTGCATAAAACACTTAAAACACTTAAAACACTTAAACATTTAAACACTTAAAATCACCTTCTAAAGTTGATCATGCAGACATATAAGTAAACAGTCATTTTACACAAGCAGCCAACTCATTAGCATCCATGTGTTTGTGTCCGCAAGGTCAATATTTAAGGCCAATATTTCCCTGAACTCTGTTTTGGTCTCCACCAACTTGTTTTGGAATATTTCCTTCAAAAGTTCAGGAGTGAAATTGGTTTTATCCAAAGTGTTTAACATAAAAACAGAGTCTTGATGAATGATCAAAGGTTCATTATTATTTAATGTTTGCAAACAGAGAACACAAACACAACCACGTATTGCAGCGAACTGTGAAATGCTCTGGAGACGCAGAATCAAAACAAGGTATTTATACCGGCCGGCACAGAGGAGACAGATAACACACAGGAGACGAAGGCAGAAATGTTTAGTCCAACAAGAAGCAGTTGATTGCAGAAAGAACACGTCGGTCGCTTGTCCCGAATATGATAGAAAAGTGACCTTTGTACTAGAACAAATATGTCAATGTGTTCAGACATCCAGACGCCCGTACAAATGAATTTTCTAACAGCAACATATCTCACAGAAAATATAATGAGGACATGTTAAAACTTTTTTATCATTACAAACTCCTGACGGAAAAATCTAAGGACTTGTTCCTTCCACTTCCACCAAGACAGGAAGGAATCAGCAACTCAGATAGATATATGTCACTTAAATCTGGCTTTAGAAAGACTTCTGAACTATTTCAATCTTTGTCGCATCAAGACCTTCAGTGTTCAAACGTTTTGAGATACTGGAGAGCAAACTGTCAGCACGGTGTTTTGATGGCGCCGCAGACAGCAGAGAGACGAGTCTCCTCCACAGTCACTGGTTCTATTTCCACTGGGGCCGTCTGAACTCAGAGTCCGTGCACTCTCAGCACTGTGAGCTGCTGCAGATAAGAGCTGCATGTACATGTGATGACACCGAGGTGTTGATATCTGTCTCCGTCTGCTGCTTCTGTCTTCTCTTCACATGCTGCGTCATCTTGTTGGTGCAGAAAGAAGAAGAAGAAGAAAAACGTCTGCTACTGAAAAACTAATCCTGTCTGCCTGGCTGAGCCAAAACTTTGTGTCTGACGGCCTCCTGATAGAATCCAGTGGAGACCGGACTCTTCCAAAGGTTTATCAGCAGCAAACAGCAGCACAACTACACCACAATCTACAAAGGACACGATGACTGGAAGCAGCTTCTGGGAATGTCCATAACTCAGAACGACTGGCTGTCTCTCTCTCTCAGCATCTCTGCTTCTCTTTTCATTCTCCTCTCTTCAGTCCTGCAGCGTCCCGGCGTTATTCTCAGCTCCACAGTTAAACCTGTTAGCTTGCATCACACACAGCAAAAGGATTCCCACACTTTAATTCACGCTGCTGTGATTTCCTGGACTGTTGTGTTGCTCTGGCAGGTTTCAGCAAAACGGCGATTAGTGATGGAAACGTGGAGAAAACACAAACATCTCCACTTCCTGCCAACACGCCTCCACAGGCAACAGTGGGGTTTTTTTTAGATATTATAGGGGAAATTATGTGGAGAGAAAAATTACAATTTCTTTCCCACAGCAGATCCTCAGAGATCCTGGATGGAGGAGCATTTTCCTCAAGAGGCTCATAGTTATCTTCTGCTCTGAATACATTTACTGGAGACGGTGTTTAGCAGAAGGGTGGCAACAAATCCCTGAGCTGTTTCTTCACACTTGCTTATGCACTCGCTGTGCTAATCGGCTCCATTATTTGCCCTTGATGGAGACAACTGCACCCTCAGGCATGGAGGAGGAATGTTGGCATTGATCTGATATTGTGCCTCCTAGCAACGACCTGTGTCACAGCTACAATACAGCCAGTAGACATTCATGAGCTGAGAATAACAAAGCGCTGGAGGTTCTCTCATTGATCGTTTCTGTGGATGAGAGCATCAGCCGTGACTTTAAAATGGAGCTGGATGTCTCGGATGTTTTTTTCCTTTTAACCAAAAGATATTCATCCCTGCTACGTGCACAGCTGCAGAGTGTGGATAAGCTCATAATGCCAGCAAGTGACTCCCAAATAGTGTTTTACCCTTCAATTTAAGGTTGACACGCTGTTTGATACAGTAAGAACATTCTGATTGAAGCTTACAAAGGCTTCTTCATCACTGAGCACATCTTATTTTTCTTTGTGCGCGACTAACAAGCTAATCTGGATAGCTCATCATATTCAGACATTATATTCTCCCTTTAAATTATTGTTTTCTCTTGATTCGGTGTCACCAAACCTCTGCAGAGAATACTTCTCATTAAATAGGACATTAACATTTGCATGTTTGTGAAGTCCACACGCTACTAAAAGAGTCTAAAAGCTACTAACATTGAATTCACCTAGCATTACACGTGAGAGCAACATCATGTTAGCTTAATGTTAACATACATATCACCTTCACATTATGTTACTACACAACTAAGCTAGCTGTTGTAACGTTAGCTGTTGTGACGTTAGCTAAAGTAGTATTTTTTCTATCAAACACTTTTTTAAAGCGTAAAGAAAACTCTGTTTTAGAACAAATACAACACACATATGGTTATAAAAATCCCGCCTTCAGAATTTGAATTTCTAGCAGTCTGCCCATGCGCAGACAGGAAAGCGTGTGGAAATTAAATTGTACATATTTCTTTCTCATCACTTTTACCTGAATGGAATTAACTCATTTTAAACGAGCGCAGTACATTTTAAGATCAATTAAAAAAGATACGTAGGATTCAATTACACATTAAAATCAATGAAATAAACTAGATTCAGAATAAGGGGTGCCGAATCATTTTTTTCAGCGTAGAAAGTTGTTGAACACTTTTAGTGAAGCAAACTTTGAAACTTCCAACGATGTTGATTTAGATGTTTAATTGAAAACAGACAGAATATGACTCTTCAAGCTCAGAGTTTCATCAATCAGGACTCAAAGGAAACCTGTGGATGAGACCTGTGGCTAATTCACTGATTCACCAAAGACTTTCAGCAAATGTGATTTTTAGACATTGAGAGATTTAAATTGGAACCATTTTGTAAATTGGTTTGATTCACAGAGTCAAATACTAAATATTCATGAAGCATATTGCTTGTTTTTTAAAGCAACAAGTTTGAAGCACAGACAATTACGTCAAACCTTTATTTCAGAATCCATACTGCTGGTAATACAGGAAGTTCCACTCCTGCATTTTATTGTAAACCAACTTTACCAACTTCTTTGAGAAACATGGAGGGACAGAAAGAGGAGGTAGTTGTTGAATGGACTTCACATTTACCCACAGGTGCTACTTTCTGCTCATTTGGTAATATTCCAGTTTCTAGAGATTTGGTAAATACTGTAGAGGTAAATGTCCTGATGATAAAGGAACTCATGTTGACAATCAGACATAAGCTGAGCTCATCAGGAGCAGCTGCTGGATCTCTCCTCCTTTCCTTAGATGTCCATGTATCTTCTGTCTCGCTGGCTCTTTGTCTTGCAGGATGCGGGTCCCGAGCTTCATGAGCAGAAGGCCCCGTGTGGTTCCTCCCTCATTTCACAACATCCTGTTTATACCTGTACTTTAGACCTTCAGACCTGTGAAGGGGAGGGAACAAGCAAATACCTTGATGAGGTGGAGCTCACTGTGTTTGACAGCAGGAGACACAGGGAGGAGTTTTCAGGCTCTACTGCATTCCTCACGTGTAGCTTCATGTGAGAGGCCGGGTGTGTTATCTGTCAATACAACGTGCAGTAAGAACAGTTATGACACTCAGCCTTCTTATATACAGTCCATGTGCTCAGCTCATAACAATTAGACTTTCAATGTTATTCACACTTTCAGAAACGTTGAAGAAAAAACTTTGCTTCATTGTTCAGTGTTGTCATCTTGTTTTCTGACTTCCTGGTGAAGAACTGGGGAGAACAAAACAAACGCATGAACAACTAGCTGTTATAAAAGGACAGACATGTGATGCTTCCTCCAGCCCTTCTGCTTCATCAGCTTTGGTTGGTGCATGTGCAGCCTCTTTCCAGCCTCCATTTCTGTGTTTACCTCAACAAGTCTCTCTTCCCATGAAGACAACACTGGCTCTACGTCAGCCTCTGAGGCCCAAGTCTGCTGAAATCAGCTACTGGATATTTGGATGGAGTGAAATGAAGCTTAATAAACCTTTTTTACATTTGTTATTTCCTATAATTAATACGTAGCTCTCTATGAATTGATCAGAAGAAGCAGTGGGGGATGTATGCTAACAGGAGTAGAAGTGATGGTTCATATTATTCTATTCACAAAGTGAACACACAGACTTACAGCGAACCATCCAGGGCCCTGTTTCAGAAAACAGGTTGAGTGAAAACTCTGAGTCAGTTAAAGATGGGTGTAACCAACATGGTGGTGCAGCGATAGAGCTGACAGCCTCCATTCACTGAACAACAGGAAGTACATGCTGATGATTCACTGTAAGCTGAGGCTGATTTGACTCTGTGTAGTATTTGAACATGAGGTCAAAACACACCGTTGAAAAGACGGACAAACCAAAACTCTGACGTCTCGTAAACGGTTGTTTCATTTCCTCGTTGGTTCATTCTGTATCAGTGTGTCTGACTCTGTGAGAGAGAGGAGACGGAGAGAAAGTCAGCGTTTGTTCAAGAAAACCTGCCACCGAGCAGCTTTAAAAGACAGAGACTGACTGACTCATGTTCTTCTGCTCTAAACATGAACTCTGTACTTTGTGGTGTTTCAGGAGGAAAACTGACTCAGTTATACTCTCATATTAGTTTCACATTTTCTCCATCAGCTTTGTATGAAACCCTGTAAATAAGACAAGAAGAAAAGACTTTGTTCATTCTTGAATCAAGAAATACTTTATTCATCATGTAAACCTTCAGTTTGTTCACATCCCATCAGTAAAGTCTGTTCAATGACTCTTGTTCAATGATTTCATCAACACATTCACTTCATCCTCACAATCTATTTGTTTGACCAGAATCTCAGTTCTGTAAAGAGAATAATGAATGATTCACTTATTGATTATGATTATAATAATTAGTTATATAATACATCATAGTACCTCTTTTGTACAACGATTAAGAAAACAACAAGAACAACATTTAATCTGTTGTAGAAAATAAACATAATTTCACTGAAAGGAATCTTTACAAAGAGTGCTGAGAACTAAATCTCTTTGATGAAAGAAGCTCTGGTGATTTCTCTCTTTAAGAGCCATGCAGTGGAAGAGAAGCAACAACTAACAAATGCATCAATACTAATATTTATCAAAGATTTAAACCTCAGAGCAGTTTACATTTTCATGAAGAGAAATATCAGTTCAGGTCAACAAAGATCATCATGAGCAGTGATAGCCTCCATGGCTAAACAGACACAGAAAGGAGCTCCACCTAAAGACACTCAAACATTTACACAACAATAATGAGAAGACGTCAAAGCACCGCCCACAATGTTTGATTGACAGCTGAAGAAACATCAGCAATTAAGAGACAATGATGGAGACAAAATGAGTTTCAGGATTAAAACACAGAAATGAATTTGCTGTTCCTTAAATCACTTCTGACTATTTTAGTTTACAGAACTCAGCAGTGTTTCCATAATCACCATGAATCAAAAGTCCAGCATAGAGAGGCTGAGTGAATGTGGTCTGGACTCTGTGGAGGAGAGTCATGGTTTCAGAGACGCTGTAGAAAGACAGAATACCTGCTCTGTGATCCAGGTACACTCCTACTCTGGAGGACTGAGGACCAGAGACGGGAGTTTTGATCTTGTTGTACCAAAATGCAAAACTGTTTTTGTCACAATCTAACGCCCAAGATTTGTCATTGAATCCAAATCCACATTCATCATCGCTCCCTGTTCTGATGATATTCTTGTATGCGACTGCTACATTAACTCCTCCTCTCCACTCCACCTCCCAGTAACAACGTCCAGTCAGACTCTCTCTACTCAGGACCTGACGATATGCAGTGAATCTGTCTGGGTGACTAGAATAAGACTGTTGTTTTCTCATTAATGTTGCTTTTCTGTTCCCCTCAGATAATAACAGATGTGTGTTTGCTGTGTTTGGATCCAGTGTGATTTCACTTGAATATCTTAAGAACTCAGCTCTGGTCTTGGGCTCTGCTTGTGAAGGTGACAGTAAAACGTCCACTTCAGTCACTGCCAGTGAGACGTTTGTCCACTTGTCTCTCAGAACGTCCTGTAGTTTATCTCTGACTTCTGACACAGCCGCCGTCACGTCCTCAAAGTAGCTCAGAGGACGGATGTGGATGGCAGACGAGTCTGTAGCTTCTCTGAGTGGTGACAGTGAGGGGTAGTTGTGTAGAAACTGGTTGTGATCCTCTGTGTGTGAGAGCAGCTTCAGCTCAGCGTCTTTCCTCTTCAGCTCAGAGATCTCCTGCTCCAGCTTCTCCTGAAGCTCTTTGACTCGACTCACTTCACTTTTCTGCTGGGATCTGACCTGCTGCTTCACATCGGAGCTTCTTTTCTCCATGAGACGGATCAGCTCGGTGAAGATCTTCTCGCTGTCCTTCACCGCTTCGTCGGCAGAGCGATTGACGGCCTCCACCTCCTGTTGAAGCAGCTTCACGTCTTTCTCTCTGTCCTGGATTCTCTGCTGGATGTTTAGTCGACTCACCTCCAGCTCTCTCTGCCTCTCAGTCCTTTCTGCTGCAGCTGAGACTGTGTCGTGGCCTTTGTGTTCCTCCACAGAGCAGAGGTAACAGATACACTGCTGATCAGTACGGCAGAACATCTTCATCACCTCATCGTGACGAGAGCAGATGTTCTCCTGGAGCTTCTTGGAGGGGTCCACCAGCTTGTGTTTCTCAAAGGCAGAGGATTCATAATGAGGCTGGAGGTGTTTCTCACAATAAGAGATCACACATTGCAGACAGGACTTGAAGGCTTTCCGTTTCCTCCCAGTGCAGACATCACAGGACACATCTTCAGGTCCAGCATAGCAGTGATCAGCAGGAGCAGCTTGGAGTCCAGTCTTCTTCAGCTCCTCCACTAAAACTGCTAACATGGTGTTTTTCAGCAGGACAGGCCTCGGTGTGAAGGTCTGCCTACACTGAGGGCAGCTGTGGAGTTTCTTCACATCCTCTTCATCCCAGAAGCTTTTAATACAGTTCATGCAGTAGCTGTGTCCACAGGGAGTAGCCACCGGATCCTTCAGTAGATCCAGACAGATGCAACAAGAGAAGGTTTCCCGATCCAGCTGAACTCCTTTCTGCGCCATTTCACCTCTCAGTAACAACGACTGTCTGAGTTTCACTTCACTAGAAGCGACTCTGCTTTGACTTCTGATCTGAACAACATGTGTTTGTTCAGTGAATGGAGGCTGTCAGCTCTATCGCTGCACCACCATGTTGGTTACACCCATCTTTAAAACTGTAGATCTGAAGGGGAGGGAACAAGGAGACATGTGGACAGAGTGGAGCCGGCTGTGTTTGAGAGCAGGAGGAAGAAGGAGGGCTTATCAAGCTGTGCTTCATTCCAGGAAGAGGAGCAGCGCTGTGAATGTGAACTTTGTTTCCTCATTCACAAACAGAGCCTCGGTTAAAACCTGCTCCACCTTTGAAAACATTTCATTTCTTTAGTTGTTCAATATTTCTTGTCTCCTCAGAGGAAGAGTTATAGACAAACATGAAGCCATCAAAAGACTAATTCTGTTCAGTTTTCTTTCACTGCTTAAAAACAGCTGGCTGACAAAAGAGTTATCAGATTAAACTAATATGAAACATTTAAATTGTCGTATAATACCTTTCTCTCATATTTAATGTTAAACTTTTAAACATTTCTTTCAAAACTTTTGAGAGAGTTATGTTTAAAAGTAAAAAATATGAGTGTTGAACACTCATATTTTTAAGTCTGTATTCTTGTGAAGAGAGAGGATGTGGCAACACGTAATGAGAGGCAACTCGTCAGGCTGCAGGTTCTAATGTCTGAGTATCTGTGTGTGTCAGGAGAGGGACGGACAGACGGTGTGATCGTGGATTAAGGCAGAGGGTTGGAAAGCATCAATTCAATCTGACATTGTGTCTCTAACTGAACAGAAAGAAGCCCAGGAAAAACAAAAACAACCAACACAAGAAATACATGAAAAATAATAAAATACAATACAAATCTGTAGTACCGGTGTTTTTCAAGACACCTTTCTGAGATAAAAAATAAGAGGACATGACATCTACAGCTTCAACTTGTTTGTTTCAGATTTCAGTCTGCACAACGTCACAGCACACGTAGTACATGTACAATGATTAGTTCTTACGTCTGGTGGATTTAACTTCACCACGACTGGTCCATTTGTACTTAAACGTACTTTATTTAGAACAGGTGGTCTCATTGAGACATGAGGTCTCATTCTCAAGAGAGACCTGGTTATGATAGACCACAACATACGCTTCATGCCTCGAATGACAAAGAGAAAGTATGTCCGTGTACCTGAAGCCCAGTGAGCTCAACACTCTTTACCTCACAGCCGACTCACAGTCGGCTCCGGCCCTCTTCCCACGTCGCCAACGGTCCATTCAGCTGAAGCAAAATAGAAAGAGTGTCACATCTTTCATTGACCATCACATCGTCAGCAGAAAAGCTTCCGATGACATGCAAACAATAATGCGTTTGTATCTTCTTCCTCTTCCTCCTCCTCTCTTTCTCTCTGGCCCTCTAACTGGTCGGCCCTGTCTTCTTAACATATGGGTTCCCATTTAACGAAACTGCTTTGTGAATTATGTTTTGGGGGGAAACATATTTTGTTGTGGATTACATTTGATTTTGACCAAAGTTTCAAATGTACTTTTGTTGTATTTTTCTTCCATTTTTGTCATTTTAACTAAACCTAACCAAGAACTTCAGTCGAGTTTTTTTGTTTTGTTTTGTTTGAATTTACAGCTTCAACCACGTGTTTCAAATTGTTAAAAACTGCGACCATCATCCAGGAGAAAAGGTTTCCCCTCAGGACGTAACTGAGAGTGCAGTTTAGATGTAATTCCGTTGGACAGGTTCGTTTTCGGGAAATTGACATTTGGCAAACAATCAATTAGTCTCATGACAACCTCCTCTCACCTGCTTTTCCTCCGTCTCAAGCGCCCTGCAGCATCGCACCCAACCTCATGTTTTACTGAGGGAAGAGCCTC
Organism: Melanostigma gelatinosum; assembly: GCF_949748355.1. NCBI lineage: Eukaryota > Metazoa > Chordata > Actinopteri > Perciformes > Zoarcidae > Melanostigma > Melanostigma gelatinosum. The sequence goes on along the minus strand of NC_136648.1, from coordinate 3,911,073 downwards.
TCCATATGCATGATATTGCAGAAGAAGAACCTGGGGAAAGCAGATAAAGAGGAATAAATAACACAGTGGATTTTCTTTTTATCTCACTTCAAAAGAAATTAGAGAGAAACATTGAGAACACTGACAGTGAAGAGGTTAATGGAGATTTTCCTCTCACTTTGAACTGCTTTCCTGGAGGCAGAGCTACCGAGGACATTTACGACTGTGTGGCTCTGTGACACACACACACACACACACACACACACACACACACACACACACAAATGGAGATTCAGACTATGAATCAGAGGTCAGTGGATTTCACGGTGAAATAGGTTCACTTAGCAAAGACGGGGGAAGTGGAGCGATGCTGAGCATTAAATTACCATTTATTAAGCAGTGAATTGAAACCATGAATTTAAAAGACTGGTTTCAAAACTCTCAGTTCAGTCAGGGTCAATTTAGTCTTTATTAATCCATTCACAAAATAAATATTCAAATGGGCAAATTGGATTGAAGTTCTGTAACATCCAATTCCTGTAGGAAAGTAATCTGAAGCACTAAAGAGTCGAACCAGCCTGGCTTTACTGCAGAGGTGTTGTCTTTCATGTCGTCCAATCAAAGTATTCGATTTTATAGATATTATGATTATCATCACACATCAAGGATCAATGGTTGAAACTTCAAGCTGCTGCTAGGAATTTTCATTTTGTGTTGATTTTGGCGGCCCCTGTGGACGATGGCAGAAGCGGATTCCCTCATTTCACAGCAGCAGTCCCACGCTGGAGTCTGAAATGGAGTTTCTGGTGAACCTGCGGATCTAAAATCATTTCGTCTGATTTTGCGGGGAATCAGACGGACGGATTGAAACAGCCTATTGTACCAACCTCGCTTCATAATATAAATCAGGCTACAAGTTACGGAGAAACCTGGAAGGAAGATTATTGCATTTTAGAGCAGCAGAATAAAAACATATTTTGGATCAAATTCTTAAAATGAAAAAAACATTGTAAAAATGTAATTCCATAAATATCCTGAAACATTGAAATGTCTTTGTGAAGTTGACCCGCTTCACAACATGAAAGAAACTAGACTTGAAGGGCCGTTATTGTCGCTGCATAACACTGAAGAGTTTGAAAATCAAATGAACACGGATGCCTTCGTCTGTAGTCCATCAACATACTAACTACAACTCATTTAATGCAAATTCTGCAAATGCACGCAACTTTACACTTGTGTAAACTGCTCATTGAGTCGTTGTCAGTCAAACAGCAATCTCGAGTTGTCGGGTGGTCTGAACGTGTGAATTCATAATGCTGTGAACACCACGTAAGAACGTCCCAGCAGCATGGAGCCGGCCACTCTGTGCTTTGTGCAGACGCAGCTAAGAGTCAGAGTCTCCCTTCTTCATTTGATGAGGCTTCTGGGTGAGTGGGCTGCGTGTGCACATGCAGCTCACTGTGGGGAGAGAAATCATCACGCAGGTTCTGGAGCAGCAGTCAGCAGAAGAGCCTGTCGGCCTGTAAGTCACGCTGAGGACTGTTTACACTCTGCCAGCTTTATCAAATGTTGAGATCAACTTCAATGAAAAAAGAAACTAATAGCATCCATGAAGAAATGATGTTAATAATGACTTTGTGTGACTCTGTGAAGCTTGAGAACGAACCTTCGTGGTTGGAGGCACGAGAAGTAATGACATGAGGAGAATATCTGAAAGAAATCTGCCGGAAATGAGCCTCTGTAGCACCAAAACCAATCATTGTGGGAATCGGTCATTTCACCCAAATATGAAAATCTAATCAAGTGTGCTTAAGGGTTTTTCATGTCATTTTTATTCTTTAATTTAAAATCACCAACAACTGATGAGGTCATTAAACTAGAGTCTAATGCAGTGTTATATGCGCAGTAATGTGCCGTTGTATAAGAACACACTAATGGCCCTGACTGACTGCAGTGTTGCCCTTTTTTTACTCATACACTCCGGCGATCAATACAACAGATTTGCTGCTGGAAAAGTACTCAACAGCTCACTTCATTTGATACCCTTCATGTGAATGGACGCTGTGTGTGTGTGTGTGTGTGTGTGTGTGTGTGTGTGTGTGTGTGTGTGTGTGTGTGTGTGTGTGTCCCACTGACTAGCTAATCGATGCCGCTCCGCACACAGCTCGTTAGAGGTTCACTTTGATAACCCCCAGCCCACGATGGTGGGACTGCGTTGTCGCAGAAGCTACAGTTCCTCCCCAGATCGACCGCTGTCAGCGCTGTTAACGCCGTTAGCTGCTAGCTGCCCGCTCACACATCTCTGCGTCCAGAGCAGTGAGCAGGCAATCCCAGCTCTATGGGCAGGCAATCACACCTCACATTTAATTGAAGAGCGCTTGCAGTGATTGGCTGAAAAGCGAAACCGTACAAATACCGAAACCCAGCCCGAATGAAGCATAATAACTGTGCAAAGCACTTGGATCTCAGGTGATATTGGTTCGATTTGATTTTCAGCGTCTGCTATCCAGAGTTACTTTTATTGGATGGCAACAGTTTCCTTATCTTTCTCAAGGACATGTCAGCAGTCTGGATACAGAGAGGTAGCAAGGGTGGGAACCGTGACTTGTTTTATGGCACAGCCATTGTAACCTACTCAGCCTGTCACCCTGTCACTGTCTTGCGTATTGTTTGAAGCACACGGCCATGATTTCGGCTGCACATACGCTATTCTCTATTGTAGAACAACAAAAGCCCGGTGGCTCGATTCCAGCTCCCATTGTCCTGATGGAGCGGACATCGGCTCAGCCTTATCATTCCCCGTGCAGCCAGTGACTGAGCAGATATTAGTTTGTTCTTATCAAGATGCTGAGGGGGGGGGGCGGCTCCTTGGTGAGGCAGCCAATGATGGTCCCCGCTGAAGGAGTGTCTGGGGCGACGCCGCGAGAGCCTCTCTGTGGAGGACCAGCAGCAGCAGCAACAGCTACCGTGTCATTTGAATTCAACATAAGATTCTTCTCGTCGCGTAAAGCTCGTGTACACAGAGTCTCTGACGTCAAACTCTGATTGTAATTCAAAAGTGGAACGGAAGCAGTCGGGTGATTGGAAAACGAGGCTGATGGTGGCAAGGTCACTGGATTGAGTGGGAAAGATCAGTGTGACCGACATGAATGACATGAATCCCTCCACAGACACAGAGACTGCAGCTACTGAAACGATTGAAATGATTTCAACTTGTTTCCAATGTATTATTGATCAGGTAGAGCCATTACATGGAAGGGTGAGATTGGATCCCAATGGAAACACAATTAGCTCCGTCACTTTCCAAGCAAATGGTTGATGTTATGAAATGGACATTGGTTTGAATGCACAGGGAAATAACATCCAAGTTTTATTTTTTTTGAAAAATTGGTTTGACCTTTTTGTTGGTTTTGTTAAATAAACACCATTAGTGCCAGGACCTTAGAAACAACTCTCTTTACTTTGTATTTGTTTTATGTGCGTTCCTCATCATCTGCTTTCTTGTGCCCTTTGATGTACAGATGTATCTACCAAAGACTGAACCTTCACTGAACTCAGGAGAGTTGAGCTCCAGAGTGAGCGGTTTTATTTAAGGCTACGTTCACCGAGTTCACTGCCTGCAGATAGTTTTTGTTTCATGTGCCCAGATTTTGAGGTATCCGCTTCCAAGGTTTCTGCTTCCTCGCCGCCGACAACAACAGCAGCACCCTGTCAGCACACCCATTTTCATTGGAACTACTTTCTACAAAGGAAATAGTCCCAACAGTTGTCTGAAATGTTGTGAGTACCACGAACACAATTCATCTATATTCCAAAACCTCGATGAATCAAACCAAAACTATCTGCATCACACAGAAAATATGCTTTTGTGATTTGGGGCGAACCACTAAAAGCTCAATTCTCTGTTGAGGGAATCCTGAAACCTGCTGGAGAACAAAAGCCTCTGAAACGTCTTTGCAGGCCGCAGGAGAGATATCTAATACATTTATCATGCATTCCTCTCAGAGCAGATGTCTTTCCTGTGGATGCGATGCACCGGACCAGTCAAATGCGTAATCAGATTCCAGAGAACAGCAGGTGGGAAAGTCTAAATGTTGCCAGTTTCTTCCACAGCAGAATAAACGAAACCCTTTTACCTCTGCCAAACGCTTTGCATCCGCCTTCTTACTCCGTGATATCGCTCATAAAAGAATCCATTTGCAAGGTTTAACCCAAACCAGCCATCAAAGATCTCCTCAGATTAATATCTCAGAGGAATACTGCTGCCTTTGTGAGCAGAATGTGTGGTTTTATTATGATGGTAGTTGTGATTTTGGACCTTTAGAAAATGTTGTTTGATGTTTGTCTGCAGCTTTTTTTGTGTTTGACTGCAATGAGCTCTTGATCTTAGATTGGTGGGTTGAATCACACAGGCCAGATAATCATGCTGTGAGTTCAAACACACAGAAGTCTAATATTTCCCTCAGTGAGCTTCAGTGTGTGTGTGTGTGTGTGTGTGTGTGATTGATTGATTGATTGATGGGTCGTGTTTGCAGCTCTGGAGAGCACAGCAGAAGCTCTCTATCAGTAGAATATGTTGCTATCAGAGGGCTGTGGTGCTGACTCATTTCCTCTCTGCTTCACTGTGCTAACAAGACCTGAAGCTGTACGTCCATCACAAGAGAACAACATCAAACACACAGCCTTCAACATCAAATCAAGGAGAAGTGAACAAAGTCGTAACGCACAACAATCGTAAACTGCTTTTCAGATCAGACTTGATGCAATCATGTGGGGCTGCTGCCAAGCAATGTGTTCATTATTAATTCATCTTTTGATGATTTAATCTATAAATGACTTGAGCCTTTGAGCAACTCTCCTTCTGATCTTGCACCCACACTACACTCGTTTGAATGCAACCTCAAGATACTTTAATTCAGTTTCACACTATAAATCACTTTTATTTCTATGCTGTTTTATGCGTTTCTTTCTGTTTTCATACCCCAGCTCTTCTCTTTATTGTCCTTCTGTTAATGTGTGCCTCACTTTTATTGTGTGAAGCACTTTGAACTCCATTTAGAGTAAATGCAACAGTTGTTTTGGCATTTTGCTTGGGGAATACTTGCTGATTCAATAAAACAGTATCTGACAGTATCAAAGTCCAGATATCGGGTGATTCAAGAGTTTTTCTACACGTCATGATAATAACAATAAACTTTCATATCTGTAACGTGAAAACTTGATCTGTTCCTGCTGTGGCCACTAAAGTGTCTGAATATATTCATGTGTGGAACCGCTGACACAGACGGGTTGGTCAGACAGTGATTTGTTAACTGTGCACAGAAATGCTCAACACCAACTGCTAAGAATGACGTTCTTCACAGATGGCAGACACTTCCAGAGCAAAATGAACACTAAAGGTACCGAATACAGTCTCTTTGTTTCCTCAGAAGTAGTGGTGAGCACTGAGTCTCTCTGGAGGGAATGTGGCATCTCTTCTAAGTGCAGGGTTGAGTTACAGTCAAGGTTTACTTTCCCCCCATTAGTCAGACCAGAGAGGCACTGCAGCTCACCAGAGGGCCGTGGAGCTGCTCAGGTTACACTCTGTGTGATATTAGTGGTGTCGGGGTTAGATCGCAGTTCACTGGATCTTCTTACAGCAAATCAGACCTCCTTATTGAATTCCATGACAACACTGAACTTCAACTTATATTCATTCCTGAATGTATTTCAAACTTTTACTGGACAGGTTTATTACGTGTTATGTTTGTTAATATCTTTACGCTGATCTTGTACTGACCTACAACGAGCTGAGAGAACAAGAGGTGACAAAGTCAAGTCTGACTCCTGAACAAGAGAAGAAGAAAGACAAAGGTCACACTGGTGCTGTTCCTTCTTCCAACTCTGATCCATCTGAGGGTTTTAGTGTTCCTCTTCGTGGGAAGACAATGATTCCCGTCACCATTCGGGGAATGTTTTTCCCGTCTCTGCTGCACGTCGCTGCCCTTCTGTTTGACATTTCTATTGGAAGTTGGCAGGCCGATCAGCTTCTCAGTGAAGTGAAGAATCAGAGCTGCTTCTCTCTAAATATCAGATAAGATCATCTGAGAGCAAAAACAGGGAGGACACACCTGCATTAATCATCACATATGCAGCGTGTGAGTATGAACTTTGGAAATAAGTAGCCGCAGTGTCTTACCTGCTGAAATATTAATAATATTGAGCCTCTACATGTGTCGAGATGTGTTTTGGACTGAGAGGGCTCAGGACTGACGGCAGTTAACAGGCTTCATTACAGACTTTTACCGTCTATTGTTTCTGCTTTATGATTTGCTTGCTTGCAGATTTAATTGATATTGTACACTCTTAGAAATGAAGGTGCTGACTAGACTCGTAAAAGGTTCTTCGGCTTGTCCTCATAGGAGAACTCTTTTTGGTTCTTGGTAGAACCTTTTTTAAAAGGTTCCACCCACAACCCTTTCACAGGGTTGTACCTATAGAACCCTACATTAAGGGCTATTCCTAGAACCATCTGTGAAAGGTTCCACCTATGAGAAGTTCCAATAAACATGAGAGGTTACAGAGAATCCTGCTATGATGTAATGGTTCCACCCAGAACCCTCTCTAGGGGTTCTATCCAGAAGCTCTCCACCTTCTTACGGTGCAAGGACCCACCCAGAGGGTTCTATCGAGAACCCTTTCATATTCCAAGGGTTTCATCTCGAACCTGCACAGGGTGTTCTACCAAGAACCCTCTTGCTTTCAACAATCCTTGAAGAACTCTTTTTTTCCAGAAAGGGTTCTTCAAAAGCAAATGGTTCTGTAGAACCTCAGCCCTTCAGGAAGAACCCGTTTGGAACCCTTGTTTCTTAGAGTGGGGTAAATCTACCGCAGAGCCATCATACTAAGGACAGACCTTTTCGCTCTGCTTTGATTTAACACAGGTTGTATTATTGCTTTGGCCAGGAACGGCCTGCAGACCCCCCACATGGAAGGTGTGGACTTCACTGAGCGATCAATGATACGTTGCGATTGAAAGGGCAGTTGTTGTTGTTCTCGCCTGATATGATTTAGGTTGAAAAGGTTACTGCATTTTCCAGGAATCAAACCTCGGCCTCCTGCATGGAAGCCGAGGTATATACTGAAACACTGCTATTGTTATTACAATAACAGGTGGAGTTAATGGGGGCCCCTGGAGACCTGTAACCATTATTATTTCCCACTTCTGAGTTGGATCATCACAATAAACCCCATTCTGACCTTCACAGCATCATTTGTTTGTCTTTTAGGATGTCAGACATTCTGGTTTGTCACAGTCACCATCAACATTCATGCCTCCGCTCATCCTCTTATTCATATCTCTAAACTCGGCTGAAGAATATTCATCCCAATAAGTGATGTATGAGCAGTTTCACGAGTCTCATTTCCCGTCATAGTGAGCTTCACCTGCAGACAAATGATGGCAAGCAGTGGAGCTGCAAGCAGCCCTCATGTTGACCAGTGATTTGTTTTGGAAAACTTACAATTGATGATGAGATCGCCGAAGGTTTCATATATCAACATTGTCCTCTCTGAATATTTCTGTCACAGCAGCTCATTCAAATTCTACACTTGTATTTACTGTGTTGTGAGGCAATAATAACTGTTATTGCTTCCCCGCTGCCTGCAGAGCTGGAGCCTCTTTTTCCTTTATTTTATAACAAACTTCTGCTGCTATTCAAAACAAATTAAAAGCAGTAGTTGTTACTCATGAATCACTTCATGATCTTTCATCCAGCATCATCAGCTATTTGTTTTCCTCAAAAGAGCCAGTTTGCGTTTGAAATGCATTACAATTCAGATACCACACCTATCAAGCGTTCAATACCATTTCTTGGGTCTTCTTTAGGAAGGTAAAGTAAATGTTGTACCACCCAACTGAAAGTCGTGGGACATGATTTCGGTATTTTTGGGGAAGTTAATTGCTTTTATAAGGAAGCCGACAGAAGTAATGAAAGGGAGTGAGGAGAGGGAGAGATTGGGAATGACGTGATAATTTCAACTGGGGACTTTGTGATTGATGGTCACACTGAAACTCTTTGGAACTTCAAATATTTGATAAATCAACTGGCTGAAAGCATTGGACAGAAATACTGGAGGAAAATATATCCTATTCGATAAAAAGCTGTGAAAGATCTTTGAATGAGCGGGCCTGTTGAATGAGGACAGTTGTGAACTTTTGATTTTGTTCACAGTTTCTGTTCAATCACTGCTTCTTTCATCTCCTGTTCCAAACCATCAGCTGCCGTCTTGTGAATGACAAACAGCAAATATTTAGGGCAAATGTGACATGCGGAGCTGGGGCTTCACAAAATTGCAGGCTGAGAGGAAAACCAAAGGGTGTACGTGGGTGAGAAAGCTGAGATGTCACAGGAAAAACATAGGAAACGTTGCTTACACCTCGGAGAAATAGGTGTTTTCATCAAATCAGGAAAAGAGCAGTCTGTTAAATAACAAAATAATATGTTTTTTATCCACAGAAAATACCATTTGTTGCTTTACTGGCATTTTTTTAAAACAACATACAGTATAGCTCATTAACTAAAAATGATCATGCAGGGTTAGGGCCCAGAGATTTACTCAACTGCAGTGAGTGAACGAGAGCATTTACTGAAGTGAGAACCTCTTATATATTCTTTTTTTTTCTTGCATTCACATTGATGGGTCTACAGTTTGAGTAAAATGTTATGTAAGCAGGGTTTTTTTTACCCGCAGCAACATTATATCAGCTTTTCTGCAATATGTATCTGCAAGAGAGTAAAAGGCACAATATTTACACAAGAAAAAGTAGAAATTCTGCCAAGATAGTCAAGTAAAGTCCTTAACACTATACATAACTACATAAGCAAATTAGCAAAAGGGATGCTTATTCCAGCCTGTATTTTTCTGGGTTATGAATGGAATGGGTTATGAATATATCATGAATTAAAATAAGTTTCTGTAATGTTGTTGAACAGGTGGGTGATGTAGTTTTTTTTTATCAAACATCACTCAAATATGAGTAATTAGTGGCAGCAAGAGATAATATGTCCGTCACCAGGTCATTATCAGCGTGTGGCCCGTGTCGGCCTGTAGAGGGCGCCCTGCAGCCTCTCATCCCACCGGAAGGAAGAAAAGGCCACATGTGACATTTAACAGGAAGTAAATAAACTGCCTTCCCGCGCAGTTGAATCGGCGCAACAAGACGTCCGCATTCATCAAAATGGACGAGCTTTATTTGGATAACATCGACGAATATGTCAACGACCAAGACAAGATCGTGAGTGCACTCTCGATGTGTGATCAGTTCTCTTTTGTTGTCGTTATTCTGGGTGAGATACGTTAACCCCGGTGCGATGAGCCGTTAAACTACCTGTTTACGGTTTGCGTCCTTTTGGCTGCTTTATTTATTTCTCATGGTTTGGTTTACAACTGTCTGCTGGTTTGGGTTCGTGGTGAATTCGGCGTATGAATGATTGAAACGTTTGATTCAATGTTACGTCAACCTGGTTTCAGCTCGTGCAGCTGTTTTTGAAATGATCGCGATAAACTCAGAATTAACGCTACGTTTAAGGGTCATTCTCACAAATGAAAAGCGAATTAGCCGCCATAGTTTGTTCGGCAGTTGTGAACAAACGATGACAGCCAGCAAAGTCATTGTCGTTTGTTTTTCTTCTCCCCGATGATTCACGTGGTATTTGGAATGTAAACACCGATGTTTTCATGTGTTTTCTGTCCAACAGGTGACTTATAAATGGCTGAGTCTCACTCTGGGAGTCCATGTCAACACAGCCAAACAGTGAGTGTTACTCCTCTTATAACTATGCATTAATGGTGATTCTGATTGATAAACATCCATTTGTATATTCGCTAACTGGAACTACAATCACTGCATCACCCTATAACTAGTTCATTTATCTGGGCTTCATGTTTTATTCACAGTAGTGTTCTTAGTAAAGATACAAACATTGAGGACTTATTTCCTGTAAAACCCTTTCATACAAAGTATTTAACAAACCAGGGCAACTTTCTTTAGAGCTTCAGTTGAGCTTAGAAAATATCTTCTTTGTTTCCTCTGCGTTTTAGTCTAAAATGATCAAGAAAATAAATCGTAAAACAATCAGTAAACACGGCTAGACTGGATCAGTTCCTCAGTGATTACATAATGTTACAGATGGAGATGCATTTTGGTCAATATGAAAGAACAAGGCCGTGCTTCTACATCCCCATCAACACAGCGTTATCCATACTTCTTTGAAATACAGTGTGATGTCACTTATCATGAAAGTCAGAGTTACTGGATAAAACAATGTGTCTTGTGTCAGAATGCTCTTCCATTATTTGGATCACAAGAGGAAGGAAAGTTCAGCTCAGCTCCACGCCACGTATCTCGTGTCGGGCAAGTTTGTGGACAACGGCCAGACGGTGAGAAATACACCAAATGAATAAGACTTGTTTTGGCTTGATTTGCATATTTCTTTGCTTTTGTGTTGCTGATGTTGTGCTTGCTTTTAGAGTCACAAGGTGTCAGTTATCAAAGAGGACCAGTTGGAAGGTTGGTGAACATGTTTCCCAGTATTGTGCAGAATGTTTGGGCTGGCTGCAAACTAACACTGTTTTTGGAAATTGCTTCAGTGTTTTTTTAAGGTGATATCTGTTGTAGCAGAGGCAGAGCTGTCTAACTTCTGGTGTTTTTGTCTTTTGCAGATTTCAAATCCAAGATGAGCTTGATCGTCAGTGTCCATGTCTACAGTGTGCAGAAAGCTTTGCTGAAGGACAGCGGTCCTCTCTACAGCGTCGACTATGACGCTGTGAAAGACAACCTGAAGAACTGCAGCAGGTATGATGATTTGGTGACAACAGTTCCCAAAAATATAGTCAAAATGTTCAGATATGCCCCGGAACGTCCGCTTCTTCCATCCAGTTTCTACCTTTTTATTTTTTACCGAGCTCAGGGAACTAGAGAGAGAGAACGATCTGTTGAATTGTAGAACTGTCGTTCTTCAGGAAGGTGTCGAGTCGATCCGTCTTCTCTGTTTGCAGGTACAGTGCGATCCGCTGTGCCGGTGCAGTGCCCATGTCTCCTGTGGAGCTGCAGCAGACGAGAGAGATCCAGCGATCTCCGACACCAGAGCCCGAAAACAGAAAACCTGGCGTGAATGGAGAGGCCAGTCGGGCTTCTAAGCCTTCCGCCAAGCCGCAGAAAGGCATCATGGGAATGTTTGCCAATAAGTCTGCTCCTAAGAACCAGGATAGCGGCAAAGACGTTAAGGCGGAGCAGGAGGAGGAGACGCCTGTGGTACGGCTTTGTAGTCTTTTGTGTGATTAACTGCTATTTACAAAGTAATAAACTACAGTATCGGAGTAAACGCTGTAGCTTTTCTTTGTGACTGTTTGGTATTGTTAGGTCGATGTCCCCAAAAGTAAACCAGAAGAAAAAGCCAATCCTCTGATGACCTTCTTTGGGAGTCAAGCAGCAAGTGAGTAATATTGTCTTGTGAAAGACTTTAGATTTAGACTTTAGACCCCAAGATGAACCCCATATATATATATATATATATATATATATATATATATATATATATATATATATAACACCTGATTTTCTCTAGATAAAGCAGAAAAAACTGTGAAGCAGGAGGAAGCAGCTCAGTCATCAACCTCAGCAGAGCAACGACGTCAGACTTCAAAGCTTGAAGAAAAGCGAGCTGCTGCTGCTGCTGCTGCTGTGGAGCTGCCTGAAGACGCCAAGAAAGACTCCAGGAGGTGTGTGTTTCATTATAACACTTATGTGGGGAACAAATGCCGTCATTCAAACTAAATTAATGATTTTTACTCAAAACTTTAGACAGAAACACAGACGAGATCAAGATTCTTCTTGAGTTTTAAAAGCTTTTGAATTGAAAGGCTGTTCATTGAGTGATGATGGACTGAAATAAAGCTATGGATGTATTTGAACAAACGTCTTCCTCTTGTTGAAGCAAAACCAAGCGACTCGTGGATTCTGACAGCGAAGAGGAGAAAATGGACAAGAAAAAGAGACGGCGGATTAAGAAGCCTGAACCAGACAGCAGCGATGAAGACGGTGAGCTGTTTACCAAACGGGTTTTATCTATTTTGAAATCTTGAAAGAGAAGAACTTAAAAAAAACATCGTAAATGGCTTTGATCGTTTGTCACAAGGAAGGAATACATAACTGTTTTGTTGGTACGCATTTAATGTAGTTGTACTGTCTTTCATATAGTTTTATACTCTTATAAGAATGTCCCTGGTTAAAGTTTGGAGAATTACGGCCTAGTTTATCTTCATGGTAAAGCCAGAATCCTGATAAAGGGGGAGTTTCAGAAGCCCTTTAAAGAGTAATGCTAGAAGGCTAATACTTGTTCACGTCTTCAGTCATTCCAGATTCTCCTCAGCGGATGGAAACGAGAGAACCGTCACCAAGTCCGAAGAAGAAGGTCCAGCCTGTTTCTCATTCACATGTAAGGGGTTAAACCTGGTGATCAGACATTGATGAAATGTTCTTTATGTATTTAACACTGAATAACATTCTTATTTCTTCAGCAGGGGAACTCTGAAATGAAGACGAGGAAGAGGAGACGAGTCCTGAAATCTCGGACGTTTTTAGATGATGAAGGATGCATCGGTATGAAATGCTGTCAGAGGATGAGCGTTTGATGAATATATACTGACTGCAATTCATTTTTCCAAACCACTAAACAATATGTCGTAATACTGACACTTATTCCATGACCGATGTGTCCTCAGAAATATGATACTAAGCCTTCTAATATTAAGATTTTGTTGACATTGTGTAAGAAAGACGTTGATGAAATGTTGTGCTGAAACTAATGATTCTCCATCAGCGAACAATTCTTTATTATCATTTAATCTGCCAAATGTTTTCTTCAGTAATCTGCTATAAAACATAAGGAAAGTTGTGACAAACGACCAAAACCCAAAGACATTTAGTTTATTATTATTATTATTATTATTATTATTATTATGGAGGACTTAAAAAACAGCAAATATTTATTTATTTGTTGCATAAAAATCTCAACGATTTCTCAATTATCAAGTCAATTAATTGAGTAAAAAATGTAGTTTTTGTGTCCGCTCCATGTTCCATAATCCTTGTTTCCCTCTGATCTAGTTTTTACTTGTGTATATACATGAGAATTGACAAACGACTTTAATATAATGGAGTTTAATACACCACCACTTAATATGGTCATATTTACACACACAAGTCAAGACCATAATCCCTCTGCTTCATCTTCTTTCCCCTCAGTGACCGAGAAAGGCTACGAGAGCGAATCCTACTCTGAAGCAGAAGACGACGTTCATGCCGCTAAACGAGCTCCAAAAGACCCAAAAGACTCCGTCCCCGCTAAACTACCGGCGAGTACCAAACAGGACGAGAAGAGAAGTCAGAAGAGAACGTCTGCAAATGCAAATAAAGGAACTAAACAAGCGTCCATTATGGGATTCTTCCAGAAGAAGTGATGGAGGAGACGGCGTCTGACCCTTTTTGTTGGGACGGAGGAACAACAAGCACTGCTGCAGACTTTCTGTGAAGATCTTTTGTTAAAAGTCAAAGCTGAAACACTCCACGTGGACCATCGAGGACTGCAAATCCTCAAAAGGACTTCAACTACATGGACGTGTCCAAATCAGGAGGATAACCATTTTACTTTTCACCTTCCTGTTACCAGATGTCCTCCTCAATAAACTATAAATACTGAAACCAAACGTGTGTTTTTTCTCTCAAAATATACACAAAGAAATGTTTAAAACGATACACGTCGGAGGTCGACAGGATTTATTTGTCCGTTGAACAGAATCCAATTAGCTGTTACAAAAATTGTTTCATTTTAGTTTTCGTTTTGTTGCATAACAGGTGCAACTAAATAGCATTAAAATCAGTCAATATTTGCACTTAATATGAACTCCAATGAAATTTGTCTAAACTTTGACAAAGTAAGATATGTCAGGTGTGTAAATATGCATTAACCCGAGGCCAGTGTGATCTCATCCAACACTGTTAAATAAATTAGTAAGATGTTTAAATTCAAGTTTAATCACTTAAACTTCAGTGCCGATCTGATCCTCTCAACAATCGTAAGAGCTAAGGCTGTAATAAAACACAAGATATAATTATTTAAAATAAAACAAACTTCAAATCATGCTCAGAGAGTTTGGCATCTTTGCTGGATGAATGGGTTAAATGATCAATAATTGTTTTACTCTGAAGGCTCCTGTATAAGCTCTCCAGTCACCTCAAATACATCAATAATTAGCCGGATCAATGTTAAAGCACATCAACGGTTCAAAACAGTTGTTGACCCCCAATGGGCAATGTTGATTCATGTAATGTTATTCCCCAAACACGTCGATGCCGGCAGTCTAACAACTTCACAATGAAAGTAAATCTTGCCGCTGCATTACTATAATAACCACGACATGGACAGCTGTTTACTAAGAGGCTTAGTTGGAGCCCGTTGTTACACAGTTAGGGTGGGGTGGAGGGTTTCTGTTCAATATGTAACTCAGTATTATAAAGTAACACCTGAGCCTGCTTTCTCTTTCAAAAGTACCAGAATGTGTGAAGAAAAGCAGCTCATATTACTGAATAACTCCCGTTTATTCTTCCCCTCTCTGCGATGATGAACAGTGCATTGTGGTCCGTGGGGACTTGTTGCTCGGGGACAGCCAGACTACCCTGTCAGCTCACACAGAAGCACCACACCCTTTCGCTGCAGTAGAAGGCCAGTAGAACTGGTATTTGGATTAGCTGAAGACTCCAACATGAAAAAGGATATCCCTCACTGTTTCAGGGAGCGGCCAGAAAATGTGTTTGTGGCTTTTGCTCCATTATGGCATCTGTTGAGTGAGGTCAGACATGATGCATTTTTATTGAGGAGGAGGCCTCACAGCTGCAGCTCCCTCTCTTAAAGACAGCTGAGTCACAGGCTACAGGAATATCCTCTTTTGGGTTTAACAAAAGCACCAGTGTTCATACTCTCAGTGCATTTTCCTTAAAGCAGCTTTCATGAAACGTGTCTTCCACCCTGTGTGACATCATAGTCGGTGCCAGTGGTTCATTGAAACATTCAAATGTAAGAGGCAGTTTTTTTTATGGCTGCATTTAAAATGGAAAATCTTGTTTCATTTCACACGCATTCCCTATAATACAGTCTGACATATATAGTAATCTGGAAAACCCAGGGATCTTCAGTAGAATTTAGTTTTATGGGTTAGACTAGATATGCCTCATGTATTGATGGACTTCCAAAAGGGTCTATGAGGGTTTTACATGTTAAAAAGGGCACTTTGCAAGATTACAAGGTGTCTTTTATTGTCATTGTACAACACAGGGTTGTGAAACTAAATACAGTTTGCAGTCCCATTTTGCTGCATGAGAAAAACATACAAAGCAAAACTATATTTGAGTGGAGGGTGGGGTGGGTGTGGCTAGGGTGGGTATTGTCCAATAATATTCTTTGAGCTCTTTGCAGGCACTTCTTGTCACCAATATCACTGATGCTCTGTATAAAATGGGTACCAATATGTTCTGTTTTTTTAATCAGTAGAGCCGTCCTGTCCTGGGCCGAGCACATAAGTTTGTAATTTTTCCAGTTAGGATTCTTTCTATTGCTCCTCTGTAAAAGTTTGGCATAAGAATTTTGCCGTATTAAGTTTCCTGAAGATCTGGCTTTGAGCTTTTTTTTTACCAGGAGGAAGGTGACTACTACCGGTTGTTTGGGATGTTAATTCTAAGGAACTTAAAACTGTTCAAATAACCAGTTGCAGAGTGTGATAAGGTCAGAGTGCTAATTGTTTGACAATCAGTTTCATGGGGGGAGATTGTGTTGAATGCTCAGATGACATTTAAAAAAAGCATTCTGATGTAGGTGTTTTTATTTTCATATTTTCCACATTTCTTTCTGAATTTAAACCACCTTTATCTATTGTATTTTACTCTCATTGTTCGTCGTTTTGGACAAAAATATACCCCTGGTTCTTTTGTTATTGCTCTATTTGTATACAATTCCCTGTATACTAAACCTGTATTATGTCCTCTTGTCATGTACATATATTATGAATAAAATCGTTTTACAAACATCACGAAGTTTATTTATTTTTTACAACAGCCGGACAGCGCGAGGAAGGGGAGCGCCGAGGTGACGTCATTGTGATCCACATCCACAGCAGCAGGAGCTGATCCGCACCGGTACATCATGGCTTCCTAACAGGCAACGGGAAGTGACCGAGAGGAGGAAAAACAAGGATTTCTTGTTGAATGAGCGACAGATTATCGCCCTTTCCCCAAGAACCACCCTAGATCCCGATACACTTTAATTTTTGTATTGGTGAATTATTTCTATTCGTATAAACCGTGTGGAAAGATGGCCGACCCGGCGGAGTGCACCATCAAAGTGATGTGTCGCTTTAGGCCCCTGAACAGCTCCGAGGTGGTCCGAGGCGACAGATACATTCCCAAGTTTCAAGGGCAGGAGGACGTTATTATCGCTGTGAGTCATTTTATGTTTAACTATACCTATTTGACAGAGACTTCTAGAAACAGTTCAGCCATTTTTTATTGTCCTGTAAACTACGGTAGATAGCTCCTTTAGCTTGTTAGCTAACGTTAGCTATAGAGCTGACCTGTTAACCGCTGCGTTATGGCGCCACCAAAACAGTCAGTTACATTAAACTTGTGACCTATTTGGTGCCCCAGATAAATGGATAGTCGGCAGCAGAACTTAAATAAATATTTCAACATGCCAGTCGACTTGGTGCTCACGTAAAATGTCACTTTTCTGTGACATTTCACGCGAGCTGTCATTCAACAAAAGCCACAAACAGACATGTTTAAAATGTCGTGAGCGTTATATCCTGCTACATGCTGCACGCTATATACACACCGCACTATTAGTCACGACATTCATTGATAAGCAGCCCGGGCATCTGTAACGATTAAAGCTATATTGATGTAGGGTTCAGCATAAAGCGTGTAACGTTAAGCCTGCTTTGATTTAAGCTAGTCGTGGCTAACACACTAGGCCAGCTGGTAGGTGACAGATTAGCCGGCCTTGTGCTAGCTGGCTAGTTTTAATGCTGTTGCTTAATTAAAGCTAACATTAGCTAGCTGACCAGCTGGTACCACAACACAACTCATTTGGTAGACTAAGTTAAAATCACATTTTAGACAATGACAGCGTCATAATAGTGTCATTGGCAGTGGAATTGCTGAATTCTAATCAGTCTAGTGGTATTTTTCTGTTGGCCTTTATTGACTGGACACTTAAGAGTTAATAGACTGACAAGTTACTACATATTCAAGTAAATCGTTGATCTGTTTTCTTTACATGAGGACGTTCAGGTGTGGGATCAAACCAAAGGTTTAATTAGTGGTACAGATCAAGCTCTTGATGGTAGGAAATGCCCCTTTCTAATGCAGTGTTTCCTCCATTTTACTGATTCAACAAAGAATTTGTCCAGACGTCAATTTGCAAAGGATGTGCACTTGATGCTTTGTCATCACAGGCCCATATACAGTGTCTTGACAAGACGCTCTTTACTTAACACAACCTGGCTCATGCCATGACGTGCCTCTACACACTATAGATGTATGGCAGCATGCAAAATGTTATGACTGTAGTAGTTAGGGAGCATAAAAGCCAGGCTGACATCTCAAGTTTGTACATGCTGATCATGCAAAAGCCAATGCTGTATCATTTTAAAAAAATAATCGTGGTTAAACATTAGTTTTTGTGACATTATCTTTTTTTCTTTGTGGACTTTGTGTCTTTACTCACCCAAGCTTTAAAAGAGTTTACTAGGCAATTGAAACTGATCTTGAATAGCATTCACAATGTAGCAGGTTTCGGCTGAGTGGACATGAATCACTTCCTCTTTGTAGTTAAACTACTAATTTAGGTGACGAGTACAACAGGACTATTCATTTTCTGTCATGCAAAACAGAGGAGGCTGTTGTAGCTGTGTGGTGACTTCTCGAATAGTTTTGCTGACACTATTTTGAGGTCTTTAATTAATAGCGAGTGTACTGGCTGTGCCCCTCAGGCACGACGTGGCCTAGCCCAGTTCAGAGTGCCAGTCATAGTGTTAAAATACCAGTGCACATTGTGAAGGATGCAAGTGTTGCAGGCTAGAGCTTTGTAGGCTCTGCTGGTGCATCTACGCTGAGAAGTACAACACTAACCGTGTCCATAAGCAGCATCACAGGCCTCCTGGGTAATCCCTCTGTGTTTTCTCTCCTGGTAACCAGCTGTTCGACCAATCGGAGAAGGCAGTTGGCCAGACACCGGGCAATCGCTCCGGCTGGGGAGGGCAATTATTTTGGTGATGTACTTTGTTTTGCAGACGCTCTTACCCAGGACGACTGACTCACTTAGCTCACATTTGTATCCGTTTTCCAAACAATCGAGGGCGTGGACCCTGTTTTAGGGCTAAAGTCTCAACAGCAGTGCTGAGTGCAGAGACTTGATAAAACATGGAATATTAACTTAATTTGCATAACGGCACACAAATCCAATTCGATTTCATGCACTGTACAATATGAACAACCTTGGACTGTGTGTCACAGTCTCTCCTGAATGTATAGCCTGGACAAGTGTCCTAACGAAGCCATCAGGAAGCAGAGACGTGACGGAGCACTTATTAATACTTTAATAATGCTTTATACTGTAATTACACTCTCAGCAAGTAATCCCATCAGACAGAAGTGTAGGTACCGAGGCCAGTAGCTGTAGTAACAATGAGGAATTTAAACTCTGGCTGTGCCATTGTTTGCCGACAGCGTCTGGCGGCCATGATAGTGGCTCTTGTTGTGGACCGGGTTAATTGCCAGGATGTGGCTAGCTGGGCTGAGTTATCAATGTCTTAAGGTGCTGCTGCTCTGCGTTGCACCGAGCTGTACTTTCGATGTGACTGTCTGTCAGGAGGGATTATGAGCCAAGAGTGCAAATTGAGGACATCTCAGCTGTAGTAGTCTGAAAGGTGCCTGTAGCTTCTAATGCTATAGGCAGGGACATATTTGTGGTTTCACCTTGAGTTATGAATGTGTTTACATGTCTTGAACAAGGTGACACCGGATCCGTGTCAACATTGTCAGCCTTCTACTGCACTTACAGGTGTGAACACTGAATCAATATCTAATCTTACAACCCGGGCTGTCACATGTGGAGGGGGCTGTCTTGTTCTTAAAGTATTAATGCAATACTGCTAGATACCTCAGGCTGGAGATGAGTCCACTGGGACTTCAAACCTCGAAAGACGGCGTGGCATCTCAGTTGAACCACGGATTGCTTGTAGCATCACTTTTTTATTAGCCTGCGGTTGCCCCCTTAAATCCAGCTATTGATCGCTGTCTCACTGGAGTTGTGCTTTGAAATTTTGACTCGCCTATAAGAAAATCACAAATGGCTGCACTCGTGCTTGTGTGAGGTCTCTTTAGCCAGTGGTGAAAGCTCAGACTCTAGTGTAGTTCATCAAGATTGTTGTAGCTGAGTTCAAATGGGACGGGAGAAGTTGTTTTCAGGACAGCTGACTTTCAGAGGTGAACTAAAATGCAGTCAGTAGAGGATAAATTAGTGTGAGAACGTCAAACTGTGACAGTTTGGGAGCGTCCTGGTGGCCAGACTGACCATCAAACGCAACGCCCACTGTGTGCGTCTGGCATGGGATCTTTGACGCATGCCACCCATCCTATTAAGCCCAATTTCCTGTCGCCTCTCTATTGTCAACATGTCTGATTTGAATGACACGATAATGCGTTTTGTTTATTCACTCACACTTCCTCTTCGTTTTAGGGCAAACCGTACATGTACGACAGAGTGTTTCAGTCAAACACAACACAGGAACAAGTGTACAACGCCTGCGCCCAGAGGATCGTAAAAGGTGAGGTCTCACTTTTGATTTAACCAGTATGCTACACTTATTATTCAGTCTTTTTAACAAAAAACGTCTTGTAGATGTTCTGGATGGATACAATGGGACAATTTTTGCATACGGGCAGACGTCATCTGGCAAAACACACACCATGGAGGTAAGGATGACTTCTAAGAACTTGTGTGCATCTTGTTTTTGAATAAAAAGCTTCGCTTCACAACCGTTAACGTTTATATTTGTTTGCGCTCTTGTTTGCAGGGGAATCTCCATGACACAGATGCAATGGGCATCATCCCCAGGATAGTTCAAGATATCTTCAACTACATCTATTCCATGGATGAAAACTTGGAGTTTCATATCAAAGTGAGTAGTTAGAAGGGGCCAGCTGTTGAGTGCTGCACTGGTTACAGCGACACTGCCCTCTAAATAGAGAGAATTCCAGGTTCAGACAGTGTGTTTAAAGTCTGATATTTATGTCTGACTTCCACTATTTCAAACTGGGTGCAAGCAACACGTTGCACACTTCTTGTTTCGCGGTTTGCTATTACTCAGCTTTTATTTTAGAGACGATATAAGTGATGTGTAACATGTCATGTATTTCCTGGCTGACTCGTCACTGTGTTTGTTGAACTCTACTCATGCACGCATGGTGATACCTACTTGTGTAGGGAGGAAGGATAATTTAAAGTGGCGAGATGTTAACTTGATTTATTAAGGAGTATTCTTGCTCTTCAGAATATATCTAACTCATGTTAACTGTGAAAATATCAGACCTGAGCTGCTTCAACATGACACAAACAATACAGTTCATCAACAAATGTGTTTATGAACTGTATGTTTACTCTGCTGCTGTTTTATCATCAAGACAGCCCGCTGTGTGTGTGTTTTAATTCACTGGTCTGATCTCGGAGGTGGATTGCCCAATAATGAGGTTCTTTCTCTGTTCACAGGTTTCATATTTTGAAATTTACTTAGACAAGATCCGGGATCTTTTGGACGGTAAGTGGCGATAGTGCAGTGAACACTGTAGCGCTCATCTGGCCAGAACCAGCTGCTAAAAGCCTGAACATAATGGAGGGGGATGTTACCTGTCAACACACCGACTTTGTTGTTAATGTGTATATTCTATATGTATATGTCACTTATTTCAAGGTGTATAAACCTGCTGAGTGGAAGTTTTCTTCGTTCGTACGCTGTAAATCAGCCAATTGGGAAACATTTTATTGATTAAATTAGAAGCATAAACCGAAAATATAGACTGTACGTGTCTATATAAATGTTTGTATTTCCTCTCATCTCCAGTGTCGAAGACCAATCTGTCCGTGCACGAAGACAAAAACAGAGTACCATATGTCAAGGTGAGACTTCCTGTCGCATGTCAAATATCCAGTAAGAGCTGTTTTGTGACGGTCAACAGCAGAGCCTCGTGTTGTGCTTCTCTTTGCAGGGCTGCACTGAGAGGTTTGTCTGCAGCCCAGACGAGGTCATGGATACGATCGATGAAGGCAAATCGAACAGACATGTAGCCGTTACAAGTAGGATGCCGTCGTGTAGTCACAAAGGCCATTGACTGTCGCTTGAGGCCGATGCGTTTCTGACCACACGGGTGTCCTTTCTCCTTCAGACATGAACGAGCACAGCTCCAGGAGTCACAGTATCTTCCTGATAAACGTCAAACAGGAGAACACTCAGACGGAGCAGAAGCTCAGCGGAAAACTCTACCTGGTGGATCTGGCTGGCAGTGAAAAGGTACAGAGGACCAGCTGTCATACATGTAGATGCCTTACACTGTGTACGTTGGATGACTCATTGGGCTGGGTTCAGATTAGTGTCTCTGACTTCAACACCTTGCTGAGGTTTTTGTCTGTGACTTTCAGGTCAGTAAAACGGGAGCAGAGGGAGCTTTGCTGGATGAAGCCAAGAACATCAACAAGTCTCTGTCGTCTTTGGGAAACGTCATCTCTGCTCTGGCTGAAGGAACGGTCGGTACCTCCTCTCCAACTCTTTGGTGTTCGTTCTTAACTCTCACATTAAACCTGTTGAATGTACAGCGGTGGCGTCAGTCTTTTAATTTGCACTCTAGTCAGTGTTTCCAAAGGAGCGGTGTACACCAAAGCATTTTCCCCCGAGTATTTTTTAAATGATTTGCATTGGGAGCGGCATGTATGAAAGCTATGCTACAAAATGCCAGCAGCATTACTGTGGACTCACCGGTGCCCTCGTGTTTGCTGCACTGGACCAAACGCATCGTTTAGGATAATAAAGTTGATTTTGAATCTGAACAACTCGATGTAACTCGGCGCGATGTTTCCTGGCACATCAAATCTCATCAGCCACAGAGACCGGGAGGTTCGTCCTCTCTCCCTACGTGTTCATCCAGAGTTAGTACTTCCTTGTGCCGGCGTTTTTACCTCTGCAGATATTCCATATCATAGGGAAAGTGCTCTCAAGCGCTCCCAGAAGAGAGCCTGCTGTTTTCAGGGAAAAAATGCTTGAATGGATAATGCCCCGAATTGAGCTTTATGTCTTGTCGGTAAAGCTTTAATCTTTACTTCAGATCATAATGAGACCAAATTAGTTTTGTAGCCTTTTACTATCGTGTATCTGTTAGAGCCTCAGGTGATGATTACTTTCCCCCCCAAATGTTTTATGGTATTATGAAATTACAGACATCACCGTCGATGTAACAGACAGAAGGGGAATGTGCTGTTTACCAGCTGCACAGCCCAGAGCTCAGTGTTTTTATTAGTCATCTTCCTGTGAAAGTGCGGTTTCCAGTCATCTACGGGCTCTTTGTGTCGCAGGAATAACTTCAGCGGATAACAACTTTCCTCCGAGCGATGTTTTTCTTTCCCTGCTTCACAGTGATTTCTCACTTTAATCAACAATTGGTTTGTTCTTGGGCTCTGTAAACAACCTGGGGGGGGGCTCAGATATATAAGTGATGGTCTGAAAACAAATGAGCTCTTGTGCAGCGATGCCTCACTCCTGACTCATTGTAGAGTCTAAAGAGTTATTGCAGACTGCTTCAGCTCAGCTCTTTGTATCGATACTAATAAAGTATCACGTTAGCGTTTAGCTGCCATCTCGTAACTGAAGCCATCGCATCCTGTTGGTTCTGTGCGTTGTTGTTTTACATCATTCACATTAACTCAGGGTGTGTCTCCCCGTGTCCTGATGCTAAAACCGACTATTAATCCACTTTTTAAAGCTGATATTTAGATGAATAACAAACTCCCATGAGGGTTTCCCACCCGTGATGAGTTTGCATAGATTAAATGTTCCTGCGTTTGTTTTGTTTGCGTGTCCCAGGCCTACATCCCCTACAGAGACAGCAAGATGACCCGTATCCTGCAGGACTCGCTGGGTGGTAACTGTCGAACCACCATCGTCATCTGCTGCTCGCCTTCCTCCTACAATGAGTCCGAAACCAAATCCACCCTCATGTTCGGACAAAGGTTGGTAGGCCACTGCTGTCAGTTATGGGCAGCCATACATGTATTAATAATCACTAACACCGTGTGTTCACGCCTGGTTGCTTGTACATTGAGGTATCTTCTTATTGGAGTCCTTTCAGTTGAATGAAACCGGTTTGTTTTCAGAGCAAAGACCATCAAGAACACTGTCACGGTGAACGTGGAGCTGACGGCAGAGCAGTGGAAGCAGAAGTATGAGCGGGAGAAGGTGAAGAACACGACTCTGAGGAGCACCGTCACCTGGCTGGAGAACGAGCTCAACCGCTGGAGGAACGGTGAGGAACTAGACTGCGTCTTATTCCATTGTTGCGTGATTGAGTCCTACAGCAAACATCAGTACTCTTCTTTGTGTCGGGGGTAATGCATTAACACAGAGGAGTGATCATCGGGGATCATTTTGAAAGCTCCGTACACACTCATACTTAATGTGTGTGTGTGTGCGTGCGTGTGTGTGTGTGTGTGCGGTACCTCAGGTGAAAGTGTGCCAGCGGACGAGCAGTTTGACAAGGAGAAGGCCCGCGCCGAGGTGCAGGCCCTGGACAACATCATCGAGAAGCAGGCCTCCACGCCCAACGTGCCGCCGGGTGTTCGCCTCACCGACGTGGAGAAGGACAAGTGTGAGGCTGAGGTGGCCAAACTTTACAAACAGCTGGATGATAAGGTGAGCGAGAGGACGGGAGGTTTGTGACAGCTGTGGGTTTTGTAGATGTGGCGCCTTATGTTACAGGTTTCACACGCCACTTAAACATCGACGCAATCAAATGCACACATGGATTTCATCATGAAGTCTTTGAAAACTGCTGTCGGTTAACTGGTGGGAAAAATATCAATTATTTAGACGTGATCAGCGGTCTGTCACCTCGTACCAACGGCCTCCAGTGATGCTTGTGGTGCCTGGTGTGAATGTTAATGTCTCTTTGTGTTTCTGCACTTTACAGGATGAGGAGATCAACCAGCAGAGCCAGCTGGCTGAGAAGCTCAAGCAACAGATGCTGGACCAGGATGAGGTGAGTACCGGATGTTCTGCAGCTTAGAGTGAACTCTTAGGGCCCCCTGTGAACATCATAGGAAGTGTAATTAGGGCGTGTCCAACTCCACTTTTGCTAGTTAAGCAGCACTTGGTGCAAAGTAAGGCCCAAAGGTTTATTTTGTGCGTAGCGTGAATTAAACAAATCAGCGTCTCTCACTCCCTTTCAACTGCGAGCTGCACCTCGACCTGTTGCATTGCTATTTAAATGGCAGATTCGTCAGTTTGGAGAAGCAAACATTTAATCTTTGAAACTTTGACAGTTGGTGCTGAATGAATGTAGCGGTGGCTTATTGTGAAGGAAGAGAAGGGATCAGGTGTTATTAATTAATCATATTATTATGAAGAGGAGCGCTGAGACTGCACTGCAGGTTGAGCAACACAGAATGCCTCAGACAAGAGAGCCGTACTTCATTTTACAGGGTCGTCATCTGCTGACTCTGTATTTACCTGAGGAGGAGAGAGCGTGTGTGTGTGTGTGTGTGTGTGTGTGAGAACCCACCTATGTCAGCGCATCTTACTATTTCAATAACGACCTCTTTGAATAGCAGGAAATGCTATTACATTTGCTACTTGCACAGCGTGGGAGCTCATAGACTGTTTAAAATGTGGGCGGAGCCTCCTCGAAAATGCAAAAGAAGTCATTAAGGAGGAAGGCGTGTGTGTTTTGATAACGGATCAAAAATCAAACTGAACATTGTAATGAATCCTGAATAAGCCCTCGTGTGTTTTAAAACAAACGACACTTCTCTCCTCTGCTCGCAGCTTCTAACGTCCTCCCGCCGCGATCACGAGAACCTCCAGGCGGAGCTGAACCGCCTGCAGGCGGAGAACGAGGCCTCCAAAGACGAGGTGAAGGAGGTGCTGCAGGCTCTGGAGGAGCTCGCCGTCAACTACGACCAGAAGAGCCAGGAGGTGGAGGACAAGACCAAGGATTTTGAGACCATCAGCGAGGAGCTCAGCCAGAAATCGGTGAGCTGGAGTCGGATAGCTGCAGCCCCAAAGTCACCGTGGTGCTTTCATTTAGTTCAATCAGCCTTTTAGTTCTCCTTCAATTTGGTTGTTTGAATATACAACAGACAGAGACTCTACACTATGATTAAACATGTACACACACACAGATTTATTGCTGCCACAGCTTCTTTCTTTCAACTTTAAAAGGACTTGGTTGCTGACTTCAATCCATTAAATGTGCAACACGTTAGACTCATAGAGGAGTAAACGTCCTGCACACTAATCACCTAATCCTCATGTTCACTTGACGAGTATTGTGAGTGTGTGAAAACAATAGAAGAACACACCGAGTGTCTCTCTCCCTGCAGTCCATCCTGTCGTCTCTGGACTCTGAGCTCCAGAAGCTGAAGGAGATGTCCAACCACCAGAAGAAGAGAGTGACCGAGATGATGTCCTCGCTGCTCAAAGACCTCGCTGAGATCGGCATCGCCGTGGGCAGCAATGACGTCAAGGTACCGCTGTGCCTTGTGCATCGTGGTGTTTTTAAAATCTTCTTCCATGTGGTTGCGTCTCTTCAACTTTCTCCTTCTGCCGTTCCAGCAACACGAGGGCAGTGGCCTGATCGATGAGGAGTTCACGGTGGCCCGCCTCTACATCAGCAAGATGAAGTCGGAGGTGAAGACCATGGCCAAGCGCTGCAAGCAGCTGGAGGGAACCCAGTCGGAGAGCAACAAGAAGATGGACGAGAACGAGAAGGAGCTGGCTACCTGCCAGCTGCGCATCTCCCAGGTACATAGAAACAAACCGCAAACAACATACCTGTCTGAGCTGTGTGTGTGTGTGTGTGTGTGTGTGTGTATGTAATCCTCATGTGCATAAACATTTGTATCGTTTCCTCCGTCTCCAGCATGAGGCTAAAATCAAGTCGCTGACTGAGTACCTGCAGAACGTGGAGCAGAAGAAGAGGCAGCTGGAGGAGAACGTGGACTCTCTCAACGAGGAGCTGGTCAAGCTCAGCGCTCAGGGTGTGTTGGTGTTCACAGAGAGCAAGAGATAAAGCACCGACTCACTTCAAGTCCACTTAAATGCTGTTGGAGGCTATTAATCCTAACGGGAGCTTTAAATAGCCTCTTTAACCGAAACAATAAGCGAGATAAGGATTATTTTTAAGCGTAAAACAAATCCTATCCCAGCTCATGTTAAGTGTTTCGTGGATACTAACATCCCTGTATTCCTGACTCATGATAATGAATCCTGTGTTTATGTTTTGCAGAGAAAGTCCATGCGATGGAGAAAGAGAGTGAGATGCAGACGGCCAATGAAGTCAAGGTACGTTCCTCAGACCCATAAAACAGTAAAGACGAGTGAACACCACGGCTCTGCTCATCCTATGAGGAAGGAGAACTGAGTTTAACGGGAATACTTCACGGCTTGTGGTGGTTTGAAACTGTGTTTCTGTGTTCTGTGTGTTCAGGAAGCGGTGGACAAGCAGATCCACTCCCACCGTGATGCTCATCAGAAGCAGATCAGCAGCCTGAGAGACGAGCTGGACAACAAGGAGAAGCTCATCACTGAGCTGCAGGAGTAAGGCGTCCGTTCCTAAAGAAAGAGATGAAAGCACAGCGAGAAGGGTTACTGTTGAAACAAAGACCAAACTACGTTTAAAATCATCAGGAAAACCGTGTTTCAGACATATAGAGCTAGCTGACGATAGTAGTGAGGTGTTTTTACAGTAAAATAAAGCTCGCTGTTCACGCAGCTGTACAGATTGAGTCAGTAGGTTGAGATGAACACGGTGCTCTGTCGTCTCTTCCAGTCTGAACCAGAAGATCATGCTGGAGCAGGAGAGGCTCAGAGTGGAGCACGAGAAACTCAAGTCCACCGACCAGGAGAAGAGCCGCAAGCTGCACGAGCTCACGTACGACACACACACACACAGCTGTGCACTCTGTTTCAGTTTAAGAACCCGTGCAACACATGCATCCCTTCATCAGCAGAGTGTCTGGCTTCAGGTGTTTACTGTTGTTGTTTGTTGTTCAGGGTGATGCAGGACAGACGGGAGCAGGCCAGGCAGGACCTGAAGGGTCTGGAGGAGACGGTGGTGAGTTCATCTCAACCAACTCATGATTTAAAAGCACTTCATATTTACATCTGCTGTTGCTGTGAGTGTGTTTGATATACCTGCAGTGTTCTTTCAGTCGGTTCCAATCATCTCAATCGATCTGTTTTGTCTTTCATTCAAGGCCAAGGAGCTGCAGACTCTGCACAACTTGAGGAAGCTTTTTGTCCAGGACTTGGCTACCAGAGTGAAAAAGGTGAACCCGACATCTTATTTTTTTTAAAGTGCATATTGACAACAAAATGACAGAGTAGTTCTGCCACAAACTGCATTAATGTGCGTATTATTCAAGTTGTAATGCTCGTGTTTTGTTGGCCGTGCAGAGCGCTGAGATGGACTCTGACGACACAGGCGGCAGCGCAGCACAGAAACAGAAAATCTCCTTTCTTGAGAACAATCTTGAGCAACTTACCAAGGTTCACAAACAGGTAGGAAGTCAATAACAACACCCAGAAACAAGATGGAGTAATGCTGTCCTTTTACTTCAGTTCGTTCGACCGTCTTCTCCTCTCATCACAATCTTTGATTTAACTCGATGCACGTTTCCCCACAGCTGGTACGTGATAACGCAGACCTGCGCTGTGAGCTTCCTAAACTGGAGAAACGTCTTCGTGCTACAGCTGAGCGGGTCAAGGCCCTTGAGTCTGCTCTGAAGGAGGCCAAGGAGAACGCAGCGCGCGACCGCAAGCGCTACCAGCAGGAGGTGGACCGCATCAAGGAGGCCGTCAGGGCCAAGAACATGGCCAGGAGGGGACATTCGGCCCAGATCGGTAAGACGGGGATGAGAAGCACCTTCTAGTCGCTGCAGAATACACAGAATATACAATTTAACGTCATCTGAAACGGCCAACCCTCGATCTCCTCTTCCCCCAGCCAAGCCTATCCGGCCCGGGCAGCAGCCAGTGGCGTCTCCCACCCACCCCAACATCAACCGCAGCGGGGGAGGCTTCTACCAGAACAGCCAGACGGTGTCCATCAGGGGGGGGAGCGGCGGCTGTAGCAGCAGCATCAGCGGCGGCAGCAGCATCAGCAGCAAACCCGACAAGAAGTAAGAACAACACGGCGTGCTGGGACGCGTGCTGGGACACGTGCTGGGACACGTTGTGGGTCACGTTGTGGGTCACGTTGTATTTGCAGAAAAGTGTCCGACGTCCACTAACGACATCCTTTTCTTTCTGAATGTCTTTAGCTGAAGAGCAGCGGGACAGAAGGACGACACCACTGAAGAAGCCAATATCACCCCCCCGCCCAGCCCGACAGCACGTCATTCCATCACAGCGAACAGGCTCCTTTGGCGCCACGAAGGAGTTTCTGAATTATAAATATATATATAAATATTCCTGGCCTGTACAGCTCCAACCCCCCCCCACACACACACACACACACACCTCCACCCACTCCCCCCACTTCTCATCATGACTTATCTCTTTTTCTCGTACTGGATATATTAATATTAATAATAATAAAAAAAGGACAACACATTTCATTTACAAAAGGCGAGACGGGATTCATGTCCACCGAACCAAACGCAGTCGTGAGCGAGCGGAACCGGCCAACACCTTTAAATGTTGTCGCTCCGGCTTCCTTTTTGTTGTTGCACATTCTGTCGTCGTCCGTCGAGCACCTCTTTACTGTGCCGTGCTGAATGTAAGCGTAGCAAGATCCGACAAATACAAGACAAAAACAAACAAAAAGAGCAGGAGACCCGACCGCCTTCGCCCTTTCGGCGAACCTCTGCACGGTTCATCGTTGCTATTATTGGTTAACAACATGTTTCTCTCAAAAGATTTTACAAAACACAACTGTATGGTTTTGAATGGACTAGATGGCGTCGAGCACTACGGTTCTGTCCGCTCTTGTACAGATGTAAAATTGGC
Source organism: Melanostigma gelatinosum (assembly GCF_949748355.1). Taxonomy (NCBI): domain Eukaryota; kingdom Metazoa; phylum Chordata; class Actinopteri; order Perciformes; family Zoarcidae; genus Melanostigma; species Melanostigma gelatinosum. The sequence goes on along the minus strand of NC_136648.1, from coordinate 3,881,730 downwards.
ACTACTGCACACGCTTCCCCAAATATAGAGAGAGAGAGCTGTAAGGAAACAGCAGGGGGAGGATGAAAAGATCTAAAACCCACAGCATGCGACGGTGTACTGTAGATGTATTTAACTAAATACCCGTGGAGGAGAATTGTTTTTATCATTAAGTTAAAATAAAACCTTTACTCGTCATTGGTGACTTCGTGAGAAAGATGTTGTAGGAAGGAGGATGATCCGGTGAACACGACACACTTCCACCTGTTAGCTAAATGTACTGTTTTTACTTCTCTCAGTGGTTCATGACGCTGTGTTGACGGGCGCTGTTTATACCTCTCTGCACAGTCTGCAGGCATATAGACTGAGGGAGCTCACTCGATGCTCGTCCTGTCACTCATCTCCAAGAAGCGTCTGTTCCCTCTCGTATCAGGATTCTGTTCACGGGTGCCTCGCCTCCACTCACCTGTGTGTTCTTTCTAATAGATTTAGGACCTTTAACTGTACGAGCCCCCTTTTTGGTTGTGAGTTAGCAGAAAGTGTTCTGCCGGGATTTGTTGTGTTGTTTATCTCTTTCATTGTTCCAGAGCTGGTGTAGATGCTTGTTTGAAGGGGGGGGGATCAGTCGGTGGGTCGGACCTTTGCTGCTGATCAGCCAGTCAGGAGAGCCGGGTCTAAAATTGCACAACAATCTCCTGTCATCTGGAGGAGGGTTTCTCATTTATTTCCTGTTTTATTGTCTTTGTCGTGTTTTGCCGTGAAGCCCCTCGGCATCGGCAAAGAGCTCGATGTGATTGTAACCCCGGCGTGACGACACTAACATCTTGTGCAATACACTGTAAGAACTGCACTGTATATCAGTGGACTGGCGGGTGTGATCAGGGTGTGCTTGCAGCCACGTAGAGTCAAAAGTCTGACCCCCCCCCCCCCCCTCCCCTCCTTCCCTTCCCTTCCCTTGTTGCCGTCTGAGCCGCTTACTTTTGGCCCTCAGTGTGTTTTCTCAGCGAGGACTTCTTTCATTGACGTTTCTAAAAAGCTGAAACAGGACTTCATCTGGACCGACTCCTGTAACACACAGTGAGCTCCCAGCAGAGGAGACGGTCGCATTAGGAGATAAAGACGAAAGCTTTTTAGGAACACACGTTAAAGAAACTATCAAACGACGACAGTTGTGGCTTAGACCAGTGGAACAAATCTAGTTTCATAAAGGGGGGGGGGGGGGTGAAGGATTTTAGCTTTGTCGCCTAAGATGACTCACTCAAGTCGGGTTTCACAGCACTTCTTCTCAACACTTCTTCTCAACACCTGCACTCAGAGAAACACTCCACATGTGGCGGTCTTTGACTGGAGAACACAGAAGCTCCTGTAAATGGGTCCGTTAATAATTTAAAGTGGTAATGACTTTCTACAAGCTGCATCTATGACAGGACAGCGTTGGGTGTCTATTGAGATGGTTTACTCCCTCTGTGTAATCTCAAGGTTAGTTCAGACTTTGCAGCATGGACCTAAAAAATGTTCATTCTTTGACCTTCCACCCAAAACTGGACATGAATTAAAACAAACGGCAAAGAATAGTTGAGGCGTTAACCTAAATTGCATTAATTCTAAATTTGAAAACGAAGTGTAGCCACTTTTTTTATTACTGTGTAATAGTTGGTCATTTATTTTAGAGGACAGCTTTGAGGATCCATCGGTGGACGAAGGTTCTGGATCATTCCTGGAGAACTGGGGCACAAACGGCTCTGATAAGGACGGAGATGGGAGGCTCATGAGATCACAGTTTTTGGATTGATTGCATGATGTAAATGTATGTGTGATTAAATAATTATGAGAAAAGCACAGTGTTTCTGTTTGTGGAAGGCTCGGTTAATGTTGACGTGGTGTCGCGCTGACTCATGAGTTTTATAAAATCGGACAAGTTGATTTTGAAAGGTGACTATATGTAGTGTGGTGTTCATGGTTTGGTTTAAGCTTTTTAAATCCAATTAAATTTGCTATAATGACTGATGACTAGTTTTATTGAAGTTCAACCTCAGCTTGTATAATAAGTCTAAAATAACCTGTCGACTAATTACTGTAGTCAGACACACACACAAATGTCTCTATTGAAACTCATAAGCACATATTTGATCCCACTGCCGTGACATTAAATCAAGCTTTCAATCTAGAACACCTGCCTCCAAAAGCCTCACGGTGTAAATACATGTGGCGTCCACTAGGGGCATAGCTGCTGTATTATGGAGCACTGCAGTGTTTAAATCAATGTTGCTAATCAACATATCCCAGACTGTGGAAAAAAATTAAAGTATGGAGAAAATTATAGTTATTTTTTATAAATGACAGCAGGGGAAACGCACTGACATTTAAAGGGTTAACAATCTCAAAAACTGTTAATATTTTGGTAGTTATGATCAAGACTGGAGCAGGTTAAATGTACTATGGTTATTTATCTTGGTGAAAGTGGAAGATAATAATATATAATTCTAATTCTAATTTTACTGTATTTGATAATTATTATTTCTCATTACTTATTTTTGGACAGAACCAGGATAACTGTATTCCGTATTTCTGCTAAGCTAAGTTCTTCGGCCGATGGCTGCGTAGCTTCATATTTAGTGTGCAGACAGATGATTACGAAAAAGTATTTCGTAAAACAAATATTTAATATTTAAGTGATGGCGTAAGTATCACATTTGAGACTGAAACTGACGCAAATATTTTAAAAGTTACCATATTTATTTAAATAGTTCCGGTGTATAACCACCTGGTGGCGCTGATTCTCCTGTTTGCGTCCCGTAACACTAAAGAGTACAAATTAAACAGAAGTTCTCACTCTGCATATATTCTCAATCCGAATATGGAGACGATTTTGATGAATTAATGAAAATGCGAATATTTGTATCGATAGTGTACAAACGGAGAAACGGTCATTTTGATTCATTTGTTTCTTAAAATATTGGGAGAGAGAGAAATATAGAGAGGGAGAGAACGAGAGAGACCGAAAGAGAGGGAGAGAGAAAGAGAGGGAGAGAGAAAGATAGAGAGAGAGACAGAGAGGGAGAGAGAAAGCGAGAGAGACAGTAAGAGGGAGAGAGAGAGGGAGAGAGAAACAGAGATAGAGGGATAGAGAGAGGGAGAGATAAAAAGAGAGGGATAGAGAGCGAGATACCTCTCATCTGGGATTGTGTCGTGAGTATATGTGAATCAGATTGTCTTCTGGAAAACATATCAGAGTGATACGTCGTTTCTAAATAAACGATCTTTACTTAAAGGCAGTTGCCAAAGTTGTTGAGTCCACGGGAGCGAGCACCGCTGTGGATTACACTGGGAAGAGACAGGAGACACGGGAGCGAGCACTATCTGACCAACCTGACAAGTCGTGTTCACACGGTGGTCGGTCCACCGGAGAAGTTTACGGGATTCTAACCCTCAACTCGGGATCTTTTGGAGTGTGTTTGTTTGTGTCCCGCGCCAGTAGAGGAGGTACGTTAAGGTGCGGACGTTGTGTTTGGGACACCGAGGAATGTTTTAGCAGGAAAGATAATTAGCTAGCTAACGTTAGCGTCCAGATTAGCGCCTGTAAATCAAGTTAAGACTACGGAACGTGAGTATAACTAACTGCTAAGACTTTTAAATGAGGACTGAGAGTGAACAGTACAGTAGTGAGAGTACTTCTATCACGATTAAAGTTTACAGGAATGCTGTACAATTACCAGGAACTGTAAAAGTGAAGTAATCCCTGTAGGAATACTACCAAATACACCCACTAACGGTGCGTTTATATCCTCTCGGGAGTTTGTGTAGTACCATAAAGTTACCCTCATGCAGCTAGATAGCATACATGCTACTGTATGTTTGGTTGTTCAGTATCGTCACACCTGTCTATGTGTGCAGCACTGGTCATTTCACCTTCTTTTGAAATGTGTTCAATAACAACACGTGCGTGGGAAATATCTTAATATCGGAGATTCAATTTTAAAATAAAATTAATCTTGTGTTTTTTTTAATTAAAGTGTAAATCACAGTGGAGCTGGTTGGTATTAATATCAGTCGCATATCAGGACATTTGATTGGGTAATTTGAGGATTTTTCTGCTTTTTGTTATTGTGAATTAAATAAATGAAGCAACAGGAAGATGACACCACGTGCTTTGGAAAACTGTGATGGGCAAAATCAAAATATTGTCATTTGCATCTCTAAATGTATCTAGATTATCAAAATCACAATGAATACGTTCTCTATGAAATAGTCTGTGATGCAACCTGTTTGTTCACAGGGAGGTGATGTCATGTTCAGTAAGATCTGTGACTACCTGGTCAGGTGACCTACCTGGCTCTAAACACATCCATTGCCTCTGTTCACGACGCCCACACTCAGTGAGCTGCAGCTGTGGTTTGTTGAAGTGTGACAGATTGTGCTCGCTGACCTCGGGAGAGTCGTCTCTAACTGGGACAGCCTGTGCCGGATCCGGGCTTATTTTGGGTGAACGTGGAGTGGACCTATATTTGGTTTAGACTTGGTGTGAAGGTCACTGTGCACTTCTTCACGGTCGCTGCTAGTTACAAACTGTGACTCCAGATGACGCAGAATCACAGGAAACACTTTCTCTCTCTTAAACTGATAGGTTGTGTTTGACGTCTGTCTCTAAAACGTGTGCGATAAACAGGCTTTTGCTGCTTAAAGCATTAAAAAAATGACTTTCTATCGTAAAGGCAGCATGTCTTTACATCAACAAGTCTTTAACGGATTAGTTGATGTTATTGAATCCTAGCTTTGTTTCTGAACCGTTGACCTTTTTGGTTGTTCTGTATTCGACACCGTGTGAACGTTTAACACGAGCTGACTGAGCCTGACTGCACTCATCTGTAAATAACTCCCTGATGTGAGAGGAACCTGCTCTCTGATGAGACTGCCTCCCTCAGAGTAACCACTGAAGTCTCTGACTCAAGTCACACAGCAGTGACTCCGCTGCCTCGCTGTTTTCGGTGGAAACATTCCATGCGTTTTACGTTGGAAAAACTCTTTCCAAGGTACCGCTTTCTGTTCTGCTGAGGCGGGACAAAAGAAACGGGAGGGTACGTTTCCTACATGTGCTGACAACGGCAGATTTTTACACCTCCATGACAGTTGAAATGGTCCCACACACACACATTTCTTCGTCTACCTTCCCGACTCTTCATCCTTGTCGCTCTGGATGATTTAATCCTGCTGTAAAGCTCATTACCATCACATCGAATTAAGGTGCTTCCTCTGAATTTCTGCTGATTGGACTCTAAAGAAGATTTGTGCTTTTCACGCTGATGCTGGAGCTTAATCTCGATAGACCTCCAGGCACTGATCCTTCTAAATACCTTTCAATATGAGGAAGAGGAGCCACCACTAAGTCTTCATCACTATGTGTGTGGTACGGGTGCATTGCTGTTTACATATGATATGAGCTGTAATATCATGGAAAAATGCTGTAACAATTTCTGAAATCTTCAATTTAATTATTGTTTTTTAGATATTATACGTTGCGAGATATGAGTTAGACTTTTTGAATCATCAGCTGGCAGACTGGTTTGTGATTTCCCTAAAAGCGCTGGCAGGATATTGACGAGGAGTAAACAACCAGAGGAAATGTGGCACGAAGAAGACCGGGAATGAACTTTGATCTCATCTGCTGCAGAGACTTAAAGTTGCCATTCTCTTGAGTGACGAGCAGTACTTCTAGAAGAGAGCCTCTGAAGGTCTTTGCTGTTGAGTAGGTGGAGATTTGCTCTTAGTTATTACTCCCACAATGTGTCAGGATTGACCAAAGTGACTCTGAGGAAAACCACAGACTTCTTATATGAAGCGTGACAGATTGTGTAACGGAGCATTCAGCACAGATAACGTCTCATACCTCTATTATTAGTTATTATTTTGAAAATAAACCTCAACCTCTGAGCACATGTCTTCAACACAAGGATGCGATTCCTCCAGCCAGCTGAACGATCACATCACAGGTCAATGATGAAGCTGCCGGTTGTCATGATATGCAGACATCCCCCCCCGTCTGATGCGTCACTGGTCCTTCTCTGTGTGTTGATACCGTGAGCTGTGAATTGGCGTCGGTGTTCATTTGGCTAATGGACGTTGTGTACGGCCAATAGATTTGTGCCGGTAATCCGTGATGCTGTTATCCCTGCGGTGACAGTATTCCAGGCGCTGTGATCAGTCGCACCTAATCACAGAGCTTTATGACGCTACAGCTGGTAACAATGTGCTCGTTAATCACTGCTGCAAGAGAGTGATGAGTGTAGCTTCTAGTAAGGCCATACAAGTGAGTATCACTGTTCCACAATGTTTAACCATGACTAGATGCTTCAGTTATTTCTGCTATCGTCCAAAACCTGAATTAGTTATCGTGGCAGAGGTACACTCAACAGAGAAACACAGACGAGATACAAATCTTTGAACTCTGAAGCGTGTTAGAGCGTAGAATGTTTGTGGAATATCTCTTTCTATGAAAATAGCCCACGCATAGAGGTGTCGCCTGAGGCAGTACATGCCCCCCCCCCCGAGGGGCATTTATTATTAAACTCAGGTTTGCCCCTGAAGTTCACCACCGATGAGACTTTATCTTTAATGTTTGGCTCCATTACGTTCTCCTTGTCACCGTCGGTTGAGTTATGAGCATTTTTAATAACTTTTAGAGATATAAACACTTCAAAGCTCAGCTTGCCCAAGGTGTGCTGGAGCCCCACCTCATGTTGTAAGAGTGTGTGTGTGTGTACAGGAAACTGTGTGTGATTTGACTAGTCTGTCCGCTCAGAAGCCCTCAGTGGCTGCTGGACTCTGTCATGATCAGAGTTGGACAGAATAACGGATCCTTTGAGTGGTGGAAGAGCATGTGAGTCACATTACTGTCTCTGCTCCTCATGTCTGACTCCAAGAGGATTAAAGCTCCTCACTTTGTATTTTAATCATTCGCTCTGATACGTTCATTCGACTTTAAGAGGCTTTAAGTCATCTTTCTCTGATTTATGAATACATTACCTCTGGGTGATAAACCTTAAAGATTATTATTTCACTTTTTTGTACCATTCTTACTTTGTTAAATTCTTTCTGTGAGGTTTCTTCACAACTTGAACACATTTTCACTTTGTATCTTTGTCTTTAAGTTTGAGTTTCCTTCAGGTGACACTGCTCTCCTCGACTGTAGATGATCACTAATACTGCTGATGTTTGCTTCCTCGTTACTGATTACAAACTAACTGCTGCTGTCGGTGCTAGAGATTCATTTAGAAGTAAAGCAAGTTTAATGAATGGCAATTAGACTTAATGTCCAGCCTGTCAACATCGATGTACAATAAACTTTCATTCCTCTCAGCATTCAGACATACTTGCTCTGTCTCTGAAGTACCTTCCAGGATATATACTGGATGTTTCAGGTACCAAATATTCAAGGAATGGAGTCAATAATATGCCAATTTTACCTCTAGATCAGTTTTTAAGATATCCAACGAGTTAAAGGTCTTAACATATGCCAATGTAGGACTGTTGGTGGCTTATTTCAGATCTGTTTTAGCAGAGCATTTTTTATCTCTCAAGGGAAGAAATGTATGTAGCATATAATTGGGGAAATGTGGGAGAGAAGGAGGTTAATGACGCGTAAGAAACGGCCTTTAAGGATTTTGTGGGATATGGTAACCCTCTGTTACACCCAAGAAACACTTTTAAGGCCCCGAGTATTGATTAAGTCATGACTGGGACATAAAATGTCAAATCTAAATGTGTTGGATACTTACTTTGGTTCTCTGTTTTCCCTCCAGCTCTGCTCACCATGCTAATAATCTTCCTCTTGCGGTGAGCTGCCTGGTGGACAGTCGGAGGCATCATGGCGGAGCTGCCTATCGCCCCGGGCGAGGTCTACATCGAGGTGGAGTACGACTACGAATACAAGGCCAAGGACCGCAACATCACCATCCTCCAGGGGGAGTGCTACATGCTGGTCAAGAAGACCAACGAGGACTGGTGGCAGGTGAGGAAGGAGGAAGGGACTAAAGCCTTCTACTTACCTGCTCAGTACGTCCGCGAAGTGCGCAAAGCCCTCATGCCGCCTCCGAAACCTCTCCAGCATCCTCCCGCTGCCACTGGCAGCTCGCCTCCTCACATTGGGGGTGGTGCACTCTGGGTAAAGCCCACCAGCCTGGATCTGGGACTCCACGGCCCGTCCACGGAGAACCTCCACAGACACGAGTCCAGCTATCGGCGCTCACCCTCCGCACAAACCGCCTCCTCGGGCCATTTCAGTCTGCCCAGTCAGCGCCGGGACAGCAGCCACCAGAACCCCCCCAGCAGTCCCACCGACCACGACCGAGCTCTGGCGGACGTCGTCTTCCACGCCGGAGCCCTCCAACCCCCTCAGAGTGGAAGGGCCGGCACTCTCCCCCACACCCGAGCTCGATCCCCAGACCCGGAGCGAGCCCCGCTGGACGTGGACAACGCCCACCACAGTGACTCTGCAGGGGAAGACAGACGCACCAACGACTCTGAGTCGGGAGACGAGCTGAGCAGCAGCTCCACTGAACATCCACAGGTAAGAACACAGTTAAAGAAGTCTTTGTGCAAGAACTGGGCCATAATATCAAATATCACAATATCCATATTGTTGGCACCATTGGCACGCTCACAAGATATTAACGCAATATTTCTGACAGATAATCATCAGTAATGGGGATACAGCTAGTAACAGTCTGGTATGTTCAGGAAATATCATCCTGTTGAATGATTAAATACATGTGAAGCTCTGCATTCATTTTGGATCCAGGATGTCTGCTGGTTCAGCTTTAACACAACAAACATGAGAGGAAGTCGTCTATCAATGCTTACGTCAGACCATTGTTAATAATTGTAAACCGCTGTTTTATGATTGTACTGTACTTTAAATATACAAACAATGCTTTTAAAATGACGTCCCCTTTCACTCTGTGGTGTTTATTCCCAGTTTACCAGATGAGGTGTAATGAAGCTGTACTAACGGTGGTCCTTACCTTCAGCCTGTTCCTATTAGAGCTGCTACAGATGTCTGTACGAGCGTTTGCCTCAGTTGTGTTGGTTTAAGACGCTGAACGTGGTTTTGTGCAGTGTGTGTTTGACGTGTTTAGCTGATCTGACCTCTTGACCTCTTGACTCGTCAGTCCAGGCCTAAAGCTACTGAGGTTCAGACGCATGCAGCCTCAGTGAGACGAGGCAGCTGATTGGTTGTGAGCCCGGTCAGTCGGTGGTGTTTGTTCCTGAAATCGTTCGCTCAGTCTGCTGCTGAACAAAAGGCAGAGAGAGAAAATAGAAACTGGGTCTGTGTGGTGCTGCCACTGGGTGTAGACCTCCTCTTCCTGTGTGTAGAGAGGAGTGGATTGCACATGAATATAATAGTGCTTTTTGCACAAGTTTTTACTCCTTTCCTTGTTAGGCAGCCTGAACCCTGCTTGCTGTCGTCCACGATGAAAGAGGCAGTGTGCAGCTCATTCTTATCCATTATCCTTTTATTAAAGTGCTGTGACTGCAGTTTAACAATAATACATGCGATTAGGCAAAGTCGCACCTTTCTCTAGCACCATTAATACAATTTACGAAACATTCTCGCGCTGTTTTAGTATAAAATACACTATTAGACCCACAAATTCTTGTGTGACCCCGTAAATGGACTTCTGGTCAAAGTATTAAGTAATAAACATATTGCATTGAGTCTTCCACAGTGCTGTCAAACAGAAAATGTAGGTTCACTTGTCATTGACTGAAGATATTTACCTTAACTTCCAGTAAATTACTCTTGACTCTCTCCTGTATGTTGGTTAATTTGTCGCAGTTTTGTTCCCACCAACACTCTCTGAAGGACTGATTTCAGAGCGATACGTCACACAATGACGTAAACCGCTGAAGTGTTGTTAAAGGTTACCAAAATAAGTGAGCGTATACAAGTTCAAAGTGTGTATGTGAAAGCAGATCAAGTTCACAATGGAGCTCCTTCCTTCCCTCGGCCGCTGGGTGCCATTTAAATGGCAGGAGAAGAAGGTCAACGTAGTCCAGCTTGTTTTGGTAATCTAAAAACAACCCAGCTTTGTCCCAAAGTAAACACTTTGTCTTTTATTTATTTTCTCATTCTGTGAGTCATTTCATCGGCAAGTGCAAATACGACAACAAATACAAACATCTCTCCCTTTGGACACAAGACTTTTCTGTTTTTTCATCTTTCTCCGTCAGACACTTTTATGTCATGGAAACAGAAAGTATTTATTTTTGATTGGTTGTTAACATTTTGGATACTGTTCTCTATCAATGTCATGGCAGTCGCATCAGTGCTAATGTCTTATGCTGTGTTGATTTACAGATAGATTGCGGGTCTGTTATGTATAAATGAACGTCTGTTGCCACCAGGGAAAGCTCTTTGCGTATCTCAGTGTACCAGAGTCGTAGTGTCTGTGGAAACATTCCCGCGCCGAGAACACCAGCAGAATGATGATTATTCTCAGAATGAAAGGTTTATTAACCCCACAACAACGTTGTTACATGAGCAGTACAGGAAGTGCTGTCAACCAACCTGTGATAGCTGCTTATTCAAGCTTTCTGATTGGCTACATGGTGATTGAAGGATGTTTGATCAGGTGTCCACATTGACCTGAAAAGCTCACGTGAGTCAGGAGTGGTGATGTGACAGTGGGTTGCTTGTTTGTTTTTCCTCCGTCCTGGCAGCATGCTGCTGGTGACAACAGCTCAGTGAGTCACTTCCTAAAATATGCCAAACCCCACCCCTGTCCTCTCTGCTCCTGTCTCTCCTTCACTGCAACGTGATATCTTCAAGGGAATAGGAAGTAAGAGGGATTTAATAAGCAAGAGAGAGATGACATTAAGGATGGGTATCGTTTATCGACACGAGTACTCTTATCGATGCTCTTATGGGTTCTTTATCGATGCTCTTATGGGTTCTTGTTGATTAGAGATATATACTGATCTCTCTCTCTCTCCCTCTCCCTCTCCAACTCCAACTCGTCTTGTGAGTAGGCCGTCAGGAAGACACGTGGATGAACTTAAGGCTTCTTTTTACTTTACTTAATTTGATGCGACAGCAACCTTTTCAGGAGAGATGATTGAAAGTTTTATTGCAAAGTGGCTTCAGGAAGTGTCGAGTTGGGGTCTTTATTGGATGCTAGAAGTTGGTTTCAATTTGCATTTAGGCATTTCTAGCAGATCAGTATTCAAGGGCATTTCATTCCTTTTTTGGGGGGGGGTGCCACTCCTTGCAGCCAAAGCAGAGGGCTACATCTCGTCTTGAAGCCGCCGGCCGCGACGGATTCGACGTCGCATCCGGCGAAGCAGACTCTTCCCTCCAGCCGATGAATATAAAGGCTGTCAAGGTCTCAGTGTGTTTTAATTTGCCGCTTCACTGCACCGCCTCATCCGCGCTGCTTTTTTCACCTCTCCTCTTCCTCCAGGATCAAAGCAATCCAACAGCACAACCTGAACATGCTAAATACACTGTGCTCTGTATGTAGGAAGCTCACATCTTTAGTTTTGGACTTTCTTTTCCTCCTGTCGCGTGATAACGTGTCTTCATGTTCAGTGTTCAGGAGACATTTCAGATATCTGGAGCAATTAAATAATGACAGCTGGAGTAATTAACTCTGTCAGTGGGTAATAATGACAAGCCTCATATTCTGTGTTGTGTTACAGACTTAATTGCCTTCATGAAACATGTTATGATTCCTTATTTGTCATGAACGCCCACTTGACTGACTTTAACAGCAGTCGGTTATTGTTAAATGTTCATGCATGAACAAAACTTGACAATATAAGTTTGGCTTTCCAAGATTAAATGACAAAACCGGTGATACACCAGAATACATTTATCTTTTCAGGATCAACAAAACAGTTGAGCTTTTGATACCTTGACTGTCCATATCAGTGTCCTAGATGAGCCCTAGTTTACCCACAACTCCCTTCATTATTAACCTGAGACTGTAACGTTGCAGCCTCTGCAAGTTAACTTGAACCTCTGCCTGTCGGGTTAAAGTCTTTCATTTAGAAACCTCGTGTTAAAGCCCTCAAAAAGTCTGTCATCCAAAAATGGGGATCATTTGGCGTCACTGTTTTTTGTGAGGAAGCGCTTCCTAATTTCTTTGATCACCTGGTGTTTGGCAGGAAGTTCAGGTTGGCAAGTTTTTACGCTGTCACACCTTTTGTGTGCGTTAGTGTACGTCCATAGCACATACAATAAGTCATCTATTAGTTTGGTCAATCATTACACACACACACACACGCACACACACACACACACACACACACACACACACACAGCTTCAGGTGGGCGGGCAGCTCCTTTGCAGTGTGTTTGGTGCTTGTGTAACAGAACAGTGATGAGGCCAGGTTTAAACCTGACTGTGTATCTCTCTCTGTGTGTCTCTCTCTCTTTCTCACTCTCTTTATTTTCTTGAAATTCAGTTGAGAAACCATTGATGGATCAAATTAAAGGGTGTTTATTGGACTGCTTTTGACGAATCCAGTGAGATGAAACGCCTGCATAACTACAGTGATACCTCATCACGCTGTAAATCTGATGTTACCTTTAAGCCATTCTGTTGTGTGAGAGTTTGCTATAAATGATGTCGTAAGATCTCTTAACGACGACATTTCTGTCTCCTGGCAGCCCTTGTACATGATGTATTGTAACATACAAACAACATAAAAGATGTATACCATCTCGGATCAACGGATACAACACTGATTGTGATACAGAGAACCAATCCAACATCAGTGCTTTTTTTTTTTACAAAATCTAAACTCTGCAGACCTCATTATGTGGAAGTAATGTCATTTTTATGAATGATATCACGCTGTCAGATTGTCACAAAATGACAGCTGTTTGATATACATGAAGAACCCAGAAGTTTGACATATGAACAGGATTGTGGGCGTTTCATCCTTCACAGCAGGAAGACAGACTTTTTTATCAGATTAAGGAGATCCAGAACTGAAGGCTCTGCTTGTAGATATTGATTTGTGCCACATTATAACAGATCAATACCTTCCAGAGGTTCAAGACTGATGATGAACCACAACTGTCAGAAGTATAATACATATCCTGCGTAGTGATGATGGAGGATCATCCAGTGTAGAGCGTGAGTCTGTCATGTATGTCTGTCTAGGGTCCCATTGTGTTTTTTATGCTTTTAACTTTCTGCTCTGTTTAGCACTTTGTGATGTTATGTCTGTGAAAAGCGCTCTACAAATAAATTTCATTCATTCGTGTGTGTGGTGTTCCTCACTTTACAGAGCTTTTCTTAATCCCTTTGGGAGCTTCAATTGGATATCTGTGTGTGATTTCAGCTGGGGCAGTGTGTGTGGTGGCATTATGGTGGAGCAGATCACTCTCTCTCTCTCTGTTTATGTAAGAACCTGTGAGTGAATAAGAGTCTGTGTGTGTGTCGGACCTCAGAGTGGCATTATCTGGCTTGCCACAGTGACATGTCGGGGAGTTTGCGAGTAGTCGGAGGCTGCTGTGTTTTGTCTGCGTCGTCCGTGTCCTCGTCTGCACCGCTGCAGAGGCGACTCAGCCACAGGACAGGACAGTATGTACCCAGATGAGAATGAGACGGTAAGACGCCTTCTCTATCCCTGCATGTGTACTGCTCAAGAATACTGAAGCGGTCAACTTCAGACGCCTACATCTCCATATGCTGCGTGCACATTTTTTTGCCAAGTCAGCACATCCCTCTGAATATTGAATTCTATCAGAGTGACGCGCTGCACAGTGACTAACGCTCATCATAGAGCTTTCAGGGTTTGTCGGATTCACACGAGCTGGCATTTTTCAGCATTTACTGTGTTGGCATGATGACATGCAACAGGACAGCTAAGAGGATGCTAAGCACTTGCCATGTTTCATTACATAAGCGCCAGCTACGTAACATTTGTTTGGACAGCTGGCTGCTGAGACGAGCTCGGTGCAGCGGTGGTGGTGATGATGATGGGTGAGAGGAAGAGGAGGAGGCAGACGGGACAGAATATTCTGTGGTATTTATTAGGATATTGTGGTATGGGTTAGAAAGACTGATATTTGACATATCGAGTGCACTGAATAGAATATATTTCACAGAACAGTGCTTTGTCTTTTCAGAATCATTATTAACTGAATATAAACTTTACTCTGTAGTGTCTTAACGTATGAATTTGCTTGAGGCATGGAACCATAAAGTGCTAAATTTAAAGGTAACTGTCCTTATTTTTAAACACCTTTTGTAGGTTTTGTTTGTAATCTTGCATGAAGTTGTATTCAAACGGACATAAACAGGAAAAAGCGGCAACCGTTCCTTTTATTTTCTTCCTTTTATCTTTTGATACAAACCAGAAGAAAATAGCAATTTAAAATTGTCATTAATCGGAAAATTTGCATCGTTCAAAACCGTTTTTCTAAAACAAGAAAAGCATATATTGCCTCTTATAAGATTGTTTTTCTGTAAACATGACCCAGTTTTTAATATGTGAAGATGAAGATATAGCTTGTGTCTTCCTCTGTGTTATGAGATCAATCTTCTCCAAAACGCCGTGTGCATCTGAGCAGCCTCTAAATGACAGAGGGCAGTTTGCAGCGTATAATCTCTCGGTCCAATACAAATAAAGCTTTGCTCGTGTGTACTCTGCTCACGTCTCAGATTGTATTCTGGGAAAGTCCAGGAAATTGTTGTCTTCCCTTCCAAATTGTAAGAAGTGTGCAAACATGCACTTCAAAGTTTCAAAACACATATGAAACTGGCCCATTGCTGGTTCAGACTGTGCCAGAGCTTCAGGTCCTCAAAGAAAGGACTCTCAGCCGTTTCAATGCTAAAGCTGAAACTAAAGGTTCTCGTGCGTTCGCTGTTGTTGCTACAAGATTTATCAAATTCCCTCTGGAAATGAACAATATTCAGTTTAGATTTGATTAGAGTAGTCTGTAAGTGTATAGTTAATTATTGTCATTTTTAAAGCCAAAATACCAGAACTGTTGTGGTTCCATCTTTTCTCTGTTTTATTTTTGTAAAGCGCCACTTGTTGACATATTGTAGGCTGATGATTAGGATGGAGATAAATGTCAGTTGCGGACCAAACACAGTTCACACCTGTTTGTTTGTTATTGGAGGAAAATAAATGGCGTCTGTTGTTTTGCCATGGTAAAATAGAAATGTAATCTTCACAGACACAATACATTTACATGCATTGTAGTGTCTGTACGGCTTCGTGCTGCCTCAAAGGAACTTCTGCTGTTATTTATTTTCGATGTACCTCCACGACCTACAGGAAGTTATCAGAGTAAAGATGATTTCCAGGGCGTGTCATGTACCCGCAGATACATGACACGCCCGCAGATAGACCTCGGCAGCACCCAGCTAAACACAACTAAACAAAAACAGTGTATCGCAAAACAGTGTATCGTTTCTACAAGCACATGATTCTCCATGTCAACAAAAACAAAGCGGATTGTCTATCGATGTTGTCAATCGACAATGTTCCTTTTGAGGTTCTCAAGAAGATCCGTTTGTCGCTGAGTCGCCGTCAATCACGTCCACGTGGAATAAAAGCTCAGCCGGGAACGAGAAAGTGCCGCGTTCTAACGTCTTTGTGTGCAGATAATTACTACCCAGCAGCAGCAAAGAAGGTACACACGTGCTTCTTGATGATAGACAGCTGACACATTCAAACCAGGACGTGGTCCTCTAAATCTACAGTTTCACACTAAATGTTAGTTCTTCCAGCTTCGTTAATTGACAGAGAGAATAAGGGAACTGTGAGGAATGAGCTGCAGACATGTCTAAGCATTCGATGACGAGTTCAGGCTGTCGGGGACCGTTCGGATAACGGTTCCCACTAAACTAGAGGTTCTCCTTCTTGGATGTGGGAACCGGGTTGCCGGTAAAAGATCCTCACAACACATGTACAGTGATCTGCTTCACTGTAGATAGCGTTCCTATGTAGATGTCTCAATACTAAACCTAAATGAAACAAGTTCATCATAAACTCACTCTACTGGTTGAAACAAACTGCTCTCGTCTGATCTTTTTCTCTGTTTCTTCATACCTCACCGCCTCCTTATTTGGAGTTGAATCATAAATTATCTCCGACATGTTTAGGCCGGTAATGGAAGCTTTTGCTGAAGTCTTCGCTCCTCGCCGTAGCTTCCAGTGTGGCGTAGTAGCTGATTGGTTGAACCTTTTGACTGCGAGTTCAAACCGAGCTCTGCAGTTTTTGTGTTTTATTTGTGTTGTTGTCGTGAAACAGCTGTGCAGCCACGAAGGTCTGCCTCTGTGTCTGAAACGCTGCGATTTTGAATTGTTCTGATTCAACAAAGAACAAAGATTACAGCGTCAGTCGACGGACCTGCAGAGTCATGCTGGGAAATTCGCTGCACCCTGTCAGCTCTGCTTGGCCTCCTGCATGATAAAAGCTCCTTGACTTCCTGTTTGGACTGTTCCCCTGGGATAATTCCATTTCACAATAGATTAGTAGATTATTCTAGGAGCCTGCTGGTTCCTCTTCTTTCCTCCTCCTGCCTCATTTCAAACACCTCATGTTAACATTCCACATTACGTGTGTGATGTTGTGCTTGGTTGTCTGAAAGCGATCCCCCTTTGTCTGGTGGAACTGGTTTGACTTGAGCAGGTTTTTGTACCTCGGTCAGGTTTTCTGTCTGAGAAGCCAGAGACACGATGCTCACTTTTGTTCATCAGCATTCAAGACCAGAAGTACAGGTTCAGCTCCAGTGACTGGCTGATATCCTGAATTTCTTTTCCTCACATGACAGTTGGATTTGAGTCCACCTGTCTGCCTTCTGTTTGTGGTTCATCCTGACTCGGAGCATGTTCCTTCTTATATTTGTGCTACACAGTAAAGAAGGAAAAACTCCCAAAACCAACTTTTAAATACAAAAACTGACATCAAGAGACTATCATCATACAGTTTGAGTCTGTAGTTTTGGCCAACATATACCTGGCTGTATTAAAGTAAATTTGCTGAAATCCTGCTGTTAGACGTCGCTTTGTTGTTCCCCTTCAGCCTTGTTCTTCTTCTTCACTTATCTGATTGTTTTTGCTATTTGTCTCACTGGACGCTTGTTGTGGAGAACACTGGATCTCTGTCACAGTTCAACCTCAGCGAGTGTCACCAAATATTAACATCTGTGGTTCCAGAGATGAATGAACCTCTGCCGGAGCTGCATCACTCACATCTGGATTGATTCACAGACTTTGCTAGTTCTGAGTCTCCTTCTCTAATGCCATATTTGTTACTGCTCCATCACTTACACCTGAGAGCTCCCGAGGGCTTCGTGGGCAGATTCTCCCTGTTTGTGGTTCAGGTTGGAACATGTCCGTCTGGTGCAGTGTTTCCTCGGAGCTCCCTGTTGGATTGTTGTCACTGCTGCATCATTTCCCTGATATGTGTCTGCTTCCCTGCGTGCTTATCACAGCGACCTTGCATGTGGAGTGAAAAGCCCGTTGATGGAAAACTGCCAGCAGTCATTTTGAAGACGAGCAGCTGACGACTCATGAATTCTCCCGCTTTTTGTACCTCGTCGTCCCTGTGCTCCTCAGATTTGTGCTTTCTTTTAGTGTTGGTCACAATAGCTGCTCAGAACTACCTCCTACAGCTGGGACGAGGTTTGACGGGCTTCTTGTTCTCATGCCAACCTCCTTGTATCCTGCAAATGATCTTAATGTCTGAACATGAACGATTGAGAAAGGTTTACGGACTCTCTGCAGAGTTTTTAGATATCTACCCCATCGAGACAAGATTTAGAAAACCATGCATGCTGCATAAAGTTGCATTTGGAATATGTCGTATAGCTTTTTGATAACAAACAAACATAAAGAAATGTTATGTTTATATTAAGTATTACTCACCCAAAGACCTTGAGTTTAACGAGCATGTTGAATGCTTTTCCTTCCCCATGAAACATTTTTTAAGTATTTTAAATCCAGCTTTGTTTAAATCATGTTTTTTGCTGAGGCATTGCTCAGGTATTTGGCACCTTGCAGCAGCATTTACATCATTGCTGTTCTATGCGTTACGGACTGAGACATTACCTCATCACCACATGATGAATATATATAAGGTGGTTATAGTGGGACATGAGGTAGCTGATGGTTTACCAGTGTTTTAGGGTGGATGATCCCCTTAAATATCAAACTTTAGAGCTGGTTAAATAGTACTTAAATCCTCATCTGATGTGATAAAACTGAGTCTTGTAGCAGGACTTTGCGTGTCAGTTTTGCACACTAGCTTCTCAACCTGAGCTCATGAAGTGTTTCTAAAAGGAGGAGTCGTGACATGCTACAGGCAGGATGAAGGATCATCCTTAGCCTCATACCTGCCCTCTTTACTCTCCTCCTCCTCCTCCATAAAGAGGTGTGCTGTCGAGGCATGTGGACACGTGGCCTCCTCTCTGGAGCTGGAGGAGGTGAAGAAGTCTCTCTCGCTCTCTCTCTCTCTCTCTTCACCACATTCTTCAAGGTGTGCAGAGACGAGTCGATACTTGATTCCCAGGTGAACAAAAAGAGCTGTGAAAGATTTTGAGGAAAAGATGCACAAAAAAAAAGGAAGAAGGTGAACGATGGGGGGAATAAAAAGGCACAAAAGTATCTGCCTGCTGTGGTTCCTCCAGCTCTCTGGTTACATACAGGGACTGAAAGAGATGCAGATTTTCTCCACATTAAAACAACAATGTCACTCAATAGTTTTCATTATGTCTAGTGTTCCTCAGTTTGGGGGTTCTTCTGTATCTTTGCACTGATTGTCTCTCGTCGTATGTTATTTCCTCCTCATTACTCACCGACAATTACTGTGCACCGTTGTTGACATTGTGTTAAGACTGGTGGGAATATTTGGGCACATTGTCTAGCTTAATTACACTCCCAGCCTTTTCTAATTGCTCTGTCATTTTGTCGTTTGCATGCTGCTGCTCACCTTCCCCGCGTCGCAATTATAGTCCTCTTCACTCGCTGTTTAACTGGCGGGCTGAAACTGAAAACGGCTTGTCGTCTTCTCCTGCTGTGCGTTTATAAATCTGTTGAACAGGAGAAAGATCACTGTGACCTCACAAAACACCAAGAATTCATCTGCTATTTTAGACCATTTCACACGAATGTCCAACAGGATAACATGATGAAGTGATGGTATTTCGGACAGACGTGGTGCTGAACTGCTACTTGACGGGCTGGTGGAGGCAAACAACTGTGAATCTAGTTTTAATCATGTTCTAATGGATTCAAACCAAGTCTGTGAGTGAGAAACAAGAAGCGCCATCAGCGTTGGTGCTATTGCACCACGGTTCTCTTTCTTCAGACACATAGTCATCTCGCAGTGGTCCCTTGATTTTCTGTGTTTGGTGCTGTCAGTAAAAAGGCCTCTTGTGTCTTTTCTCAGGCGTGACTCACTGTTTTCCAGCACCCACTCATGTACGACGTCCACTGCTACGTCTACGCATGCCGTTATCGTTCCATTATTGGTACCACCATATAAAGCTTGTGTCGGTCACATTCTGTGTCATGGTGTCGGGGCTTTGACTGTCTATCACACTTCTATTCACAGAATAATAGAAGAAAAAGTAAAAGGCTGAAGGTATGAAGAGCTCAGGTGAGACTGTGGAAGATTGCTGCTGCTTCACTTAGCAGAATGGATGTTGTTTGTAGAGTTTTGATTGGATGTTTGTCACTATTTTGTATGTCGAGCCCCTTTCTACAGTGTACATTATTACATAGTAGCTCAGCATTTAAAGAACCTTTTATAACCCATAGTATGTGTGAATAATGGGGGAGTGAGGTCCCGATACTATTTGAAGAAGACCAGTCCAGAAACAGTGTTGGTACTTTTGGGTTTAAACACTTACCTCCTGTTATCGTGGTCGGTTTCACTGATCTGAGCTCAGTGTACTGGATGTGTTGAGTCACTGTCTGCTGGGTTCATGAGCATATAGCCCCATTCAATGTCCATGAATGGACACCCGGCACAGTCGACCCGACGGCCTTTAAAGGACCCGCGTCTGTGTTTGAAGGAATAATACTCAGTTCTGTTCTTAACCCATTCAGTGTCGTCCAGCTGCTCCACACTGAAGCTGTGTGTGTGGTAGTGACATCTGACGGGATGAGGAGGGTTCAGCTCAATACTCGGTACACTGTTCGGTGGTTTGTCACAGTCAGTGGTGAGTTGTTTCCTGTTGAATGGAAGGATTGCTCTCAGTACATTTGATTATTTTTGTTCTGGACATTAATCTGATTGATTCATTTCAGTGTGCAGTTTGATGAACTCAGCAAGGATGCCATTGACATACATTGGTGTTTATAGACGAAACAGTTTTGATATCTGTGTGTGCGTGTGTGCGTGTGCGTGTGTGTGTGTGTGTGTGTGTGTGTGTGTGTATACACAGGGTAGGAAATTCACATATTTTTTTGGGGGCAATTTTTGCTCCCACTGACTGAAATCCAGGGGCATTTTCAAAGAATTGGGGGCATTTTTTAAAACTTGTGAAATAACATTTAACCTTTGTTCAAAATAATACATATACTTATATGGACTTACAATATATGAGCAATTGTCATCAAATGGCAATAATAAGACTATTAGGCAGTAGCCTACAGATTCAAAGTGTTTTCTTAGATTTATTTAACAAAAAACAAACAAATCTCACAATCACATTCAATTTTATTATTATTTCTTTGTAGTTATTTATTGTTATTGTTAAATGTTTTAAACAACTATTAACAATTATTAAGTCAACAATGCCTTGATTACATGTATATCAGTCATTGTATGGAATTATTGAGAAAAAATATTTTTGTAGCACCTCAAATATTGTGATATTACCCATTTCTGTGCTGAACTTATGCATTAGTCATTGTGTAGAATTTTTGAGAAAAACATTTTTATAGCACCTTAAAATTTAAAAAATGTGCCATTTGAAGGTACAAATTCAGTTCAGAGTTTTTACTGAGTAAAATATCTTAATTGACTGTCAGTCAGGTATTATTCATTTCCTGCAACCCTCAAATCATAGAATAAAGACACTTTACGCACAATTTAGGTGTATTTTCCCTTTAACTCACAAGATGCAGGTAGCATGTTTTATACTTAATGTGAATATAATTCATTTAATATAATTTACATTCTGCAATATTTATACTTTGTTGGCATCTTATTCTGAAAACCGGATGTTTGTCTTAAGAAACCGGATGTTGTCTCGCATTAATCATTCCGTTAACTTTCAAAGTCCTTCGCTCGCTCCCGATCTGTGCCGTTTAAATGCGTTTACCGTGAATTTCAGGATATAGGTGCACTAACATGTAAGTGGCTGCTGAGTTGACCGCAGTCACAGGTCTGATTAAGAAGCGCTCCATTTTTTTCCTAGTGATATCAGGGGCAAAATTATATTTCTTAGGGGCAGTTTTGCCCTTTGCCGTTGTGTATTTCCGACGCTGTGTGTATATATAGACACACTCTACCAGTCCGTCACTCTCCACTGATCAAAGCTAAGGACTCAGTCGAGTTTCCGTCCAAATTTAGGTCAGAATTTAACCCCAAAAAAGCCTGTAAAAGTAAATGAATGTTGAAGAGTTGGTGCATGGAGGTAAAACGTTGCGCTGTCTGTCGGGTGCCTTCAAACCACTGCAGAAGAAGACTCAATGAGATTAAGTAATCAAAAGACCTCAAGCGATGGAAAACGTGATGGAAATATTTTATTTATGTTTTTTTCTTGTATCAGTTTGAGGAAGGTTCTCCTCTTCGCTGCACACAGATCTGATGTTTTCAGGTCGTTATCTCTTCGAGTGATAACTCATTAACATGACATACATACTTTGTAACACATAGATTGCACCAATGTCACCAGAATTAAGATGTTTGAATCACAAATGAATTGAAGTGTAATCAAAGCCAACAGTAGCTTTAGAACTGAAATTAACTTTCCAACAATGCCCGTATGAAATCAGCTGAATATTATCGGAGTGTTACTTGAGATAAACAGTGTGCTGTATGGCAGAGAAATGCTACGGTTCTAGTTTTAACAATATAAATCAGGCTGTTGTCAGTAGACTCCAGGCTGTTTGTTCCAGCTCGTGTTCCCTAATGTGGCGCTGGATGGGAAGTGGACTACATGTGTGTGTGCCCTGTCTGCCACAGAGGGATTACAACACACACACACACACACACATTCAGCCATCTGCCTCACCACTTTCAAATCAAGTCAGAGGTTTGGTTCATCAAATTAGGCCCACACGGGTTCAACGATGTCTGACAGGAAGTGAATGCTTTCTGCTTGAAGCTCAGATGTGAGCTTCAGACTGCAGAGCTTCATAGTTCAGTGGGTGATGTACTGAGATCCAGAGAAGATCTCTCCCTCCTTCCCTCCCTCCCTCACCGTCTCCTCTGCCCTTTAACCCACATTTTTCCATCTCCTCTTCCTTGGGAAATGTTTGGCATGATGTGTTGTTCGGATGCCATTCCCTGCTGCTGACGATGAGGAGTCTTCAGGAGGATGTTGCTACTGATTCAAGGCATTAACGGAGTCGCAGGAGTTCACATCTTCATGCTCCTCAGCTCAGGAGCTGGATTGAGATACGAGGCGTCAGGATGTGAACCTCCATCAGCAGTGATTCAGATACCGTCTGAAACCTTACCTTACTAATTTAGATTATTCTGTTTTCACTTGCACAGAAGGACTTTGATCTCTCATGTTAGGCTTTTTCTTTCATCGATTTCATTTTTGAAGATGCACTTTCTACCTAGCAACAGAGTTCAATGTCAGATTGAAACATTGAATCCTCCACTGAGCTCAGATTGGAGCGTAAAAGCTACACACAGCACGCCTCTTTTCTAAGTCACATCCATCTCATTGCATTATGTGTCCTGAGGAGTGATCACACCTGTCCCCCTGCTACCCTCTTATATAATCTCTCTCTCTCACACACACACACACACGCCGGCTGTCCTCAGTGGACCCCCCACACTAGAGTTAGCGTCATTAGCTGCGACCAGTCAGGTAGATGGAGTTGGAGGATTAATCATTGGGTGGAGGCTGTCAGCTGCTCTGTTTCCCTCGAGCTGGTTCTGCTGTGTGGCCTCGGGCAGAAACCCCACACATTGCTGATCGTAAAGTCAACTCTGAGACTGTGGCACGGCCATTTTTTTTTAGACAATTTAAAAAATAAAAAAAAAGTGTATCATGATGGAAAAAGCTTCAAGCCTCGGGGGAATATGTCAGCGAGCAACACTGAACCCCTTCCCACTCACTTGTTTTAACTCTCTGGTTTAAAAATGTCAGCGAGGCGTCTTTCTGTAACATGTGATTCTCTGTTTTTAAACAAACGGTGATTGTGACTTCAAGCGCCGTGTCTCAGCCTTCAGGGAAAACCCAGAGTCCCCTGTGGAGAGAGCAGAGCAGCGTCAGACAGCTGGGTCTCCACACACACACACACACACACACACACACACACACACACTTTATTCAATCAGCAACACATCTGGAAACGTTCCTCTCCTCCTACACTTGGGCAGTGCCAACACTATTCACCAATGTGTCACTTTTACTCGTGCACTTTTGTACATTTAGTCATGCAATCCAGTCGACTGTATCCAGTGACGCCGTATACACCTCTGGTAGCCCCGCCCTAAAGCATCCCCTGCTTTATGGTCTGTGTGACTCTAAATGGACCATAATGTACTAAATGAACATCATGCTGTATTGAAGAAGACTTGAAACTAGAGATTGAGACATAAACTCATGTTTACAATGTTTACTGAGGGAATAAATCAAGAGAGAAGTGGAGTCATTTTCTCATAGACTTCTATACAACCAGAGGAGTCGCCCCCTGGTGGACACTAGAGAGAATGCATGTTTTAGGACACTTCCCATAACCGGAGGCTCTGGTTCGCCTGGTTCCGAAGCAGAGGTCTCTGACTAAAAACTCTTGTCAAGTGCCAATGCAACATCATCTGGCAACGTGCTACGTTGGCCAACGCCCATAGATTAGAGTACTTTGTAACATGAACGCCACATTCTTCAACCTCTCTTTGCAATGAAAGATGAATTAATTGTGTGTGCACGATGACAAACCCTCCGCACACGCCTAAAACACACAGCTCAGTGGATTCATGAGGCAATGTGGGTTGGTCGGTTAATTGGCTGCATCACAAAGATCTCAATGTTTGACAATAAGTTTCAATGACCCATCAGCAAATCTTTAATATATAGTACTTACATAATGAACTCTATTCATATACTACACTAAACCCACGGCCCAAACTTTTGCACTTCACTGTGTTGAATTCAGAGGTGTTGTGATAACCACGCGTGGTGTAGCATAGCTGGTCTTTCTCTTTAGGAACGTCTTCGTGCAGCGCTCTTCCTTCCTGCATCACTTTCTGAGTTCCTTCCTCGCCCTCCTGCTGTCTCTTACATTTGACCCATTTGCAAAGCGTGTAGAGACACGAGTGGATCAGAGATAGACTCGGAACAAGACCAGCATTCCTCTGTGGACCCTCGTCTCTGACAGACTGCACTCAGGCGGGATTATGTAAAAGAGGGCACCGTACAGCCCTCCTCTCTGCCCTGTTACTGTGTAAACCCTCAAAGAACAACTAAACTGTAATATACTACAAATAGATACAAGTTATCTACGCGGTGGCGATGTTTATCGGATGTAGGTCGCTCTTAACAAAATAGAATTGAAACTTATGGAGACTTTCCTGAATCAGAATTGAATCGAATGTGGAGATCAGCACCAGTAACAGACACATGGGAGTGTGACACATGTTGGTCCTTTTTATTTTCTTTTTTTTAGCCCTAAATATGGCCGTGGCTACCGGCCAAGTGTCCCGTGGTCACTGCTTCCTGCCTCTGAGCTCTAACTCACCTCAGGAGATTCACCGTCTCCTCTCTTTGCTCCCGTTGAATGTAATTGCTCTGGAGTGGTATAATTGCCTTTGGGTGGTGCCGGCGTCTTGAGGCCTTCTTGTGTTGACTTGCCGTGTGTTTGTCTGCAGTGTGCAGACCGCCCTATTCTGCCCTATTATTATTTATTGTGAGGTTACCTCAGACCAGACTGGACGAGACACCGGGGTCTCTTGAGGATGGCATGTTTGAACTGTTTGTGCTCCCGATTAATTGTTTGTACGCTCTCCTCCTCTTTCTTACATCAGTGCTTCCTACACCATGGATATGAATAAGACTTACTGACCTGATGTTAAAGTACATGTCGAGAGACTTCACAAATGGCATTCAATCTGCTTTTTGAATTATATCTGTGATGCAATTTTACCCGGATAGACAGCCTGGCCATTTTCCTGCTCTCTCATGAAACTCTTTCTTCCTGTTTCTCTCTCCTGACTGGTTTCACTGGTTGTTTGTCCCACATTAAATCATTTAAATCTAGCACCCAGCGCTATTATACCAGGAACTACTTCCTCCCAAACGGATATCTGATGTGGGAATGAAATTACACTGATTTACACAAAGAAATGAGCTTTAATCAGCTCAGATAGAAGGAACTCTTCATCAAATTCATTCATCATGACTTTGAATGCATGTTTGTTGTAGCATGAGTCTCGTATTGACTCATGCGTCTGTGGTAAATATTGGTGTTTCTTCTTTTGTCCACCATGCTAAAAGTAGCTCTGCAAAGCTGCCAGAATTAGGAACTCTTTCCTTGGCAGATTTGTATCTTATGGGAATGTGGTCCAGATCCTAAATGAATTAAGGAAAAACTCCGCTATAGTGGGGGAAATATTAAGATGTTATGTTTCCTGCATGTTTTCTGCAGATGTTATGGGAATATATGCCAAATATGTTAATCACTTTGCAGCTGTGAAACGTGAACCTGAATGGAGGAAGTAGACGCGAGGTAGGCGTTCTCTTTGTGTGTTCTTGTGGAAACGTGTGTACATGTGTGGACTTGCACATTTTTAGTACATCAGTCGCACAAGGTTGGCATCAAAGTGTGTGTTTGCGTGGCTCAGCTCCCTGCAGGTATGCAGCAGAGCCGGTTCCTCTGTGTCAAACAGTAAAGGGGAGGAGAGAGGAGGTGAACATGAGGAGCTCCTCCTCCTCCGTCACTGGCCAATCCCTTTTTAAGATTTCACAAACTTAGTGTTCAGCCTGCCACCTAAAGGACACTGATGCCTACACTGCTGGTGATCTGGTCTCTCTGATGTTTCTAGAACACAGAGAAGCTTTTTAAAGATCTCTATTTTTTTGGATTCTGAGTGATTCATTGGTTTGGTATCAGCTGAAGACGTCTGTACACCTTAAACAACGTTGCCTTTGTTATTTAGAAGTGATGATGTTCCCCATTGTACATCCAACTCATCAGCCTTTAGTGGTGAACATGATAAAACTAAAATATGTATTCACTCTTCCCAGGGTTAATATAAACTATGACACATAGCTGCTCCAGATAAAGAGCTTTGCTGCTTTAATCATTGCAATTTTGAGTATCTTTTTTTGTTTTAAAGCTGGGCAAGGAAGCTTCTTAACATTTGAGCATATTCTAATTCAATGGTCTGAGAGAGAACTCGACTGAGCTGTTTTCAGACTTGTTGCCCGTGACGGGAGACTCTGGCCGATCACAAGTCATTTCAGAGAGGGGGCGCTATTCGAGCCTATGCAGATGCATGTGCATGTCCCTTTTTATAGATGATGAAATCCTGCTTCAACGGCGGGAAATCCTGCAGAAAAAGTTGCGAATTCAGCATTGGCAATAACTGCCGACATTGCAAAGTAACCAAAAAATGGAAGACGGGCTTATCAAAAACACAGTTTCGTCTGTAGTTTCAGTCACAACAGAAAGCAACCAAGCAGTTCTACTTTGTGAATCAGGACAACAGCGGTGCATTCAAATGAGTGTTCAGAATCTCACACCAGACTCGTCTAAATATAAACTATGTGACGCTAAAGCATCTGCAGCCATTTGCATCTGATATCAGCTGTGATGCAGTCGGTGCCCGACGCTGCAGTCTCCTCTCTCTGGCTGCGTCTCTGACGTGGTTTTTTATCTCCGGCTGGAGGAACACTGGACCAGTTGGTTGTTGTTCTGCTGCAGAGCTGCAGGCGGCACAGATAAGACTCTGCAGGTCCATCTATCTGGAGCCGGCAGCTTCACTCTCCGCTCATTAACTGCTGCTCCGGCTTCAGACGGGACATTAGCAGCGCGCTGATCACAAATGTTGATTTGCTGCTGCAGTTCAGACCCGCTGCTCCTCATTGCTGACTGCTGTAGGTGTTGTGGTTGAGATTGACTGGTCAGTACTGTAATCAAATCAATTCTAGTTTTTCCACAAGTTAATCAAATTGTCGACTCCGCACAATGTCAGAAAACCGTGAGAGATGCGTCTGACAATTCCCCAAAGAGATTTATTTTAAATGAGTTGTTCAGCTCGTAATAGTGGAACCAGAGAATGTTTGACCTCTTTGCTTGATAAATGACGTATAAAATGTACCCATACTATAGGTTTACGTGCCAGCCATCAGTTTTAATCATTTGAACAGTCTGGTGAATGAAGCAATCCAGCAAATTCAAAATGCTTTGTCGGCAAAAAGCCTCACCGTGGTTGTTTAGTTTGTTTAACTTTGAGCAGTGAACATATTTAAAATGCTGACTGTGTCGATGAAGAGTAATCTAAAGCTTTCTCTCAACGCTAACAGCCCACGCGGCATCATTTTAAGCTCGGTGACGTGTCTCTTTACATTTTATTACCTCGTATTTTCTAATGGCGTTGCTCGTCTTTGACAATGCTGCTTACGTCTGTTCATCGGACCAACGTAACCCACACAGAGAGAGGCTTTTCCTTCTGAAAGCCCAGATGATGCTCCGCTCCAGAGTACACGACACCACTTGCACACCTCGAGTACTCCAAAAGAGAGCAGCTCCGCCTCGCCGTCAGAGGTCAACCTCTTGATGTCTGCGGTTCAGTGGTCGTAGAGCTCAGTGTTGATCAGCTAGTCGACCCGTTAACTGCAGATGTCCAGCACCAGCTGCTCAGCAACACACCGCCGCTGTAGTGGAGTCAAGGAGACACCTGGTGCGTTTTTAATGAGCCGACGTGGCGGTGCAGCCTCCGGTTACATAATGAGTGCTGTTGGTTGACGATTGCTGCTGCCACTGGAAGACCGAGCTGCAGTTTTAGTGGTTGTGCTCGGGCTCTACATGGCCTCCAGACTGAGGTTTTCACAACCGTCTGGCCTGTAAAACCCGTTCAAAACCAATTATATCAACATGTCCCGAGTCTGACATTACGGCTCTGTCTTGATATTGCTGTTAAGTTGCCATTTGAGGATGTAAGACGTTTGTTCGACTGCAGAAAGAACATAACATTCTCCGTATATTGAGTTGCACCCAGCTGTATCTCTACTTTAAATCGCTCTTAAACCTGGCACTTATTCCATCAGGTGCTTTATAATCTGGAACATATATATAATAATATATAATATATTCCTCCGCAGCTCTCCACTACACAGCTGAAGGGGGGGGGGGGGCTCATCTTAAACATCATTGAGTAAAGTTTATTGAGCTTCCGAACCACTTGAGTGAAGTTTAATTCCAGAAGAGCTTTGGGAGGAGAATGTGGTTTTGTGGGATGCTACATAACTGCTGGCTCTTGGTTTTTAACGGTCCATTGGCCACCAGGACTTCCCCTTCGACTGATCCACGCACTTAATCACATGTTGGCTCAGGATTACACAGGAAGACCACAGAGCAGTGTCACCAGTGAACGCTGCACAGCAGTCAGGATCTGAAGCCGGGACGATGGCAGCGATCCGGTTCCGGAGAAGCTTTTGTCGAGCATTCTCGATACATGAAGAGGACGATGTGTTTACTAGTTGTTCACCGCCAGAGGTAGTATCTTATATATTTTCATCTATTGAGCACAACTTAACATATGATACAGGGGTTTTGATTCAATGTATTGTGATTTTTTTTAATTGTGTTTTTTTAAGTTTTACGAAATCCGTCATAGTATAAACACTCTGCTGTATGCATGAAATCTGAATGCAACCAGAACAGTGGGATCTTCATTTGCATTTATCACGGTCCCCGTATCATCCATCCATGACCAGCAGGGGGCGACTCCTCTGGTTGAAGTCTGTGAGAAAATGACTCTACTTCTCTCTTGATGTATTACCTCAGTAAACATTGTACACATGAGTTTATGGTCTCAATCATAGTTTCAAGTCTTCTTCAACACAGCATGATGTTCATTTGGTACATTATGGTCCATTTAGAGTCAAACAGACTATAAAGCAGGGGATGATTTAGGGCGGGGCTTACTGTGATTGACAGGTCGTTGCTGCTAGCAGTCCAAATCTGGTAACTTCCGTTCATTGTTTGCGAAAAAGACTTGGCGACGGCCTTAATCCAAAATGGCAATGGCGAAATTGTCGAACGCGAGGCTTCATAACGGCAATCCCCAAACCAATGGGCGACGTCACGATGACTACGTCCACTTTCTTATACAGTCTATGATCTTTGCATGTAAACTATGAATTAAAAATCTTTAATTTAATGTTTTTGAGAATCGACACAGTATCATAAAACGTATCGCGATACTGAAGTGTATCAATATTTTCTTACAGCCTTAAGAGCAGTCTTTTATTCTGAAAGTCTAGTGCTTTGCTTAATGGCTCAACAGCTTCCTAAGTCTTTTCAGGTCGAAGAAACTGAGCCTGATTATGTATGAAGTGTATAATATAAGCACTCGCCACCTTTAGTTTGTCGTGCTGCGTTACTGTTGTGAACAGCACGCGTCTTCGTCGTCATCAAGTCCATTGAACAGTCGATTCTCTCGGGTTCCTCCAGCTGTTTGCTGGGCTCCTGAATATTTCATCCCTATTGATCCGTGTGCAATAAACACATCACGGGGCCGGTGTTAGGAGGCCTCGGGGCACCGCCATTAATCTCTCTCTCTGCCCCGCTGCTCTGCAGTAATGCCGGCATGAAAGAATCATGACAAGGAGCCCGTTGACTGGATCAGTCTGGCGTCGGAAGCTCTGTGATCAGCAGCACGCTGGCTGCACGACAGCGGCGGAAATGTTGGAGTTCAACTCGATGCGGGAGCTCACTTTTAAATCCGTGCTGTTGTAATTCAAACCATCGTCCACCATCTCTCTTTGTTTTACGGCGAAAAAGCAATTTGAAGACATCCGGAAATGTGTGATCAGCTCTTGTGATTCATTTAATAAATGATCAATTCTTCAGCAAATAATGTATCAATGAAAATAATCATTTCTTACAGACCTTCCTGCGGTTAGTGTCCAGAGAGATGTGTGGATTGTTTTCTCTATTCATGTATGAACTCTGTTTTGAGTTCATGATGACCAGCAGGTGTCGCTACCATTTCAATACCACAGAATACTGATAATACAGCCAGGCCTTTTCCAAATCAACACACACATTACATATACAGATTCAACCACATAATCACATACTTGTACTAAAAAACAGCTCATTGTTCGTAGCTGGACAGAAAGCACCACCAATGTGTCGTGATAGTCGGTTTCACTTCCTTATTTCTACCTGAATCTGGTCACTGCCACTGTCAGTTATACAACAACACTTCCTCCTCCTCCTCCTCCTCCTCCTCCTCCTCCTCCTCCTCCTCCTCCTCCTCCTCCTCCTCCTCCTCCTCCTCCTCCTCCTCCTCCTCCCCCCCCCCCCCCCCCCCCTTCATTCAAAGCTCTGCTCCTCTGCGGTCAACACTGGCTATGTCAGCTTTAACTACAGATTGTCTTTTTTTTACATTTCAGTCACTTCCTCTCGGCTCCGATGCCACTCAGGAAACAATGTAGGCCGAAAGATGAAGTGATTGACTTCTTGCGGAGCTCAGTAGGAACCCGGCATTAACCGTGCGGGGGTGAGGTGATTGATGTGCGCTCAGGCTCTGTTTTTAAAGTGTTTCTGGATGAAACGGTTCGCCAGCTTGCCCGTGCAGCTGTTGATTTGCACTCTGAAAGCTGTGAATTTCTCTGTCGAGGAACTTTTCCCTGATTATGTAACCGACTTAAATGCACTCGCAGATGACTCACACCTCTCTGTGTTTCTTCTCTCCCCATCAGACGGTATCTTCGTCGGGCCACGGCCGCTCCGAGTCGCCCGTCTACACCAACCTCCAGGAGCTGAAGATCACCCAGACCAACCGGCCCCCTTCCCCCTCCGGCTCCTGCCTCCACGTGATGGGCGAGTGGGAGACCTACAAGGACCAGAACGGCCGGCACTTCTACTACAACCGGTCCACCCAGGAGAGGACCTGGAAGCCGCCGCGAGCCAAGGACTCCAGCACCGGCAGCTCCAGAGGAGAAAGCGTAGGAGAGAGCTCCGAGGTACGGATCGAGTACAGAGGGTTTCATGAAACGCACGCACACATGCACGCAGGCACGCACGCACACACACACACACACGTGGGCTTTACACATTACTCTTATCTGTCTGTATGAGGAACTTCAAGAGTCAGTCTACACTGGTAACTGAGTAAACTTACAATCAAAGCAAGACAACGGCTCTCTAGTAACACGTGGCTGTCTGGATTGTCGGCAAGCTTCTCATTAGTGAAATCTGACTTTACATGTGGCGACACATGTAAAGTCGTGCGGGGGGGGGGGGGGGTTCTCCATGTTTGCGTGAGTACAAACACAGATGCAAGCCGTGCAGCTCAGAAGTGGAGGTAGTAGGACGTGGGAATTTGAGAAATGTGGAGATGAGTTTGTGAATCTCTTGGGTTCCTTCACACGTGAACACCCGGTGAATCACCACAGGAAGCAGGTGTGACTCAAACGTAAACAACGGCTCTGAACAGCTTCTCTGACAAAGTATTAACTTCATTCATTAAACCTCGACTCTCGAGTCAAACTTAATTCTTAAATTTAGTTGATGCAGAATCATAATTTCCACCGTAAAGTATTAAACTAAACCAGTGACAGAAGGACGGACAAAATGAGCTGACTTTGCAGCGATGTTGTCGCTCTAAACTGCTAATCTGCTTCTCACAAGCGTAGAATTACAGTAACTTGCTGATATACACTCAGAATATTAAATATGAAATGGATAACAAATACAGCGTGTCAGTACTTGTGATTAACGACGCTGTACATGCAGTCAGGGGGAGGCATCTAAACTTATTCTGACAAAAGATCAAACATCTCAGAGAAAAGGAAAGTTCTCTCTTTCTTTGAGAAATAAAACACATGCAGCTTTTTTTTGCGTGGTGGAAATGAAGACATTTGAGGAACAGGGAATACTGTGTTTTGTGATCAACGAGTCACTTGGGAGCCGTCTCTGAACATGAAATGTCTGTACCACACTGCCCCCTACAGGAGACAGGCAGTCACTGTTACTTAATCATTCTGTGTCAGGCTGCAGCAGCCAGCTCCAGACTTTCTCCCAAATCAAGCATGGACATGAGTGGTTTCTGTTGGGTCTCCTGGTTCTCTGTTGAAGATGGTGGTTTGGTGTTTCTCCTCTGTGACTCTGTGGTGAAAGATATCCCTCTCCCTCTCTCTTTCTCTCCTCTCTCACCGACGGTAGACCACTCCCCTCTCGCCGTCTTTCTTTCCCTTCCTCTCGCTCTCCATCGGCCGCCTCCAGCCTCTGTCGTCGGAGGACACCTGCTTCAGTACCTACTCTAGCCAGTCAGACAGTCAGTATGGGTCGCCGCCGCGCGGCTGGTCGGAGGAGATGGACCAGCACGGCCACACGCTGTACGTCAGCGACCATACCAACGAGAAGGTACCGGCTGACCTGCTGTCTCTCCTCTGTGGTGCTTTCTGGGAATGCATGTGGGAGCGGCTTCTTGGGTTGATTTCACGGTTAAATTCCTCCGAAAGGGCACAACTCAAATGTTTCCTCCACGCAGATGAAGCACGAGAATGCATACAACTACTAGAGGAAGGATGGAAATACTCTTTTCTGCTATTTCCCTCATCGCACACCAATTCCTCATTATCATGAAAGACTTTTAATCACTCATGCAGATAAGAAAACATTTGATTTATTGTACAGATTTAAAGAGAAGTGAGGACTTACGGTACAGGACTTAAACTCACCACAGCATTGTGATCCATTTGCAACATTTAAACGTTAAAGTCTGTCTGTTGGTCAGTAGTTGCGATGTTCTTGCTCATATATTTGCGTGCTGCGAGGACTCGCACTAACGCGTGTTGTCCGTGTGTTCGCCTCCAGTGGTTAAAACACGTGGATGAGCAGGGCAGGCCGTATTACTACAGCGCTGATGGTTCCAGGTCAGAATGGGAGCTGCCGAAGGTAAGACTCCGCAGCAGATGGGCCTTCAGTAAAACTGAATGTTACATGCTCAGTTTTACAAGAGAGCAAATCCCCAATGATTGTTTGCGTTATGGAGTCATTTTTGAGGATAAACAATTTGAAGATTCGGGTCCACTACAAGTTACTTTCTCTGTCCAACAATCAGTCCAAAACCAAAAAGAGACGACTGAGAATTTTGAACAAGGGATGCTGTGAATCTGTATTGCAGCTCCACTTTGTGACTTCCAACATCATGGTGGCTTTCTGCAGAATCAGGCACACGCATTCCATTAGGAGGACTTGTTATTGTAGTTACAAAAGCCCTCTGTTTACATTCGTAGGAGGTAGAATTAAAAGTGCATCTATGCAGAATGACTCCCTGTCTCCTCCCATCCAGTACAACCACTCCCCCCCCCAGCCGTCTGGAAACGCTCTGAAGAGCTACAGTCTGGACAGGAAACACGTCGATCCCATCGTCCTCACCAAGTGGAGACACAGCGCCTTCATCCAAGACGCCAACGACAAGGTCTGACGCACTGCAAACACACTTTTTGCCGAAAAGTTATTTGCATGACCCGTTTCTTTAACACCTGCCAGTGGCGTTATGTGTATGGCCTGTACAGAACGAGTGTGTTCCAGATGGAGCTGGTGTGAGATGCGTTCACTGTTTATCACACGAGTCCACAGTTTCAGTTGTAGACTGGTTTTGCTTCGCAGCGGCTGTCAAAAACCAGGCGTTTCCGCGCAAGCTCGGCTCGCCGACACCCGTACAAACACCAAGTCAGTGGCCCGTCGGACCGACCAATCGGCGGCTTGTCCCTTAATCCGCGCAGACAAATCAACTCGCATGATAACAATCACGCAGCCGGAGAGATAATCACATCCCCGTCTTCATGATTACCTCAGTCTGTTCATTTCAATCATTCAATCGCAAACCCGATGAGGCTTTTAACCACAATGATACACAAATGAAGTAGTTTGTAGCAGCAGCATGAGCACTGTGATAAATACCTGCCTCCACATCTCATTAATAATCCATCTGCACCTCCCGGACATCACGCAGGTACTCGACACACTTCTTCCAGTTGTAATCTCACTGCTAATTGCCATCGCACTCCTTGAACTGTCTGTGTGCTCTTAACCTCTCATCATCTTCTCATTAACCTTCTGCTGTTAGTGACTGTGTGTGTGTGTGTGTGTGTGTGTGTGTGTGTGTGTGTGTGTGTGTGTGTGTGTGTGTGTGTGTGTGTGTGTGTGTGTGTGTGTGTGTGTGTGTGTGTGTGTGTGTGTGTGTGTGTGTGTGTGTGTGTGTGTTTTCCTCCATCCCTGTCTCCTCACTAGGACGCTCCTCTGGGCCCCAAGCCCTCCTCCCCCGACTCCGACTCCTGCCCTTCGTCTCCCAAGCCCCCCGACTCTGTTAGTACTCACCCCTTCGCCTCCCCCACCCCCCTCCCCCCCCCACCACCCCCTCCCCCACCAGGCTCCGTCCTGCAGGGGGGGGTTAACTTGGGCCCTGGTTGTCGGCAGCTCATTGCAGGGTTTCTACACAGGCACAGAAGATGTGGAAATCAATAGAGAAGAGGATTGTGTCCCAGTTTACGATGGCCTTTGTCGTCTCACATCACACAGAGATCACAGTTCCAGTCGGAGAACACATTTTAGCTTGAGCCTGTGTAGAATCCATGTTAAAAAGCAGAACTGAACTTGGACAAATTGTTCCTGGGTGCGTTGATCGTCTGCGTTTCCCCAAAGATCGACCTGTGTGTTTATAATCTGAAACAGAAGATCTGCTCAAGGCTTATCTTTTTCTAATTTGATTTAATCTGATGTCTCTGTGCACTTTCCAGAGTTTCGTCGCTTGTCTTTCTTCAGTGGAAATAATGGTTTTCCTTCCAGCTGAAGGCTGCGATTGTTCTGGTGGAGGGGTGGTGTTGTTGTGGTGGTGTTTTTTTACGACGGAGTGACACTCTTATTGTTTACCGATCCTTTTCTCTCCCGTCATCCTGCTGTGGTTCTGTATCAGTGATGGATGTGTACGTCACCCTTTCTTCAGTGTGTTCTTCTGTTTCTCTCCAGCCATCTGAAAAGTGCGGCGTTCTGAACGTGACAAAGATCACCGAGCACGGCAAGAAAGTACGGTGAGTGGCACGGACTCGGAATCGACCCACGTTGACATTATTCTGACGTCTGCAGTGTTACTTTTAAAGGTTTCCTGCGAAGATTTGATGACCTTTAGCAACGCTACAGCGCCAATTTATGATTGGATTCTTGTTTTGTCACATTCTCAAAGTTGCCTTCAGTATTTTTACAGTGTTCGTGAACCATCTGTTGCAGGAAGAACTGGACGTCTTCCTGGACCGTGCTGCAAGGGTCCACGCTGCTATTCGCCAAAGGCCAAGGAGGCGGGACCAGCTGGGTGAGTGACAGGAAGCTTGTACTGATCTTTCACTAGTTCACTCTTCATTCACATGACGAGATGTACAGTTGTGCCTTTTTCCAGATGCAGGGTTCACTTCCGATGCCCCCTTTTCATTTGACAGTAAAAGTTTATTTCGAGGTTTGTCGGGTCACCAGATGGGCGTTGGGGTTGAATTAAATCTCCGAGATGTTTCCTTTTCCTTCTCTCTCCATACCTCCACACCCCATCCTCCCGTCCATGCAGCCATACTACCTCAGTGAGTCCTTCCCTGCGTTTCTGCTCTCACTGTTGAGTAACTGGAGGCCGTCCGCTAAGAAACGCCCGGCCGTCGCCTCTGGCTGCTCCGGGCCCGACAGAGCCTCCTCTGTATGTGCTTCCTCCTTCCTCTCGTGTGCTCCTGTCTCCTCTTCCTCTGCATGCCACCTCCCTCCTGTCCGTCATGACCCCCGACCCCTTCTGTGTGTTACGAGTCACCGGCATCGGGGAAAAGATTAGCGACGATAATACTGCGTCAGTAATTGTTCTACTCTGACTTAAAGTGGACGTATTTATTTTAGACTCTTAGACGAGATGAAGTTCATGGATCACTAGATTTAATCAGAGAGTTGTTTTCTTTGAAACGTAGAAGTTAAAGAGTTCATGGAGGTTTTTGTTGGTGCGTCGTGCTTTCTGATGACTTCAGTGTGTAGGTTGATGGCCCAAAACTCGACGGACTCCTTTGCCTTTGAAACTAAAGTTCCTGCAAAGTTTTCTCTGCAGTTAGTTCGCTCTCTAGATAAAGACATGCTTATCAATCAATGTAAACGCGTCAAATGACTCAACAAGTCTTCTAGTACGTTATGGAAAGTCATGAAAGTAACTGTCATGTATCATATAACTATCACATCACACTAACGGAGCTACAGAGCTCTCCTGGAAGGTGTAGCTCCAGTTGAAGGTGAATCCAAACTTTGAATCTTAATCTCTCCACGTTCCTCATCATCAAAGCGGCGCATCTTCTCTCCTCTAAACCATCTGCTGGTTTGGTTGAACAGCCGAGGCTGATCCGTCTCCTCTCTCTGTCCAGTTCGGAGGCGTTCAGTCCAAACCAGAGTTCACTGTGGACCTGAGGGGCGGCTCGGTGGAATGGGCTTCCAAGGACAAATCCAGCAAGAAGCACGTTATGGAGGTGAGCAGATCTCCTCCAGATCGTTCTCGTTTTTAATCTGCGTTTGTATAATGAAAGAAATGTCTGAAATACAAACGAAAGATCCTTCAGGTGTATTTTACATCACCCCTTGTTGCACGAGTGAACTCCTTTCCAAGGTGTTATCACTGAAACACGAAATATGAAAGATGCTTCTTCTAAAAATGACTCCAACCGTTAAGATATTCATGAAACATTTGTTTTACACGATGAACTAACAGATCTACAGAGAACACCGGAGAAAAGAAACAATAAATCAGGGCATAGCTGATGATCGGAATCAATAATTGATCATCTCTCCGGGTTGCAGGTGAAGACTCGTCGGGGCACGGAGCTGCTGATCCAGTCGGATAACGACGCCTTGGTCAACGACTGGTACCGGACGCTGCAGGACACCATCAGCACCCATGTGAGGACCAGATGGGACGTGCAGTATACAGACTGCATATTATCTGTCATTAGTTATTACACCATAACTATTGTGATTAAAAACAGGGGAGATTGTGCCCGCTTGTTCAGAGGAGAAACAGAGTGGACTTTGTCACAGCTGGCATAACGTCCGCATGTTTACTTTGTAATGAAAATACATTGTATATTCGGTTGTTATTAAAACACGAGTAAAAAAAAAAGCCACTTAACTAACTACGGGACAGAAATATAATTTGAACAACTGAATAAAACTTGAGAATAGTTTGAAAGTGAGTCATTTGTTTTCAGGTCAACTCGCCTGTCAACAGATCAGGTGTAGTTTTACGGTCCTGAGAGTCTAAAGGTGCAGCAGGTAGAGGTTTACTACCTGTATCTGCTCTCTGTGTGTGTCTTAGGCCTGAGAGTCTAAAGGTGCAGCAGGTAGAGGTTTACTACCTGTATCTGCTCTCTGTGTGTGTCTTAGGCCTGAGAGTCTAAAGGTGCAGCAGGTAGAGGTTTACTACCTGTATCTGCTCTCTGTGTGTGTCTTAGGCCTGAGAGTCTAAAGGTGCAGCAGGTAGAGGTTTACTACCTGTATCTGCTCTCTGTGTGTGTCTTAGGCCTGGGAGTCTGACGAGGCCATTGAAGAGGACATGCCGGAGTCGCCCGGTGCGGAGAAAAACGAGAAGGAGAAAGACCAGAGAGACTCGAAGAAAGGCCGAGGTCTGTGAGCCGTTTCATGGTGTTGAGCAGATGTTTGAACACGTGCCACGTTTGCTGTATTTAAACTGATAATACATCATCAAAAGTCAAAGATTGCCAAGTATGATGGCAGAGTCAATGAACAGGGTGCACACTTAATCACACAAGAGTGAAAATGAAAGCGTAGCGTGTCCCTCGTGCCCGATAAAAGCACCGCGTATCAGTTTCATTCCCTCAAAACACAGAGCGGCCGTCATGGCGATCCGCGTGTTGAGACGAGTGGTGGACAACACTGTGCTGTCCCATCTGTCCTCTGCAGCCATGAAGACCTCCACCAGCATGGACGGCACCGACAACAAGAAGACCAGACACAAGCTGAAGAAGTTCCTGACCCGCCGCCCCACCCTGCAGGCCGTCAGGGACAAGGGATACATCAAAGGTACGGAGAAGCGCAAACTTGTGACGAGACTCATTGTTCACTATAACAGGCAGCAAAAAGTTCGATTTATCCGTTGAGGAAATCAATAAACGTCAAGTTGATTTTACCAGGAAATAGAAAGCAGTATTTTAGGTCCGTACGTTTGTGGTTTAAGCTGCTGGCGTTCTCTGCTGTAGCAGAAACAAACTGCACATTTTCTGTCATCTGTGGTTTGTACATATCAACAGTGTCTTGACATTTATCGTGCACGAAACATACCAAAGAGTACGAGCCGTGTGTTCTAACCTTAATTATGTCCTATTGTGATTTAATTCATACTCCAACGAGCCAGTTTGCCCACAGCAGGAAGAAGAAGTGAATGTTTTATAGTTCTATAATAATTAACCAGACATGTCGTAATGTCGATGTTCCGTGACGTGTCTTGGCCTTAAAGAGCCCACAGAAGGAAAACCGTCCTTTGTTTTACATCTAATAGAAAGTACCGCGTCTCAGGGAGGGTCAACAACACACGGACAGTATTGCAACAAAGCAACGAGCGTCATTGGACTGTGTGTTTACGACGGCGCTTCTGTCTCTCCGTGTCTTCAGACCAGGTGTTCGGCTGCAGTCTGTCCAGCTTGTGTCACAGGGAGAGCGACACGGTGCCGATCTTTGTGAAGATGTGCATCGACCACGTGGAGAGCAGCGGTGGGTTCAGTAGTGCGGCACCGCGTGTCGCGGTAGAAGGAAGTGATTCTGTGGTCGTTGGAATGTAACCTGCAGTAAAAGAAGGGTGGGGTTTACTGCTGCTCATGAGAACACAGGCATAGAATGTGGACCGTGACGAAGGTTTTCCTCCCATGATCCCTTGCAGGTCTGTGTATAGACGGGCTGTACAGAGTTAGTGGGAACCTGGCCGTCATACAGAAACTACGCTTTGTTGTCAACCACGGTAAGTTGCTGCTCTCTGGAACAACACATTAAAGGTTTGTTCTATCGCTCTTTTAACCTCCTCCAAACAAAGGTTTACCTTTACTGCACTGCATAACACAAAGTAGTGTCCCCTTTACCTGGGATATTGCCATTATATCTGTGTGTGTGTGTGTGTGTGTCCAGATGAGACGGTGAACCTGACTGATGAGAAATGGGAGGACATCCATGTGACCACGGGAGCTTTAAAGATGTACTTCAGAGAGCTGCCGGAGCCTCTCTTCACCTACGCTCTCTTCCATGACTTTGTCAGCGCCATCAGTACGAGTTGCACACAGCTGCACCGCGCTCTGCCACACGTTAACTCTCACTCTGGAGTTACTGCATGAGTCATGTTGTCAGCCTCTTTAATTTACTGCTGAAAAACCCTGACACCATCATTTTAACAACATTCTTCTCAGCTCAATAAGCATTGTTTTTCCTTTTGGAGACTTTTTTTCATATTGCAGGTTTACTCGTAGAATGTTAAACTGAATGCATGGAGACGTTCAATAGTGGAACGTTGGATTTGAGCTTTTACACTGTTTTATTATCCAAAGAATTTAAAATACTGTGCTTGACCTCATTAGACCCTCTTAGAAAACCACGAACTGAGTGATGTAGTAAGTTAGCCATAGACCACTAGCATCACAGACACTTCATCCAACATCGCGTCAGTGAAACAACAGAAGCAACTGTTTGATGAATGCAGGTTGTTCCGTCACGCTTTGATAAATGTTTCCTGTTCTGCAGAGATTTCAGACTACAGGCAGCGAGTTCAGTCCATCAAGGATCTGGTCCGACAGCTGCCCAAACCCAACCACGACACCATGCAGGCTCTCTTCAAACACCTCCGGAAGTAAGAAACGCTCTTCATCCATTCATCTTTCCCCTCAGGACGCAACGCTTTAACGCAGGAATAACAACAAACAGGCACCAGTCTCACAAGCAACACGAACGCGGTGTTCATCACACGGACACCAGATTATTCTAATCGTTCATTAATCTGTGTTTACATTCAACACATGAATGGAGAAAAGCAACAAATGATCAAATCTAAAGCAGAAACAAAAGAACGTTTGGTACTTTTACTGAAAATCAATCATCCCAATGGTTCATTTCTGATCATTTGACACCGACAGAGATTCAAATGCAGTTTATTTAGAGAAGCAGACGTCGTGTAAATGATCACTTTACACATTTTAGTGATGATTAACCAGGGAACAAAATGACAGCCTGTCAGGGGCCAAACACTGATTATTATTATTATTATTATTGTTATTAACTTCAGCACATGAATTTAAGGGGCATCAACCAGACCAGCAAGCAGTGATGGGAAGTAACCGAGTACATTTACTCAAGTACTCTACTTTGGTACTTTACTTGAGTACTTCTAGTTCCATTTTCTGTTACTTTTACTCGACTACAAGTCAGAGAGAATCCTTTAGTTCCTTTGAATATTCTGATTATTAACACAAAATATAAAACAAATAAAACACAAGATAAAACAAGACAAAGACTGTATTGATCCTTTCAAATTAGCTCCAACATGAAAACATTCATGCATCAATTATTCAAATCCAATAATATGAAATTCTGCATGATTAGTACTTTGTAAATATTGGCCGCTGTGTCTGAACTGTCCGTCGCTCCTCCAGGGTGATCGAACACGGCGATGAAAACCGCATGAACACCCAGAGCGTGGCCATCGTGTTCGGCCCCACGCTGCTGCGGCCCGAAACGGAGACCTGGAACATCGCGGTCCACATGGTCTACCAGAACCAGATAGTGGAGCTAATACTGCTGGAGTACGAGAACTTTTTCGGCAGGTAGAAAGAGACGCCGGGGGGGATGAGCCTCTTGCTTTTTTTCTCTCTCTCCCAACGCAGAGCCTGGATCGGCTCGGCTCGGTCCAGCTTCTCTTCATCTCAAACCGACCTGCGACCACTGACTCCTCCAATCGTACAACCTCCGGACCAAAGCCACGCCAATACGTCACCAAAACCAAACCATAGCTGTAACTAACTAGCGACCAAAAAGGTTTCGGCTCTTTGCACTTTCCAGTGTCTCATTTTCTGTCCTGCAGCTACATTTGTGCCACTTTACTGCAAAAGGGTGACGTCCTCCTGTCGCGACACTGGATTCCTAAAAGTAGTGAACAGGCCTCTACTACTGCTGCACAGACGGACTGAGACCGAAGCAGAAGGATGGAGGAGCCTCTTCTTACAGAGGAGGCCTCACTAGTGGAGGGTGGAGAATGTACTGTACTGTATTACCTGATCCATGTATCATCACTCTTGTATGAACCACACTGGGGAACCAAAAGAGGAAACTAAACTGCTGTGCTTGGCTTTAGACGTTTAGACACTAAGAGAAGAAACAGGAAGAAGGGATGATATGGAGGTCCTTTTTTATTTTTAGGATTAATATGAACATTTGCTGCCATTGCCGGACTGCTCTTCCTTTCACAATGTCTTCATTTCAAAGTATTTTCTTTCCTTCTGCCTCTTTCCATCGCTCTGGATTTTCCTCTCCTTCCTTCTCTTCCTGTAATCCTGAACACACTGGACCGGGGTCCTCTGAACACATAAGAGGTTATCACTCTGTAATATATCTGCAGGCCACCTGCTCCATTTAGCTTTAAGAACAAATCTTCTTCAAGCAGTCAGAAGTTAAATAATATAAATAAAACAAAGGTACTCTGCGGTGTCTTTCCTGGACTCTTGGATATTGAACGTGAAGGCGTACGGCCTTTTGAACACGACTCCGTTGATAAATGTGTACAGTGTTTTATGTGTGCATGAGGGTGGG
Organism: Melanostigma gelatinosum; assembly: GCF_949748355.1. NCBI lineage: Eukaryota > Metazoa > Chordata > Actinopteri > Perciformes > Zoarcidae > Melanostigma > Melanostigma gelatinosum. The sequence goes on along the minus strand of NC_136648.1, from coordinate 3,839,551 downwards.
GCGGACGGATGAATGGAAATCAATGACAGTATATTGTACAAATAGTAAATGTATGCCTGGAATGTTGAAAAGATGACACGAGGGAGAAATCACTATTTTGTGATCATTGTGTGACCAACAGATGTGAGGGATGAAGTGATGAACTGGGGATGTGGAGGTTTACCTGCGCGTCGCGTAAACGCAAGTTGTTGAATGTAAATCTTGAGAGTAACTGTTGGCTTTAACGAACTGGAATAAAGAGCTCTAATAAGAGGTATTTCCAAAGGAGATATTCTTCGTTTTTTTTTACATTTGTTCATACATTTAGACTTGTGCTACAGTAAGTAGTTATTTCAGTGTGAAGTTCAAGGAGGGGACGCTGCCGGAATTTGAGGTTTGATCATCTGATTTACATTAAAGCAAATAAAAAAGGTTCAAGTCAAAACATACAAATTAAATCAAACATTTGAGGCAATAAGCTAAGATTTTATGTCAATATTGGTCAGAACTTTGTGTCTAACGTAAATCTTTATTTTTCCATCGCCATTGATATAGGAAGTTAAAATGTAATGTATTTTTTTTAGTACCTCAAAACTGACTTACTCGATTATAATCTTCACTTGTAAATCAAAGTCTTTACATCTGACATTTAACTATTTTGGTATATCATACCTAACACGTTAGGTCCGGGCGGGGGGCACAAGTGTGAAGTAACATGTAGAGATCAGACGGATGCATGCGGCTCAGATGCTGCTGATGCTGCTGATGTGCCGGCTCCTACAGACGTCAAGTTCAAAAACCCCAGAAAGCTTTTCATGTCGGGAACCCTGCTTCACACAACATTTTATCAGACGCTTTCCCTCAGAAAAGAAAAAGACGTTTCTTGTTGGATGCAACTTCATAGGCAGCAGGACGCATCATCAAGCTGCTCTTTTGTTGCAGTCTCTCAGCATGCTATCCACTCGGGGTATAAAAACAAGTCGTTCTAATGATCACAGTGATTGTTGTTGGCACCCCCCTCTGATCTCGGTTACATATTCGTCGTTTGTTCACACTGAACGCCTAATCAGTGAGAAAACCGACAAAGAAACAGGCACAGAGTTTGAAATTAGGGATCAGACAAAACTCCCAATACAAAATAACAAAGCAGGCAATACAAGGAGAGTTATGAACGATCTTTCTTGTGTAAAAGTGACCACATTTACAAAGCTTTGAATTGGAGTCCAACTATGGCCAAATTCCATCATGTGTGGAGTCTCTATGAATACAATTGCAAATCAGGTCACAGTTTATGATTTACTTATATGTCTAGTGGTATCCAGTCATTCCGTCATCGTTTTGGTCTAATTTGTTCACATTTTGGGAACAATGCTGTTGTCGTTAATGGGTTTCGTGTTTGGACTGAGATCTGTGGGTAATCTTGAGCTCAGTGGATCAGCCTGCAGTCTGCAGCTTCTTCTTGTTGTGGATCTTTTATAAAACGTTGTGCACAAAGTGTTGTCGCTGTCCAAGGTGCTGATCCTGGAACCCCCGATTGTCCAGAGACACTGGCCATCAGCATGCGTTATAAAGAGGTGAATTATTTAAACTTTTTTTGCTCGTCTAAAACCTGCTAGAAAAACATGACGCACCATTGTGCCATGAACGATGACTTTGCAGGCAGCTCGTTTCCTGCGACGGTTCAGACTTCAGGCACCGATAAGGGAACTTGATGCAGCCGGTCTTGACCTTGCAGCCCCCCTATGAATTATAATTCACTTAAATTTGAAAGTTAATATCGATGCTCTGTGAACTCAGACGCTGGCTGCCGCAGCCGGTCCTCCACAGAGAGGTTGTCGCGGCGTCGCCCGGTGTCAAGGCTCCGTCAGCGGGGACAGTCGTTAGCTGAACCAAACCTGGAGGAAGCGATCAAGTTTAGTATAACTCTGATTGAGAATATTTCCCTCCGTCATACTGATTATTTTTGGACACTGGCTCTAGTTGCCTCAACATAACTATGCTATTACTCAGTTGTTATTTTAACAGTGTGTTTTTCTGGACAAACGAGTCCCTTTGCTGTAGAAGCATGAGGACATGTTTACTGTGTGTGTGTGTGTGTGTGTGTGTGTGTGTGTGTGTGTGTGTGTGTGTGTGTGTGTGTGTGTGTGTGTGTGTGTGTGTGTGTGTGTGTGTGTGTGTGTGTGTGTGTGTGTGTGTGTGTGTGTGTGTGTGTGTGTGTGTGTGCGCGCGCGCGCGTTCCGTCGTGTCGAGTAGAAAGCGGAGAGTCTTCATTGTTTCACAAATTAGCAAAAATAATTGATGAGAAAACACAGTAAGAACCGCATTCATTGCTCAGACAGGAGACATTCTCATTAGCCGGGCTGCTACGCAAGACACCGCTTTGAATATTAACAGCCGTCTGCACACTGCGTGGGGCTCAATTGCAAACGAAGCCTAATTCTCCTTTACAATAATGTTCTACATGTTAACAGTGGGGGAGGCAGACTCATTACAATAAGCAATATTAGGATCAGTGTATAGAGGGATGGCATTAGAATGTGCCACTAAATGTGGGCTTTTATGGAATCATTTTTTGGCTGCTTCATATCCTCGTGAGAAGCCCTGAGTTAAAACATACCCCCCCCCCCCCCCCTCTGTGGATGTTCGACCCCGCTCGCTCATCAGTCATTTTCTAATGTGTTTGAAGCTACAGTAAGCCTCGCTGAGCAGATGGCTCGACTCATTTGGCTCGAACCAACTCCAATGTGAGAGATCTTCTCTTTAGGGTGAAGTGACACCTACTTCACAAGTTGATTGATGGTCTGGAGCCTCCGATGTGGACGGGGTTTAGTTCTTAAGGAGGGCAGGTCGAGTGATTTTCATTTTGCTTACGTTGAACAGATAAACGTGTGATTCTCCTTTTACCCCAGCATTACTGAGACACCATTAAGCTGCTGACAAGGGTTCAAGAAAACATGGAAACAATAAGTTAAAGAAAACAGAAACAATAAGTTCAAGAAAACAGAAACATTAAGTTCAAGAAAACATGGAAACAATAAGTTAAAGAAAACAGAAACAATAAGTTCAGGAAAACAGAAACAATAAGTTCAGGAAAACAGAAACAATAAGTTCAAGAAAACAGAAACAATAAGTTCAAGAAAACAGAAACAATAAGTTGCTGCCTCCTAAACGCCATCAATGCCTTGTGTGAATTCTCCCCTCGTCTCAAAGGTGACGGTTTTCTCCTGACATTTGTGTTTGATGGCTGACAGCAAAATGGCAGAAAGTTACCGAGTTAATGTGATTTATCCCGAAAAGGCCAATCTGCTAATCCACAGCGACGCGGTGACATTTCTCTTGCTGCGGATTGATCGATAAGTGTCCAGACCTTCTCCTCCGGCTAAACGTTAAAACAAAAGCACAAAAAAAAAGAAAAGACTTAAAATGAAACTGCTGAGTGGAATGAACCAAAACATTTCTTTAAATACGGAGCACCTATTAACAAATGGCTCTGACATCGGTAGAAGAAATGTGCTTCAAACAACATGCAATCACAAACCAGAGACAGAAATTGACGTTCAATATGCCAAAAATCATCTTTAAACAAGTTCAAATGTTCTCTTCACTAAGAGTGAGCATAGAATAAACACTGTTGTGCCATTTTATTAATTCATTTACATTAAAGAATGAATAAGGACTTTTTTATTTTGTATGTGAACAAGTTTGCGTTATAATATGCAGCCATGGAGCATAAACATATTCATAGTTTGCTCAACCAGAAGCAGCAACACATGAACTAGCTGCTCGTTCACTCAGCTGCATTTCTGTCCTTCAACATCCTCTAGACAACTTCACCGATAAAACATATTCAAAATGGTTTCAGGTGTAATTTAAAGGGTCTATATAAACACGTGTGTCCTTAAATACGAAGGCTGACATTTGTCCCCATAGACTGATGGGTGGCTCATCGTGCACACACTAACAATGCAGGCATCTTGTTTGCATGAACATCTGTTTCTCTCTGGTTTACACCTTACATATCTTTGTCATATCACCTCCAATTTGTGTTCTTTAACTTTGACACTGAGCAGCTGTGCTTGTTTGTTCCCAACTCACTCACCTGGTCCCCTGCGTGCATACAGTACACGAATAATGCTCCAGCAAGGCTGCCTGTCCTTGTGTGGTTTACAGTCGTGTAGCGCTTTTTATTCAAAGAACCCAACAGAAACCACGATCTCATGACCATCTGATCTCCTCAGCTCTTCAATTTAAACACCAACAGATCGAGCTGCTCTGTTGTCTTTCGTGAAAGTCACAGAGGCAGATCTACGCCATAGTCCTGTGTGTTTATATGTGTGTGTGTGTGTGTGTGTGAGTGTGTGTGTTTGTGTGTCTGACAGGCCTTAATCCAAAACCCATTTCTCTAACTCGCTTGAGGGTGCAGCTGTCTCCATCAAGGGCGAATGGAAGCAAATAACAGAGCAGATTAGCATAAAGTGTTAGGAAACAGCTCAGGGATTTCTCGGCACCCTTCTGCTGCACACGCCGTCTCCTGTAAATGTATTCAGAGCATAAAATCACACCAGGACAAACTGAACTTGGGCCGTCAAGGCTGAACAGTTGTTTCTGGTTTTCCCAAAGACAACTGGAAGCTGCTCAAGCTCCGTCTGAAGTCGGTAAATGGATCCTGCCGATGGTCGCGGCATCTGCTAACACAGCGTGCTCGGTTAGATCTGTGAGCTTCCTGCTCCGCGGGGAGACCGTCGAACAAAAGCAGGAGGAACGACGCGTTTGTGATTTCACACGCTCGGTTAGGTTTGACCACCGTGCCGGCTTCGCCTGATTACTCCCAACAAGTTCCACCTCTCCAGTCATTTGCTGTCAACACGTTTCCAGGAGAAAACATCTCACACTTTAATGTCTGAAGTCATTTGCATAACAGCTGCTCTCTCTGGCACTAAGAGCCTCTTGAGGAAAATGCTCCTCCATCCAGGATCTCAGAGGATCTGCTGTGGGAAAGAAATTGTAATTTTTCTCTCCACATAATTTCCCCTATAATATCTAAAAAAAACCCCCACTGTTGCCTGTGGAGGCGTGTTGGCAGGAAGTGGAGATGTTTGTGTTTTCTCCACGTTTCCATCACTAATCGCCGTTTTGCTGAAACCTGCCAGAGCAACACAACAGTCCAGGAAATCACAGCAGCGTGAATTAAAGTGTGGGAATCCTTTTGCTGTGTGTGATGCAAGCTAACAGGTTTAACTGTGGAGCTGAGAATAACGCCGGGACGCTGCAGGACTGAAGAGAGGAGAATGAAAAGAGAAGCAGAGATGCTGAGAGAGAGAGACAGCCAGTCGTCCTGAGTTATGGACATTCCCAGAAGCTGCTTCCAGTCATCGTGTCCTTTGTAGATTGTGGTGTAATTGTGCTGCTGTTTGCTGCTGATAAACCTTTGGAAGAGTCCGGTCTCCACTGGATTCTATCAGGAGGCCGTCAGACACAAAGTTTTGGCTCAGCCAGGCAGACAGGATTTGTTTTTTTAGTTTTTTTTCAGTAGCAGACGTTTTTCGTCTTCTTCTTCTTTCTGCACCAACAAGATGACGCAGCATGTGAAGAGAAGACAGAAGCAGCAGACGGAGACAGATATCAACACCTCGGTGTCATCACATGTACATGCAGCTCTTATCTGCAGCAGCTCACAGTGCTGAGAGTGCACGGACTCTGAGTTCAGACGGCCCCAGTGGAAATAGAACCAGTGACTCTGGAGGAGACGCTCCACTCGTCTCTCTGCTGTCTGCGGCGCCATCAAACACCGTGCTGACAGTTTGCGCTCCAGTATCTCAAAACGTTTGAACACTGAAGGTCCTGATGGAGACAAAGATTGACATTTTTGTCAGTTAGATACTAGTCGTAGCCTGTTTTGTGTGAGTTTACTGAATCGTAGTGTCACCAGCTGTACTCACAAAATGTAAAGTCTTTGTTTAAAGTGCGCTGAAAGACCCTGAAGGCCACAGAAACATCCATTGGTTTGTGGACCACAGTTGAGGCTTCGACTTCGGTATTTTGGCCGTTGTTTTCTACTGTTGTATGTGATGTTTCTGAATTAACATTAGGGCTGCATTAATGTGTATGTTGCATGTTACTGCTGTATATGTTCACGGTTGTCCTCTTTTTCACTCTTTTTATGAGTTGTTGGGTAGTTTAATCTACTGCAATGCATCATATTCTATAAAACTATACGTTTGTAGGGAACATAACATTTGTTTACCTGAAAAGTATTGAAAGCGTTCAGATAAATGTAGTAAAATGTACAGTATTTGCCTCTGAGAAGTGGTTGAGTAGAAGTGGAAAGTACCTGAAACTGCTGGTGCATCATTGTATCTTTAAGCTGCACGTTCGGCGGTAAAATCTGCCCTTCAAGTCCGTCTGAGCCAAAAAGATGATCACACCAGACCAGGAAACTGAGCGGTTGAAGATGTCAATCGTTCTGTCTGGAAGATGAACCAACATTTTAAAGTCTAAAGTCAACGAAACCACCTTTTAGGTCAACCAGTGTAACAGAGATACATGAGACACAACATAGTGAGCCTCTTCCCTCTGCTCCTCGTGCATTCATTCCATGTTAATCCAGTGAGCTTTCATCATCAGTTTATTGGTAAGTCCTGCTCACTCAATCGCCTCCTTTCTGTTTGCTCGGGCGTAGTGTGGAGGACGGAGCCGCTTGATGACTTTAAGCCACTCAGAGTGAGGCTTATCATGACTCCTCAGGACGGGGAAGTCTCTCACAGAAGCAGAAGCAAGGCTGCACAATGTCACTTCACCTCAATGCTGCATGAACACTCGAGTTCACTGCCAGTCATATGACAGACTTTCTTCTTCGCTGTGTTGATATGTAGACTTTCAGAAGCACTTACTTACCTGTAGCTGTAACGTGTGTCACAAGCTGAATGCTGAAGTTGAAGCTGCGACCATTACGGTGATAAAAACCAGATGAAGCATTATTACTCACACCTGCTCTCGCTGCCTATTAACCCGATCACCGCGGCGAGAGGGAATCATTGCCAGCTAATGAGACATCTGTGCGCTGAACTGTTCAAATAATAAGCAGCAGCTTTGCACAGGACGAACAAAACAAGCCTCTCCAAACCAACTTGTTGTGGATGTCTGGCTCTCTGAGGACTCTTTATCTGCTGCAGCGGCATGCTGATGGAAAACAACAACAACAACAACAACAAGAAAAATCCTCGCCAGCATCAGCCGGCTTTGTTTCAAATTCTCCCGAACACAACAAGTCCAAGGTCCCGTCTGCACAGCCACAGGACGTGTTCCGGACTTGTTCAGTGACCGGAGCGCGATGGAGGAGACGGGCGTCTGATAAACGGGCTCAGAGAAACCTCTGACTGATGACACGTAACACTGATCAAAGATGACTTTCATCAATGTTCAATGCATTCTGGGATCTTGTATCGTTGATACAGAGTCTGGAGCTCGGACCGGGTGCGGTAACAACATGCCAGAGCCATGTTGCTGTACACCGCAGGGCAACACCTTCAACTCGTTCATACATAATGTGTGTTGTGTAATCGGAGGCATTTTTACAACGTACGAAAAATGTAATCAGGACAAAATTGATGCACAAAATTGTGGCAGATGCCTGGTAACTGGACTCTTGGCAGACTTCTTCTAAGAGCTGCTAATGAGAGCCGATCCTTTAATCTAAATTGGATCAAACCTCAAACATCTGGTGGATGCGAGTAGGTTTGGTGAAAACTCTTAAGCAATTAACCCGCGCTTGTTTTTTTAGACGTCCATATTAATTCTCCTGACAAGTCAGCAATAATTGGGCATCTTCGCTCCCAGAAATAAGTTAAAGTTAAAGACTCTCAGTTATATCTCAACTAAACGTCTGCTCGTTAGTCTGAGTACATCTCCTGACAACAGGTTCATCTTTTCCCAGAAGGAACTTCTATTCCGCGCTGTTCCCTGGAAGCGTTCTTAAACATTCACTGTGCGTGTCCTGGGCCGACCCAGCTGAGCCTTCACGCTGTGTGGATCCCTGGCTGGTGTAACACCTCTGTGCAAAACATCTTAATGATGAGCCTTCTGCAGGTGGAGCGGTAATGTCGACTGCGTTTAGAAACAGAGGTTTCTGAGTGCAACACATCAGAGACAGAAGCTCGTAGGGATGTGTGGTTTTTCCTTGTAGCAGAGACAGTAATTGCTCGCTTTATTCTGGACGATCCTTCCGTCTTTTTTATTCTATTTTAAGTTGTGCTTCTGTGGAACTCTTCTGCTCTGGTTGTGAGGATGCACATTGGTTTCAGCAGCTGCTTCCTTCTTTGCCGTTTGATCAGAGGCAGTTTCCACCATATTTTCATCCTGGTTGTTACGTGAACACGTGTCAGCTGACGAGCCTTTACAGCCTCTACCAGCCCTTGAGTATGAGGAGCAACACCTGGTAGAGAGTTTCACCTTCATCATTTGAATTCCCTTATTTAAATGTTATCTACATGACATTCAGAACATTAAAAGAAAAAAAAAACAGCAATAATTTCCCTTCTCTTCTTATTTAGTTATTCATGGAACTCTTCTAGGCGTCAGCAAAATGCGCCAACCACGGCGCTGTCGCGGAAGCGTGTAGCGCCCGCCGTGCAGTTCAACCTCAGGTAGACTCTGGTGACTCTGTCAGCCATGTTGTTTGTTTGCACTGTTAGCACTGTTAGCACTGTTAGCACTGTTTGCACTGTTTGCACTGTTTGCACTGTTAGCAGCGAGCCGCCCGCTCAGCCGTCGCCATGTTAAGAGCTGTGTGGAAGCAATAGATATACTCAGAATATCCTATTGGGCACATTTAAATGACAGGGGATGTATTTGTAACACCCCAAAAGGAAAAACTGATTCATTGTAGAAAACCAATAATTGCTGCTGGCTTCATAGTGTGATCTTTAACATATGCTCTTCATTCTGTGAAGATTGTGTCACTTCAATAGATATGTTCATCAATATCAATAGAGTTAGAAGACCAAAGAAAATGTATGAAACTTTCTGTCATGACTTCTAAGAGACTAACTACTTAGAGTAAGAAGAATAAAGTAGTTGGTAAGACTTCCCCATCAATCACTGCGATGCCCTGAAGAACAGCCACACACACTCATGGTGTAGCCAGCTGGCTGTGGGCTTTCTTTCCTACTGGGAATCAATGTTCTACGAAATGCATTCACTCCCACTATGCAGAGAGATGCTGGATGAAAGCATCCACCAAACAGTGTTTTGTTAAGAAACAAAAGTCTGTTCTTTCGTCTCTGTTGGTGCCGTTTCCGCACTCAATTTACCCCCCAAGGCGTCTTAAAACATGAAAAAAAGTAATCAAAGCGTAAAAGTGAGAGGAGAATAAGGAGAGAATGGGATAATTAAGGAAATGAAGGCAGAAGACAAAAGGGCAGATTTAAGGGGAGGAGTGCACTGCAGGAGGTGAGCGGAGAAGAAGAGGCATGTCGACTCCGGCCGGCCCTCTCATTATAAAGGTCATTAGCGGTTCCTCTCCTCTGGCGGCTGATTAATAACGTCATTTAGATCAAAAGGCCGCTTAACTCGAGACCTCTGAATTGTAGTTCCGAGAAAATAAGGTCATCAGAGAGAGCTGGAGCTATACGCCAGCTCTCTCCCTGCAGCCAACACAAGCTTCTGCTTCTGAATAAAAATCAAACGTTCAGATTCGTGAAAGTCTGCAGGGACATGGTTTTAAAACGTGGGATGTGTTTCGTCAATTGAAGCCTTCGTTAAACCTAAAACTTCAAAACTGAACATTGTGTTTGATTAGAAAGCAGCCGACTGCTCCTAACTGCTCTCAATATGGAGAGAAACAACAGACAGAAAGTGTTTTCATCTCTTTGAATCCGTCTGAACTTGAACCAGCCACCGATGAAGAAACATCGAAAAGGATTCAGACTGAGTCCCACCTCACTTCAGTTTGACTTGTTTTATTCAGTCCCACCAATAGAAACAGAAACAGAACAGCAGCAGAACGGACATTCCCATCCAAATCACCAGGATAGTCAGAGCGGCAGCCATTTTTATGTTTCTCGTTGCCATTGCCAGTGCAACCTTTGTAGCAACTTCCATGTAAATGAAACCCACTGAATGGCAACCCACTGAATGGCAATAATGGTGGTTATTTTGGCCCTAGTTCAGTGGCAAGCTCATCTTTAAACCCAAATAACCTCAGAAACGAGTCTCCGACTAAAGTTTAAAGTGAAGCAAACTTTAAAACTGGATCTGTTCCACTGAAATGGCAAGGTTACTTTCTCTTTGAAGTTTGGCCCACAGATCGTTTCATGAACTCAGTCCAGGTAAAACTCCACAGAGCTGCTGCTGCTGCTGCTGCTCCGTAATGAAACGGCAACCGCAGAGCATCTGCAGGGACCAGAGCTCTCCTCCTCCACCACATTTACAATATCACCAACGTGCTGCCGGCGGCCTGCCGAGCCGGAGATAGATAGACAGAGAGGGAGAGAGGGATGGAAGGAAGGAGTGAGACAGAAAGCAAGCCTGATTCAGCCAGAGGAGAGACAGGTGGAGAGAACGCCTCAACAGTTACAAAATCATTAATTAAGCCTGCATCAAATCTACTCCCACAGAGCCTGTGTGTGTGTGTGTGTGTGTGTGTGTGTGTGTGTGTGTGTGTGTGTGTGTGTGTGTGTGTGTGTGTGTGTGTGTGTGTGTGTGTGTGTGTGTGTGTGTGTGTGTGTGTGTGTGTGTGTGTGTGTGTGTGTGTGTGTGTGTGTGTGTGTGTGGGAAGTCATCATGTTTTCTACAGTTTTAACTTCTCCACAGGGGAAATGTCGTTACTAAATTAAACAGAAGAGGAATCCCACACGACAAAAAATGATTCACCATCAGAGAATGCAGGTGATGCTCTGGTGCTGTTGATGACAGTAGTTGTTATATCTTCATGAATACCTTCTCGGGGATTGAAAGAGGGGGACGGGGACGGGGGGGGGGGGTAGCGTTGGGTTTTTAACTCGGCCCATTAGTTGTTCATTGTTTAGGAGATAGATATAATGTGGCACAAACGTATATATTTATCATTCTTGTTTTGCTTTTGTTCTCGTACACGTAAAGTATTGTACACGCTGCTGTTGGTCCTCCTGCTGATCACTGATGCAGGTGACAAATCACAGCCACGATGACACAATGATGACTAAAAAACGTTGCTGCATCATCAACATTTTACACAGTTACGAGGAACATTGGATCACAGCAGTCTAAAGGGAAATCAAGGCTGTAAGCTGCTCGCATGTTAAGTGTAAAAGTATATTAAGTCTTTAGATGCCTATAAATAATCAACGGCACATTAAGAGCAGCCTCAGCACCGCTCCTCCTGCATGTTTACAGCCACTCTTATATCCATTTTATGAACACACATCAAAAGCGTCAGACTTTTCAAGCAAGAGCTTTTTACTCTAGAAGAGAGACACGAAGCCTTGTTGACGTTTAACTAATTCAAATCCTGAGACATTCTGTGTTTTTATGTTGCTGCAAAACAACCCGAACATCGTGGAGAAACATTCTCTAAACTGTCAGACTCAGGAGGCAACCGAAGATGAACGTCTCAAACCAAAGTCTAAAACTGTCTGTCTGACAACCAACAGCAACATCAGTGCCACAATGTATCTGTTGCTGAAGATCAAGATATTTATGCATTCTACAGTTTTTGTTGTTGTTCTAAGGTTTTTTTGTTGCCTTTTTTGTTCTTTTTTTAAAGGAAATTTAGTTCTATATTTTATTTTTTTTACCACGTGTAGTGCTATGGAGCCATGTTTTGAGTGGGTCGAAGTTTTGGTCGTATTCGTGCGCTCTCTTTAGCGTGCTGACACACACGTTCCTGTGATTGTCAAACCATTCCACAGATCTGGAGAAAGGATACCTTACTGTTTTGTCAGCTCCTACCTTAAGGTGCTCACCAAGCGGCAGTTTGGCACACGAGAGCTAGAATGAAGTCGATTTAAAAAGACGACGAGGGTGAACTCTACTTTTTGTTTGTCACAGAAGTAAGAGTCACGTAAAGTGAATATACTGTGGCTTCATTTAAGAGAGGGAGTGAAGTCGAGTGTTGAATCACTTGATATGGCAGAGAGAGAGAGAGCAGGTTAAAGTGTGACAGTGTTCGCTAAAGCATCATTACAATTCAGCACGGACCTGTGAGCCTGTTAACTTCCATTTGAAAGCCACATAATGGAGGGCTGCAGAGTGTGTGTATGTGTGTGTGTGTGTGTGTGTGTGTGTGTGTGTGTGTGTGTGTGTGTGTGTGTGTGTTAATCTACCAGGAGGTGACGATGAGAGAGGAAATCTTCCCAATCAAAGACTCTTTTTGAAAAGAATCTCAAGCAGTTTGCTCTGAAAATCTTCTTAGTGAATTAGCCAAATTGCAGATTTTTGATCCTGAAAAATGCAATCAAAGCTCTGATTGGCTGAGCATCTAAACTTCTCCGTCTGTCTCTGAAGACGGATGCTGAATGCTAAACTTTCCTCTAAGACACGCCAGCATCCAACATAAAGGAGGAAATCATCTACAAGCAGGAAGAGATTCAAAGGACCGTTTACAAAGAATGAAGAGATAAACAGCAGCTGTGACTAAATGATTGTCTGTGATCTGTCAGGAAATGCACACAGATGCATCAAATGTATTGTTTTTCATCCCAGACAAGATGTCCGGAGCAACAACAATACAGATATGATGTTCAACAAGTAAGAAAAACAAACTACAGAACAATAATGAGAATATTAGTTACTTTTGAGGTTGTTGAATTTTCTATTTCATCTTAAATATAAAGCACAATAAAGAGCCATGACCTGATGCCTTGTGGAATGAAAATATAGAATGCATTCTCTCTAAAAAATACTTTAAGTTTCATAAATAATCTAATCCAATCACAGGAGTCCATGAGATTCAGTTACAATCTTTACAAAAGCTTGTAACTGAACCTTCTGAGCAACAAAACAACCACCACCACGGTTATTGTGGTGTCCAGACAGGGTCGGATCTCAAGTCCTTTCACACCGACACAATGGTCGCCTTGCTCATGGGCTCATTGGCAGCTCATCAGAGGATTGAATGACTCAGATTTGACTTTGGTAACCGTGAGAGAGACGTGTGTTTGTGAGACGTTCCCCGAGGAGCTCCATTCACCGTCTGACCACACGGCTCCAGTGTCCCTCCTTTTCTTTCATCCACACCTGGACGGCTGACGTGTGGGACAAAAGCAGCCTTTCTTCCTCTCCTTCATGCTCTTTCACTCTGCCCGTCCTGGAAGACATTACGTGAAAGCCGTCCGTGTCCTCTTGTTACCTTGCTCCCTTTCCTCGAACACTTTGTCCGTCTCTGTTGCCTGTTCTCAGTTGAAATCCACCTGACAGCTGAATGTCTCTGTCGTCTCTTTGAAGTTCGTGATATCACAATTTTCCCTTCAATCCAATGACACAATAGTGTAGAACGCTTATAGACAGTATGTACCCCACAGTTCCTTTAATCGGTGTAAATATCAGTAGCAGTAGCAACAGGTACGGGTTCTATCAACACGTCTATTCAACCTTCGGTGCCAAAACAGCCGAAGCAATTAACACGCTTTCCTTCAGTTACCTCAAAAGCGATTCGGTGTCTTTTGTCACATGCCAGCCTTTAAAGGGAGCTGAACAGAAAGGATTGGATTTAGTTCACAAGGATGTCTTTGCGTGTTTTGGATCAGCATATTTTAGGAAGGTGAAGGCTAAAGAGGACGTGTGAAAGGCTTTATTTCTACTTTGTTTTATCAAAGGTCAGTAAACAGGATGTGATGACAAACCGCCTGGACCTGACCTCGTGTATCAGGGAACAGGACTCCCATGAGATGGAGCATTAAAAACACACACACAGAAATCATTGAGCTCTTATTAGCTCCATCGCTAAAAGCGGCACACATCAATAGCAGGTCTGGGCTCTGTGCCATACAGCCTCTGTCAACCTGCAACACACTGGCTGATATTTAGGATTTACAGCAGGAGTTCACCTCTGAAAGGAAGCAAATCACCAGCCTGAAGATGTGAGGAGGCAAAGCGGCCACGAACCAGATGATTGTTGTGTGTTAGCGAGGCTCAGAGAGGACGCTGATGGGAGTCGAGGCGTTGATAACTCTTTCGGGTACGAGGCTTTGGTTCGCCGTCATCTCGGTATTTTTTTAATCTTCCTCATTCTTATTCTAGACGAGACGCTCGGACTGTGTCAAATGGGTGATGATGACACAGAGCTGAGAGAGTCGTACTCATACTGCCTATATGTGATGTGACTGGTCCCAGTCCAGCTCTGCTGATGGGAAGAATGGTTGGACACCAACGACCCACAATCCTCTGCTCTGTGTCAGCTGGTTTCAGATGGAGCGGTGAGCTAATCGTCTCTGTGACTCTATGGGTGGTCTAATGCTGCTAACGTTAGCATAGCATTAGCTCACAGTAACCTAGCATCACTTCCAAGGCCAAGGAAAGCAGCTCATCATCTGTTATGGCAACGTCATTTTGGGGGTTTTAACTTCAGTTACGTAGTCTTTATGCTCAGTAGCTTATAGTGGCTAATGTTGGCTAGCTTGAAGTAGATATTGCTGTATAGCTGACTGAGTAGACTGACGACTATCTCTGGTTTTAGCTTGTGTAAAACCACAACTCATTATTACTCGTTGGTTTTTGTGAGGCATAAACTAACAAGATGCAACATGTTTGTTTTTTACCTCATTAGCATTAACGGTACTGTGGTATTGTGCTGCCTTTGGACAGAGCTAGGCTAACTATTTCCCCATGCTTTCAGGCTTTATGCTAAGCTAAGCCATTCATACTGAATGGACAGATACGAGAATAAAAGCCTTTTTCTTTGGGAAACACTCTTTTGTGATGATTTTAAATTAATAATTAATAGAGATTTACAAACTGAAGAGTTTGTTACTTCACTCTATTTTATTTAACTCAACACATCACCAAGTGGCCAGAGTTTATTTCAAAATCACTTAAATGACTTCGTAATGACTGTATTCAGCGTTTCATTTCATCATCATTAAGATCCTGAACGGCTCAATGTCAACACAACACTGTCAGTTTTCATTTCAATATTTATTCATCACCTAAAGAAAGGTATGAGGCAGTTTGAGATGTTTTTTCTTTTCTTCTCTTTTGTCGGGTCGAGTCGAGTCATTCAGTGATGTGACAAAAAGGGAACATTAAGCATTTAATACGTCTTGGCAGAACATAAATGAGTGTAACTATGAATAAATGACCTGCTGCATCACGGCAGATGGTTAACACCTTTGAGGAGAATTAGAATGAGTTTGCAGGTTGCAGAAGAAAGAGGGAAGAAGGCCAGTTACACACTTATTGTCCTCGCCTCTCCTCAGATCACCATATTACCACATTATTTCTGCCAGAAATAGTCCATTCACCCTTTGAACCTGCAGCCACTGAGGCACTCTGATTCAGTGGAGTCATTAGCGTCTCCATTAGTTCTCCACACTCAGCAGGTCGGCTCCCAGACAACAATCCAAACAGCCCGTGGACTAAACAAGCATGTCTTCAGTCACTGAGAAGAAGCTCATTACAGCAGAGCCAATCGGTTCAAAGTCACAATTCAAATAAAGCTGTGCAGGTCAACCACTACGAGACTGAACCAACAGAAGATTGGTGACATTTAGGACAGTCGTGAGCTCTGAGAAACGTTTCGGCTCACACATTAAAAACGCTGAATCGTCGTATGATTGCTTGACCTTTCGTTAGCAAAGTGCTGATGGGAAATGAGCTGCTGAACTTACTCTGTGTCGGTCTGAGCGTCAGCGTAGATCGAGCAGGACTTAAAGGGACAGGAGGCTGTTGATGTTTGAAGAGCACCAAGTATGTTTTTCTATAAGGATAGGAAGATGCTGAGCAAGGTTTCATTAAATCCTGTTCACAAACAAGTTGATGCTGAGATCGCAGCTAAAGAGACTGTTTTTATCTTCCGCTACAACATCAACTGGACTATAATCTCCATTACTGTCACTTGTGGGCCTGTAATAGAACAAATAAATACACCTGTGCCTTTACTGATGACAAGACAAAATATCTCCTCTGGAAAACGTGCATGAATCGTCCAACTCGTCCAAGAAAATACAGCCATGTATGCCGGTGGTCCAATATTAGGATTTTCCACACACGGGTTTCGGTTCACCAACTGTCTGCCATGTTATTTTAGTGTCCTATAATAAGCTGTGTGCTACTTGCCCAAACAAGGCAGTCAATCACTATCCAGTCAATAAAGATGATTATGCAGTCGTTACACGTATATATGCATCATCTTTTGTTTTTCCCTGTTTGGAGATGCTGTTGACAAGAAGCGCAGAGTTTTTGTAGCTGCTGCATGGAAATGATCTCACCTGTTGTGGAATTGAGGTCGAAGCTTTCACTCGGTTTGTTTCGTCGGCTGAATGCAACGACACCCAGAAGAATCTCACCACTGAGTCTGTGTCTCGCCGTCTCTCTCGGTGGTCGTCATAGATGTTTACGTAGGAGGAGAAACAGTTTGCTGCTGTCAGCAGGAGATTGGTGGAGGGGTAACAAGTGTCGGCTGTGACGGGAAGGAGACCTGAAGAGAGAAATGACCGACACTGAAAGGAAAAGAAGCAGAGGAGGAAATTACATATGTGACGGAGGAACTTAATCTAAATGGAGAATGGAGCCTGAGGCAGCACTAAATGCATTAAGAGGCAGGAAATGATGATATTACCAAGAAGTGTGAAGCAGGTTATTAGAAATGAATAATTGTCCAAATGTATATGTGGGCAATTTCCCCCTTTTTATAGGGTTGGTTGCTGCAGTACTTTATAAAACGACTCCAACAAACCAGTGATACAAACCCCTCAGACCGGTCAGCCCTCTTTAATCCCACATCTTACTTTTAAAGGGGCACTCCTCTGATCTCACAAGTCAAAGTGAGTTTGCAGCCAGAGGAGCTTTGAAGGCTCTGTAAGAGCTGTAAGAGCTTTGTCCAGTCTGAGAAAAGGACTCAAGAGTCTACAAACTTCTTCTTCGGTGTTCCCTGAACGTGACAATGCTTGTCTTCGTCTAGCCGACATGAAAGAACAATTCAAACTTGCCCGATTGAAACAAATTCCTGAAGACCTTTGTCAATTCTTGTCTCGTAGATGGGTTCGATGCATGGATGTGTGAAGGTTAGACGACCGAGGCAGCTTGTTTTTTATCCAGTTCAAGTAGCTTCTTACCAAACTACTCAGAGCCGTTTGTATTCACCACACCTTTAATGAATACAGTACTGTCTTATCCCTGCATCTTCATTTCTCCTCGTACACACTTCAGCTTCCCGTCTGCTGTTAACTGCTACTCGAATCAGTTAAATATGCAGAAATAGACTGTTAAACATCAATCTCTGCCTTTAGAAGAAGATTCCAAACCGCTCCTCCATGCCGTCGGGCATCAGTGAGTCGCAGCCTTTTATTCGTCAAAATTCAGGCAAATAGAAGATGCGTCTTCACTCTTTTGTTCTTTTCCGTACTCTGAACACTCAGACAGGGTTAGGGTGTCTTGCTCACGCCACTTTATGAACACTCAGTTATAACAGCAGTCAAGCTTGTGACTTATTCTCCTAACCGAGATTCTCTGTCTGAACCCGGACATTCAGTTGTGTCATCATGTTGTCCACTGATCTGTGGTCAGTTCTGGTCCACTTCGTGGTCTCGTTTAAACCCATCAGTGTTCTCAGAGCGTCCACTAATCTGCAGACAGTCATTCTGTGCTAATAGCAGGTTGAGTCTCGTCATCATTTCACACTATTGAGGCGGTTTCTCTCTTTTGCCAGCGTTTTGTTCCAGATGAGAGCGGCTGTCAGTCACAGCTGACGGGTCGGAGCTGCTCAGAGGTTGTTAGGACTCTGAAGCGTCCCGTCGTGGAGCTCAGGGTCTAATATCACGCTTCACAACACGCCTCAGGGATCCCAGCTGGACACAAAGCCCCAAAATCAGTAATTCAAACAGTCAGTTGGTTTTACAAACAGGTGATTAGAACATGCTGTGAAGTCACTTTAGAGCCAGAAAGCAACAAAATAAACAGAAATGTGAACGATATAAAACATGATGTGTAAAGAAACACATGTAAGCAAACAACAAACTGGGATGTGGTTAAGTTCTGGACTTGAAGTTCTTCCTCTTTCTGGAGCTTTCCGGTGCTTCACGTGGCTTCCTGAGTTTTGCTAAATGCGACCTCTAGTCAGTGTTTCCAGACTGTGAGAAGAGCCTCAGCAGGAGGAGTTTGGTGCTTTTCCTGCCTTGATGTGATAATTCAACCACTGCCTCCCTCTGGCTTCTGTCCTTCGGCCTGTCCTCCTGTCCTTCTGCTCCAAGTGATTCTGACATCTTGGGTGCAGCGTTTATTTTTTACGCTGTTCTTTGCTCTGTGCAACCTATTCATTTATTATTTACAGAATTCTGTGCAGTGAAAATAACTGCAGTTTCTCACAAATTAGAAAGCAATCAGTACTGCCAGTCCAGAAACTACGAAATTACTGGAATGTAAATAAGTATAAGAACGTGTAAGTGTTCTATAAGTTATAAGTGTACTATAACTTAATTAACCCATTCAAAATTGGAGAACAAAACTCATAATTGCCCCATTTTTCATTGGTTTTCACCATGAAAACTGGCCTGGGCACGTCTTGAGTGTGAATCTTAAACGGTAACGAGGCAAACACACAAAGCTGGGAATA
Organism: Melanostigma gelatinosum; assembly: GCF_949748355.1. NCBI lineage: Eukaryota > Metazoa > Chordata > Actinopteri > Perciformes > Zoarcidae > Melanostigma > Melanostigma gelatinosum. The sequence continues at coordinate 3,820,830 of NC_136648.1, read as the reverse complement.
ACTCCGGCAGCAGTTGCTGCAGATGAAGCTCAGTCGCAGCACAGTTTGTCACGTTCGACAGCTCAGACGGCAGCTTCAGGATCTCGTCTGCTCTTTCAGGGTCTCTCTCCTCAGAGAGGCCGTCGGCGTCTTTTTAGTTTACAAGAGCACCAAGAGGTTTCGATGGCACTTTGCAACGTGTTGCATTTCAGAGTGACGATCAACATCAGTGACGTGTGACCCTCTGGGTTCTGCAGCGAAGGATCGTAAGATAACTACTGTACCTGCAGGTGGCACCGCCTCTTCTGTAGAGACAGTACGGATGATTGAGAGTTGTTTGTGATGCAGAAAAAACAGCAAGCGTGAGATGTTGTTAGCTCAACTTTTGAGCTGATTGGAGTTTGGGTATGTAAACATCACTTATGACAACCCTATTAGCATATGTTTGTAATTTACCCTTGAATGCTTCAATTTTTCAACACCTCCATCCTCATCAATGTAGAGTCTGACAAAAGTAGTCATGGATTCAGTCACAAATGTCACAGTACTTGCACTTGAATCTCTTTCTCGTACATTTCATTTAATTACATTTAAATTGACAAGAAAAGTATTTATTTTGAAATATCTGTTTTTCAGTCTTCTAGCTCACGTGTGTCTGAGAGCTCGAACATATTTCTGCACTGCTGTTTGTTTTAATACGTCTTCAAAACAAATGAAACGTAAATCCACAGAAAGAAGTACATGCAGTATATCTATATGCTAACAGCGCACGTAGTGCTAACAGCGCAAGTAGTGCAAAAAACGGCAACATTGCTGAGTTAACTTGAAGGATTACCGCAAGGGTCAACACTTGCGGTAACTGTTGAGGCGCACAGTGCAGAGCGGCGGCGATTAGCTAGCCAGTGGGACACACATGCCTCTATTCACGTGATGGGTATGAAATGAAGTGCACAGAACAGTCAGTCACTCAGTCTGTCACTCTTTGCCGAGAGAGAGTCAAGTCAATCACCTGTCAGTTGCTCCAGCAGTTTCAGGTTTCCCACTAACTTTTGGCAGACATTCCTCCTTCGGTCCTCTACGAGCTTCAGGTTTTATCCTGCAGGGTTCCATCATCATGTACGCCTTCTTGAAGTACATTGCACCCCGCCTCTTCACCAATCACACCGAGGATAACTCGAACACGGATATAACTACAGCGGTGTATTCCACCCTGCTTCTATTAACCTCAGTCCATTTCTCTCCTGTCTCCGTCAGATGTAACAGCAGGTAAACTCTCCTGTTATCTGTCTCGCTGTCCTCAGTGAAATTGCTGCAGCGTCTTGTTCTCTGTTGAAAATATCTGCGGGCAGAAGCCGCTTCACTGACTCCATCTCCCTATTTATGTCTCTGTGAATGTGCCACAGTAAAGGAGATGATTGTTTGACCCTTTATTCACTTGACAAGATGGAGGTAATCTGCAGAAACAACATGACAGTTTCACAGCTTGTTCTCGGACACATAGAGGTCAATTATAGCAGGCAGATAAAAGCAAACTTCGTAGTTAAACTGAAGGAGTGACTTCGTGGCAGTTAAAACTCAATTCAGGATCCTATTTCCTGAGAGATAAGGATTTTGGACCAACACCACATTTCAATCAGAAGGTATTTACCCGACACTCTGTCACCACGTCTCCCTGCCTGATCTGAGATAAACAGTAATTGTTTATCCTTCGTACATTTTAAAAATCTTACGGAGCTCAGACGTCTCTTATCTTAAAAGACACGTTTCCACTTGTGAGGCCGTTCGTGTGTCAGGTGAGATAACGCAAACACCGCTTCACAGGTTTAAATGATTCACAGTATTTTCATGTGTATTTTTGCTCCTGTCTGACATTGTGTGAATAAATCTCATCGGAGTAAAGATCTGAAGCACAACTTTGTGCAAAGAAAGAAAGAACGTTTCCGTTTCCGAGGCTGTTCAGTTGAAATCAGATACACTTCAAAAAGGTGCAGACATTTCATGCTTTATTCAGACTTATTTCCACTAAAGAGAAAGCAAAGAGAGAAATGAATCCTCTTTCAAGTTTGATTTTCCACCTCAGTTATTTCCGATATGACCGTCGGCGGTTACTTAACGAGGTAGAAGTATCACCTAAAATGATGTCAGCTAAATTCTTCTTCTTGTGGTGGAGTTGTCCTTTTTCTATTTTTGAAGTATCTCAGTCGCCCAAGAACAAAGTGGTGTGAGTGATTTCAGTTTCCTAAATCAAACCCCTCAAATCAAAAACTTGAATATTTTCGTGGGATTTGTTGACAATAAAATGATACAGAATAATGCCAGCCTTATCCTTTTAAAGCTATGCGCTATCATGTCAATGTGGGCAGATTCCCCCGCTGTTTCAATGACTCTGCAATTCCCCATCTGTCCACCAGGTGCCCTCTGTGTGCCCCACCCCCACCTCTCCTGCACACCTGTAGCTCATCAGCCCTGATCAGCTAAACCCAACTGCCCTTCACCACCAATGAGAGTCTGAGTGGACGTCAAGTTACCGTGCTGCAGATTTCGTCATGTTACCTCCATAAAGCTGTTCTCTTCTCTCCCTCTTCAGATGGTAAGAGTCTCCAGATGTCTACAGTCATGCCTTCTGCATGCACGTCTGTTTTTAAATGAAACTACCTGCTGCCAGAAACTCTCACTTGTGACAGTCCGTCTGTGGACTCGCAGGATTTTCAAGCGGCATTCACCAGGTTGTGAATATACCGAAGCGCTTCATGTACTAGCAGAATGCTTTTAAAGAGCAGAGGGACTGTTTTTCTGGAAACTGCGGCTGGTTGAGTTACTCATAGAGCTGTTTCTTTTGCTGTGGTTCCTGCCCAGTGCATCCCCAGAGCCTCATCCTGGAGCAGTTCATCAAAAAGCTCTCACCCCCTTCAGTTAGCCCTCCGGCCGTGTTCACACTGGGGAGCCACCTCTACCTGCATCTCCGTTAGCTAGCTTGCTTCCCTGTTGAGCGCTCTGCCGGTTCATTTCCTTCTCTAACGATGGCGGTTTCATCTCCCGTAGAGGTGGCACCAGCAGATATATACTGTAAGATGTTTAAGTCCATCAACTGTTGAATTTATTTTTAAACTAGATATAATTTGACATGGTGATCCTCAAGTGTCCTTCTTCTTCACTCTGCTTTTTCTAGATTGTTTTGGTGACAACAGAGACGTTGCTGTCGTACTGTGTACTTGATTTCATTGTTTTCTTTACTCATCGCTGTACTTTTCTTGTCTTTATTTAGTGACGACTGAAAACTGCCCCTGTGGTTACATTAAAACTCCTCCTGCCGGGTCTTCAGTCGAGGAGCCTCCCTGAGCACCAGCAAGTTTCATTTGTTGCCTCCTGGATTTTGATCTGATGGGGTTCAGGTTAACGTAAAGCCCTGGATTTGAGTGTGTTGCTGGTGATTTCCAGGCTCATTCTCCTGAGTCTCTGCTGCAGGCTGCTCCTGCAGATATCCTGGTGGTTTGATAAAACAGTTTTTTGTTGCTCTGCTCCCGCATTATCCAGCTGCTCTGCTCTCCCCTCAGTCTCTTTCTCCTCTTTAATTCAAGTATTTTAGAGTACCTGGTGTCAACTGATGAAATTTTGGTAAAAAATTAAACTGCATTTAAATGAATTCCTCCTGAATAATTAGATTTTCCCCCGACTCTGCTGGCTGTCCGTCTATCTGGCTTCTTTTCTGTCTTCCTGCCGGTCTGTGCACCATGTTGGCCAGACAATCGTCTGGCGGCCATTTGGACACATTTTCATCCTCTTCGTCTTCTTCATTTGTCCTCACTGAGGAGGACAAACTGCACATTGGCAACAGTGACTTATTCGAGCAAACCAACCTCCATTACAACAAAACACAGCGACAGGTAAATCCATATTAAACTCTTGTGCATAAGTAAATAAGTTGCATTATTTATTTGCTCACCAAAATTGATCAGAGGATTTGCACTCTCAAAAACAGTTGTAGAAGTTTAAAATATGAGATTGGAAGCACTGTTAGCTCGTAGCTAACAGTGCAACCTGAGCTAACAGTGCAAAAGGAATGGGAGGATGAGCGCACGACTTCCGCAAAGACACCGTAAATCAGGACGGCGTTCCCGGCTGTAGGAGTGCAGCGCACAACGGCTGGCATGAGCTAGCCAGTGGTGCACGCTCACATGCACTAAAAGCATGCACGGTCGGCCCGGCTTTGTGAAGAAAAGTGTGACTAAACACACACGGGGAGCGTGACTTCATTCTCTGCTCCACTCTTTCTTCACCCGGCAAATATCAAATTTAGAACCTTTTTAATGAAGGAGGTGAATTGAAATTCCGTTTTCAGGTTTAATGGAACCGCGTTTTCCCTCTTTTACTTTTAATGAGGCCATTAATGCACAAAGAGCTCTGGCGGATCCATTTGCACTCTGGTTATCTACCGCGCTCTGATTGACAAGCTGCTTAATTTCCTCACGGCACTCTTCAGAAATTAAAAGGTGATACTCATTTCAGAGTGCCGCGCTTGCTGGTCTTTCATATTTAGATTGTTCACACCTACAGAGAGCCGAAGCAGATAAAGTGGTAAACAGTGTATTTTCAGCCAAGGTAAAATCCATATGTGTTCCTGCTGACTGCTGCACCGTGGGATCAATGGATGAGCAGCGGGGGGGGGGGGGGGGGGGGGGTACTGTCTCACTGTAGTGAGTGTGTGTGCAGCACTGAATGAGTTCAATGCAGTCGATGCATTAGTAACTGTAAATATTGTTTACAGTTTACATGTTGGCAACATCAGACGCAATTTATTTTCTGCAGAAAATGGACTTTCCACTTTTCATTATTGCATTCAGATAAACAAAATGAGCTGGATCCAGATGAAAACAGAATAGTCCACTTCCTGTTTTTAATGTCAATACAATCATATATACATCCTGTCGGTGTGTGTGAGTGTGTGTGTGTGTGTGTGTGTGTGTGTGTGTGTGTGTGTGTGTGTGTGTGGTAGTTCCTGGCAGAGACGAGCTGCGGTGAAGCGACCAGCAGCTCGTCTCTCTGAAGCTTCCAGGAGGCTGCAGCCGGTCTGATCAGCTTTGTTTCAAAAAACAACAACAAAAGCTCTGAGTTGCCCTGAAAGAGAAACCAATAGGATTGGTGAAGCTGCTGTCTGGAGGTTTCTAGCATCCGCGTTTCAAGGATAAAACAGAGGAGAGGTTACACTGAGCTGACTTTGAATGCTGTTTGGATCTCCTTGTCTGGCCTGGTTTCATGAACCCAGGATTATAAAACATCCTCAGGCTGTTTTCAACCAGACCTGTTTAAAAATAAATCATATTTATAGCACCCGACAGGAGGAGCCGCTAAAGGTGAGGGGAGATCAGATAAGATAAGTCAGGTTCACCTCCATCCAGCAACCTGCGCCCAGCAGGAGCAGCTCACTGCCTTGCTCAAAGGCCCAATCAACAATTTGTCTTTTTCTTTTCATTTCATTTGTGTACCCATGAAACAAATAAGATATATTAACATTTACTGCGTCTATGTGACACTTTATGACGTAAGATGCAGAACAAAAGCTAAAATAATGTTGGATCGGTGCAATCATGAATGGTGTTAATCGTTGCTGACAGCTGCAGGTGTGGTGCAGCGTGTTCATCTTCAGGACAGCATGACATCCTCGAGGGCAATCTTTCCATCTGTTGTTTTAGCCGTTCTTCCCTGTGATTGGCTCAGCCGTTTCAGAGCAATGAGACCAACGATGCGACTGTGAACTATCGTTATTGTCGATTAGATGTTTCTGGTGGAGTGTCATGTCCGCCATGTGGCCCATTATGTAACATGATGACTGCGCTTTAGAGCTGCTGGTGGGCGGCTTCCAGTATTTACGCTCAGCTAACCGCCCCCTGGATCAAGCTCCGTGCTCCGAATACAGACTTGGCAGTAGCATCTTTCTCACCCAACACCCGAGAACATCTGCCTTTTTACAAGAAGGTTCTGCCTTCTCTTAAAGAGTTGGATAAAAGTCTTTATTGAAGACATGTTCGGTGAACTCAAACTATAGAAAACACGTGCATGTGTTCCCTGTCAGACCAGATGAGACAGTGGACACGTACACATTGATCACTAAGACACACCGCGGACATGCTTCTTACAGAACTGACCTCCAAATACGCAGGTGTTGTCTTTCGAGGGGCCAGCAGAGCAGCTGCAGACAGACGAAAAGCTGGCAGCTGAACAAAAGCTCCTCCGCTCTGCGGGATCAGATGAAGAGCAGCTCACCTGTGGTCCGCCCAGCAGAGGAAACCCGCTGCTGTCTGAATCATCTGGCTGGCAGCCTGCAGGCATGTCAGGCCATCTGTCAGGTGAGGATCTAACAACGCTGAACCGTCCGCACGAGAGGCGCAAACAACTCCAGCAATCTCCAAACACACACAAAGACTGGATCTAGTTTGCAGGAGACTTTCGCTTCACTTTTCAGAGATTTTTATTTTTTTTCTTCTTTCCGTCATTAATTCTGAGAGAAGTTCATTAAACCCAGACAGCAGAGGTAATTACGCGAGCCGTTAAAGCGCATGGGTGCGAGGTGTTTTTCGTCAATCCCTGATTAATATTACATATTCTTGGATTTAATCTCTTCGGACGGACAGATTAATCAGCGGTCGTCAAGAGGATTGACGTCGGAAGGACGTGAAGATAATACGAGTGCCATTCATTTTGTTTTCAACATATAATTGAATGCTTTTTGTCCCAAATGAGTTCTGTGTCTATTTCCTCATATCGCTCTAATTGCACCCTGCAGAGCATTCTGATCAGCTGCTCACCACTCCAGCAGGTTCAGTGGTTCTTGCCTCAAATGAACAAACCTGCGACCCATTTTGAGGACTGACCGGACGTGAACTCTCCGGGGTCCAACCCCAGGTATGTTTTTTTTCAACAATGCACTGAAACTGGCACAGGTTTATAGTTTATCGTCACTACGACCGCCTTAAAGGAGACATGCTCATATTTAGGTTCATTCTTTCATCTCGGGTTTCTAATAGAATGTTTTTGTTTTGTTTTTCATGCTGTCTGAATAAACCTGTCTTCACTCTCTGTCTCTTTAGTCTGTCCATCGATCCCTCAGAGCTGCTGTGGTCTATGAGATGTTTCTGGAAAACACAGCATAGCTCAGAGTGCTATTTGGCTTCAACGGTTCTTTAATTAACAGTGGACAGAAGGCCCCCCCTTTGTGCCCCCCAATGCAATGCGTCAGTGTAGAGTCCACTGCAGAGTTGCCTTCTCTTTGAAACTCTCTTCTGGCCTCCAGCAGCTTGATCTCTGCTCTCCGCTCTCAAAGAAACTCCTGAGTGTCTTTTTCTGTTTCGGCCAACTGGCCGGCCGGTCGGGCAGCAGGCCTCCAGCAGCCTGCAGCTGCTGCTGTGAATGCAAAGCAGAGTCGGAGAGCATCCATCTCCATCTGGGTCTCAACAAAAGGTAAATACGAGGCAGCGGCTCAGGAACAACTGGCATCATGTCAGAGACACTTTGAGCCTGTCATGCCTCAGTTTACTCCGATATGTAGTAATGACTGTGCTGCTGACAGCTCGCTGTGGCTCTGACCTGCTGCAGCACATGCTGATGGATGATTGTGCTCCTGTCACAGGATTTAGACTGAAGACCTGGGGCCGTATTCAGGAAACTTTCTAGTACAGAGAGTTGCTCCTGCTGGTGAAATTCAAAGGAAATTCTTAGAATAACGACGTTTTCTTCGAAATTCCGCTTTAGATTGCGACGAGATCCTGTTAAAGATAAGTTACTCAACAAAGCATCTGAGCCCTGAAGAGAGCGGCAAAGGTGGAAACACTGTTGGGAGGAGAGAGGAGGACTTTTAAGAGGCTTAACTTTCAGTCAGGAAGTTCATTAGCTTGGTCGCTAACGGGCCTGTCTGCTAACCGTTCCTCTCTTGTGGAGCATTTATACGCAGACACAGGAGGTTTAAAACACATCAGCACAGCTGTTAAGATGTAAAGGCTCTCTGTTCCCTCACAGGTCCACGATGTCGAGATTGCTTCCTTGTGTCACCAAAATGAACTGATTGTGGTGATTCCATTGGAAAGAAAAATGTATTTTGCCATAAAATTTCCGTTTTAAATCTTAGTGCGGCCCGACCTTTACTCTGCTGTCGAAATCTAACTGTCTGTCTGCCTGTCTCTCTCTCTCCTACTCACTCATTCCATCTAACTGTCTGTCTGCCTCTCTCGCTCTCTCTCTCTGTCTCTCTCTCTCTCTGTCTCTCTCGCTCTCTCTCTGTCTCTCTCTCTCTCTGTCTCTCTCTCTCTGTCTCTGTCTCTCTCTCTGTCTCTGTCTCTCTCTCTGTCTCTCTCTCTGTCTCTGTCTCTGTCTCTCTGTCTCTCTCTCTCTCTGTCTCTCTCTCTCTGTCTCTCTCTCTCTCTCTCTCTCTCTCTCTGTCTGTCTGTCTGTCTGTCTGTCTGTCTCTCTGTCAGGTCTTAGATATTTTTAGACAAGTGAAAATAAAGAAAATAAAGAAGTGAGCACAAAGTATGAATAGTTCTGTCTTGTCTTTCTCGATGTTTGTCCTCTTGGGAACTGAGTTTCCTCTGAGATTTATCTGGAGGAGAGAGGACACAATCTCCAAAATATATATTCTTGTGTTCATGTAGTTTGTCCTGAGAAGCAGACTCAAAATAAATCAATAATTCTGTTGATTTCTATTGAAAAAATGCACAACAACGAACTCCATCGACTCGCGCGTCTCTAAAGTGGGCTATTAAGCTGTCTGATAGCAGCGCAGGGAATTACTATCATTGTCTACTTACTCTGCTGGACGCCAGGAGCTTCTCCCATCATGTTGCGTAACTCCATTTCTTTCCGACTGATGCAGCGCTCACATATCTCTTCGGCGTTGCTCCACGGGGCTGAACCGGGACCCTCTGCTGGCGCGCTGAAGACTTCCAGAGGTCGGTACTCCGGCACTGCCAAACAGCCCGATGTCGTAAAGCAGGGCTCTCAAACTCATTTTCACTCCGGGCCACATCAGCATCATAGTCGCCCACAAAGGGCCGGTTGTAAATGTCGTTAAATAACTCTCTGCATTCACAGTTTAAAGTAGTCTTCAATGTACTCACAATACATTTCCATGTTAAATGTACAGTAACCAGCCAAAGAACTGCTTCTATGACTGTTTAAGTATCTCATGATTTTGACTTTCTATCTCATGATTTTGACTTTCTATCATAGTTATGACTTTCTATCTCATAACTTCGACTTCCTATCTCATAATTTCGACTATGGGGATATTTTTATTGTCAAGTCTAACTTTAAAAAGAAAAAAAACAACTTTTTTTTTGCTGGCGGATTCGCGGGCCACATAAAATGACGTGGCGGGCCGGATTCGAGTTTGAGACCCCTGATGTAACATATTACTCAACAATGCTTTTATGTGAACAAACATATGTATTTACAGATGCACTTAACTGTAATTGCCAGGTCACCTCCTGAGAGCCTCCTTGCCTGTTGGATATGCCCCTCATGGGCCCAAACCATGAATAGTGAAGAAAGATAAATCTGAACTGTTACAAATATGTTATGCCAACACAAAATGAGACTTAAATTGAAGATTGACGGTACAAATCTGTCTGATTGTCTGCAGACTCTGTGGAAGATGGAGAACTGGAGGACCAGGTGGCATTACAGGGTCTTTAAAACCGCTTTTATTCAACATGAATACTGAAGGGGAAGAGAAGTTGGAGCTGTGGCCACATAGTACCTCTCTCTCTCTCTCTCTCTCTCTCGCTCTCTCTCTCTCTCTCTCTTCCCCCCCCCCCCCCCCCTTCTCTCTCTCCTCTCTGTCGGGTTTGAGGAGATCTCTCTTGGAGCTGGAGAGGAGATGTTAGCCGTCTCTCTCTTCTCCGCAGCCTCTCGCCGCTTCATCATCATGGATTTTAGGAGTAAAAGAGCCGCTGGGATTATCGCTCAAATCGTCCTGCTACTCTGCAGCTCGTACGGGACAACCGGAGAAGGTGAGCAGGCTATGCGCCTTTTTTCTCTTTTTGTTTTACTTTCCCCCTGAGGAGACGGAGCGAGTCCGGACACATGCAGCGCAGAGCCGGAGCGTCTAACAGAGGCTTCATCTCTCTCATCATACCGCCTGGAAACAAATGTGTAATGCTCCTGATTTCAGTCTGCAATGATATTTTCGCGGTTAGTCTGATTTACTCTGTTCCAACCTGGGAAAAGTGCAGAGCTGTCTTCTGTTTGAAGGGTTTGCGCGTATCGGTTGCGCATCATCGCTCGGTTGTTTGAGAGATAATATATGAGGAGCGTTAACTCGGTTTAATGTGATTAATTCATGTTTTTTATTTTTGCGTATTTATGTTTCAGTTCAACAGAGAATAACAGTTATTCTCGCACTAACGTTTCAGCAGAACGTGTCCCCTGCGCATTTTCAACTTTTATGCAGCGTCCTCACCTTATTTAAGATATTTTACTCTATCATATGCATCATATCTTCTGATTCCTTCTGGAACGCGTTTGCATCTTAGGATGCTGCTGCTGCATGAAAGAATGTGCTGGATTCACACCGCTGTGTGTTTCTGTCCTCTGTGGGCTTCAGAAGCATTGTCGCCACTCAGAAGCCAGTCCGTCCACTGTGTGCATAAAACAAGGTTTTCTGTTTTCTTTCTGCTTAATTTGGTGCTCAGTGCAGCATGAGGAGCATCCTGGGACCGAGCCATGTCCCCCCCCCCCCCCCCCCACACGCACACACACGCACACTGCAAAGAGCAAAGTGTGGAGGTGTGAGTCAGAAAAAAAAGGTTGTGTGCAGGTTGGGGATGTGGCTTTGGGACTGAGAGGTTGCTGGTTTCATTCTGCAATGTGGAAATACCATTTTTTGGGTTCATTGATGTTTTACATTGAGGCAGTTTGCAGGTGTGAAGCTGTGTCAGTGTGTGCATATGATGTGGGATGTTGCTGTTAGCTTCCCTGCCTGAGAGAGGAGAAAGAGAGGGGGGGGGGGAGGGTCCAAGAGGAGGGAAACAGGACAAAGGTAGAGAGCTCAGTGATGTATACCTCTGTGAAAACGTCCTCCATCCATCACTGTTTCTCTCTCCTCTTCCACGACACAATGATGTCTCTTGCCCTGGTTTTCTGTTCTTTATTTAGCCGTGTTTGCCTTCTTCTCAGCCTTTGCTCTTAAAGATAATCTTAGGTGTGCACAGAATGCCATTTTTCATCTTCCCCCTCTCTCTGGCTCCTCATCTGCTTCTGCGTCTTTCTTTCATCTTCCCTCACCTCTCCTTGTTGTCTTTGAACCTGTTTAAACCCCGCAGTTCATACAAACTCATGCTGTGCAGTCAGACCAAAGCTCCTTATATCTTTATTCTAACTTCTAGTGCAGTGGGATCAGTCAGGATGACTTTCTTTGAATTATGTTTGAAATGATGCACAAAACATAAACGTAAACATACAAAAAAGTGATCTTGTTCTGGAGTCTGAACTGCAGCGTCCTCTGTTCGACAGATGAATGAATGAGGAGACGAGTGAGGAGGAGACACGAGTCTAACGAAGGCAACATGTTCAGTTAGAGTACAGCTCCTCATCCGTCCTTCCTCTGTTCGTCTTCCTCCATGAAAGAAACATCCACAGTCTCACTGAAGAGTCTGATCCTCTCCGTCTCCCTTCCTGCTGTTTCTGACTCCGGTCTGCTGCAAACTTTAAGTCCTCTCCTTCCTGCCTCATTTATCTCTTCCTGTTGTTTTCTGTCAGCTTTTTTCTTCCTTCATCCTCCCGATACATTTGTCTTCATTTCTTTTTACCTCTATCTTTCTCTTTCCTCTCTTATTTTACCTGGATCTCTGCTCTCCTGCTGCTGTGGCGCTCTTTCGTCTCAATTCTTCCTCTTTTCCCTCCTCTATCCTTTCTAGTCTCTATATACCTCTATATGTGTGTGTGTGTGTGTATGTATATATATATATATATATTTCCTCCCTGTTTCATGTCCATATCCCTCAACATTTCTCTGCATGTATTCTCTTTCCTGCTGGTGTTCATCATCTGAAGGTGTTTACATTTGGTGTGAACTGACAGGGTTTGGGAATATTTTGTGATGTTGTTACAACTTATAGCTGCCGGTGTTTGACATATTTACACATTTTGTATTTGTATATCAGACAAAAAAGCCTTCTCCTGAGAGACAATGTCTCGTTACTTTGATACAGTTCATTGAAAGGTGCTATCTTAAATTCAGGGCATTAATACAGCAGCGGGGTCGGAGGGATGTCTACCCGAGTCGAGCATGAAGTCACTCTCCCTCTTTGTGTGTAATCTGAGCTTCTATATGTTTGTGTAGCCGGGTCGGCTAATGGCCGCCGCTCTGCACTGCTCTCGTACGGCGGTTATCACTGATAACGCCGTGCTGGCTCTTTGTAACGCCCACCTGCCTGTTCCCCCTCAGCTAAACGCTGTGAGCTCATTTCAGCACTGTTGCTGTTGTCAGCCTCAGGGGATCATGCGCTTTGACCAGAAATGGAGAGATGAATCTACTAATCAGCTTGCTCGATGCACCGGTCCATGATGCGGTGTTGGGATTTGGGGCAACTGGTCCTTCAAATGACACAACAGAATGTATTGTTTGTCCGTCGCCTTCAGTACGACACATAGAAGCGTTTTCTGATCTGATGCTCCTGTCGTCCTACACGGTCACCTTTGTAAAATAAATCTGTTTAACGATGAGACAACACTTCGGTTGGCTAGGTTTAGGCATAAACATGACTTGGTTAGATGTAGGGATAGATTGTGGTTTGTTTTAAAGTACTTTGTTTAGGTTATGGGACCTTTGTCATAGAATTACAATGATATAGACGCGGTTACGGTTCGTATGCCAGCCTCTGAGACCTACGGTTACCCATAACCCCCCTGGTTGTGTTGCTTCACAGATACATTCATGTGTATCTTCGCAGGAGCATATTTCATCTTTAAAAATCCACTAAAGTTCAGACTGATGCAGAACTGTTTAATTGCCTCCAGCTCTGTAGACGTTGTCCCATCACTACGCAATGCCTTTAAATGAAAAAAAGTACAAACACGGTTAGCAGCTTAGAGAATTATGTAAAACGAGCAATTACAAAATAAAAAAATCCCTGAAGTTTTTTTTCCAGTCTATTGTCACAAAATTGTGTCATGTCAGAGGTTGAAACCGCTGAATGATCAATATTTCATAAAATAGAAGGCTGATATCGGCCCAAAGCATCAGCTTCTGTTTGGTGCAGTTCTTGCTGCAGTATGTTTTCTGCCGTGCAGACGCTGTTCATTACGCAGGTGGTACTAAATGACGACAAAGTGGAAATACATATTGTAACGGCCACAGATGGCGCCCTGGTGACTTCTTAGCCGGAGCAGCGAAGGAGCGAGTCGCTCGGGACGAGATTCGTGGGAGTCGGCGTGTGAAACGAGCTTCCCCGCAGGGCGGGAAAGTCCCGCCGCGTTTAATCACCTTACAGCATGAAAGAGTCACTGTGTGCTGAGCAGCTCGCATGTAAACAGAAGTGTGCCTTTGAGCTGCCGCAAACAGTGACAGCCTATTATGCTCACGTGCGCTGCAGGTTCGTGTAGATGTTCAAGGGAAACGGTGAGGAAAATACAGAATGATTTCCTTAAAAGGTTTGAAAAAGCAATTAGAGAATGTGACTTGTGGTCTTTGTAGTTCAGTTTTGTGTTTTGGTTTATTTCAAATCGACGCGGTGACATTTAAGAATAGGCTGGCTGCTCCGGTTGGCCATTAATCATGTTGTTGGTGGTTTGATCCCCAGCTCCTCCTGTCCACATGTGGAAGTGTCCTTCAGCAGGACTGAGCCTGAGAGTGCTCCAAACAAGGACAAGCATCTGCTGGATGTAAGGAGTGTATGCCTGTTATGTTGAGGTGGTGAATATGCTTCCAGGACTTTTCCCTGAATGTGTTAAGTAGTGTGTCTCTGACGAATTATCGGAGAGATCTATGAGGTTGAACGTTCACTCTCTCGCTGGAATTTTTCAAAATAGCCCAACTTGCACATGTAGTCAACAGTCAACACTATAAATGTTTGTTGGAGGGCTTCACGACGCTTCTTCGCATACCCTCATGGCCCTTCGTTGCTGCACACAGACGTTCAGCCAGATTTAACTTTGGGTTTGCTCAGCGCAGCGAAAAGCCAAAGTGGCTTCCACCAAATCATTGGAAACGATGGCTGTCAGAGCGCTGTTGTGTTCAAGGCCCACGGGTGTACATTAAACATGTTAAAATGGAGATGCAGACGGTCGTAGATTTTTGTTTTGGAACATAAAAATTGAATCAAAATGAGTCTGAAAAGCAGCAGAAGTGGTCAGCAGACCTTCCCTGGATAACAATAGCGACGCCATGAGAGGTTTCTCTCATGAGAAGTTTATTTCATTAATGTTTATTTCATTAATGTGTTTCTACTTTTCTTTACTGTTCATTGCTTCTCTCCTGTGTCCCTAATTGTGCCCGTAGAAAGTTTTGTCGTCTTATAACTTGTTTTGTTCTGATTTATTTCACGGCTCCTCCGAGCACTGCAGTGTACTTTGAATTTATGTCTGTGTTAATTACTGGATTTAATTCGATTTGCTGTATTGTTAGCTGGTGCTTTTCCTCGGGTGCCTTAAGGAATGACTTTGCTTTTACCGCTTTGGATTTCAGCTGCTCCTGAACACACGTCAGATCACACCCGATCCAAAAAAAATCTTTGAATTCATTCGTGCTGTTTCTTCAAATCCATCTGTGAAGTTCAATGAATACATCGCTAATGTGTTAAGTGTGAAGTCGCTTCCACTTAATTTCCCAGAATGCCTCCTCTCTCTCAGCATATTGTTCTCTGGTGCGCAGTATAGGTGTGGGTGGATGGAGTGATGGTGATGAAGTAATGAGCTTCCAATAGAGGAAAAGGTAGAGAAAGAAGGAACGATGTCGCAGCGTGCTGTTGGTTGTTCAAATTATAATAAGGCTTTAGAAGTGGCTCCTTTGGGGGCAGAATTGGTCTCCCACGTCTTCCATGATGGATGTCTGTGTGTGTGGATGCTGAACACTGGTACAGAAATGGGAATCTTGAAAGAAGCTCTTGTTGTTTTAATTGTGTGACGCTAAACTTAAAATTATAGGTGCTCAATACGGAAATTAGAGTGCATCTCATCATGGCGACAACTGAGCCAGCGGCTAGAAGCTAGCAGCGCTGTTAGCGCTGCTAGCAGTGCTAGCAGCGCTAACAGCGCTAATAGCGGCGCTGATGGAGTCAACAGTGAAATGTAACCTTTGGTTTGATCCAGTTGTGTAGACGTGTCACGAAACAACTTGTCGTCATACTGTGGAAAGTTTCTTTCTTTTTAGCTCTGGTTTTGGTCTCCACCATCTCCCGAGGGAAACATCTGGCTCTTTAGCTGCTAAATGCTCCACTATATGTTTCCCAGCTAGTCGCTCACTTTGTCTAATTGGCGATTGGGAGTTTATTTAATCAGTAAAGTCGTAGTCCGGAAAACCAAAACAAGAAGTTAAAAGAGGCTAAACCGCTCTATAGCTGAGAGGAACTGCAGAGTCGAGGGACGGTTCTCTGCGGATCGTCTCTTTTCACTGTTATTTGACCTTTTGTGACTGAAACATGATGATTTCGTGCAGCTTTAAGCCCTGTTCCTCCTCCCACTGCTGTGCACCAAACTGCAGCGTGTACAAACTGAATCAAACACCCAGGAAACAATTGATTCAGCTCATCGATCCTCACAGTGATGCCAAACGTTTCTGCAGCAGTTATCGTGCCGTCAAATTTTTATTAGAATTAAACAATGAAGTTGCAACTATACCCATGTAAGGTTTGTAAGTACCCGAGGGGCGAGTTAATGAAACAGTAAGGCGTTATTGACAGAGGAGGATTCAGGAGGGATCGATGAGGAGAAGACTCGTAAGCTCCCCGTGAGAAAGGAAGCGAACGAGAAGATGAGAGGAAATTAAACTTTAATGTTCCTTGTGGGGGAAATGGGTCACTGCAGCTAAGAAAAGACAACACTCACAATCTAAAAATGTAACAAATCCCCAAATATGTCACAACTAATGCAAAAGTGTTGTCTAACTCTTATCTTAGTTGTCAAAGAAGGAGAAGGACGGTGGATTGGGACGGTCTGCAGCCTGCTCACCTGATTAGAAAAGTACAGGGGCAACAATTTGAGGATGAATCAGTATTTAGCAGATTAACTGAACTCTTCAAAGGTTACAGCCGGGCAGATGAATAGACGGACATTCACATTACAACATTTAAGAAGGTAAATTACAGATGAGGGTTTGGATGGAGAGGACAGATGAATGAGAAGTCATCAGAAGCTGCAGAGAGCCAAATGAAGAGCTCATGGCCTTGATGAAACAGCTTTCATACCCGAAGGGGAATCTGACATTTATAAGCTATAACCAAAAACAAACACGGCTCCCTGAAACCAATAAGTTGTCCTTCAGACATTTATCCCCAAAAGAGCCCACCTATAGCACACCATTCACTTAATAATCGCCCACACCGACTTCGCCCTCCACATTTCATTTGTTCAGCGCTCGGGGCGAGGTCTGTCTGGAGCTGTTTATCAGAGCGAGGTGAGCGAGCTGCAATACGTCCTGAGAGGTTTGATATTTGTGATATTTCTGTTTCTACTCGCGCAGTAATTCAGCATCTGAGCGGCGGTGCCCGCATCGCTTCTGTAAGTGGAGCTGCTTTTTTATCCCCATTCATAAGAGACGGCGTGTGTTCGGTTTATCTGCTGAAATGTCCATATCAGGTGTGACCAATAAGAAAATGAACAGTGAAATATGAACTTTCTCCAAAACGGCAGTGCATAAAAACCATAAATTAAGAGAGAGTTGCTGCACTTAAGTTTCATTGTTGGCCACATACACACATCATGAGGTTACAGGAAATCATCTCTCTAGAATTTGCATGTTTTGTATCATTTGGTTATTCATTTGAATGGATCTCCCGAGCCTCTGAAATAGAATTTGGAATAACAAGAACATCGGGGTTCTGTTGGCTGAATCCTTTCTGAAATCTAAATCAACATTTGAACATTTGTTTTTGCTTCAACCCGGTATTTCTGCACAGTTTGCGGTAAAGATCAGGCTACATTAATATTATTAGTATTTTTGGATTGAACATTCCAGAGGGGGTACATCTGGAGACTTGTGTGATCCAAACATCTCCAATAACTTCAGAGTGTTCGAAAAAAACAGAGATGTAATCATTTCCAAAATGCACAATTTGTTTTTCATCTGCGATCCGTATTTGTTGGCAATCAGCCTTTAAAAAGCAACACGCTTCCTCTTCCGTATGCTGCACATTAACGATCGCACAACTTTTTTTAATTGGGCGGTCACCGTAAAAAACCCCACAACATTTGATTTCAAGATTCTCCTTCTAGAACATGAAGACAGTCATTCAAAGCTTCACCCGTAGAAAACCTCAGTAAAAGCTTTGGATGTTAAAGGACACTCGTGCCGCCCCAGTGGTTTCATCTGCTGTCTTTCCTGAGAGACGTTGAGCTAATAAGCCAACTGGTGGTAAAAACCTTCAAAGATGAACTCAGGCTGCCTCTCATTTCACCGCCTACGCCGACAACTGTCACCTGAAATGTGAGTTGATCAAAGTTGATTCTGTCATTATTTGACGTAGGAACGGAGAGAAGGTCTCGGCTGTTGTCTGCTTCGCATGCTCTCCGTTTGCTCGTGTCAGTCCCGGGTCTGTTCAGACAAAGACAATATCACAATATCAGTCTAAAAAAAGGCAATTTCCCCAGTCGTCATCTTTGAGTAGACTTCCTCTCTCTGGTGTCTCTCTCCCGTCTGAGCTGATTTCGAGCCACTGGAGTGAGTGCGCTACAATCACAGCCCAACGGCAGATCAGCTGAAGACCACTGAATGACCTTTAACCCTGGCCTAATGACGGATAATACCGCCTCACTCCTACGTGTCTGGATGCTGATTTGCATTGGCGCCCTCGTCCCACTTTTAAACTCACAACTAAAGTAAATGTAACACTTTTGAGGTCTGAGTCCTGCCTGAAAGTCAAATCTGAAAGGAGGTTTGTGAGTCAGGTGAGATTCATTCATATTCAGACAGCTTCTGCCTCGTTGCTCCGCGATAAGACTTCCTGAGGGCTGACATGACGGACAGGTAATCACATTTTCTGTGCCGTGAACTTGCTGACCAGTCTCCGCTAATTAGGCTCTGAGCTCGGCACGGTTCGGGTATTTACACGCCCGTGCGTCGAAGGAGCGGTTTGATTATTCAGCTGCTGCAGACTGCGGAGAGGTTTAATACCAGTTACAGTAAATAATAGAGATGCTGGAGGCTGATTGGCAAATTCGTGGGTGTTATTACTCACCCATTGAAGGCAATTCGTTGCCTAGAGAAAGAGTTGGTTATTTAAACTGTGGAGGCTCCAGGGGAATATTCGAGGTGCTTGATTAAATCTCTGAGCTCATGAATTATCCCTCATCTGTTCCAGGATTAATGTGGTAAGAAGAGGTTGAGGATGGAGAGCGTGAACCGGGGCTCGTCTCGTGGGGAATCTATTGCTTTTCAGTGAGCTGCTTGTTTGCTCCGAGAAGAACAAAGCCCCTCGCAGTTTGGTGTTCAGCGAACCTCCCGGTCCTTTATGATTCATGAGAGGGCGGCTTCAGCGAGAGCCGGGACGAGTAGCCGAGGATAAATCCCCTTCGTATCTCTTCTTTAGTGTCATTTATGGAAATGTGTGCTGGCAAAATGGAGCCATGAACGGGGACCTGATGAAGTCAAGGTTTCGGGATGTGGAGCCACCAGTCATGAATCTGGATTTATTAACCCATGAACATAGTTAAGTGAGGAACTGAAGGGGGACTGCGGTCCACCCTGTTGATCTTGGGACCTGCTGGACTGTATTTGTTCAAGGCCGTCCCCAGAAGGAGCCCGTCTCCCCCAAAAAATGAAGCCGTTCATCACAAGATGGCTCGCCTCAAACATCAGCTTTCATCCGCTGAGGTCGTGATACTCCGGCACTCCGAGACGATGGACCCGAACAACAAATGGATTTTACACTCGCAACTCTATTTGTGCCGGCGGATGCATTAGTTATGGCTGTCGTAACTGGATATTTGACTGGGGACATTAAACTTACCAACTGTAACCGCATTAGTCGGCGAGGTCACCGCGCTCTCTCGCTCTCTGTTGCTGGGGATTCGCATTTCACCAGAAACAGATTGTCCTTCCTGCAGCTGCTGCAAGCGCAACATGTTATTATTCCACACAATGAGCTCCGAAGAGCGAGAATGTGAAGTTCATATCAAACTGCCAGTTATATCGCTCGTATGCAAAGTGGACACTTTGGTGTGAGGGCGGCGCTCGATATACGTTTTAATCGTCAGCAGTAGGGTTCATCCTCTGGGGATCTGACCATTTCTGCACAAAGTTCAACATTGTACCTCGGGGAATGTCACAATTAAAAATGATCATAACTAAATCACTTTTCAAGTCAAAAAGTTCTCCACACATGGCAACTAATTAAAATCTATAAATTATAAAACATTAGATTTAATGATACAACTAAGTTTAGTGGTAAGATTTAAACAAAATGCAGCTTGAGAGAGAACTTTTTTTGACCAATCACTGCATGAAGTGGATGTCAGACTGCTCTCCCCCCGATTCGGACGTTTCCAATCAGTTAGCTGTCCTCTTTACACACTGAGATGCTGAGAGTCTTACGTCCTCTCGGTTGTGTCTTTGTATAAACCCGGTGGCCGCCAATCTGCAGCGACTGCTGATGAGAAGTTGCAGAAACCGGTCAGTTTGTATTCGAGAGGACGGAGCTGAGTCAGTGGCCATTAAGGACGGAAGACGGCTGAATGTCAACACAGCAAGATGGAGTTTAATCTGAGCTAAGCACTGAGTTGGACACGAGGAGGAAGAGGAGGAGGAGGAGGAGGGTAGGAGAGAAGGAAATACGTGGAGGAAAAGCAATATAAAGTATGAGAGGATAAAGTTTAGGGGGTCAGAGTCTGCAGGCTGTCTGGTAGCAGCACTCCCTCTGTTTCTCACAACTGCAGTGACATTTTCTGCTGCCTTTCCCATTTTATCCCTCAATGACTTTGCTGTGTGTGTGTGTGTGTGTGTGTGTGTGTGTACGGGCCGCCATCTGCTTTCTGGAAGCACCGCCTCACATCTTTGAGATGATTTGACTTCATGAGATGAAGCAGCAGGAGGACAGGGAGGACAGCAGGTATGACGGAAAGTGAGGCGAGTAGACGGGGACAGAAGCGAGTCAGAGAGGAAGGAAACGAGGAGAGGAGTGTGGAAGGATG
This sequence comes from Melanostigma gelatinosum, assembly GCF_949748355.1. NCBI lineage: Eukaryota > Metazoa > Chordata > Actinopteri > Perciformes > Zoarcidae > Melanostigma > Melanostigma gelatinosum. The sequence continues at coordinate 3,800,520 of NC_136648.1, read as the reverse complement.
CTGAGGATGGTGGATAGGAGAGAAAAAAAGAGAGGAAGAGGAGGATTAGGGCCGGAGGAGGAACGAGGATGAGGAGCTAATAGTTTCCCGTGTCTGTTTCCCTGCTGTGACATTCTCAAATGCTTCTACGATTTCACCACCCGCTGGCTGTTAAGGGAGAGAGTGTGTGTTCATGTTCAGCCCCGAGAGGACTGACTTTCTGCACGGCTGCTCTGCTATAAATATTCATGCCTTGTCGAAGAAAGTGAAAGTTTAAGGAACAGCTTCTATTGGTTGGATCTGTCAATGCATTTCACAGACTTCACCTCCTCAAACCTTCACTTTGACCCTGATTGGCTGCGTCTGAAATCACTCCCTGCTTACAGTGGAGCATCGTACGTAGATCGTACGTAGGAACCATGGCAAGTGCACTACTTTCTCCTGACAATCCCACATATCAACGTCCTGCACACTGCTGAGTGAACTACCAAGGGTCCATTAGAGGGAGCAGTGAATGAGAGATTTCGACACACAGCCCTTGTTACATCGGAGCTCCGCGTAAACCAGATCGTATACGAACCGGACTCTCGGAGCAGTTCTGGTTCTGGTCCTCGGGGGAGCAGAAGCTGCAGGAAGGCTTCAGGTCTTGAGCGATCACATCAGAGATAAATTCTAACCCGGAGAAAAGAAACCGCAAAGAAATTAAATTTCGGTGAATTACCAACTCTGTGATAAAATACCTCAACCTTCAAGAAAGAAAGGATTCAATTTAAGACAGGCAGAGAACAAATGTGTGTAATCCTGTTCTGGAGCACCTACAATCCTCTGCTCCCAAACCACCATCATCATCACCACCAACAGCGTCTTCTGACAGGAAGTCGAGAGTATCTTTGGTGTGAAACTAGTTTTAATCAGTGCAACGTGTCGTAAAGCTTGATTCATGCTTGTGTTAAAGTTTTAAATTGATGTCACACCATTGGACACACCCCTTTACTGTGCAGTGAGGTTTTCGCCTGTCAGTGTCAACATTTTCTACGCAGATGCAGATGGGCAGAAACCATGCGTGAAGATACACCGCCCTTTAAAGTGTGGGCGAAAGTGTTCCCCCAGATATCCCAATTACACTGTCCCGTGACGGTTTAACAGTTCAATGTGAAAGTGCTGCTTCATAGCTCGTCTTCACAACTTCTAGTAAGGACAGACGCTCTTCTCTTCGTTTAAGTGGTCGTGTTTTGTGTTTCCAGCCTCGGGAGAAGCCGAGCTCCGAGTGTTTGATGGGCGGGAGAAGACGGACAACATCAAATTATCTGCAGAGAAGTTTTTTTAAAGAGCACTTATCTGCTAACGTCCCCGAGACGTCTGTAAAGTAGAACTGTAGATGCTGTGACTGCGGCGGCTGTTGTGGTTTAGTGGAAGTGTTAAGAGGCTCCACATGCACGCACACACACCCACACACACCCACACACACCCACACACACCCACACACACACACACACACACACACACACGCAGGGAGGGAGCTCCATAGTTGCCTTTGGTCACGACATCAAATATTCTCTGGTCTGGAGCTGATATAATATGTGTGTTATTGCAGTGGCAGTGCAGGCAGGTCTCCATAGACCAGCTGTTACAGTGCGGGTGTAAAAGAGTTGTCTGGGCTCCAATGGCTGCAGACGGCCTCCGGTTGCTGGAATCATGTTTCCCCTCACCTTAACAAGATCAATCAGATAGATCTCGTCTGCTTTCCCACAGCTCTGGTTTATAGATTGGCGATGTGTCTGCGGAGCCTTTAAACAAACGAGATAACGATGCGCAGTATTGCATTGTGTTGATGAATTGTACCGGCCACTGCAGTTTAGCTTAAGTAGACATAATGCAGATAAAAGGCCGGGACACGCCGCCATGTCTCTGCTCTGTGATTGGCTGAGTGTAGGATGCATACGCTAGGTCAGGGCTAGACGTTAAGGCTGGGCGATGTGGCCTGAAAAGGAAATCGCCACGTTTTTGACACCATACCCGATTTAGGATTTTAACCATTTAGTTCCCCCATAAAAACAAAAGGCCAATTCATTATTCTTCTGTTTTTAACAATATAAAATGATTAACAAAAGTAAACAAACAAAGATGAACTCCCCTATTGGAATCATAGACTATATAAGAGGTGGACGTTATCGTCGTGACGTCACCCAAGCATCCCCTGCTTTATGGTCTGTGTGACTCTAAATGGACCATAATGTACTAAATGAACATCATGCTGTGTTGAAGAAGACTTGAAACTAGAGATTGAGACATAAACTCATGTTTACAATGTTTACTGAGGGAATAAATCAAGAGAGAAGTAGAGTCATTTTCTCATAGACTTCTATACGACCAGAGGAGTCGCCCCCTGGTGGACACTAGAGAGAATGCACGTTGAAGACTCTGATGTTTGTCAAAACATCATTCATCATGAGCTTGCATAGGAATTCCCTCCCAACTTTTGGCACATTTTACTTTCTATTGACTGCTAACTAGACCCATATGTGTCCCTTGTGCTCATGAACAAAATCAATCAGAATATCTCTTCTGTCACATTCGGTTTCTTACATTGTTGACCATCACATAGAGCTGGGGATGCATAAAATGTTGTTATTTGTGGGTCAGTATTTCAATATTGATAATGTGGCAATATTTGAAATATTAACAATGGTGCTCATACAGAATTTAAAGCCTCTGTGTTGAATGTTTGAATATAAACAAACTGCACCAGTGTAGCCACTTGTTAGTGACCGTTGTTTTTCTGACACGTGAGAGCTTCATTGTAGAACAAAACGTGAAAGTCTCTTAAGCTTGTGTCAACCACAGACCTTTTTTCAAGCATCTATCCAGAAATCCATTTTAATAACCCGTTGACTTTGAGACGAGTGAACTGGAAGTGCAAAAATGCTGACTTCTGGGTTTTAGGACTGATTCCTGCAGCACTCTATATATCGCTTGCTTGACTGTCTTCACAACCAGCTGTTGGATTTAACAGTCGTTTACCTCTAAAATGATACACTTAATATCAAACAATCTGGCTTGTTCTGCTGAGCCTTCACGATACGACTGAACCACACCAGAGAAGGTTTGGAAGTGGACGGAGACCCTCCTCTTCAGATGGTCTTTGTCCAGTTATTTGGGCCGCACCAGAGTCTGAGTAACTGCAGTCGCACCGAACCAAACAAACTCAATCAAATGGGCAAATGCATCATAATTTGCTCCAAACAGGTCGGGTGTGAGAGCACCAATTGTTTCATATAAAGATAAAGTAAGAGACCAGACTTTAATGACAACCCAAATACCATCCAATGAAATATCTAGCCTCACGCCACACTGTAAGGATGATATTTACCTTCACAATCACAATATTTGAGCAGGTGATTGCCTATAGTCCCTACAGACAACATGTACAGTATGCTGCTCCAACACTCATTTGCATAAATATAGTTTGTGGTGTAAGCTCCTCTACTGGTGCAATTTATAGTTTTCAATTTTATGAATCCCCAGTGTTTCCTTTATGAAATAAATTAGGTTTGCCGAGGTGCTTGGATGATGTGAATATCTTTGAGTCGAGTATTTTATTTGAATGACGGAACACAATTACATGTTTTTTTATTCCCCATGGAGACCCGTTGCTCTACTGCTCGCTATTAAGAGACATTTCCAGGCAAATATATTCAAACTATTTACTGAGTGCGGCCAGAGAATTAGCAGATATTTTATTACACAAACCTCCTCCTGGAGCCATCAGTAGGAGTGATGTAGCCGCCAGCTTTTCCATTTTAATCTGCATAATTCTGGCATTCTAATTCGCAGTGAATGTTTGGGGGCTTCAGCCGTGTTTGTACTGCACCCTGGTGAAAAAGAAAAGAAAATCTAATTTCCCAACAGCTTCTTTTAACTCTCTCGTCTGCGGTAATGTGAGCGGAACCTGACGACTTAAAAAAAAAAGAAAAGAAAATGTTTTAAATGCTGCTCGCCGCTGTGTTTGATCACTTCTTTTGCTTGATGTCCGTCTCCCCACCTCGCTGCTCAGTGTAACGAGCCGCAGAGAGGAGGAGGGTTGTTCTCTCCTGTCAAAGAGTGCCTCAGAATGCATTGGGATGCTGTGCGTGGCTGCATTCTTGCAGCTTGTGCTTCACCTGATGATCTTATTATCTGGTATTGTGTTGCTGGACAAGGGGTTGAAGGCCAGAAGCAGTCGACATTATGCGGGAGCGTGTGTGACAGCTGGATAAAGGATTGGAGATGAGGAACAAACATTCCGGATGTTGTGAGCAGTGTGTTTTATTTAATACCAATATGTCCAACTCTACAGTTGTTTATATTATTGTACATGTTTATAATTCCTGGCACATTTAAAGTAATCACATTTAATCATCTTAAACTATAGCTGTAAACAGCTTGTGATGTCAATGATTCAGCGAAATAGAATTATTACACTGTAGTAAAGCTGCAGTGGATGCATATTAACTGTTGAACAAAAACATTCATAGAACATTTTATTCTTCAGCTAACAAGAGAACTACAAGGTAACTGAAGGTACATAAGTGCTGTTTGGTCTCATCCACCGGATACTTTTTTCTGAAGTCTTTTCAAAAAGTGTGTTTTGGTTTTACAAGAGGGAGACTGAGATAAGTGACAGAAAGGTCTCCGGTTCGACTCGAACTGGTAATGTTGCAGTTTCGTAGCGTTGTAACCAGTCGGCTATCAAGTCACTTTAGTCTGACCATGTTTTGTGGTCTTCACGTCTCTGTGGATGAGGCCGGATTAAAAATGCAAAGCTTTTGAAACATTAAGGAGATGAGGCGGAAGTGTGGGTCTTGAAGTTCTTTTCTTTTTTTTTTCTTGAAAAACTTTCACCGAGCATGATTTGGCGACTGAGAATGCAACTTCTCTCTGTTTATGTCTGCGTTGCATGACAGTGAATTATTGATTCAGCGGGAGAAGAGAGTATCCCACGATGTTCTGTTGTGATGCGTCCTTTGTTTGCATGAGCAGCTTCGACCCCTCGGGTGTAACTGGAGGTAGAAGTTGAGCGGATTAGTAAGATGAACGTCGATGTTTTCTGCTTGAGGATGATTGTTGGCGCTCTGCAGCAAAAACAAGCGTCCGTCGGTGCCTCGTTATCCTTCTTACTGCTACATGCTCTGAATGGCTGAACGAGTCGGCTCACACTGAGTAGCACTGCATGGACCTTCTGTTCACTGCTGTTTGTGGAGGTGATGGATGGAGCTCATCGGTATTCAGGGTCTCCGGCTCCGTCGTGGACTCTGTGGGCACTTTGTTATTCAGCGAAACATAAAGAAGTGGACATTGCAGGTGCATGAGCTGCCCTCTCTGCCACGTCGGTGTTGATGGAAGGCCTCAAACCTCCGGAGATTTCTGAAGAATCGTTTTTGAGGCTTCTCACTTTTAACATGCTGTCAAACTCGGCATTCGTCATTTCAGCAAAATGACAAACTTCACAAAGTATGGATGGATGAATTGGCCAGATTGGCTGAGTGATGGGTGTCCAGGAGCTGATTGAAATGAAAATATGTTCACCTTCACTCAAGTGTCAACATAATGGTCTCCTGCCCAACTGTGGTTGAGATTTTAGCGACTTCCCTTTTTTATTGTTTCACCTGAGGCTGGAACTCATTTTGTGGTCCTCTATTAAAGACACCACTATATTCTTTTATATGTTGAAAAATGATCTCCTCCCAGAATGACATATTCTTTTCATACATTGAGTTGTAGTGCTTGTATATATTATACTGTATATTGTCCATTGTTTAGGATTCGGATCATTCTTCTGTTAATCTGGAGCCTCAAAGGTAAATGCCAGGGGAAGCTCTTTAAGTTCACCCTCGTTTAGACGTTGAGTCTCAGGGAAAAAACACAAAGAAGCAAATGCCTTCATATCCAAAACAAAAGGTTTTCACAGCGTCGTCTTTGTAATGGGAAATAAGGAGGTGCGTTTGTTTTCCAGTTCGTGCCGAGGGTGAAGCTGCGGCGGATTAATATTCATGGAGATCTCTGTAACACAGCCGGGGTCGGTGTCGAGGTTCAGTGGCTGCAGAGTCCAGCAGGTATTCAACATTTAGCTCCATTTCCCTCCGAGTCGTCCGTGTTCGTGCTTCACTGGTCACAATGTCAGGGACGCCGGCTCTTAAATGCCAAAGCTCAGCTGAGAGAAACCTCCCCCCCCCCCCCTCTCTCTCTCTCTCTCGCTCTCTCTCGCTCTCGCTCTCAACACACATGATCTCCTCAGAGATTACAGCACTCAGCGTTGGAGAGCCGTCCCTCTCGTTCCACCTCTTCAGACTACTGTAATTCACCTGCTCTTCCCGCTGAGGGCTCCACAGTATAAGTGTGAGAGCCTGCCGGGATGAAGACGATCAGGAGGAGCCTCAGAGGACCAGAGAGCTGGAGGCCTTCTGACGACTGTTGAGCAGCTGGACCGCATCTAAAGCAGTGGAATTAAATATGTATGAAGCTCAAAACCACTCCATTACTAATGATAGAGATCTTAAAGACGGACTATAAAGAGCCACTGTGAGGCTCAGTGTGTGTAATGTGACTGTACATCAGGACTCTTTGTAACAAACTCTCCGAAACGGTCTTCAGACTCAATACCAGATCATTTCATCATCAAAGAGAAACTTCTCAGAGCCACAGTGTCACCGAGGCGAAGGCGGAGGCTTTCTGATGTTTTTTAATCAGCTGGACTGTAAAACTGTTCACATCTGAAACTTTTGTTGTATTTCTGAAACCTGCATTAACTGAACTCCGGATGCAAAATGAAGTCTGGTTGTATAGAAGTCTATAGAAAATGACTCTACTTCCCTCTTGATTTATTACCTCAGTAAACATTGTAAACATGAGTTTATGTCTCAATCTCTAGTTTCAAGTCTTCTTCAATACAGCATGATGTTCATTTAGTACATTATGCTCCATTTAGAGTCACACAGACCATAAAGCAGGGGATGCTTTAGGGGCGGGGCTTACTGTGATTGACACCTCAGGGGCCTCGAAACAGAAAAAAAGTCTTTAATTCACACAGCAGCAAACAGAAGCAGGTTTTACCATGTGGTTATTTCATACAGAACATATGCTGTGCATTGTGATTGTTTTTAGGTCGATACCCAGCCCAACACTGTTCTTGTTCTTAAGTTCCTTGAACACCATAATTACACCAAAGTTTCACAGTTCAACTAGAAAATGATCTAATGCTGTTGTGACATCTATTTATTGAGCCGACGTTCATGAATGTGTGTGAATGTTTGCGTATTCCTCTAAAACAAACACTTCGTGTTTAGCACATTATGTCTGCTCAGTAGTTTTATCAAATGAGAGGAAAATGTACACAGAAATAGACATAAGAGGAACAGGAACTACAGAGTTGAACAAATACAAGCAAAGAATAGACTATAGGACTGTTTTGTACACAACTATGTGGAAAAACACGTCTATAAATAAGTAGTATTTAGACATGTATATAAAAAGTGTTGTTTCAGTTTAAACCATACAAATAGTGCTAATAATGAAATACTGAATGGACATTCATGGACTGTATGATTATGTCTGTATGTGCATGTATACATGTCTGTATTTAGTGTGATGGATTGAACTGACAGACAGATGTACGTATTTTAAATTGTTGCGTTAAAAACTGTGGGATTATGATCTATAACGGCAGCAGCATATATTTCAATGTCACAGCGTTTTTAACAGTGTGTGAGTGATTTACGTGTTCATCAGAGCGACAGACGAGCATGTAGTCCTGTGGTTAAAAAAAAAAGACGAAATAAGTAGAATGTTTTCCTGAAAACATTCTACTTGATGCGCTTTCACTTGAATCACAGCTACAAACCTGCACACCAGGGTATTCTGTTTTATTCTGACATAAATATTAGATTTTATTCCGATATTTTAACTTCTGCAGTATTTTTAGTTCATGTCTTGGATTCTTTTTTCCTTTTTATACATTTTGTAGGAGCATTGTTGGTGGGCGTACATATTGTCAACGACTGCTATTGTTGTGTTTATGACAAATACAGAACTTCACCTTGAAGACAAGTTTGAAAATGAAAAAATCTGAGGGTGTTGAGTTAGAAAGATGAGCCATTACTCGCTAAACACGCCAAAATATCTGACCCAGCTGTTATTGGTCAAATTGCATTCTGGGTAAGGAGAAGCTTGAGTTCCTGTAACAGCAACATTACAGGTACCAGCAATGAAGAGGACAGACGTTAAAGTCTCAATTCAAACACAACAAATGTGACAAATTGTCCTCACCCTAAAAATGGACACATGGCAAGTTTAGTTGAAGCATATTGAATTATTTTAAAGTGTGCTTTTCCTTGTGCTTTGTGATTGGTTGACAGAGGCGTGTGACAGCGCGCTGGTGTCCAATCTGCCGCCGTCGTCCTTCAGAAGCTCGTCACAGCTGTCCAGCAGTCACGCGCCGGGCTTCGCCAAACTCAACAGGAGAGACGGTAAGGAAGAGTTCCTGCTGCCGACCAGACTGCAAACACAAGTCCTGATTTGGGCTGAAATCATATCATGATTGTCATTGTTTCCGGTGTTTTAGGGCATGCTGTTTATGCTGCCTCAGTTAGACTCAGGCTGCCAAATCCCTCCTCTGTCACTGACGAGCTGCTCTGCTGCAGAGAAGAGAGTTGATTCAGCTCAGGACACAAAACATAACAAGTACGTTTCTACTGGATATACAAAGACAGAGGATCCAAATTATGTCTGCGAGACATAAAGAAAGAACAAGCTGTAGCTTCTGTATTCTCTAGATGCTGTTTGTATTGAAGGATAAGTGTGAATGTTTGCCAGCCCAACATCAACCCAGCAGGGAGTCCTGTGCTGGACGCCGTCGAGAGACAAAGTGAAGATCATGGTTTGTTGTGGAGCGTTCTGCAGGGAAGGGGCTCGACTGCTTTACCCCGACATCAAAGCCCAGTGGATTGACAACGCTCTCTGCTGTGGTGCCAGTACACATCTGTATCACTCCAGCACACTCAAACATATATCAAGTTAAGCTTTTACTTTGAAGTGCAACTGAAGAATCTGATTCATCTCCAAGAACTCCAAAATTACAAGTAGGAAGAAGTTGCACTCATACTTGAGGTCATGTAGTGAAGACATTAAGGGCTAATTTGTATTGTCGTCCTCTGCTGACACTTACTGGTCTAAAGCCAGTTTACGATAATGCTGCTGACATTTCCTGGTTTTACATTAAAGCTACGGTTGGTAATCTTGAGAAACTACCAAGAGTGCGCTCGATTTTAATTATAATTAATTGAACCAAAAAGCCCAGCCCATGAAAGTAGCTAGCAGCGTTAGCTCTAACGGTTGCTAAATCTAGCAAGAAAGTCACCAAAACCGCCAGCCCGTCCCTTCAGGCCTCCCTCCAAAACCATTCCTCCAGAATTATCATTGAGAACGTAAAGAACCGATATGGCTGTTGGCAGTGCTTAAAGCTGATAAACTGGCAGTGCAAGGGCAGACAGGCAGGTTGTGTAATGATTGGACGGACTTATTACAGATACCTGATATTTCCCTTACATTCAGAGTTTGCCAGACTGCTCACTGTCCATTCTACTCCTTTTCTCCTTATGATGCTCAGACTGTTGTAGAGTCAGCTGCTTTTTACTGACAGCCACTGTGGTGTAGAACCCCAAATGCCTCCTCACGCTGCTTCTCTGACGCGTCTGTGTCGTGATTACCCGATCAATTTAGTTTTGCTTGCTAGCCTACTCCTCCACTTTTTGAATAGATCAGCAGAGCATGCTATAGATCAGGCTGACATTGGATTTAAAGAGCGCCCTTTTCTGGACATGCACTGTACATTTTGAACAGGTTATTAACTTTTCCCACGTTGAAACGAAAGCTGGATTTCAAAGTCAAAGTCAAAGCCCTGCAAAAGAACTCCTAGATCGTGACGGCAATACACAGTTTAACTGTATGATCAGCCGCCGCGTTTTCTGCTTCCACAGCAAATAAAATGGCTCAACAAACAACTTCACAACAGTGATAGCATTCATGCATGTTCCTAATCAAGCCCCAGCATGGAGGAGATAGATAAGGGTGTGTGTGTGTGTGTGTGTGTGTGTGTGTGTGTGTGTGTGTGTGTGTGTGTGTTACACACATCCTGAACCATCCTGGTAATGTTGACGTGAAGATGTTGTTTAGCGAGAGGGACGTACAGATCAAGGCACCACACTTCACCGCGTACGAATATCTTCGCTACATATGTAGCCAGCTTGAATATTCTCTAAATCTAATGACGCTAAAATGATAACACCAGCATGCTAACATGCTCAAAACGACGATGCTACAATATTTCATTTTTAGAATGTTCATCGTTTAAGTTTAGCTCTTTAGCATGCCGTCATTAGCATTACACACAAAGCACAGCTGAGGCTGATGGGAATGTCATGAGTTTCTCAGGCGTTTGATCATAAACCAAAGCATTTGGACACATTTTGACCTGATAACGGCGCTCGATGAAAAGTCAGAGCATCACCCAAGTTATTATAATTCATCCGATAGGCATCCGACCGGCAGACCACGAGAGGCCTATCTGCTCTATAACCCTAACGAGTCCATGGACATGAGGGGAGAGGAGCATGTTAACTTATTGTTTCATCACTGCAGCTCGGCCAGAGGGAAACAACAACCTTGCGTAACCTATTCTTACACAGACACTTCATGAAACCCAGCAGCAGCTTCTCTCTGCAGGGAGACCAGAGGACCTGACATTGACCTGATGTAGCTGGTCTCAGTGGAGGCCTGATGGCTCGGAGTCAGACACCAGAAGTGGATAAAAAGCCCCGACAGTCTATTGATTGGAGATGAATGGCCTTTTACCAGGAACTTGAGGAGGAATGCACTATGTTTCATTTGTTCTCTTTTGCCTCCCTTCCTCTCCTTTTCTTGTCTTTCCTCTCTGTGTCTCCTCTCCCCTCTTCTCCACCTCCTCTCTCATCAGCACCGATCCCGTCCATCTTCTTTTGCCCTGTACAGTCTGTGTGCTGCTGTGATCATTAGTTTCACTCCGTACGGCCGTCACATTTTCATTGGTACGAACTCATTTAGCCGGCTGTCTTCCTGCCAAAATGTTAATTGCAGTCTTCATGTTTGAAGCGCTTTCTTTCTTCGGGGGGGCGACACTGACAGTCATCATGACGCCACTGCAATTATGCTGGAATGGACTTGAGTGTGATTATTGTGCCACAGTAGTCTGAAGGTGGAACTCAACTTTAATTGGAACCTGTAAATTTGGACCGACTGTGTAACAACAGCCAACTAAACCCTCTGTGTTTAGTTCTCCTGTGTGGCTGAAAACACTTAAATATCTATGGAGTGTTTTTATGACAGCAATTCTTTCCTTAGTTGTTCTCTTCTGGTAGTCAGTCCCCAGTCAAAATATACACAATAAATCGCCCAAATGCACACACACGAACGTTAATCTCTTGATAGCAAAGCCGCCTTGGTTTCTATGAGTCATCAAAGTACAAAACAAGATCCCCTCAAAGGCCCATTCAGTCGAGCTTTCCATCGTATCACACCAGCCTCATCAACAGAGTCAGTTTGTCCAGTTGTCACGGACACAAGTTGAGATTGAATGTTCATTCTCGAGCTTGGAAACGGCCTCAACGTGACATTTGATCAGCTCCCCTCAGCTCTGTGGAGCGTCTCAGCGTCTTTGCAGTGCGCCATTTCTAAAATGTAAACCTCTCCTGCGTGTCTTCCAGCCTGCTGCTGCTGTCGGTTCAGCATCGAGCCCGTCAGCTTCCTGTTGGACTCGCTCTCACACTGACATGTAATCAGAGGTTACCCTCCGGCCTTTGTATTCTCATGCAAATGACCGGCGCTTATTCTGGACCTGGCACTTACAACAGCCCGTCTGTATCGCGCCTCTCCAGCTGCATCTTGCGCCGCTTAAAGCTGCCTGTCTCTCTGTCCTACTTGCTGTCTGCCTCTTCCCTTTCTGCCTCACTGCCCACCTCCCTGTCTGTCTCTCTGCAGCTGTCTGAAGGAACATTACTGCGTTACTGATGATCAAACAGGCTTTTGTTTAGTTACCGTGAGGCTCAGTCGGGCACCTGGTATTATGTCACAGTTAACCTGAGACAAAGACTACATTCACACTCAGCCAGCTAATTCTGAAAACATATTGTCCTCACTCAGCCTCATTATTCACACTCTGATACGAACCCCCTCAAACCTCTCCGTTTCCTTCCAGAATGAGACGACGTGCCATGTTATCATTGTCATCAGTGCGTAAAGGTGACGCGTTATCATTTCGGTCTGCTTTGACCAGTCAGAATGTCCTACACACTCCCCAGCATCACCTTTATAACTGATTGGTTTTAGTGTCGACTTAGTCTGGTCGTTCTTTCTCTGGCATCGGTGCTTTCATGGCTGTTGTGTTTGTGTGATATATGATTAGAGTGCCTTTGATATTGCATAGAATGCTGGAGGTATATAAGTCTATGCACCGATTGGATATCAGCACTGAGGGGCTGGTGGTCAGTGCGACGTTAGCCGGATCTCAGGAAATGTCAGCAATTTGGAAACATTTTACACCGGAAAATCTGTCAAACTCGATGATATAAGAAGGTTCTGCGGTGTTTATTCCCTGTGTGTATCTACCATACAACAATGATGACAATCACAGCACATCCATACAGATGAATAGTACACAGCTGAATCAATATCGGCCGATAAGCAGGTTCAGCTTGGGAGGGAAACCAATGAATATCAGTTTCAGTGTCTTTGACTTCTGGTGGTAAACTTTCTATTTATTTAATTAACAATGTTCAAAAAAATGTATTCATTTAGATTCAGTTTTTTCTCAGACTTTTTGATGTAGTTTCATACTTTACTTTGACAGCAGTCATGTTTAATGTGTGCACACAGCTGACCAGTCAGATGATTTGTTTGCCTGATTCTTTTCCCGGTTTTACTCGTAGTTGTGAAACCCGTGTCGGTGAATCGGATAAATCGTATTTACACGCTCGTGGAAATGACGACGCAGTTTAAATTAGTGTCTGACTTGGTGCAGCAAATGAAGAGCAACTCATTGTGATGTTTATTCCACAAATGACACAAAGCGAAGCAGAAGAAGATACAAAACACTGTATACGAAGTGGCGTGCGTCCCTGTTTGATGTGGTTTTTACATTTCCACATCTCCACTACTCCCTGTTTGCTGTCACTCTGCTGACCTGCATTGTTCTTTACTTCTCTCACTGCCTTGACGGACAGACGAGGCAGAGGAACCGCGGCGATCTCTGTGATTTAAAGCGACAGCCGTGGCAGAAAGTGTGCAGACAATCAGCCGTCAGTTCACCTCAATTACATTCCTTTCAGTTCTACTGTCCGGGTGGACGCAGTAAATCTGTGTCACGCCGCTCTGTCTCTGAGCTGTTTCCGTCTGATTCCCTCCTTTCCTTTCAGTCTCATCTCCATGAGTAAAGGTCAGAGTCTGCTCTTTTCTGCTGTCCTGTCACTGGACACGTCTGTTAGTCAACTGCTTATTAGCTTTGGCCTTTAGCTCTTTAAAGATCAGGATCCACCAGCCGTCACACCGACACCGGTTCTTTTCTCCTTTCTCTGTTCAGAGACATTCCTGACGAACAACATTTCCAACTGTTGACCTCTTGAACTCACATGCCGCTCAGATGGAGAGTATATGCTGTAATATGACCATTTAAAACTTTCAACTTGGCATCAGTGAGGAGGAGTTCACGCTGACATTACTGGCGTCACAAAGAGGCAGTTGCAAGAAGCAATTTTGAGGAAAAACTGTGTCAGTAGAGATAATGTTGTTTGTGCCTTGGTACACAAGATTCAGACAGAGCGCACATGAATGCTCCAACACTGATATCAGTCACAAAACTGCACCAGACAGACTCGTAAAACGTAATTAGATCATCAAAAGGGTTCAATTTTGGGTGCAGAAAGTTGCCTGATAGTTTTTTTTTATTTTTTATATTGTGCGATAAAACCTTTTAGTATCTTGAGTCCATGAGCTCGTTGCATTTTAATGTCAGATTGACCGTTAGATATTCTCATTGTCAGTTAAAGTGAAATGATGTCTGAAGATGATGAAAAACATTAGGATTCATCCTCTGGGGAACATGAATACAAACAGCATATGGAATGTAAATCTGTCCAGTAGTTCAAGGTACCTTTTCATGGAACAAAGTGTTGTTGTGGGATTTTGTCCTCATGTTGTCAGTGGTTGAAAAGTCAGGGAGTCAAAGTCATGTTCAATGGTCCTCAAGGGATCATGAACAGCCACAGCTAATTTTATGACATGCTGGCGGGTTGTTTTGTCGGTGTTACGCTCTAAATATGGACTGATGGCTTCAGTGCTACGACAACAGAGAGGTTGGCATTAATCTCTGTATTTGTGTTCATCGGTCTGTGGCGCTCTGTCGGGAGGAACATTAGCAGAGGACATGACATTGATCCTGTGCAGTGGGTCAGTGGAAGACTTCAGTTTCACAGCTCATGACGTTCTCTGCCATGCTTCAGACGTCTGTGTTGTTGACGTTCCAGATTTAATGAACTGCTGACTGTGATTGGCTGTTTCCCAGCAGGCACAACAGGAAGGTATGGCGTAGTGGTAATCCAAAGGGACAAAGTCATCGTACGGTAATACGACTGTTGTGCGGTGTGAACCTGGTGTGAGGTGCACAGTAGGCTTCTTGTCTTTGAGGAAACAAATGTAGACAGTGGAGAGGGGAAAGAACTGAATTGTCTTTCTTAAAGTCGAGTGGCGTTTAAGCAGCTTGCAGTGTGTGCGTGTGCGTGTGCGTGTGTGCGTGTGTGTGTGTGTGTGTGTGTGCAAAGTGGGATGCTGGTCAACAGCCTCCTCCTTCAGAATCTGCCCATATGGTGTTTAAGCTCGGAGTTGTCATTTTGCCCCAGCAAAGTATTTTCCTATGCACACACACACACACACACACACACACACACACACACACACACACCACACACACAGCCTGGTGCATTTTTTCCGCATTTTATTGTTCAGTGTCTTTATTGTGCAGCAGCCCATTCAATTAAATCACAGTTTCTGTCCAAGCAGACTTCTGTCAACAAACCCCCCTCCAACACACACACACGCACACGCACACGCACACACACTTGCAGTGTGTGCAGTGTGCATGGTTACACACACACATGCACAGACTCCTGCCAGCATACACCTTTTGTACAATCCCTCAGGCATCAGTAAGTGGCTGTAATGCAATGTAACTCAGTGTGTTGCATCAAAGAGAGGTTTCTGGAAAAGTGCACATTTCTTCAATAATTGGACTCTCATCGATCTCCTTGTTTGTTCTCTGTGGGAAAACATCTCAGCCTGATGACCCGGAGCACAACCGATCACAACGCAGGACCTTTATTGATGACGTTCAAGGATACAAACTGTAAAAGCCAGGCTCGGCAACGCATTGCTGTTCATGGGAAATAATATCAGCTTCCATGTGCTTCTATCTTTATTCTGCTTTATTTTTCATGAGGTAACGTGACCTGCAATACACTTAAAGATGGTGGTGGAGGTGTGAGTTGTTCAGTTTGGTAGAGATCTGGTGACTGTGAAGGCTGAAACAGCAGATTCACGTCATTGTCCTACCTCTCAAATATTCAGGAAGATATGAAAACCCTGTTTCAGTTGACGCTGCAGAATTAGCATTAATATTGCGAGACCTTTGGCCTCAGATTATTTCTTTGGTTTTGGAGCTCTGTTGCTTTGACGAGTGAAATATGAAACGCTGATTGTTCCGCTTGTTTCTGTCTCACAACGGAAAAGACAATGTGCGTGTTTTACTGAAATAGATATGAAAAGAAACAAACTGCCGCTGTGAGACACAAAGCAAGAATGAGTGATTGAAATTCATCTGGAAAGTTCCTAAAGTGGGATTCATATCCCATTATAGCTTCAACATTTTAGATTTTCAAGGTGTTTGCTGTGTTTCAATCACTTTTCTTCAGTCGGCTTTCATAACAGAAAAGTGTGATTTTCGTTCAGAATGTGAAAGGTCAAGCAATGCAATTTCCTTTTCAGCATCTACCAAAGCCTACTTGAATGGAAATCTAATAAACGACTCATGTATGCTCGCCTGCCTCCCGCTCTCTCCCTGCAGGAGCTGGAGGCTGGTCTCCTCTCGCCTCAGACAGGTATCAGTGGCTGGAGGTCGACCTCGGCGAGCGGACCACGATCGCCGCTGTCGCGACTCAGGGCCGCTACGGCAGCTCTGATTGGCTGACGTCGTACCTGCTGATGTTCAGCGACACGGGACACAACTGGAAGCAGTACAGACAGGAGGACAGTATCGGGGTGAGTCCGTACTGCAGTGGACAACACCATCAAAACGGTGGGGTTTGCATGAATCATCTCATCCCTTCAGACAAAGAACTTCATTGTTACGGCTTCACTTTCGTTCGTTCTTTTGTTGTATTTCCCCTCAGGGATTAATAATAACATCGTGTTTTGTTTTGTGTAATTCATCTGAAGTGATGTACTGCAGAGCTGTGTGGCTCCGTCTACCCTGAACGGATAAACTGAGTCATCATGAGTTTATCTCTTCATTTATAATGTATGAACCGACGCTGAAGCTCTGCTGACTCGGCGCACCTGTTGACAAAACACTTAAGCTGCTGATCACGCACAGAGAGGCAGTCAAGTGGCACCATTTTGTTTTATTTGTTTATTTCTGTCTGGTACTCGGTGGCGCCTTTTGTCTCTCTCTCACTTTGACTTTTGAAAGAGGGAGTGAACATGTTGACATCGTCCAAACACGCTTAAAAGATGTGAACAAAGCACCGAGAAGCTCGGGGAACAACCACACCGCAACCTCCGGTTCTTCCGAGTGAAGTCAATGCGGAAGTGCCTTAAAACGTGCATTCTCTATGCTGACCAGCAGGGGGCGACTCCTCTGGTTGTATAGAAGTCTATGAGAAAATGACTCTACTTCTCTCTTGATTTATTACCTCAGTAAACATTGTAAACATGAGTTTATGTCTCAATCTCTAGTTTCAAGTCTTCTTCAATACAGCATGATGTTCATTTCGTACATTATGGTCCATTTAGAGTCACACAGACCATAAAGCAGGGGATGCTTTATAGGCGGGGCTACACAGTGATTGACAGGTCTCTACCAGAGACGTATACGGCGTCTCTACGTCACTCCCCCTCAGTCCAAACATGGTGACTTCTGTTCATTGGCCACGAAAAACATTGCGATAGCTCTAATCCTAGAACGCGAACTCAAGGCTTTAAAACGTCCACCAACCAATGAATGACGTCACGATGGCGACGTCCACTTCTTATATACAGTCCATGGTAACAACACACACAGAGGGAGATCGACTCCATTCTTTGCTCAGGTAGACATTACTCCGCTGTATCTTTACAAACCCGACGGTTGTTTGATATCAATGTTCTGAATAATGAATCGAGCATCTCTGAAGTGCTTTACAGAGTCAAACTCTGTGGAGGAAGAAAGCTCTTGAGTTTGCTCTCCTGTTGAGTGCGTACGTTGCCATTGAGAGTACATTACAGGCTGACACGAAAGAAATGACAGTAATGTCAAATCAGTAAGACGTTTGGTTGTCGCACCAATGCCTTCACTTCGACCTGAGTATACTGTTTGCTGATGGTGTTTCCTCGTTAGTCGGTCATCACGGGTAGCAACACGGTAGAAACATGAGCCATGAAAGTGGAAAAGCTCAGCTGGTCTCTGTAGAGCTGATGAATGAAGAAATCCGTCAGATGGACAGCGGAGGCAGCGAGGCATCACCTCCCACCTCCTGGTCCACACACAACTCTTCTTCTGTGTTTTTCCGGGTTGGCCTTGTATTTGTTCCCGCTGTGGTGATGGTGCACGGTTCAGCACGCAGCCACAGGAACACTAAGCGGTTCTGATCTTGTTGGTGTTCTTGTTTGTTTCCTCCTGCCTGGCGGTCTGGGGATGAAGTCATCTCTTTCACTTTTCCCCGTTCTTCTCAAAGTGTCCTCTCTCCCTTCTGGTTCCTCCTCTCATTTTCTGACACTGCTGCTTACCTCCGTCTCACTCTCGCCATGTTTTTATTTCCCCTTCATTTCATATCTTTGCCGTTCACAGTGTATCTCTCTCATCATGTCTCCTTCACTTTCTCTGCTCCTCAAAGGCAGCTGTTGAAGTTGTCTTGTTAAAAATATACAAGATTTGTCAACGTCAACATTTGGACTTCTCCTTGTTTCAGTACAATTAAATTGATTCCAATCAAAGCTTTTGTTTATGTTTAAAGTTGCTAATCCTATATTTAATAAAGTACAGTTTGATTTATATGCAGTATATGCTTGTATTTATTCTAAACACAGTTGTGCTGAACTTCTTCTGTGTGTTTTGCAGTCAGCAACAATCCAGATGTGTAATGAACAAGTCCTCATGATGTTTGCGTGTTTCAGTCTTTTCCAGGTAACAGTAATGCAGACAGCGTGGTTCAGTACAAACTGCAGCAGCCGGCCATCGCTCGCTTCCTCCGCCTCATTCCTCTGGACTGGAACGCCAGCGGGAGGATCGGACTCCGGCTGGAGACCTACGGGTGTCCGTACAGTAAGTCCTTTCTTCTTTATTGGACTGACTGCACTCTGTAGAGATGTCCGCCAGAGAAACATAGTTTGCATGGAGGACATAGCAAACGACAAATCATTACAACTGAGTAGAGAAGGACTCAACATCTCAATCAATGTACAACACATTTAATTTGGTTAAAAAGAAAAGAAACACTCGTTACACCAAGAATTGTTTTGGTCTTTCCCCACGAATACATAGAACAACCAATGCTCCCTGGCCGCCTTTTCTTGGAAGCACAACTCCTTTACGCTCTCCGCTCTGATGTTAACAGTGAAAACAACCCGTATCGCGTCGTGTTAACAGATCCCGGCTCTGTGATTCTCAGACGATGCAACATATTGTCAGCTTCAGCCGCTGGCATCAGCACGATGAACTAAACACACATCCCACTGAAACACATCTTCTGACTTTCTCACATTCTGTGTCTAAATTACACTCCAGTTTATTTTATCAGTAAATTGCTCCATGGGGGAAAAAAATCTGTTTTCTTATGTGAGCCAATAAACACATAATATGTATAAAAATAACAAATACAACAAACACGAGTTTAGGATGAGCATGAATCTAAATACATTATATCTGCACTCAATATGACTCCTCATCATCTTCTTCATCCTCTCCATGACTCGCTTGAAGAAGCAGGTCTTTGTAATATTTTGTCCGCTCAGCATTAATGCCCCGCTGTGTCTTTGCCCTCGTTTCTGTCCTCACGGCTGATCTTTCACTGTATCTGGCCTCATAAAAACACACCACACTCGTGAATATCGAAAACAGCTCCACACATTCACATATACATGCTCAAATACATTTATCAAACAGTAAATATGAATGTGCAAACATGATTTCCATAAGGACTGTGTCTCGTATTCTGTCAGCAGTGTGCCATTTCTGGTTCTTCATCTGTACTTTTGTTTTCAAACTGTTGATTGGAGTGAAACAGGAAGTATATCAAAGGAGTCATTTCACTTATTCTATTGCTATGCTAACATGCTCACTATGACAATGCTGCGTTTGCTTATAAGCACTAAACACAAAGTACAGCTGAAGCTAATTGTTAAGGGCATTAGTTCAGCAGGTATTTGGCCATAAACTAAAAGTATCGGACACATTGAGATGTAATTCAAAACCACAAATATCAAGGGGTCACGAAAGTCAATTGTCTTCATCCTCTGGGGACCATGAATGTCTGTATATGTCTTTATTTACGGTAAAGATAGGAAGCATTAACACAATTATCAAAGAAAGTAAAGTAAAATGAATTTAATTTCCTACGTTTTTAGCCCGCGGCTTCATATTTAGGAAGGATAATGAAGCATATTGCTTTCCGTCCAGTTGATAAGCGCGTACCGAGTTAGTTAGTTGATCTTGCACGAATGTGGCCTCTATGTACTTCACATATTTAGAGGTCCAGACGCCGGTATACCGAAGCAGCAGCAGCATAACACTCCCGGCACTATCTCATTATATGAGTTCACCAAGTGGAAAGATGATTTATGATGAAAAACATTTTGTGTCCCTTAATAAAATGGTGTCCCGTTGGATTATGGGACACATTAAACAGATGGATTTAGATAAATCGCCTGTAGTGGTTTGGAAATATCTCAGGACACAGCAGATATATAACTTAATATGTTTATCAGTCGGCGTGACGGTTGGCGGAGGAGACTCGTGGTTTTCCTGCTGGTAAACTAATGTAGCATGCACAGCAGAATCCTCTTTGGAAAAACAAATGCAATATACTGAAGGAAGCAAACAGTTTACCGCGGTGTGAAAAATGTCTTGTGGGTATTCGTCTGTTATTGAGGCAACGCAACAAAACGTTTCATAATGCGTCTTGGCGGGTCACGTGTTGAGGCTTAAGCAATCAAATCGATAAAAACCGACTCAACATCGGTGGTCCAACCTGAACAAACGGCACAGACATCGCACCATGATGTCGGTCACTGTACGCACATGTGCTCCAACAAATGGTTACAACCAAGAATGATCAGTGACATGAGAAAATGACAGCGTCCAAAGGGACGTGGAGGTTAAATGTGTTTGCACACATTGTACAGTTATGTATATATCAGTATAGCTGAGTTTGCCATATTGTTTTTACTTACAGAGCAACAGATTAAACCATAATATGACGACAAAGTAAAAGTCAGGGACGCTATTTTAATATATCGTTTTTTTACTTTTTGTGCCAGGTTATTCTTTTCGAAACAGGAAACATGTAGAGAGTCAAAGCTTTTATTCTGAAGGATTTGGGCCAGAAGTGTTGTTGTCGTTGCTGCAAGTAAAGTATTTGTCAGGATGATGCAGAAGTTTTGCAAGAGAATAAAAAAAGTACCTTGTCTTCTTTTAACCCTCCCATCTATAATATCTCGCCCCACGTTCCTTCCGGGGAAATTGAGTTTCAGTCACTTCTGGGTTTGACAGATTAAGAAGCTAAAATCAATATTTCTGTATTAACGATGACACATGACTGCTCGTTGTCTCGTCTTCTAGCTCATTGTTATCCAGCACGCACGTTAACTGTGTCGGTTCAGTTTCACCGTTTTCATCAGCATCATTTCCAGCTGCAGCAGACAGATGTTTCCAGCATCACACCGGCCACAACGCCAAATCAGGCCAGGGGCCCCACCGGTGAAAAGAGTACCAGCCACATGCTTTTTACTTTTTAATCAGTATCTGCTGGATGAATAAACAACTATTCACGACCTCGACTTCATGATAGTATATCACTGTTGTGTCTGTTATTTACTGCCCCGCAGTGGTTAATGCAGTTTTGAAGAGTCTGTCAATAAAGCAACACGCTGAATCACTTTTTGCATAGAACAATAAAAACCTGAGAGGTTTATAGCTTGTCAGTTGCTGTACTGAACACAAAGTAAAGACACTCCCAATTAATGTTCTGGCTACAAGACTTGTCAGACTGTAGCGATGTTGTCTCGCATGCTGTAAGATGAAGAGTAGGCTACCGAGTGTCCAAGTTATGACTCGTAAACAAGCAGCGATCGGTTATCGGGATGATTATAATCAGATAACACATTATACCCGTCTAGGATGAATCATAATCTAGCACTGAATGGCTTGTGAGTGGTAAGAGTAGTAAAGTGGACTTGAAGCAATGTTTCGGCTTCACACACGGAGGATGACTCGCTGCTCTGGAGCTTCATCTCGCTGCTCTGTCATCAGAAAGAGCACCGGGCAATCCAATAAGAGCATCGCTGCGAGCGAAGTGGCTGTGAGACTGAGTGCTGGCGTCCATGCTGAACTCAGCTGCTGCTCTTTCTTTTCTTTTTTTCAATAATTTAGTATTTGCGGTGCATTATTTCACAGCCTACACACTGTTCACCTCACCTCAGCCCAAATCCCCATCCAGCACGTGAGACCCCGAGGTGAAATTTAATAATAAAAAGTGATGAACAGAATACAGATTCAGTCGTACACTCTGCTGCAACCATATCAATATCAATATGTGATGTCAACCAATATCACGTCAACCGAATCTATGCCCAGATGAAGGAGGATTTTGTGTTATTAACAGCAACTCTGACACCTAATTATCTGTTGTGGACTTGAATATTGTGGCGACGGCAGTGTGTTCCTCCACACTGTAGTTTTTTGATTAAGTCTTTTGACTCCTCTGTCTGTTTTGTCTTCCAGCCTCTGGCGTTGTGAGTTTGGACGGCGGCAGCAGCAGTCTGGTGTACAGGTTGAGTCCCGGGCCGCGGGGGACGTCCAGAGAGGTCGTCTCCCTGAAGTTTAAAACCCTGAGGAATTCTGGGACACTGCTGCACGCAGAGGGAGAGGGAGGACTCGGCCTCAGTCTGGAGTTAGAGAGAGGAAAGCTACTGCTGCTGCTCAGACAAGGTAGGACACATCGCATACATAATCATACCCACTGACAAATACTGCACTGGCCTCCTCTCATACATATGCAGTACACTGGAGTATCACACAAACCCTCTCTGTCCTGAAACCCTCTCTACCTGCTTTTTTATTCAGACGAAAACACGACAAAATAAAACAATGGGACGCAGCAACAGGCTCCTCAAATATACCCAATATACAAGAAGAAGAAAAGCATTTGTAATTCATAAAATAACAACATTTTACAGCATTTAAAACGATTTCTGTGGAATTTGGTGCCTTTAAAAATGTACCCCCTGTGATTCACGCTATTTCAAGTTATTGAAAGACTCTAAAGAAAGCTCGTCGTTTTAGGATTACTAACTTACACTCCTTTCTGATATCCAGTGAAGAAAATCCTTGAGCTGGAACAATTCGATCAGCAAATAGAAAGTGTGTTGACAATATAAAGCCCTCTGAGATAACTTCAGGTTGGTTGTGGTTGGTTGAGGTGGGCGACACGCACGCTGCCGCCTGATTGGTTCAAATCTTGGCCCACGCTCTGCTGCTGCATCTCAGTCGAGTTGCAGACATGATGGATGGTACCCGCTCTCTGTAGCATGTGTTAGGGCCGGACTCTGCAAGACGTGATGCATGGCTTACAGCCTGTACATAGGGAGGTGTGTGTGTGTGTGTGTGTGTGCGTGTGTGTGTGTGTTTAAATGGGGTTAAACCAGAGGTTCAGACCAGAGGTCTAAACCAGAGGTCTCCCCTCTCATCAGAAACCCCATCTGGCTGCTGAAATACTTTCTTCATCCGTCCATCCATCCAACTTATTCACCCTCTGCATTTCATCTCTCCCAAACATTTTCCCCATCCCCCTCTCGCTTTCCCTTTCTCTTTCCTTCTGTCCATCTCTGATATATTTTTCACTCAAATATCCCAGCATCCTTATCTTCCTCCATCCATTCCTCTCCCACATGTCTGTCCTATCTTTCATCCGTCTGCCCCTTCTCTCTCTCCTCCGTCTCACAATGCAAACTTGTGAAACGATGATGGCACAGCCTCAAAGAAAATGTTGATGAATATATATGTAAAGAATCCTCTTTTCTAAAGACCCAGACGTCTCCCTGACAAGTGCATCACCTTGTCTCCTGTACAAGACTGTACAAGAAAAACACCTCCACTGTAACCCAGGATAGGAGGCTGGACGTAGTCATGGTTATGTCGCCCGTTGGTTTGTGGACTGCTGTTTTGATTTCTTCGTCGCCATCTTGGACTACAGCCGTCGCCGTGTTGTTTTTTTGCAACCAATGAACGAAAGTGACTTTATTTGGAATGTGGAGGAGTGACGTATACGACTCTGGTAGCGGCAGCGACCTGTCAATCACAGTAAGCCCGCCCTAAAGAAGACTTGAAACAAGCAATCGAGACCATGAACTCATATTTACAATGTTGACTGAGGGAATAAATTGAGTGAGAAGTCATTTTCTCATAGACTTCTATACAACCAGAGGTGTCGCCCCCTGCTGGTCAGTAGAGAGAATGCCGCCTGGATTCAACTGAAGGCTGCTCCCCTTTAAACGGACTCTGTGCCAGCCTTTAGATCAGCGGCTCCAGCTTAAAGACCGGTGTGTCAAAGAAAGTCTGCGTCATTGAAAAGCAGCTCAGCGAGAGGAAATTAGAGCCATCCGTTGAAATGAAAGCAGGGACATGGAGAGGAGCTCAGACCGTCTCTCTTCTTCTTCTGTCTTTGTTCTTCATCTTATGTCTGTTCCTTTCTGTTCCTCTCTACGTGACTCTTTGCTTCTGTTTTCGTCTTCCTTTCTGTTGTAATCACGGTTTGTCTCCATAGATCTCGTTGCTATATTTCCACATCACAAGAGACCATTTGCCTCTTTCAGCTCTTCATTGTCTCTCTGTCCCTGTCTTTGATATTCCCCCTTCAACCATCTTCTCTGATGTCTTCCTTCATTGTGATGTGTCTCTGTGTTCTGAATGTGCCAACACAACTCGTGGCCTACTTGTCCTCCATGTCCATGAGCCCTTTTCAGTTCTGTGTCCTTCAATAAGGAGCAATAAGCAGGTAGATACAGAACAGTTGGATGAACACTTGTATGTAACACTATAGTTTATATGAACAGAGTCAGTACCTCTACTTCCAGTTACTTTTGTGAAGCCCGTAATGATTCTGCATGATCATTTATTTTATGTTTGACACAGAAGAAGATGCTGTAACTGCTGTAATTTTCACTTTTTAATCTGGTTTCTACAGTTTGTCAATTGAAGAATTGCCTCTCTAGTCAGAGCTTCTGATTCGGGCTGAATATGTGACGGGCGTTGTGCTTTACGAGAGTCAATTGCTGAAATGATTACACCAGCATGTTTTCTGATAAGAGCCGTCAGTGTCTCTCTCCATAATCAGATTTTAAGCGGCAGGAGCAGAATAGCAGACAAGACGCGACGAGGTGATTCTGTCTTGAGGACATGAGGAGAATAATAAGGGAATACAGTTCAGCACAGACTGAGGTCGTTTTTAGACTTCATCCAGAGCTTTTTCTGAACGCCTGTGCTTGCCTGCCACCTGCCTGCATAAAGCGAAACCTAACAGCTCTACCAACAGTTTGCGGGTTCACAGTTCAAACTACATCAAAGTGGATTCACGCTCAAACAAAGCTAACATCTGAAAGCGCACACGGACACTTGTTTCTCTTCTCTTATCGTACAAGGCATGGGGATGGACTTGCATTGGAGCGAAGCCGTTTTTGCAGTTGTCCAAACGCACAGCTGCTGCTCTGTCTTTGTTTCAATTCAATTCAATTGTACAGTCCACAATTACGAATCAGAAATTGGCCTCAGTGGGCTTTACGGCATCCGACATCCTCGAAACAGGAAAAACTCCCCAAAAATAACCTTTAACGGGAGAAAAAAAGGAAGACGGCTCAGGGAGAGCAACAGAGGAGGTGAACAGAGTTACAACACATTCAATGCATATGACATCCATTATTCATATCATGAGTAGTAAGCAGAATAATGATGGCAAAAAGGCTGACTACTAATAATGAGAGCAGCAGTGGATATAATAGAATAATAAAAGCAGTCATGATAGCAATAGCTTGCACTATTTGGTAAAACAACATGCCACTGTTAGAGTTACCACAATACTTCCCGTGGTTCCCTGGTTCCACTGGTACGTAGCAACAGAAAAAGCTCATCGTGAGATATAGCCCAAGCCACTTATTTCTTAAAATGTCCCATTTTATCACGAAATAATTCGACAGCATCATCAAATTCATGGGGCAACTGTCGCCCGTGTCTCACGCATCACAAGTAATTGACATTCTATCAACACAGGCATCACAGACAGCTCATTAGAGCAGAGATTCAACAGACATGTCCAACCAGTTGGTTATATTTTACAATTAAAAATGGTAACAACAATAACACTCCATGTGTCTGTCACGATAACGACAATCGGTGCCGGCCATTCTCTCACACGACCAAATGTGACAGAATTGAACGAATGAATGTGAAATTGTAAAAGCAAGTAGACAAGCCAGATTTGAAATGCAAAAAAAATGTCAACGTGATTGTTAATTTGTGCGGCGAAGCAGAAAGAATACAAAGCAAACTGACCTTTAATAGATGATGCCTAAAACCATGCAGCCAGACAAGAATACAGCTTTTAATCAGCCCGATTAACTCCTCGCTTTTCTCTTTCTTTCTCTTTCTTCTGCTGTTCGCTGCAGAATTTAAGGAACAAACTCATTAACACAATAATATCTACTGTGACTAAGGTCAGTGGCGACGGATAGGTTCGACATTCACAATGTCTTTTCTCTCCCCAGACAAAGAGAGAGAGATGGTTCTTTATAAATATTGATATCAATAGAGGGATATTCCAGTTGCTTGGCCTCTGATCTCTCACATTGATTCATGCTTTCTCTTTCCAGTCATTCACACAGTAATCAAATCATCCATCCAGTGAAACCCTTCATCATCAGATCCTCTCTTCTCCACCTCCGACAGCATAATAATTGTTCTATTAATCAATCCCTTTTAATACATCTGATTTGTTTGTCTCTCCTATTGACCTCTCTGCACTCATCACAATAAAACTCTGCATCACGAGGTCTGCGTCCTCTCTCTGGATGAAGTCGTTTTTTCTCCTCCGAGCCGCAGACAAACAAGCCCTCTCACATACTGGGCTGCATTATCAGAAATACATCCGTCCATCATCTTCAAACTGTCTCTGTTTCTCTCTTTGAAGTCGGAGTCGTCTCTCCCTGAAGAAGATCGAATACATTTTTAAGAGCTGACTCTGTTCGGCTCTTTCTCTCAGCAGAACAAAGTTTCTCCTCCAGTGCTTTCTGGGGACGGCTCTACTTGTTTGGACCCGCTGGTGCTCATCAATCATTAATGACGTGTTTCCTCTGTGGGTTTTTTTTTAGGCATTATCACATATTTGGCTCCCAGTGCATGTATGCAGATACACTGTCGTCCCTAATGAGATGAGAGAGGGCGACCTCGCTGCGATCCTCTCCGTGGGATACCCAGAAAAAAAGCGAAATATTTAGACGCAATACGGAGGCTGGTGTGTTGTAGCTGTCCCGGGGCTTTCGTTTCCCCCGACACGAGGTCAGACTGTTGGAAAGAAGCAGGTCAGATAACGAGACGACAACAAACAAACAGACAAACAAACAGATAAACTAAAGATAGAAAAAAGGAGGAAACAACTGCTGTTATACTCGATGGACGCAGATCACACTCACACGTCAAATAACTTGGAATAAACGTGTCATTGTATCTTCTCTTTTCTGTTTTAACGTCTGGTTCAGACTTTGAAAGTGAAACAGCGGCGAGATGTTGATTGAAAGAGTTTTATCAGTCTGTGATTAATCCTCTCTGTCTGTCTGCTTTATTCTCTCCCTCCCTCCCTTTTCTTATTGCCATCTCATCATCTGCTACCTTCCCTTCACTCTTCCCTCCTCCTCGCCTTCATCCTCCCTGTCCTCGCCCCTCCTTCCTCTTACCTCTTGTCACCTGACTTTCTCCTGATCTTCCTCTTCATCCTTGTTTCCCCTCCTTC
Source organism: Melanostigma gelatinosum (assembly GCF_949748355.1). Taxonomy (NCBI): domain Eukaryota; kingdom Metazoa; phylum Chordata; class Actinopteri; order Perciformes; family Zoarcidae; genus Melanostigma; species Melanostigma gelatinosum. Next base: position 3,772,960 of record NC_136648.1, on the reverse strand, counting down.
TTCCTCTCCTCCTGTATGCCCTCTATTTTCCCTCCCTTTTCTATCCTATCACGCCTTCACCACCTCAACGTCCTTTGCCGTCTTGCCGTTGTCACCTCCCTCTTCCTCCTCACCTGTGCTTTTCTCTCGCCCCTCCTCCATCGTTCCTCGTCTCACCTCCTATCCACCCCGCCCATCTTTTCCTCCTTCCCTCACCTCTTCCAGGTACTTCCTCCTCTGAACCCCGGCGTCTCGCTTGCCTCGGCAGCCTGTTGGATGATCAGCATTGGCATCATTTAGCAGTGGAGCGGCGCAGCGCTCAGCTCAACCTCACCGTGGACAAACACACGGAGAGGATTCAAATCCCCGCAGAGTTCAGCGGCTGGGACATCGAGAAGGTGAGAGGAGAACAACGCTGCTCTGACACAAAAACCACGCCGACATAAACACAACATATGCATTTTCACAGCAAATGTTTTGTCCCCATGCAGCTGAGTGTCGGGGCGGTCCAGGGCCTCGTCTCCGAGAGGAACTTTCACGGCTGCCTGGAAAACCTGCTGTACAACGGCCTCAACCTGATAGAATCAGCCAAAAACAAAGACCACCGAGTCACTGTTGTGGTGAGAACATCGTATCATGAACTCCCGGTTACCTGAAATGCTCTTATCTGAAGTTTTCTTTGTGATGAAAGCTTATCTAGCTTTTTTGTTTTCAGTTTGTTTATATGGTTGGTAGGAGCTTTAGGTCAGAGCCTAAATAGCAAAAACAAATCCACACTGCACATACTCATCATCATCAGATGTAGACAAGCAACCAGCTTAAAAAGTTGGATCCATGGGAAAAAAGTCTCCGATTCTTTTGTGGCACCACACAGTTTTCTTTTTTCCTCCACTGTGATGATGACACGTTGATCATCTGGGGAAAGCGAGGAGCTTTTGATGTTCATCTCTTCAAACTCTCAGCTTTTGTTTCTGAGAGAGAAGACGGCATCAATAGCTGGAGCCGCGCCACCTAAAACACAATCTGCAGGCTGAATCTGTCCCTCCGCCAGCTGACAAAAGATTCCGCTTGGTGTTGTTTAGTGACTTACTCGTTACAAGAGAGGCGACCACGAAGACACAAGCTGGGAGTCCACAGAACTAATCCCTCTCATGCATTATAGATGAGGTCGTGCGTGTCTACATGCAGGTTCATGGCGCTGCTGCTGATTCGCTGCCAGCTGCTTGTTGCTTGTTGAAGCTGACGAGCGCTTAAAAGAGGACAGTGAGTGATGAGAGGACAGTGAAGTGTCGGCGGTGGGTGGACTTTCAGTAAAGCTCCCTCGTCTTTTTCATTCGGACCTTTAGGTGTTTCCACAGTGACGATAAGTGGATCGAGCTAAGTGGAGAGCAGAGCTGAACCATTTCTAATAAACGGTCTGTCGTTACAGTGAAGGACCGGAGAAATAACGGTTCAGAGATTCACATGCATGGCTGAGGATCTAATCGGGGTTCTATTAGCTGTAGTCATTTTTAATATAAAGACCACTTTTGGCCATTCTTAAAGGTGCGATAACACAATGTAAGGAGAGCTTTAAATGATGCATGTGTGTTTAAGTGTGTGAGGGGGATGTTGGGGTGCACAGTGTGTTAGCGAACAGCCTTTGGGGGATTTTATTGCTCACTTTCTACTTTGTATTTCGCAGTGGTGCTGCATCCTCCACCACCGACGTCCATACATCTTTTTAACAGCTCTGCAAAGGGCTTTTAGATGTCATCTGTGTTTCCGGAGCATTATCGAGATAGCAGGCTGATATTCCCTGCAGAGGGCCGGGACTGTAATATATACGGTAACTGCTGCAGCCTTTGCAATGGACCCGGTGTCATTACCACTACTCAAAACAATGGGCCGCAACGGAAGCGTCCACAGAGCACTGCTCACATTCACACCCACCTCCCTCCACACCTCTTGGCTGACATTGGTATTTTTCAGTTTGCAATCATGGCTTTTATTCTCAAGGAGACTTGCTGATGAGATCAAGTGACACGAGGTCACATCGGCACGCCCTCTGCAGCTGATTAATATTCATGTTTAATGTTGTTTAATCTCTCTTGTAATCACTTTCTCTCTCAGGGCAATGTGACCTTTTCTTGTGCTGAGTCGGTGTCCGTCGCCGTGACGTTCCCGGGCCCCCAGAGCTTCCTCCAGTTGCCGGGGGCGTCTGCGTCCTCGTCGGGGGGCGTGTCCGTTGGGTTCCAGTTCAGGACGTGGAACAAAGCGGGGCTTCTGCTCACCTTTGACCTGCCTCGGGAAGGGGGCGTGGTCTGGCTGTACTTGAGCGAGGCCCGACTCCGGCTGCAGATCCATGAAGCCGGCAGGGCGCTGCTGGAGCTCAGTGCAGGTCGGTCTAACAGCCTGTGCAGTTGACTCTTGTTAAAATGACTGAATTTAATGATGATAATGATGATGATTATCATTAAACGTTCTCCCAGGTTCTGCTCTGAACGACGGTCAGTGGCATTCAGTGGAGCTGAGCTCCAGACGAGGCCGTCTGACCGTCGCTGTGGATAAAGAGGAAGGAGGCGTCGCTCACGCCAGCCACTCCGTCACCGCAGGAAGTCAACTCTTCTTTGGTGGTAAGACTGAAACAAATCATGTCTGTTACCAAACAGTAGAAGGTGCCATCCACTGAGCTGTTTAACATCATTATACTGGACGTCGATGATACTTTGAATTAGTATCCACTGGAAATTCAAACAGTAGAAAATCTGGGTTGAGCATGAATTAGTAGTCACGAGGTTTAAGTACATCAACATGTGGCAGTGGGTCTGTGGCTGTTAAGCTGTATTTCACATTTGAATTTCATTTTTCACAGTTTTAGGCATTTTACCGAAACGTCTTATTTAATATCTCTCATTTATGAATTTTCAATTTAATGCGTTTCTTTTTCTTTTGATGTCAAGACGCAGACTCCCAGTCAATGCCACCTGACCTTTACATTATTAATAACTATATTACCTTTTCAGAAAACTTAAGATGTTGTCTTTTCATACACATAGAAGCTTTTATAATTCAAACTATAGTTGCAGTAAAGTGACTGTTCACTGTGACATTTCTTCCTCCTGTACAGAACAGCTGGTTTCTCACCTCTACAGTCGTGTTTGTTCCGAGCCAAGTTTAGCTCGAGGCTGTTTTATAATGAAAGTTATGAGGTTTGCTTCGTCTTCCCCTCCCTCTTCTCTCTGCTCATTTTACTCGCTTCCTCTCTCCTCTTTCCCTTCCTGTCTTCTTCCCTCTCTTCCTGCCCTCCAGTCTTTTTCATTTAGTTCTCCTTCTCTCTATTTCGCCACTTGGCTTCCTCGCTGCCTCCTTTCCTTAAATCTCATCTCTTGTCCGCTCTTTGCTCAGCCGTATTAAAATCCAGGCATGTTCTCTAACTGCCTTAGGCTTTTTATCATCACACACACACACACACGCACACACGCTTACACTCACTCTGTGTCCAGGTTAAATGGACTACGAACAAATGAAATAACTGTGTTCGTTTGATCACTTTAGCGCTCTGCTTACTTTCCTGTCCAGGCTGTCCGGCTGAAGAAGCCGGTCAGGACTGTAAGAATCCCTTCAGCCTCTTTCAGGGCTGCATGCGTCTCCTCAGCGTGGCGAGCCGGCCGGTGGACCTGATCATGGTGCAGCAAAGACTGCTGGGAAATTACAGCCACCTGCAGATTGACATGTGTGGCATCATCGACAGGTCAGAACCACCAAAACCCGTCTCACTGGTCTACCGCTGAACCGCCATTTCACCCTCCCTGCCATTACTGAGCAGCTATACGTCAGTCATTGTATTCCTGAGGTGATCACCTGGTGATCTCTATGTTTGCTGCCTTGAGCTTCATATCGTGGGGCATCTGGAAGTGTTCACGATAAAACATTCGGCACAGACTTACATTGGTTTTATGGTCGAATGAGTTTCCCCTCAATGGAGTGCAGTTTTTGAGACATGTCTATATCTCTGTTGGTTGATGGGCGTGTCAGAGTGAATGCAAACGCTGCATTGTTCCAAACAGCTGTCAGTGTACCAGAGATCACACAAAACATGTAGTTATAGTAGCGACACCTTTTTTTGCTTTGGACAGCACCCAATACTGTTTTGTGCTCTTTGTGAAAGTCTTTATAGTCTTCAGTAATATATGATAGTAGACAGTTCTTACATCCGGTAATAAACACTCCTCCACCAGGTGTTGGAACCATTGCATCTTGAGTGCAACCCTTCAACCCAGGGGTCTTCAACTAAAATTCCAAAAGGTCCAGATTGAGAAAATCTCCTCAGGCAAAGGTCCGAAACATTACAACAATATCTAACTCGTGCTATTTAGTGCCATATATATAGTTTGAGTAGAAAGGCAACTGTTTTTTAAACCAAACGGAACACAAACAAAAGGACAAACCAATAAGGGGAGAACAAAACAAAAGTCTGTGTATAGCAGAGAACCATGTGGGTACAATAATCCTGCTGCTCTTTCCCCTTTCTGTCTTTAATCGACTTACTGCTCTCTGGAACAGAACAAAACAAAAAGCAGGACTCACTTTCTGTTTTAATTTCCAAAATACATCTTGTATCTTTGACATCATCTGCACATGAACATCATTTTAGAGGAGAAGAGATTATTATTACCCATCTGAGTGGGGACTTATGTGTAAATCAACCATCCTGGTTAGTGACCAATATTCACAGTCCTGCTGTTGCAGAAGTGAAATGTCATTTTTCTTTTCTTTGAATTCTTAGCAGAGTCACCTATTTGTGAGGTGAAGCGATGTGTCGTGAGCGTTGGATCCAGAATAATTAGAAACAAACAATCAGAAGCATCCTCTCGCACTCCCAGTTTTTCCATTAAAGAACGGTGAACGGAGACCTGAGGTGTGAAATAAACCTGCCAAAGACAGCCGCGTCTGTTCAAATCCTCCTGATATCTGACAAATCACAATCTCCTTGTTATCTCCTTGTTTCTACATTTATCAGGTTATTATCCAGCAGGATTCATTTCTCGCTCAGATCTGCTCGCCGGAACAGAACAAAACAAAAACCACAACTCCCACTGCGCCTCCCTTCATCGTAACTCTGTTAAAAATATAAAGTTAAGAGGAAAATGGAGTTACAGTCACTGCTTCCATACCGAGCTCAGAGCAGGGAGTCACATCTGTGTCGGCGTGTCCGTGTGCAGGCTTCATAGCTGTGGAAGCCCATACGACGAGTACAACACAGAAGCAGCCCTGCATTTAATGGACTTGACCCATCAGTGCTGTTGCAGGACTAGTGCTCTAAAGAACTTCTGATCTGAACCGCGTTCGGCAGCAGCGTGATCAAAAAGTGGCGAGAAGTCGGTCCGTTTCCCGTTCGAGGTGATCAACCTGGGAATGAGGGCAACAACAACCTCGTACACCACTGACGTCAAAGGCTTGAGAGGAAGAGATGGAGGCGCTAAGCGCGTCACACTTTAAGACGGCGCTTTTTGTCCCGTCTCCTAACATCATCGTCAGTTTGAATTGAAGAAGAAAAGGCAACAGCAACGTGGAGCAGTCTCATTTAATTAGCTCTTCCTCTGCAGTCTTTAACCGTCATGTCAGCTCAGCTCCACAGTTTGCTGTATTGCTCCCTCGAGGACTCGTTGACGTTTACATGGATGCAGATATTAAATATGAGCAGGCTTTTTCATTTGACTGCTCCCAAGTATGTCGACTCTGACTTCCTCTGTTTGAAGATAGGAGATCCTTTTACATGTTTGTAGTTGTGATCTAAGGTGCAGTATGCTCTCTCATATCGTGGTGTTTAGGGGAGCGACTGACCACAGAACATACGGTTCGGATCATATCACGGATTCCAGTCACGGATCGTATCAGCACAAAAGCAGCAAATATAACTTTTAGATCATGCTTGTTTGCTACCGATACCAATTGGTATTTATCGTCAGAAAGTAATTTTACTTTGTTGTCCTCCGGCCAATACAGATGATTTATACATTCATTGTGTAGAGTAATCAAAATTCATTTGTGAACTGTGTTTGGCCACAACAACATCTTTCCAGAAGAGATCCATTTTACAACACAATACCAGGAGTGGGGTTCAAACCCACAATGGCATTCGCCCATTGGGTCTTAAGTCCAACGCCTTAACCGCTCGGCCATCCTGGTGACATGGTAACGATCGATGCTTAAAGGTTCGGCCAAAGATTTCAGGTGTATGTAGTATTTAAGGCTGTGAAATACTACTGTCATCACATATTACTTGTAACGTGAAGATACTCAAGTTCTCCCACTGAAGGACTTCTATGAACTTAACACCACGGTCTTTAAACGAGTATTGTTAAAAAAAAAAGTGTCGATAGTTTTGTTTTTTAAGTGCAAAAGGTTTTGAGGTGTCTGGCTCTGGGATTTCCTACAATATGGTTGCATGCTGTTGGCTTGTTCTTCCACTGCCAACATTTCTGCTACATAAGTTTAAGAACAATGACCCGATCATTGGCTTTCATGGTTCAGCGGCCCTCGGGTTAGGAGTCGCATTTACACGCGATCTTGCTGCTCATCTTAGAATCTGTGAGCATGGTGAACTGTAGAAATAGATACTCATGAATATGAATGCTTTTCCTCCCATTGTTTTTCATTTCCTGAGCTCTCACGGCAGCTTCCGAACCTCCCACATCCAGTAAACTCTTCATCATCTTCACGCAGAGACAGAAAAACACAAAACAGAGCGTTCCATTTCTACTGTGACAATTTCACTTTCAGTGTCAAATCGGTGAATTTCCGCTGCCTTCCGCCCTCCGTCGGTTCCCTTCGTCCCCTCTCCTGCCTCCCACACAGGACTGATGTCATGATGGTTACAGCGGTATACTTATCTGTAAATAGCACACACAGCTTCACTGAAGTCTCCTGGGAGCTGTGTTCATAGAGCTTCTGCAAACAGCGTGGCGGCACTTTAGAAGAGAAGCTCGGTTCATTCTGCTGCTGAGAAGAAGTTAAAAGAATATTTTCTATTCCGCCGCAAACTTCCTTTTGAAATGAAAGAAAACATCTGAAGCGAGAACGTAATGAAATGAATCTTTTTATCCCACTGGGGAAGGGTGAAAGGTGTTTCAAATGAATTTTGTCTGCAGGAGACATCTTTTCATTCAACACAAAACAGTTTTTTTTTATTTCAACAACCTCCCAAAACTTTATAAATGTATAAACCGATATTAAAAATGCAAGATGTTCTATTTGACGTCAACCTTGAAGAGCTTCGACTAAAAGGTTTTTCTCCTCGAGAAATGAAAAGCTGCGTTTCATACGAGGCTCATTTAGTTGAATGAAGTAAGTTTTCTCTTTGGACGCATCGGGCCCAATGTCATCACTAGTCTGTAAAGATGAAGCAGGAGAGACATCATCTGTGTCAGTCAGAGGACGTTCATGGCTGTTAAATGTCCACGAATGCTTTCATCACAACCACAGTGAGGCAAACGTTATGCATCACTTATTCCAGTTACCTGGAAAGTGTGCACCGTCGATTTAGTCTCTTTTGAAATCGATACAACAAAAGTTACAGCAATATCGATACAGCAAAGTTTTTGCCTATATTACCCACAATGCATCTCGACTTCACGCCCTCAGAATTCAATCTTCAGCACCAGCGATTCGGACTCAAGTGACATCACTTGAGTCCATTCATCAGACTTGTGCAGAAGAACAACCCAAAACCCGTGAACACACTCTTGATGTGCCAGACCGGTGGAGTTCCTCTTCCACGACACATCACCTTGCCGGGATTACTCAGCAGTCGATGCTTTGTTTTGCCTGCTAAAACGTGATTGGTCGACACTGCTCGGACTACAAATGGAAAACAGAACCATTCCGTCACCAAAATATCTCGTCCCATTGCCCACAGGTTCTACGTTCATATTCTGTTTTTAGAGATTAAACCACAACTAATAGAAACAACATTGAAATGCTCTGTAGATTCACTGTACATTGTTACAGTATATTCCTTTTCTCTATTACCTTCTACCGTTATATTGTTCTAAGATCCAGATGATGCTATGAACCATGCAAATGCGGTAATCAAACTTCTTACTGCGAGGATACCCTCCCTGATATTTTTTACAGCACATTCAAATTAAAAAACCATAACTCTTAACTCACTGTGGATGTTTTATTTTTTATCTCAACACAAATCACAGTGGCCAGGGTGACATTTTGTGATTGGGTTTCATGACAAAATCAGGGAGTGTATCTTTTAATTTGGGTTTACGAGAACCATGTGTGCAAATGCAGTTGTGCTGAAGCCATTTTTACTCCCTGTGCTGGAGGATGAAGGTGAATCAGCCAAAATATAAATGGTGATTTCATATAAAATGTTAACTCCTCCAGACGCTGAAAGATAAAGCAGTGGTTTGGTTTCAGCTGCCTTTTTTGTTATTTGGCAGACGATCCAGGAGAACCGTTCCCAAAAGGTTACGTTACCGTAACAAGCAAATAAATCAACCCTGACACGCGTATTCCTCTCTCTCTCAGGTGTTCTCCCAGTCGTTGTGAGCACGGCGGCCGCTGCAGTCAGTCCTGGACCGTCTTCCACTGTAACTGCTCTGAGAGCGGCTACAGCGGAGCGACCTGCCACAGCTGTAAGTCACCCGTCGGCCCAACATGAGCACATGACCACCAATCTGTATGAAGAGAGACGGGCAGACAGGGAGCAGGGTGGCACAGGACTGATGGCATAAATAAAGGACAGGAGTGAGGCAAGGTCTAAAGGTCTAACGTTGTATTCATTGAGTCTCTGTACTCCCATCAGTCATGTCCTCTCCAGTTGGATTAATCTTTACTTTACGGGACGCCGGAAATGAAACGGAAGCTGATTGTCTTCACTCTGGTTATGAGACAGTGATTCAATGGCAGCAGTCCTCCACAGTGTGTAGTCCTCCTCCCCTCACAGCTCCTGTGTGCGTCTGCCAGCCGACGTGCTGATGTGATTCATGTTGAGCTGATCTCGTTATCTTCCTCCCAGCTGTGTACGAACAGTCCTGCGAGGCGTACAAACACAGCGGCAACACGTCGGGACATTTTCATATCGACGTGGACGGCAGCGGACCAATCAGACCGCAGCTGGTCTACTGCAACATGACAGGTGACACACACACACACACTTTCACTCCCCCTCATCCTCGTATCATCACTCAACGTTTTTTATGATTACAATTTACATAATTGGAAATGATGTTGCTCCTCTCATCACGCTCTGATCCACTTTATCGTCCATCCCCCCGTTTTCTCCTCTTTTTCTTCGGTCATGTCTTTTGTTCAATCATATGAATATGAATAATTAAGTCTCTCTCATATCATTTGTGTATCTCATATCTTAATAGTGATGATGTTCTTTTATTCTCCCACTCTCTCTTTTTTGTATTCTCTCTGTATCACTTTTTCATGAATTGAACTTCAAAGATGTGTGATTTAGTTCATCTTAATTCAGACAGGGTGGGTTGTCAGAGTGTACAGTTCATCCTCAATACATGCCTGTTAGACTGAGAAATAAAGAAGAGCAGACGTTCATAAATATGTCACAATAAGAAGATAGTGTAACAAAGCAGTTCACAGGTAAATGAGTTGCTTGAGGTATAAGTCTTTTGATTTTTAGATGTCATTGACGATTATAAGAGCAGAAGCAGTTTTTCCCAGATCGGTAGGAAAATTGATACCGCTGTCATGCCTGTTTTCTAAATGTAGAGCTAGAGCCAGAGGCGATTAGCTTAGCTTAGCATAAAGAAAAGTAGGGAAACAGCTGGACTGGCTCTCGAAAATAGACATGAATAAAGTAAAAAAATACAGCTACCAAGCAACTTTAAAACTCACGAACAAGCGGGTAATATATCAATAATTGAATCCATACTGCATATATATATCCCTAACTTTTGGTAAAACGGATGATTACCAAATATAGAGTATCTCTCTTTGCATGAATGGGTCATGATGTTGCAAAGGCAAGTGTATGAGACCACATATATGACAAACAAGAAAGAATCATTTACAAATTTAAATCAATCAACAACAGTAACTTATCAGTCATAAGAGACAAACGTATCTATCTATCTATATATCTATATCTATATCTCTATATATCTCTATATATATATATATATATATATATATATCTCTATATATATATATATATATATATATATATATATATATATATATATATATATATATCTCTATATATATATATATATATATATCTATATCTCTATATCTCTATATATATATATCTCTATATATATATATCTCTATATATATCTCTATATATATATATATATCTATATATATATATATATATCTATATATATATATATATATATATATATATATATATATATATATATATATATATATATATATATATATATATATATATATATATATATATATATATCTATATATGTCTATCTATCCCCCACCAGAGGAGAACACGTGGATGGTGATCCAGCACAACAACACAGAGCTGACCAGAGTCCGACCGTCTCCAGGTGTAGACCAGCACTCGGTTCACTTTGACTACTCCGCAGACGAGGAGCAGCTATTGGCCGTCATCAGCCAATCGGAGCACTGCGAACAGGAGCTGTCCTACCACTGCAGGAAGTCCCGCCTCCTCAACACTCCAGGTAAAGCCTCATCAGGAAAGTTGCTGGATGTTTCCTCATGTGTTTTCTTTACAGGGTACAGCTCGTCTCATGCTGTCGGGTATAGAGTTGCTCACCTGGAACAGCTGCCCAGACACGTATTTACTCTCTTAACTTAGAAGGAATAGTTTGCCATTGGGAAACAGGCTTACAGAGCCCGATGTGAAGATTGATACGACTCTGGTGTCTGAACCAGGCGACAGTTTGGAAACAGAGGGAAGCAGCTGGCCTGGCTCTGATGAAAGGTCTCAGAATCTGCTGACCAGAACCTCCAAAGCTCACGTATTAACACGTCATATGATGTTTGTTTAATCCGCACAAACACCGCAATGTAAAAATCACAATTTGCTGTTTTACAGGGATTATGTGGCAGACTATTATTTTACGTCTATTTCTTGGCTGGAACCAGTACATTCCTGGAGTTTCTTTCTACTCAGAAGCCAGAAATAGTCTGGCACATAATCCTCCATTGAAATTGCAAATTGGAGTTTCTACGCTTTGAATAAATAAGTGTTGATTGAACATGTTAATTAGCGAGCTTTAGAGGTGCAGATTTTGTTAATATTGTACAGAGCCAGGCTAACTGTTCCCAGTCTGTGTGCTTAGATATTAGAAGTCAGCTTCTTACTTTGACTTTCAACACATTTAATGAACTCTACTGGAGCCAACAGCTTATTAAAGTCTGTGTTTGTGATTATGCTTAGAAAGTAGATCTCACTTTCTTATCTAAACTTAATCTTTTCATCCTTTTAATCTTATTTCAGGGAGGCTTTGGTTCCTCCCTGTTCCCTCAGTACCCCTCAAGTGCAAATCAGAAAAGACTGTAAACAAGAGCTTGTTCTTAATTGTCTAGTTGGGGTAAATAAAAGAAAATGAAAGCTTTGTTAAGCATCTCTCGCTCTCTCTCTCTCTCTCTCTCTCTCTCTCTCTCTCTCTCTCTCTCTCTCTCTCTCTCTCTCTCTCTCTCTCCACCAGAACAAAATCATTACGCTCTTTACTGCAAACCAGATGTGGTTTCAGGGATTTTCTTCTCTTTCATTAATGAGTCAGACAAATGGATTTCTCAGGATTTCTTGAATCCCTCCTCCTTTTGAGAAATGAGTATTGAGTCAGATCAGCGTTTCCTTTGTTGAATTATGTGTTTTTCTCGTGCTGGTATTGACTCGGAGGTGGTGAGCGTTAGAAAAAGAGGGCGAATCACTTCGATCAGCAAGTTCCATTGAATTTCTCTTGGTGAAACAACAGCTAACACTTTCCTGTCAAGTCCATAATACAAGAAAAAACTACATTCAGTGTAAAGGAACACAGCTAGATACATCAGGGACACGTGTCCATGTCCGCAGTGTGGCTCTAGGTTTGTCGTTCACCACTTTCATCCAGACTGATCTCTGAGTGTTATTACTTGAGTGCAGACGTGGAGTCTAGAGGATGAATGCTGCTGACGTTGGTGGTCTTTTAGCTTTTTCTGTAGCGCCACCATGATGTTGACATTTGTGATTTTTAATGGAAATGTCTGGACATCTATCAGAGGGACATTATAATGCTTGTGAGCTGTATGCTGAGGTTGGGTGTCCCCTCTGTCTCTGTGAGACGTGGTAGATTCAGGCTTTTGTTTTATTTATGAGGCCCTTACTGGGTTTTTAACCCCCTCGCATTGATCAATGTAGGACCTTATCGAACACGCTCAAATGATTGGATTATGCTGCATCATGTTTTTACTGAGCGTGGAAAGTTCAGTAAAGTTCAGTAAAGAAAATGTAAAGCTTTGCATCTTTTATTTCATCCTACTTCAGTTCCAGTCGTTCTTGTTTTAGTTGATTAATTTGCTTCAACTCTTAGTTATTTTATTTATTATAATGTTTCTTATTTGCAATTCTTTGTGGCTAAGATTTTATGTCAGTTTAATGAATGAATGAATCACCATGAAATTCAGATTGGTTCACATTCATGTCCCGCTTCTTTGGTGATCCTCTGACTTTGTCCAACACTTTGGTTTATAACCAAATACCCGCACAACTAATGATATTCCCATCAGCCTCTGCTTTGTGTTTAGAGGTAATTATCAAATGTTAGCACGCTAACTTGCAAATCTAAGGTGGTTAACGTGGTGTAAACATTGTAACAATTACCTCGAAGCGACGCTGTGCTGTAGACTCTCAGCGTTGTTAATTGTTCTGTGTATTTGAGTAGAAAAAGTGGTGAAACAATTAGTCAAATAATTAATGAGAAAAAATGTCGGGGGGCGGATAACAAAATGATGGATGAAAGTGGTGGAAAGAGCAGAATGGGCAGAGAGATAGAAGTTCCATTACACCCCCCCCCCCCCCCTGCTGCTCTCTGGGAAAATAAAGAATTGCAGACTCTCTTTCCTCTCCACCTGCGCACCCTAGAGATGCGAAATACATCTTTTCACCATATAGTATCATCGCCCTCCATCCAAAAGCAATATATTCAGTGTAAGGGGCAGGAGCTGGCAGACTTCCCCCAGCTTCAAACACTGGATTCATCTTGAGAGGCTGAGAGATGGGGTCTCTTTCCCGTACAGCGCTCAGCTACTTCCTCACTGCGCTGTTCATCTCAGGACATAATGCGGCTCACGGTATTGTGCATCAGTGCATCTTTTGTGTCCTGCAAGAGGCTGCATCTCTTTGCAGTTTCGTGAGTGCAGTACAAATAAAATGTTGCTTTAGTTTTCCTTTTTTTAACCTCGTTTTTGTTAATTCGTTCATTAGCTTTGGCTCAGCTCTTTAGGAAATAATCGGCCGTCTCGTGGCGGGAATATATGACAATAACACGGTCAGTGTTGTTGTTGGAGATGTTCGGAAAAGTTAAATGTGTGTTTGCTTGTGTGTGTGTGTGTGTTTCAGAGGGCTCTCCGTTCAGTTGGTGGCTCGGTGGTCCCGGTCCCGGTCGTGTCCAGACGTATTGGGGCGGAGCTCAGCCGGGCAGCCAGCAGTGTGTCTGCGGCCTGCAGGGCGACTGCGTGGACCCACAGCACTACTGCAACTGTGACGCCGGCCGCATAGAGTGGTACCGAACTTTATTGTATCTCCGGGACATTTTGTGATCATTGTTAGATTGGACTGCATTTTTATTTGCAGTCCCTCCGGTGACAATGCATTCCACAAAACAGGCCATCTTTCACCGAACCAAACCTCAGAAACATGGCCTGCAAAGTAGAGATTCGACTCCTCACTCTGCAGGTGCATGATGGGCGTTATGATCGGCTCATTCCTTGCATCTACCTCTCGGTTTCAAACTGTCAAACTGTTCAATGCTTACACAGTTTTTACGAACCATTCATCAGAAAACCCTCAGAGTGAAGATACCTCCTCTCGCTTCCAGTCCCGGTGAAATGTCTGTCCTGACATCGAGATGGAGATGTAGATGATCAGAGGCCCATCGAGCTGAACATGGGTGGAAATGTACGGGAGCTGCTCACTCAGCTGTCTGTCTGGAGCGCTGCTTTGGAAAATAGCTCTCACAGAAATTGGCATGGATGGAGTTTTGAGTGTCAGGATGGAAATGGTACGATCCGGCTCACCATTTAAATGTCTGGCACAGGTTGTGTCCGCTTATTGAAGCCCTGTTGTGGTTTCTACCAGACAGACAAATGAGCATATTAATGAGCATTTATGTCAAAGTTTTGATTGAATATAAAAGTTCTTTGACTTTTTTCTTCGGTTATTTATACGAATATGAATCATGTCATTGCCTTCGCTCTGTTCCTTCCACTTCTTCTGCTTCTATTTCATTTCTTGGTTCCTTTTCTTTTTCATCTCTTCCCCTCCTTCTCCTCCTCCTCCTCCTCCCTATTGACCTTCTCTGTTGTTTCGTCCCTGTCTTCTTCTTCATCATCTCCTCAACCTTTTCCTCCCTTCTTTCTCATTCTCTTCTCAAAATCCTAATTCTTTCTTCCTTCTTCTTCTTCGTCTGCCACTCCCTCCGTCACCTCCTACCCTTTCTCCTTTTTGTTCTTCACGTCTGCTCTCCCTCTCCTCTTCCTCCTGCTCCACGTCCTTCCCCAGGACTGAAGACTCTGGCCTGCTCACCCATGAAGAGAGCCTCCCTGTCAGGTCTCTGGTGCTGGGTGACATCCAGAGGCCGGAGTCAGAGGCCGCCTACAGAGTGGGACCGCTCAGTTGTTATGGAGACAGTAAGTCCAGCTCTGGTTGCCTGGTTACATGATGGAGAGATGATACTGTTTCCTGTTTTGTTGAACTGGTGGAAGGACTTAAATCTACATTCAGACAGAGTTTTTTAATCCGTCAGCCGATAATAACTCGTTATTCCTGAGGGACTGATTCCTCTCAGGCCTGTTGTTGATATGGAAACACATTGTTCGGTGTTTAGTGTGAATTCTCCCGGGCAAGAACATCTAGAAGCTAATTATCATCAGCAGAACTGTTGCTAATGAATACTTCCTTTTTAATTATTTCCCCACTCTCGCTTCTCATTAAATGCATTACAAGGTAGAACAAAGCAGGCTGTTTTGCTAATTATTAGTAATTACAGCCGTTCTATTTCTAGCCGGGCATATGAATAAATATGTGACACGATACAACAGACGAACCATGTAACAGAAATCAGCCCCTTGTGTAAGCTCATTCACTGAACGTCATGCCTCATTTGTTTGCTGCGTGATATCCATTCAAAGATGTTGACGGCGGGCTCTCATCGTGTTTCTCAGAGAACTTGTGGAACGCTGCGTTTTTCGACAAGGAGACGTCGTACCTCCACTTCCCCACCTTCCACGGAGAGCTGAGCGCAGACGTCTCCTTCCTGTTTAAAACCACGGCCTCCTCCGGTGTCTTCCTGGAAAACCTGGGCATCAAAGACTTCATCCGGATCGAACTGCGCTGTGAGTAGGAGCTGGAGGGTGAAGCTGTAATCCCGATCAGAGTCAGAGTCTAATCTGGATCCGTGTAAAAACCCTGAGGTTACAGACTCAATCCATAGCAAACTATCGTGGAGGGAAAATATTCTTTATTTAAGGTTGAACTCAGCTGTCTTGACCTTCCTGACCTGAATTTAACTTCTGCTCAGGGAAGCTGGGAAGCCTTTTCACAAATATTTGGCATCTGGCTGCAGGGATTTGACCCCATTCAGCCACAAGAGAAGTCAGCCAGTGTTCAATCCAAAGGTGTTGGATTGGGTTGAGGCCCGTGCTCCGTCTTAGTTCTTCCTCACCAAACTGGGAAAAACTGTTTATGGAACTGGCTTTATCCACCGGGGCTGTAAACTCACTACTCCTCTAAAATATCATCGTAAACTGTCGCAGTAAATCTGAAATGTCTCTCTCGAGCAGTTAATATTCTCAAATTGATTTTAGGAAAGAACCGTACTGCTCTTTGTGAAGCGTATCTGCTTCATCGGGACTTTGTTTGCGTGCTGTGATTGATTTGACGGATCTAGTAACGGAAGCAAAGAACGCCATCATCTGTGCTCACACTTTGATTCAAATGCTGTTTAATTCTGATGCATTACGGGGACATCACCTTCTTCCAAGTGAGCCCCTGGCCCTGTATACGGTGGCCCAGCGGGGACATTTTCACCGCTTGCTGCACTAGCTTAGCATAAAGACATGATAGCTGAGGGAAACAACGAGCCTGGCTCTGACCAAAGTGAACCAAAACTCCACAAAAGTCTCAAGTGGCATAATAAAGGAGACATTTATTGCTTCTTTAATAACTTGAACAGAGTAGGAAATGTAAAACGCTGATTTACGTGCTGCAAAATCAGACCAAATCTGAAATGTATGCGCTGTTCTGTGCTCTTTGCTTTGGTTTCCAGTCTTTTGAGAATGAAAGCACAAAGATCAACTCTTCTTTGTTTCTCTTCAGCTTTCTGTCTTCAGAGCTCAGACGATGTTTTCATGCCTTCACGCCGATATCTCAGGAACGCCTGGAGACGATTTATTTGGCACAAACGTGAACCTGGACTCAAGGATGAACTGATTATCAGTTGGTGGTCAAAGGTCACTTGAGCCACATCTGAATAATTCACATGGATGGAGACTGCAATGTGGCTTGTTGGCGGAGGCATAAAACAGTGAGGCGGTAATCGAACTCGGTTTCAGCTCTCTGTTTTATGCAGCGTTCTGTCTTTTACCCAAAGTGAATATCATTTAGAATACAACCGCAATAACCAACAGGGTCTTTTCTGCTTTATGGGTACCACAAGATTGTGGTGGGTGTGACACCTTTACAGCCCTCATCGGTGCGTTGTCATTTAAAACGTGGCGGAAATACCCAGAAGCCTTTTTCTTTATGCTCATGGTTATGCAGCCAGATATGAGATATGTGTTTATGGGCAGACATGGCGTCTGGTGTTTGGAGGATCTTGCATAGATGCCTTGAAGCAGTGATGCGAGTCACTTTGAATCATCCCAGTCCACCAGTTTACTTTGGTTTGCAGTTTTATATGTGCTGCATTTTGCATTTTCTTAAAAATGTGATTTGAAGGGACACACACAGAGTCTAATCCTGCACCAACAGCTGCCGGTCGTCGGGGGGGGAAATCATTGTCAGTGTGGTTGTTCTCTGCTCTGAATACTGCTGCTCTGCTGTCTGCTTCCTCAGAGAACCCTTTCTAAATGAAGTTACTGTATGATGCCGGGATGTTGTTTCATCTTGTTCTGTGCTCTCGGAGCGATGCATCTTCTCCTTCCAAAATCACAAAGCACGGGACGCCTCTAGTCTCCTAAATCAACTCCTTTTTGTTGGAATGAACATGACAGGAACTTTTTTGATCTGAGCAGACCGCTTGAAGGGAGCAACAAGAGAGAGCTGGAGGGAAACGGTTAGTTTCCGAAGTAAAGAAAAATCTCATTAAAAATCCCCCAAAATAAAGCCTCGGAGCAGAGAGTTTCTCTGTTGTGTGGCTCGCCTCACAGGTCTAAGTAAGGACGGGGAAGTTTTGACAGACGATCTAATATTGTCGTTTACTTAATATAATGTTTTTTAGCTGCCTTTTACGGAACACCATTTCGCACAAACCATAGATGTTTTGGGCAAAATGTCACGAGGAAGCGAGTCCACGGAGGAGACGAGGAGCCAGTCATGTCTGTGATGACAGCAGGAGAGAGAAGCAAACACTGGAGAAGTGTTCAGACAGCAGAGATTAAAGCTAGTACGTTAAAGCTGACTTCAGAAGATAGCATCAGTCAATTGTATGGGATATGGATGAAACAAAATGATAAGTAGTAAACTGTTTATTCTGTGTTAACAAAGTATTTGGTGTTAAACGTTCACAAAGGTTTAAATTCCTCAGCTGCAAATTACTATAAATTAGCTGAATAAATAAATACACTTTATTTCAAGAGAGAAGGTGGGAAGTTTATTTCAGCAGTTAATACCTAAAGGTAGAATGTTGCTGAGGCAGATTGAGGCAGGATTTTAATAAAGTTCTTCTCATTTCGACACATGCAGATGTCGTACAGATGTCGTTCGATATTGTCGTCAGTATATTCCCGTTACGTGCAAGTTTAATGCTGGTCTGCAAATCAAATCTCCTTCAGCATGATAATAAAGTTAAAGAACCTCCACAAGACCAGAATAATGAAACGGCTCGTATGAAGCAACTGATGTGTCCGTCTCCATTCATCTATAAGTCTGATTCTCCAGCTGTGAGATGACTTTAAACATTTCCTCTGAAAGAAACATGTGTTGTTTAATTCGTTAATCATGCTAATAAGTGAAATAGTCTACTGGCCGGATGATCTACCCATTTAAACCATCATTATTTTTATTTTCTGTTCATTCGCTTCTCTTTTTTTTGTTCTCCTCTTCGTCGCCGTCCTTTCTATAAATCACACTTTTACCTCTGACTCCCCCTTCCTGTCTCATCCGTCTCCTTTTTACAACCCCCCCCCCCCTCCATCAGCCTCCACTCAGGTGGTTTTCTCCTTCGACGTTGGCAACGGGCCGCTGGAGGTTCGCGTGGAGTCGAGCGTCCCCCTGAACGACACCCGGTGGCATCGAGTCCGAGCCGAGCGGAACGTCAAGGAGGCGTCGCTTCGTTTGGACGGACTTCCTGTCGCCACACAGGAGGCTCCTGCTGACGGACACCTCCACCTGCAGCTCAACAGCCAGCTGTTCATAGGTGAGGAGGAGAACGATGTGAGCAGCTCCCTCATCATCTTATTCTAATATCTCTCCCACACACACACACAGTCTTTGATGTGAATACACAATATACACTCCGGTATATCTTCTCACACATTATCTCTCTCGTTTATTACGTGATTTTCTGTGTCCAGTTGTGACCGATTTTCCTCTTTCCTTCTTCAAACTGCCGCTGTTTTCTGTGTTTGTGATCGATGCGCCAGCAGAGAGCAGCGTTCTGTGCATAACAATGAAGTAATGTTAATTTGAATACCAATTAGCGGAATGTGTCAGCTCTAATAGAGCTCTGACTGTCACTGTTGGCATTATGAGTTGTGCAACTGCTACTTTGTGTGCACAGCGTAATTGCAGGCAAAGATATAGACAATGAGGATTCTTACTTAATTACCTGAAAGCTTTTGCTTTCCAGAGGAGAAAAGGTCCAACTCCTTTGAATATCACAGCTGTTGCAAACATGCTAAGCCACCAAGCGGTGCTAAATATGGAAGATGGCAATCTGACACATTCCTCCTCTACAGGGAGCCAACCTTAGGAGTCAGTATCAGGTAGCACAGGGTGTTTAGCCTCAAAAAAACGCCCAAAATATTCCCTCTGCTTTGGCTGATCTGTTATCAGCCAAATCCTGTTGTTTGATCGGCAGCGTTGGATGTAAAAGGTGCTGAGTCTGCGCTTCCACTACCTCTTCATCCACAGTCGTACAGTGTAAAGAAATATGATGTTTCAAAGTGCTAAACTGCTGTCGGCTAAATGTCGGCAGCTGCTCAGCACTATCGGATAGGAAAGTGCTGAGTCGATGGTTTCTGACCACAAATAATAATCTTGTTTGATAAACAAAGCATGCATCAGGGAGCAGTAACGTATAGAGTTGTGTGTGCATTGAGGGTCTTTAAATAATCTGTAAATGAAGCTGAACCTGTGAATGATTCTTCAGGCCGTCATGTAATTAACCAGCGAGCTGAGAATCTCCAACACAAACTCCATCAACACTGCAGCCCGGTTCATCTCAACTCCATCAGTTATTCCCCATGTGACCTCTCACCAGAGCTACAGGGGGGAAACGATGAAAATACACTTATTATCAGGTCTTTTCATTCTGCAAATATTATGTACGGCAGTTCATATCAGTAAACACACACTGTGTGGGGAAAAGAAAGCAACAAGCAGTGGTGAGATTGGATGAAGGCAGCGGGGAAATCTAGGTGAATATCAGCCTGAACCCCAATATGTTTTCCTCTGAATTACCAGTACAGTAGACTGAAGTAAGTCTTATATGTGTTGGGATGAAAATGCTAATATTTATCCCCAGATTGGTTTTGTAATAGATGGACGGAGCAGCGTTGATGTCGAGCTGTTCGGGTTTGATCCAAGTAGCTGCTAATGTGTCCTTCAGCAGCACGATGCTCTCTTATAGTACCGTGTGAGGGGCCATGAACACACCAACAACAACCCTGTTTCTGCTTGAATCGCTTGCACTTTAATAACAGATGAGGCCTCTTATGAATATTTACATAATACAGATCCTGAACTCAGTAAGTGATCACTAACAGCGGCAATCCCACACTTTCTGACAGCACTTTATCGCAAGAAAGTATCAAACATAAACGTTCTTATTTTACAAAACATGGTTTCTCCATCAGCCAATGCTGTACTAAAGCCGGAGAACATGCTGAACGTTGGCTTCGTAATATCAACACGTTGGCATCGGCGTCGTGAGCGTGTTAGCGTGCTGAGGTCAGCATTTCTCTCAAAGCACCACAGAGCATCAAGCACGGCAGGAATGACATCTTGATGTGATTTGATTTTGCTTCACGGGGCCTGTTGTGTGACCGTTGGCTCCGCTGCATTGCTGTGCACATGTTCATTCATGAGCACACAAGTATTGAGTTGTTTGGATTCACATGCCTCAGCATTGGCTCGCTTAAGAGCCACCGTACCACACGCGTTGCATTCATGAGTTTCGATTTGTAAAGCAAACTGTTCCATTGTTTGAATTATAAGCCGCTGTGTTGGTTTGTATAAACGCATGAGCCGTATCTCAGTGTACACACTGTATTTATGAGCCATAATCCTGCCATGCTTTATACGGCACCGAGTCCCATTGTTTTGATTAATATGCCGTGTTATTGCCTGGCTTGTATTTATAATCCACACCATTGTTCGTTTTCCAATTCCTTTATTGCTGCTTGCATTGTGCTAAAAAGCCATACGCAGCGGTTTTGAGTGCGCTTGAGCGATGCAGAAAAAACTCCCTTTGTGAAGGTTTAGAAGCAATTATTTCTGCCTTGTTTGGGGAGTTAAGCCTCTGTATATTTGTGCCGTCTGTTTACTCCTCTCTGCCGCTGTGTGCAGGCGAAGCGTCCTCACGTACGAGGAGTTTGAGGATTCCTTAGATCTTCGCGTCGCACTTCCCTCGAAGCGCAGCAGCATTGACGTGAGATCCTCCTGCAGCTCAGTATACGATGTAAGCTGCGTCCTGACGTTGAAGGCCAGCAGCTCATCTGTGTTGACTGGAGTTCTTTTGTTTTTCCTCTACACACTGTCTCGGATTATTTGCCTGATCAGCATCTCAATAATTCAATAATTCACACGAGTCAACTCAGAGGGAGGAGACCTGGAGCTGAGAGTCCAACGGAGCTCGGTGATTTATTGGTGTGAAAAGCTGCTGCTGCCGCTGAACAATAGAAAGTTGTCGGCTTCAAACTCAGAGAGCAAAGAGCTGCCAAGTTTGTGCTCTGAACACAATAAGAGTTTCAATCTGGGATCGTCGCAGAAATGGGAGGTTGTCATGAGTGAAGTGTGCGAACAATAGGTGACCGTGTTACATATCAGGGAGAATGCTGAGTCTTTTACAGCTGAAGTATTGAACAATACAGTGAGCATGTCGCATGTCCTGTTACTAGACAGGCAAGCAGCCGGCATGGCATCAGGCAGACGGACAGCTGATGAAACCTACGTCAGTTTTTACCACCTGCAGTTTCCGTTTCATCTTTTGTGTCATTTTATAAGAAGAGTCTTGACGGTTTGGAGCTTCCGGGGGAGCAGAGGCGACGTGTGGGTTCGCTCTGGAAGACGGGAGGAAAAAAAATACACAGAAATGAGAGAAGGGCTCGGACAAGGAGTGCACTGGTGTGTTAAAGTAGATCCGTGGTGAACGACTGGAAGATTTGTCACCTCTTTTGGTCCGGGAGCTCTGGCTTCGGCTCATTAGTTAAATGTCTAAAATGCAATGCCAACGTCATGCACCGTGTTGATATGTTTTCAGGAGGCACAGCGTCCAGGCAGAAGGGCTTTCGGGGTTGTATTCGCTCCCTGCAGCTGAACGGCGTCACCCTGGACCTGGAGGAGAGGGCGAAGATCACCCCGGGGGTTCGGGCCGGCTGCCCGGGTCACTGCAGCAGCTACGGCTCGCTCTGCCAGAACCAGGGCCGCTGTGTGGAGGGAGCCAACGGCTTCCACTGTGACTGCAGCCTGTCAGCATACACTGGAGTCTTCTGCCATACAGGTACATGCACACACACACACACATAAGTAGAGTTTTCCTGTGGCTGCTGAAGTTAGTGCCTCTACCAGTTGGCTCATAATCATTTTGTAGGTAATTAAAGCAGCATTCATTGTTTGTTTTTGCCACTTGAAGGCAGAATAAATCCATAACAAGCTAACAGCCCTGATTAATGCAAGTCCTATATTCATCCTTCTTTTAGCCTTGTTTTTGTCTCAACCAGCTGTCTCTTTGGCTGACAGATGCTTGACTTTCTTCACCAGGTGAAGTCACTGGCTTTGCCCGGTGTTATGTCGTTGGACCGACGGCCAATTATTCCAAAACCCCAGTAGTTCCCAAAATGTCCCACAGCCAAAAACAAGTGACCATCACTCTGAAGGCCAATTGCTCTGAAATCATTATTATTATCAATGGAGGGCTCTGGTGTGGTCTCACGAGCGTCCGCCTCTCTCTCGCTCGAACACTAGAAAGCAAACAGAAAATAAATAAGCTGTCAGTAACATAGAGAACAAAAAGGCCATGATGTGCTACGATCAGGAAATGTCTGGGTTGATGAGGGGTGGGTGATGCAGGTCCACAGGCAGGGAGCAGTGTGCACACCGCCTCTAACCTACAGCCACGTTCTTCGGAAGAAATTGATGACTAGACAAGAACTCTGGTTCCATGTGGCTTGCAAGCTTTTTATAAGTCTTGCTCCTTGGTATAAACGGCCGTTGCACAACTGAGAAAGTAAAACTAAATATCTTTATTCCGACATTGGAAATTTGTCTGCGACAGTAAAATCTCTTGTCCAGCAGACACGGAGAGGAAGCCTATTAAGGGCAAAACCCTGCAGATTCAGCACCACGGACAGAGCAATCAAAACAGTTCTCCACTTGAATGTGCGGCGCAAGTCTCGTTAAGATTGAGTAAATTAAGTCTTGTTGTGAGTGATTACGTAGCGGCCCATGCGGCTGTGGTATTGCGACGGGAGTGAGGACTTTAACCCCGAAAGAGAACAAGCTACTCATGTCTTCATGGACACACATGAGCGATTGTTTGTCAGAACGGAGCGCCATGGAGCAGCCGAGTGGTGTAGCCTAGTTGAATACATAGCTACCACGTGACATCAAATGTCAGCCCACTGCTCCTGAAATGCAGAGCTTTAAAAACTCATTTTGATTGATACTTTCTCGAAGTCTGAAGTCTCGACAGTTATGACGACTGTTTTCGTTTCAACGCTCTGCAGATATTTTGAGAAAATCTTTTATTTTTTTCTTGCTAACTAATCAGACATGCAGAGCCGCTCCGACGCTTCCCTTGGAAGTTAATTAAAGTCAAGTGTTTCCGTAGAGATAGTCTAAATGTTTGTTTTGTACTGTGCCCTTGAAGTTGAAGGTTTCAAAGTAGAGTTTAGTTAATGTGGTATTAAAAACCTGACGAGGGTGTCACTTGACATTCTCCAATACTGAATAAGTCACTGAAACAGTTAAGGAACAGTTATTATCTAATCATTTTGATTCTCGAATAATTGATGATGTGGTTTAACACAAAATATAATGTGATAAATAATAAATCAAATGTGAGAATATTTTCAGCTTTTCTGTTTCTTGAAATGTTTATCAGACAAAGCGATCTTTTTCAATCTTTTACAGCTAATGTGTTGTATTGGTCACTATTTTAATTAATATGCAATCTGTCAAATAAACCATAAAGCCCTGGTGAAGGCTGGACCATTCGTATGCAAGCAGCATGGACATACACGTGGCTGAATATAGCGTTGTGAAACTGCTACTACAGTCTGTATTAAAAGGTATAAGTGTTTGATTTGAGTGCTGGTGTGACTCTTACATCCAGGCCCCCAGTGGCCTAAAGGACGAGGCACTGACCTCCTAAGCCTGGGATTGTGGGTTCAAGTCCCATCTGGGGTGAAAGTTGTTATCTTATAGAAGTTTAATTGTTCCAACAGTAATGTGTATTTCAAAACGTATTGCTTTGTACAACAGTAACACTTCAGATATATTCTTTCTCCAGAGGTCTCGGCCAGCTTCCCGCCGGGGACGACCGTCAGCTACACCTTCAAGGAGCCGTACGAGTCGAGCCGGAACAGCAGCGCCCTGCCGTCCTCCATCTACTCCGACAGGACGCTGAGAGGAGAGAACGTCTCCCTGAGCTTCAGCACCAACCAGAGTCCGGCTCTGCTGCTCTACGTCAGCTCCTACTACAGAGAGTCCCTGGCCCTGCTCATCAACAAGCACGGTGACGAGGCTTTTATTTTGAAGGAGTTTGTTTGCGTGGCAGATATGTCTTGTTTCATTCTCCTTGTTGGGTTTCATGTATTTCAATTATTGTTGAACGAGATTATTCAAACTTGAGGATGAGACGAGTATTAAAGCTTCCTCTTCTCCTCTTTATCGACAAGCTTTTTGCTCCTTTATCATCAATACAACATTCCTCTAGTCTAGTTCCTCCCCTTTGCTTTGTCTCATTTCCTCCTTATTTGTTCTCTCCTCTTGTTTTCATCCACCTTTTTCAAACCTCAGAGATTACAAGTCTCTTCACCTCTCTTCATCTTCCTCCCTCAACCTTTTTCAATTAGTTTCCTCTGTTGGCATCTTACCTTTCCTCCCCTCTTCCTTTCACTCACGTCATTTTCTCCTGCTATCGAGCTCTCCTCCTTTACGTCTTCCTCCCTCCCTCCTCCCCCTCATCCTGTGCTCTGCAGCTTTTACCAGATCAGGTCTGTCAGATCTTTCCTCTCCCTGGATTCCCCCCCCCCCCCCCGTCAGCCTCTGCTGCCTTTTAATCCATCCAGCCGGTCTGGCTATTATATTTTGTCTCAGGCTGAAGAAGACGAAGGGTTCACTGGTCTTATCACTGAGACTGTGGTGCTGAATGTCCTCTCCTTATTCAAGAGTGTGGTCTTCAATTTGAGCGCATCACTTGTTTATTTCACTTTTTACATTTTGTAATGTTCTCCCTCAAAACCCTGTCCTAAATAGACCCCGCTTACACTTGGAGCTCTGCTCAAATTGTATGTTTGATCCCTGACTCATTGCAGGCGCGTTCCCCTTCAACCCTCTATTAAAGGCTCAGCTAATATGAGCTTGAATCACAGTTAACTTTAGCTCTGTAGCGCTGAGCTTTGTTTTTGTGAGTGAAGGTCTGGGTGCTTCGGGATATAACATTATTCTCAGTGGTATATGCGGCGGCTATCTGTGCCACAGACTGTAACACGCTTCACTAAACGGCACCGCTGTTAGCTCCCCCTCGAGCACACTGACAGGAGGCCGGTGCAGCTATTATAGTGAAAGTATGGGCGACGCCCTAGTATACATATTAACTGTCCTTCGTATAACTGTATGATTTATTTTGGTTCTTTACAAAAGTGGTAAAGAAATGAATATAAAGAAAGCCTCGGAGGACGGACGTGGATGAGCCCATCAGAGACACTCAACGAGGCAGAGATCATTTCATCAGTCAGCACGACACCAGGCATTCTCTGGGTTGGGGAATTTCATTTTGACAGGGTTATTGCACACAAAAGACAGAGGGCAGATAAATCCGGGAGCAGAAGTTTAGCACACAGAAGCAGTCTGAGTGTGAGGAGAACGAGCTGGAGCGCAGGAAACCTGAGCCAGCAGCAGCAGCACATCTGTGTGCAGGCATACAGTAGAAGCGGAGCAAATCCAAGCGCAAGCAGCGGCCATTTGGGTTAACACACACAGGGCTCTGAGGGAAAGCCTTAATCTCAACGTGAATTCAATAAGTCATGCTCTGAAATTGAAAAACCACGCTCTTGAATAAAGATAAGAGAAAAGCTCCATTTGATGCTGAGAGAACAATAGTTTGGTGGGCTGGTAATGGGTGGCAGGTCAGTGTGCTGCTGAATAAAACAGCAGAAACCTTGCCGATGTGTTTTGTAAACTTTGGTGCGACATAATGATGTTGTGAGTTCGGCTTTTAAGAGAAGTAGGAGGCACTTTGAATTTAAAATTACATTTTCAGTATTCAGTAGTCCAATCAAATTGGCACTTTGCTGGCAGATTAGCTGCAAATGGATTTTATTTTCTGGTGTTAATGACTCAGAGAAAGCTGATGGACAGCAGGGCATTAAAGGTTTCATGCTGACCGCGGAGACGTCAGGTGAATGCACTTAAACTGAAGTGTCCAATTAAGTCCCTGAGAGCTTTCTCTTATTTGCCTGGAGAGGGCTCATTCCTTTTCACCCTCGACTGCAATTACACCTCCTCAGCCCGAACACAAGCTCGGGCATCTTTTCCAGCATTCATGTGTTATCAGAGCAGCAGCAGGTAGCTGCAGGTCCTCCTAACAGCCAATTATCCCCTCACGTTCCACATCAGAGAGACGTTCATGTATGATTTGTTATCTTTAGTCACACTAATATAGTGCATGCTGTAAAATAACAATATTTTTTGTTGAATTCTTTTCTTAAATCTGCACTTTACGTTCTTAATATTAACATAATTCATTTAACTTAATTAATTTAACTTAATTAAATAGGTGTTAACCTCTGAGCCAAGATTAAAGGACGAGGCCATTTTCAGGAAAGCAAAAAACGTAATCTTGAACTTCCGTTTTAAATGATGATTATGTTTTAAATGAGTTTCCTGTTTTTGTGAGATCTAAAACGTGACCCCATGGTGTGATGTGCGTCTGTGTGTGAAGATGTGCTGGAGGTGAGATACAAGCTGGACAGCGGCAGAGATGCTGAGGTGTTGAGGAGCAGCGTGGAGAGCCTGGCCGACGGACAACTACACACCGTCACCATCAGCAGACTGACGGACTCTGTGTCCGTGCAGGTAAAACCACCTCACCTGTTCTTCAGATGTACTCGTCTTTTGCTTCGGTTTGGTCTCCTGCTGCTCCCACTTACTTCACCAGCTGCACGCTTTCTTTGTCTGTCTGCTGTTTGGTGCTGGGCAGTGAGCATTAACTTGGGTCGTCGGAGCTAATTTGCAGGAAACAGCTGCTACAGTGTTCTGCGTGGAGACCCAACCTTGCATTGATTGTGCTGTGTGCTCATAGACGAAGGAGACATTTCTTTTCTTTTGGCCTTTTTTTTGGATCAGAAATGTCTCCTGTTAGAATGAGGACATGGGTCTACACAAGACAGTCTATTTCCTGAAAATATAACAGAAGGAAGGCTGTAAAATGATCACTATCACTCAACAACACTGCAGCTTCCTGTCTGTTTCTTTTACACCTTCATCGGGGTTATTTATTACTAACGTAAATGGTTTCTCCAAAACACAGATATTGCTACCTAGCGTTAGCAAAACGAAGTGCAAATGCTAACTTAGCTCATTGATGAAACATGAACTCGACCGTGTACGTGAATGACATCAGCTGACAGGAAGTAAACATGGACCCAAGTTGTTACCGAGCACTAGAACTCCATGGAATCGGTCTATATCTGCTTCCAGCTACATTACATGAGATGCACCTCATATTTCACTGGAGCCTCACACACCAGGCCGCTGCACCCATGCAAGACGAGGTCGCCTTGTTTTTCTATCTCTGGGTGTTGATAATTATCCACCGAGGCTGCTGGTTGGATGAAGTTAACCTCATATTTCACGAGAGGCTGTTGTTGACAAGATAAGACATTCATAAGATCCAGATATGATTACAATGCTTCATATTTCACGTGGAGCTCTGTTAATGTGTTGTTTGTCCCTGCTGCCCTGCCGTCCTCGCATTCAGGGCAGTAAAGTGCTGACGGGGGCTTTCTCATATCGATGAATATCACAATACTGTATCACAGTACCAACAGGGAGCAGATGGGACTGCCTCTGCGTGTGCATCTGTATGTGCGTCATTGTATTCGGGAATCGGTGGCTCGTTTGGCAAACGTTGAACAAGGTAAAAGCGACAGGCCAGCAGCAGCTGCGTTTTGACAACACTGGCAGTACGACAAAGTGTATGAACTCGAGCGGGCAAGTCGAAAGAAAACCGACAGCTTCTCTTTCAGTGCCTGTAGTTTTCAGTAAGTATTTACAGCAGATAAACATAAAATTGGGTGTGTTTTGGTCCCTGAATTATAAATCCTAATGTTCGTGGAGCACAGACACATACGCTCCCCACAGGCTGAACTCTTCGTGAACGTTTTCCTGCCATCCTCAGGCTGAAGTTTCATCTTTGCATGTAAGGTGTCTACCGCCACGAGTCATCAAAGTCAGACATTTTCAAATGCAAATTTAGGAAACAAGTGTTCTCTTTCAGATCGACCAGAGACCGAGAGAAGACTTCAACCTGACATCTGACGGAGAATTCAACGCCATCAAGTCGCTGGTGTTGGGCAGAGTGCACGGTGAGTGAGGAGGCAGTAAAAGCAGAGACGATGTCTTTTTAATAGGAGAGCGTTGGGACTTACACTTATTTGAACAGCTTTGAAGTGATACTTGTGGCGGTTGCACGATGTACTTATCCGTAGAGTTTATTACCTACAGTAGAGTGTGGAGAGGCAGACAGGAGTACCAGAACAGGAGCAAAGCAATGACACCTGAAAGAAAGGTCCAACTACTAAATCAATATCAGTTTATGTGTATGCTATTATTCCAAATATTTAATCTGCTTTATCTTTCGGTCAGACAACCCTTTCTGATGGGGAACTGTCTTCTCCTCAAAGCCACCAGACTCTGTTGGCACATGGGAGAAGTTTTAACACGATCGCTTTTTATAAAACGCGTGTTTGCGCCCCCATCTTCGTGCATATTTTACTCTAATTATGCAGGTTTCAGTTTAGCTGTCAAAACAAATCTAGAAGAGCTTGATGCATAATTGATTTGTTTGATAACTGAAAGATAATTGATAGCCTTTCACTGCATGAATCATCATCATAAACGGAGCGAAACAGAGAGAAACATGTCGTATGGAGATGTTCAGCATCAGTAAATGAGTGCAGGAGCATGTCTTCCTGTAAATCACCTGCACAGATATCGAGCCTGGAAAGGAAAACCTCCCCCTGTGGGAGAGTAAAACCACATCCACCCCGTGTGTAGTCCTGGACAGGCACCTGCAACAGAGTCGGGGGGGTCAGACAGTAATTGGCTCCGCCATGACTTATTCATGTTCTCTTTAAACCGGCTCCATCAGAGACGGACTGAGATATCAGCTGTTAATAACGTCAGGGGCTGAGAGGCCACAGGCTGCAGCCACAGCTGTCTGTTGAGACACAGACACAACAAACTGTCAATTCAAAAGGAAACACGCTGGCTTCTACAAATAGCTTCCATCAGAGGCGAGTAACGTCAAATAATGACCACAAACCATCTCTGATTATGATTTCTGTGTTTAGTTTGTGGCGTTTTACTAGAAAGGAAGCATCAGTGTGTTAGTGTTGTGTGACACTCTAAATAAAACAATATACGCTTCATTTATTCATCTTTTCATGTTTTTTCAAGACGTTCAGAAGATTTTCATTGACTTGCACACATGCAATACGTGTTATTTAGTTTTTCTTTATTTTTACTTTCCTGGTATTTCTTCTCTGCGGTGCAGAGACATGTAAATACTTGCAGTCTGGGACATGGAAATGATTTGAACATTTCATTAGTCATTGGCAGCTTTATTTCACAATGTCGGTCTAAACACGAGTATCTGTCCAAATCAAATAGTACAAAATGAATGTGTCATGTTAAATACGGCCAGCATCTATCTTATGGAGAAGCTAATACATTATCTCCAAGATCTTTTCTCTGTTTTTGGCTGTGAAGCTCCGGGATGCTGTAACTCAGCTCGGTGTGTTTTGACCCCGTCATGTCGGCATGTGGCCGGTCCTCCCCTCTGGCAGATCAGGATCAGAAAAGCAGCAGGAAAGTGGATTTTCTGTCGTTTCCTGCCAACCCCGTCATCCATCAGCCTAACTAATGGACCCGGAAGGAATACAGAGAGACGTGGGGGGGGGGGGGTGATGGAGTGAAGAGTGTTGCTGCTGAGGGGAGCTTACAGGCGGCAGTAATGTTTCCTGCTGCTCTCATCAACATACAGACGTGTCACCTCTCAGTCATCTGAACAGACACTGATGCAGATGCTTACAGCGGTAACGTCGGCTCTCACAGCTGCTGTGGAGGAGTGGAGGTGAATGATGAAGGGATTTAAGTCCATAAAGTAGACAGATTGGAGGTGAAAGTGCACATCTGTCCCGAGTAGTGATTGATATTGATGCAGACTGGAAGCTGAACAATTGACAGTCTGTCAGCTGCAATGGGGGGGGGGGGGGGGGGGGTTAATCATTAGAGTCAATGTGCTGCCACTGTTGTCCTGCTCTGATAACAGGGGAATGTGAGGCAGAGTCAATGGGCCCATCAGTGTATAAGTCTTGATTGCGTGAGCCTCTAAACGAAAGGTTAAAAGTTCATCCACCAGTATAGAATAAATACAATCTGATTTCCGATCTCGTTCTTTAACACTCGAGGGTTCCAGTTCATTAACCTGTGCTCTGAAAACCACATTGGAATGAAACAACAACCCAAAGAAGCGTTTGAATTTAAATTGCCTTTTAGGAGCAAAGCACTTGTTTTCATCAAAAATGTTCCTTGTTTCTGGATGAATGTAGAAATGAGTGTCTAAAATAAATGACCCACGCGTATTAAAGATATAGTTCAACATTTTCAGACATTTCTTGCACAAACGTGTAGTTTTTACACGTTTTGTGATTAAACAAATGAGATACAGCATGTTAGTTAATGAGTTTCACACGTGCTGATTGCGCATTTTGTTTCATTTGGACAGATCTTGGCTGTTTCATGTCTTTGTGCTAAGCTAAGCTAAACAGATAGCATCAATCTTCCTCTCGGATATTAGGCGAATAAGCGTATTTCCCAACAGGACAAACTATTCTTTGAAAGAAATAATTGACAGCCTCGACTGTTTCAAGAAAACGATCCCTTCTCCCAGAGCAGTTTTCTATTGTCTCTTGAAACACGTGGCAGACATTTAAAAAAGGTCGTAATATCCAATTTTAGGATGATTAAATCATGTTTTACGACTTAATCATTGCCAGGAACCATTTGTTTCACATCATTATTTCAAGTTTCAAACTCTTGTGTCTCCAGAGTCCGATGATTCGGATCCAGACCTGTCCCGGTTGGCGTCTCTCGGTTTTACCGGCTGTCTCTCGGTGGTCCACTTTAACTCCATCAGCCCTCTGAAAGCTGCTCTGCTCCACCCGCACACCAGCCCCGTCGTCATCACCGGACCTTTAGTCCAGTCCAACTGCGGCGCCTCGGCGTCGGCCGATCCCTACGCAGCAGAGAACACGCACCACCTGTCAGGTAGGAGGGGAGGAGCCGGTTTGGTTCACTGGACAAACATTTAATGTAAGATTCATTGTTTTGAGGTACTATAGTGTGGAGGGAGCTTTGGGTTTAAAAGGTTGTAAGGAATTTGAAACGTATCCCTTGGATTCAACTGTTGCAGTGAGCAGTGAGCTGACACTCAGTCGGGGTAGAGGGTCCTCAACTGTGAACGTTTGCCCCAGGACTCCCCAAGGTTAATTCAGCCACAGCTGGGAAATTGGTTACTTTAAAAAAAATGCAATATTAGAAAGCCATATGCTCCCTCGAATCACCTGTGGTCGTTCACAGCAGTGCATTGTGGTTATTCAGAGGATGTTATTGTCTTCTCATGTTAGATCTCACTCTTCTTCTCTTTTCCCTCATTGCCAAATAATTGCTCACCATTTTCTTTACATCGTATTGCAGTAAATGTGGAATATAGGTCAGCTAAAAGTCTGATAAAATAAAAAAATAAAGTGAGTTCTTGACCTTGGCCACTGACAGTGATGTATGCATAGGAATCTGTGGCTGTTCGGCTGTTTCCCCTCTTTGTTTCTGTGCATTTGTTCTTGGTTCGGAGCTGCTGTTTGAAACTGTGTAATGGGCTCATTACGTATGTACACCTTGTTGAGGAGAATCATGACAATGTGCTTGATGAGATAATTAATTTGGAACACACTGGGGAGTTTCCAGTGTCTTTCCTCTGCTCTCCTTTTCATCCAGCTTCATGTTGCTTCATTAGAGTCCTTTGGAGAGCTGCTGCTGTACTCCCTCTCGGCTCTGAATGTCGATGCTCTCATGTTGTCTCTGAATGTCTCTCTTTTCTCTCCCGGTGCCCTATTTCCCTCCTTTCTTCTCTCTCTCTTCCACCTTCCTACCTTTCATTTCCTCTGTCTCTGTCTCTGCTGTAGACCAGTCTGGTTCAGTGGGTTCAGGTCAACCTTTAGTCAATGCCATCCGGACTGACTCGGCTCTGATTGGAGGTACTGGAGCCTGTTTCACTTCTTTTTCCCACTATGTTTGTACTGGACTTCTAACTACCAGAGTCAGAGATTACGCTCAATATTTAATTCATGAGCAGTTTTCTTCTGAAAGACAGCAAAGCTGATGTGATTCCATCCATTTTCTGCTCACTGAGAAAGATTCAAAGTGACGATTGATAAGCTTACATATAAAAAAGTGAGCGAGTCAAAAGTCATTGAAAAGCGTCCGTTAAATCTCTGTGACTGCGTCTCGGTGCACAAAGGACAGCTGAAGTAATTAAACCTCCGCTGACACGACTTGCTGATGGAGAAACTTTCACACTGTTATCTTCCAATGCAAACCAAAGCAATGTGGGGCGAAATTGATTGCGGCTGTATTTTTTTGAAATTGCAATTAAATGAAACTTTTCTGGGGATAATGAAATGTGCTGAACAGAAGGGTTCGGCAGAGGCTGAATATGGGAAAGTCTGCTCGCTGTGCGTTGGAAGTTCAGATTAGTGGGACAAACCGGACCGCGGGGCAAAAGAGCTCACGGGCCCGGGGGAGGCGGAGATGGGCAGGAATAATCACAGCGGCGTCACAAAGGACCAAAGTCGACTGCGATAGATTTATTCCCCAGAAAGTCAGCGTGGCAGTCAGCAAGCAACAAGGCTTCCCAGGATTCAGAGCGATGAACGCACATCAAGATGCCACTGCTGAGTTAGGATACGGGCTCTGCTCAGCTGGTTGTCAGCAGTGGTGAAAGAAGTATTTAAATAAATGATGTAAACGTAGAAATACACCACAGTGTGTAAATACTCCATTACACGTAAAAGCCCTGCATTCAAAATGTCACGTAAAAGAAGAAGTGTAGCGTTTTGCGGGCTCTATTAGCAGAAATGGTGGGTAATATGTTTTCCTCACCTGATAATAAGAATCGTGTTTTTTAAATATTATTTCGGCTGAAGTGCATCATGTTCTAAATAGGACTAAAAACAGACGTGTTTTTTTCCAGGTGATTATTAATTTGTGTGAACATGTAATGTACGTTAAAAGAAGAAAACAACAAACCCTGTTTTGAAAAACATTTCTCCACCCGGTTGTGAAAAAAAGCTTAGATTTGGAAAATCAGAAATAGGCTGAGATATATTCATGACTGTACATTTAGGAGGGAGATTGTTACTGTTTAGCCTAGCTTAGCACAATGACTTCAAACCAACAGTGTACATGTAGTGTCTTGTTAGAATGCAAAGCCTGGACTTCTGTCGTGGGGTCACAGCGGCCACCTGGTGTCGACTTCACGGCCTACGCTCACAGATTGTTATTCGTTGTAAAGTGCTTTTTATT
This sequence comes from Melanostigma gelatinosum, assembly GCF_949748355.1. Lineage (NCBI taxonomy): Eukaryota > Metazoa > Chordata > Actinopteri > Perciformes > Zoarcidae > Melanostigma > Melanostigma gelatinosum. The sequence continues at coordinate 3,739,080 of NC_136648.1, read as the reverse complement.
GATTTTGTTTAGTTTTTCCTTCGTGCCTCCACAGTCAGTGCTAAATTAAGATAAACATGCTACCTTGCAGGCGTCATAGCAGTGGTGATCTTCGTGATCGTGACCGGCCTGGCGATAACCGCCAGATTCCTCTACCGCAGAAAGGAGACGTATAGGAACCAGGAAGTGAAGGGAGTCAAACAGGAGGACAGCCAGGATTTCCCCTTCAACAACCAGACGGACTCCCAGAACGTCTCCACTGGGAACCCAAAGGAGTATTTCATGTAGCTGGAGGCCTGATGAACACGTGGTGTCAGACAGTAAAGTCCTGCCACGCCTCAGGACTTCACGCTGCACTCAGAGCCACATTCAGAGACTTCACCGGAGAATGTGGCTCAACAGATTACAGATTACAATACACCGTTTCTTCTCTTTCTGTACATAGTGTATATATTGATACAAACAGTGCTGGACATATACGGTGTTGATATCCTTTTAAATATTCAAAAATGTAAATGTGGAAGTGAAGTTTACGGCAAACTAATGCCACTATGTCATATGGAGAGGTTGCAAATACTCTTGTGAAACTGATTTTTATTTATGGTTTAGAGGATTCAAACACAACTTTATTTCACTTAATCAGTGAAATGGTGACTGGAGTCGTTTGGCTGATTCATGTTTCTATGAGGATAATGAACACGGGTGTTTGCTTGAACTGTAATTATGCCCCAAGGAAGCAAATCATTCTCAGTCCAGACTCATCAAATACCTACACCTGGTCAGTGGCCCTAAACCTCAAACGATGTCGCTCTACGAACCCCGCGAGCGTCAGTTTCCACACGTTACACGCATGTCTTTCTCGAAATAAACCTCTCTCTAAACAGGGAGTTAGGTTTCAATAACAAAACCACTGACAGGCAAGACAAGTTTATTTGAAGAGCACATTTCAACAAGGCAAGTGCTTCACATGAAACGATTAAAAGCATCAAAACATAAGGCAAAAGAAAAGGAGATTGAAAATCAATCTCAAGACTCCTTAGTGACTAAGCGACTGCTCTTTACACTCCGTCAGTTCCTCTGAACGTCTACTAATGACACGGGTGGGTTCACAGACGCAGAGCAGCACTGACAAACCATCAGTATTTGATGAGATGGCCTTGGAAACCTGCTTGCGGGAAGAGTCCTTCTGTAAGACGCTGGTGTTTGGTGGTTCGTTTGCTGTCTGCAGTGCTTCTGGGGAGGAACAGCACGTGCGCTTTAGAGGCTGCCGTTTAAGGGAACATGTGCACGCAATTGTCAGAGTCCTTGCAGCCCGCAAACATCCACCAGGACATTGTTGACAGTCGGCACATGAATGAAACATTTTTCTCCAGCGTGCTCCCACAGAACTTTGGTCAACATAGTCTCACTCCAATCATCGTCCATGAGCACATTGCTACTGTTCGGCGCACTGCAGTCTGGCAGCTACTGGTCCAGAGACTCTGAGACTTTTTACACAGAAGGGATTCATTTTCCACTTTATTTTTTACTCCTCTCTTTCTCTCATACTTATTCATTCATTTGTTTCCGTTGTAACATGAAAGAACAACAAAACGCAGAGAACAGAAATACATCTGTGAGCACCGAACGCTTCTAGTTTCCTGCAGTTTGCAAGCTTTTCCTAAAATAAAAACAGACGTTTCTCCTCCCTGCTGTGTGCAGCCTGCTCTAAATGTCTCTGCAGAGTAAAGCTTTTAACGCCGACAGCAGCGCCGACTCCACAACACTGTGGCTGTCTGTCACCTCGCGCACTGCACGCAGAGACCGCTAATGTGTTTTTGAAAGGCTAATCTGCTTCGGTCTGACAGGTGGATTGTGACTCGATGGAAAGCAGAGAGATGATCAGAGTGAGACTGATACCAACACTTGAAAATGAAGCAACACCCCCCATGTGTTAATTCAACCCATGTGTAAAGAGGTTGCAGATCGAGGGAGGATGAAAGCAGAAAGCATCGACAGCAGCTGTTTCTCAAACACACACACCACCGACTCGCTCCGACACAACCAAAGCGCAGATGGGATTTTAATGATAAAAGTTGCTAAAAGCTTCAAAGTGCATGATTCATCCCTTCTCTTTGTTTTCTTTTGTTCCCCGAGTCACAACAGCCGAGGCCGCACGTTGTTGTCTTTGCCGCATCCTTGCTAGTCCGTTTCTCGGTGACGCAGCAGAGCTGACCGCAGAGAGGAACTCAACAGGTAAACTTGAGGACTGAGTGCAGCTGGAGGACACTACCAAAATAAAATGTTTATCACGATCCAGAGAGGAACATTGGTTTTACATTAGCAGCAAGTCACGGACGTTTGCAGCGGTGTGTGCAAACAAGCGAGGGAGACTGTTTGAACTTCAGCCTCAGTTTAGTGTCGCTGTGAACAACAACTGTTTTGTTTTGTCAAACCATTTTCAGGAATAGCACAACAGTTTTACATTCGCTCCTGTTTTCTGAACAACCTCACATCTAAAAGATGAAGTTCTGGTCACACCGGAAAGAAACGCAACTTAATTCATCCACATGTCTTCATGAAATATTTGGTTATTTGGCTATTTTGTGAATTATTTTAACTGGCGAGCTAATGGCTAACACGCTAGCAAGCTGGCAACCTGCTGCTAGCATGTTAGCCATGAGCTAGTCAGTCACATTAGTCTTCTTTCTGTTTTCCATGTGCTGGGCATTTTATCCAGATCGTTCATCATAAATAACAGAGTTAGAGCCAACTATTCCTGTTTTTAAGTCGCGGTTTGTTCTCCAACAGGAGGTAAACTATAACTGGAGGGTAGAACACAGCTAAGCTACGACAGCGTCCTCCCATTTTGGACTCTCCGGCTCTCCGTTTGTGTCAAAGCTCCCACCTGTCAGCGGCGCAAACTTACGGGTCAAAGTTAAAAATTCTCACGGATTTACTTCGCCCGTGTGACTGAATCCACCACTGACTGGGATGAATTAATGTCACAATGTATTTTTGACAGTTTTTTTACGTTTTAAATGCTGATGCGATAGACGAGCACGTTAAATTTGGTTTTTCGTGAGATTTGTTGACAGCAAGGTAAAAGAAACCTTTAAGGATTTAAAGAGAGCTTTCTTTTGAGTGTACTTCCTCTCTGGTTGAAGTTTGTTCAGTGTAACTGTAGTGTTGGTGAATAACGTTGATGTTGTAAGTGTGAGTGACATAGAAATATCTAGATTTTACACAATCTGTTGTTTGGGTATCAACAAAATTCCTGTTTGATGAAAATGAAAAGCGATGGCACTCTTTTTTCCCCCCCAAAATATCATGTTTGTCATTGTAGCTGGAGGTTTTTTCTGCTTTACAGATGATTCACCAGAGGAGTACATGTTAACAGGATACAATCCAATTGTGCTTGTAAACCTATTTGTTCTTGCATTTACATGTCTGAAGGACAGAAAGCTGATTCGTGTCACCGCAATAAAATGAAAGGAAATTCACATTTATTATCGTGGGATTCTTTTTTTTATTTTTTTTATTCAAACCACTGAGCTCTTTTGTTTTCTTTGTTAAATAGCGTTGCTGCAGCTCATGGGATTATGTGCAGCTCGCTGCTTTGTATTCCTTCTTTTGAGTCACACCGTGGTGGAAGAGAGCTGCCTCTGAGTACAAATGATGCTGTACTAATAGTTCACTGTGTTTCATGTTGTACTATATGTGCATCTCTTTAAACTACATCGAAGTAGTTTGGCATTTCGGACATCGCCGTCTTGGATTTTGGGCGTTGCCATCTTGTTATTTTTACAACCACTGAACGAAAGTGACCATATTTGAGAAGTGGTAGAGACGCCGTATACGACTTTGGTAGCGACCTGTTAAACACAAGGTAGCCCCGCCCTAAAGCATACCGTTTTATCATCTGTTTGACTCTAAATGGACCATCATTTACGAAATGAACATCATGTTGGATTCAAGAAGACTTGAAACTAGAGATTGAGACCATAAACTCATGTTTACAATGTTTACTGAGGGAATAAATCAAGAGAGAAGTAGAGTCATTTTCTCATAGACTTCTATACAACCAGAGGAGTCGCCCCCTGGTGGTCACGAGAGAGAATGCAGGTTTAAGGCACTAACGTATTGGCTTCACTTTTCAAAACAGGAGGTTGCCGCCTGGTAAATTCTAACGTTAACTATGTTCAGCAACTTAGTTGATCATGCTAACATTTGCTAATTAGCACTAAACACATGCCAGCTGAGGCTTACAGGAATGCCATTCGTTTTGCAGGCTCCAAGTGTTGGACAAACTATCATTAGATGTAATGATGGCATCAAATGAAAAGTCAGAAGATCACTAAAGTAATCAGGATTCATCCTCTGAGAAACACTAATGTCTGTAAAAAAAAAAAGTACGGCAATCCATTGCAGAGTTGTTTCAGTCTGGACCAAAGTGGTGGACGGCAACATATATAAAACAAAGTGGCCACAAAATAAAATCCTCTAATTGTGTAGATTCTTATTTATTATTCATTTGCAAAGCTATAAGTCTAAAAATAATGCATCAAACGATGTTGAATGAGCCCCAACTGAAACAAGGACCCTGCAGGACTGAGTGATGCAGATGAAACGTGGAACGGGATCATGAAGAGTAAGGAACCCTTTTTGTTTTCATTCATCACATCTGTTCGTACCACCAGGTATATGCTCGAGAAAGCGTTTTGTTACAGAATACACAACATTGCCAATCTGTTCTACATCGGTGTTACGACCGTCGATGGGTTGAGCCTCATGCAGACATGCTGTTTCATCCCCAATGTTGCTGGCAGATTCAGTTTCACTCCAGCAGATGAATCATTTAAACTCTATTTGAGTCTTTTTACCTTTTTTTTGTTTTGTTCTGTTCGATCAAGTCACATTATGGGAGAATAATAAAGGCAGATGTTCGCCATAATGACACAGAAAGCATTGACCCTGCTGAGACCAGATACCTCCATCATTCACCCTCTCGTTCCGTCATTACAGCAGATTGATTCTGCGTCTCTTTCTCCCTCTTCTTGGCATGTCGACCATTTTTAACGACTTAAATCCCTCAATTATTCCCCTCTGCCTCTTCACAGCCATGCAGACAGCAGCTTTAAACGCTGTAGCTGCGGCTGTATCAGCTGTTCAGAGGACGGAGCGGTGAGCGTGGCTGCAGCACGGGGGCCTGGGGATGTCACGGTATGGAATTTGATATCACAATTATAGTCAGAGGAAATTTCACGTTTTTCACGATGATTAATCTGAATATTTCTAAAAGGCCTAAAGCTAAAGAAATGCAATTATTATATACAATCACCAGAAAATAAGAGTTGTTTAGTTTTCACACAACTTTTACTTGTACATTAACATTAGTATTTCTACACTATTTCTATATCTGTCACATGATGCCGATGATGGTGTTGTTTATTTTGCAGGTCGAGTGTCTCAGCAGCAGCAGAGATAAAAGAGAAGAACCCGACAGGATTCCTACTGACTGACGGCTGTTTACGCGTCGTCGTTCGTTCACAGGTTTGATTTATGAACGATGTGTGATACATTCATATATGAGGACAATCCATACCTTAAGATCCTCAGTCACTTCATTCCCTTTAGTGAGGAGAGAGGACTCAGGCAGCTCTGAGTTTTTAACAAATGTAAAGATTAAAATCTGCTTTTTCATGAGTGTGTTAGAAGGAGAAATGAAGTTATCTGAACAAATAAAATCACTGAGCGTGAAGAGCTTCAAAGCTCGGCATGCAGCCACTGGTGCTGTAATATTATTGCATTATGGTGACGCAACAGCTCTTAGACTCTTAGATCATCACTTTATATTGTGATGTCTTCGGGGATTTAAATGGCAGTAAATGAAAAAGCAAAATAGATTATTGACATGGTTTTATTAAATATAGCCCACATATACAGAGACCTCTGTGTATTCAGTGCAACTCATTGATCAATGCTGTGTCCCTGGTGCAGTGATATTACTGTTGAAAATGATCCTCCTCCATATTACAAGTACTGACTGATCTCATAGAGTTTACCGTTTGTCAGCTTTGTATTTGAAGGCTCAGTGGATGTGAATAATCACCTGGTGACACACCTGTGGGTTGAAAAACTATCAAGACCACTTAAAGAAGAAACTTAGAAATAACTTCTGGAAGCACGGCTGTATTTAGAGTTTGCTGTTTGGGGCAGATTGACAACTGCATTGGAAAATGTAATTTATTTTAATAATAAAAAAAAGTTGAGTAAAGCCTGTGTATGTGAAAAGATCAGGTAGTTAGAGGTTTACTACAACTCCCAAGATGCATTTCAGCAATTTCTGTTACGTGTACCTAAGAAAAGAGATTTTATAGTCAGCAGCTTCAGTCACATTTTGATTCTCACTCCAAACTCATTCAATACCATCACTTAAAGTAACTCAAAGTAAACGTTGACATCACATCAGTGCCATTACTGTCGTCAATGACCTGCGTCTGTGTCAGTAGTCACGTGAGTCGTTAGTGCCGTGAATCACGTGACTCACGTGAGTCGCTAGTCACGTGACTAGTTTGTCACTCGCCGGACACGTGAGTCGTGAGTCAAGTTAACGTCCTTTCCTAAACCTACTGTAAATAAGTGTTTTTGTTACCTAAACCTACATTTTATGAAGACGGAAGTTTATTATTATTATTCGACCATGTCAGAGTCTCTGTGACGCTGATTCCCAGAAACGTATCGCTCCTCCGCGGCTCCATCGATGAAGACAGGCCTCCTTTATCAAACAGCTCCTTGGTTTTGATGCAGTTCAGCAGTCGGTCGTTCTCTGAGCATCGCTCTGGATTGTTGATTTCCTCTCGAAATTAAGTGACATCTCGACCAGGACCCTCTGGTAAAAAGACATGTAAAATATCAATGGGGATATCCTAATTAAAGGTCTAATAAATAAATACAATTTTTAAAAAAGTACCATCGCTGATGATGTGATGAGTTCTCCTCATTCGAGGATTTAGTCTTGTTACACAGCTGTAGTAACGGTGAACTTTCTCTCTGCTTTGAATGGAAACGCTAAATGTTTTGTCGTGGCGCTCTGCTGGAAGGAAAAGATCTCGTCTCTCATAGCAGGCTGCTGGTAGTTATCACGCCCATCTGAGTGGCTGTGGAGAGTTTGTCCTGCTAATTATCAGCCCACCTACCATGTAGGAGAGAGTCAGTCCACTATCACACTACCTCCTACCCTCCTCCATTCATCCAGAGATCTAATGAACGCACTCCATTTCATTCACGTGTGGGGTTGTTAATAGAGAAGATTGAGAAGATTTTTGACACAGACTCCGCTAATGAACAGCTCATTATAATCAATTAACATTCAAGAACGTGTTTTCTTTTCCCTGACAGGGGACGACTAATCCTAACGGCCCAATTAGTCATTTTCTAAATCAAATGGCTCAGTTTCAACTGCATCTTACCTAAACGGTGAGATACAGTACATCTTTGAGCATAGATCATTTTGTTTCCAAAGGTCAAGAATGAACGAGCTAAATCTAAATCTAAATTGATTCTAGTGTCCACCAGGGGGCGACTCCTCTGGTTGTATAGAAGTCTATGAGAAAATGACTCTACTTCTCTCTTGATTTATTACCTCAGTAAACATTGTAAACATGAGTTTATGGTCTCAATCTCCAGTTTCAAGTCTTCTTCAATACAGCATGATGTTCATTTAGTACATTATGGTCCATTTAGAGTCACACAGACCATAAAGCAGGGGATGCTTTAGGGCGGGGCTAGATTGTGATTGACCACGCGTTGTCCATATTTTCGTGTTTAACCCTTTCCCATTTTGGTCACCTCAGAATGTCTTGTTCAGCGTTTGGTTGTACTTAACCAGAGACAGTTAAGAAAGGAGACATTTCACTGAGAGACAATTTACTGAGAGACAGTTTCCTGTAGTGTCACTCTGGTTTCACCACTGTCCCCCCTCATGTCCTGAGTCTATTAACTCCATTGGGAAAAGTGAACGAGTAAACAAATTATTCTTTTGCTCCATGGTCACCAAAATAAATATTGTACCAATTTCACAAGCCACATTTCTTCCGAACATTCTGACACTGAAATTACATTTTTCAAATGTACAAATCAGGAGAGAATTACCTTTGTTCGAGACCTTTCTCTGTTTCCAAACATAAGACTCTCGTGAGATCTGGCAACAAACATTGGCAAACGCCCTCGCTAATTAATTAACATAATGCTAAATATGGCTTTCAGCTGTGTAAATATCTAATGTTGAAAAATACATTATGCAAATATATCTAACCCAATCTGCTTTCATCCATCCACACGACTGTCACATCACTCTCAAACAATGTGAGGGGGAGGCGAACATGTCATGGCCACGCCCACTTAGGAGACAGGAAGTGCAAAATACCATTTCAAACCATCTTTGTTACAGAGCATCTTAGACTTAGCTCCAACCGCTCGTGTCGCTTCTGGTTGTAAAAAAAAACAAGATGGCGACATTCGAAATCCAGAAACCAAGATGGCGCCGGCCAAAATGCCAAAGTCAGGGCTTCAAAACCGTAGTCCATACAGTTGCAAAAAAAACATACAATGTAACCGCAATATCGCAGTTTGATTTCAGCCGGTAATCTTTGTTGCACGTCCTCACCAGAGATGTAAGAAGTGGACTTAGTCACCCATTGGTTTCATATATATATATATAGATTCCCGGCTGAAAGCAAACTGGGAACATCGCGGTTACATCGTACGTTTTTTACAACGTTGTAGCACCGTCATACATCCTGCTTTGCTCCTCAATGGAAAAATATGTTGTTTTACTTGTTGGGGAAATGTAAACAAACAGAGCCACACTACAATACCAACATCAGCAAACATGAGGTGTGCTTAAGATTCAATCAACAGGGCACAATCATTGTCTTTACTCTCAGAGTTAAGTGTTTACCTGCTCATGAGAGGGATTTAAAGCCGGTTTGTAATTAATAACCGAGGTCGTCTGGATTCTGCCGTGTCGAAGGCCTGCAGCCTCTTCCTCTTCCTCACACCTCTCCAACCTGCCTGATAAGAGTGTGCAGAGGTGAAGCTGAAAAACGTTTTTGGAAAATCTATTCGTTATTGGATAGCCAGGCTGTGAGGTAGCTCGGCCGCGATGACTGATACGTATCGGCACGAACACTGACTCCTCTGTGTGGAGGCAGATAGAGCGGAGAAGCTGGAAATGTTTTGGAGAGAGAAGGCGACGAGTGTGAGGACAATCCCTCAAAAGTACACTTCGTCTGCAGGCAGCCATGTTTAGAATGTTGTCCTCCGCTGCTGTTATTTCTCTGTCACAGATTAGCGCTGTTATTTTCCCATTAGAGATTAGGCCGTTGTTATCTCCTATTAAGGAGGAGAGGTGGGAAGAGTCAAGGTGCTCTTAAACCGAAGCTGTGAGACTGTTGAGCAATCCGATAAATATCGTCTGCAGACCCAGCAACTTTCTGCTGCAGTTAAACTGTCTGTCTCTTACTTTTCATTGACGCTTCTACCTTCCTCTGTCCGTCCTCTTTCCTCAATCTTCCATCCACCCTCGTCGATCTGTCTTCCTGATGATTCAGTCGATCAGAGACAGGTGACAGGCATCAGTGTGGGCACATGCAGAAAATCATTAAGACCGGCATGTCGGAAAGTTCTGTTTCACCTTTCAGAGTTCAGACAATTCCGACAAAGTCTGACAAGCATTTCCCTGATGAATAGTTGGAACTGGATACGGTTAACATGCATGAGGAACTTCTCAAGTACCACATCTGGTGCCGTCAAACTGAAGATTGGATCTGTGTAGCGAGAAAATAACAAGCATGCACAACAAACCATCTTGTCTTCAGCATTTGTAGTTTGATTAACAAATGGCCTCAATAAAAAGAAAGAATGTTTCCAACTAAGTGTTGCCTCTGCGGCTGCCTGATACAGTGAAAAATAATTGAAATGCTTAAAACTTTAAACCAGTTTCTACAAAGTATCCTCATACAAGAGTTTGTGTTGTATAATGCAGAAGTTACTCATTTTATGTGCGTTTTCCTGCAAAAGCCAGCAACACGTGTCAATTTCACACGTCTTTTCAAAATAAACTTTCGTCTGAGGAAACTACTCAGTGAAGTTTAGGGATGGATCGTGAACTACTCGGTCAGGTTTAGCAAAGATCGTCTGGGTTAAAAATAAAGCTGTGATAGTGCCGGAACCACATTACCTAAGTTACGCGACAAGTAAATCAACGTTTTCTGTCAAACATTACCATCACATTGACATAAAAATGAGCATATTTTTGTATGATGAGGTGTTAACTGACTGTTCTGTGTGTGTTTTCCGTTCCTCGTGATGCAGGCCCGTTTCACTAAAAGCCTAAATAACTGGATGATTAGGACGTTGAAGTCCTCACAACAATATGTGGTTTTGTTTTTATTTTGTTTTTGGATTAATGTAAAAATGATATCCTTCTTATCGTTTTGAAAAAAGAGAAATCTTTCAGTAGGATAGTTAGACCGACGGTACAAGAATCAAACCTCAGCTCCCTCAGCTCCATTATAATGTAATATCATCCAGATAAGATGCCTCCAGATGCCCAATTGCCAATTTTCTCATGTTCGCCATAAATGACTTGGACTCGAGGCGATGTGCAACGTGTCCAACTCAGGTTTTTAAGATGGCTATGAAAGCGGCCCCAGTTTTCAATCATTAGTCATTATCCCAGCAGGAAACCTCCATTATCCTGGTATCACCTGAGCCGCCCCATTATAGTCGATATCGTGAGGCTTTCTCCAGCTAAAGTCTCCCGTTTACCCCGTGGCACACCTCCCCGTTACACACGCCTACAGGCTGACATTTACAGAAGCCTCCTATTGGTTGTTATCTCACACACAGAGCTGTTGAGCTATTTTCTGCTCAGCGGGGGCCTCCAGCTAATCTCCCTCTCCAATTACTGTCTCGGTTTCTTTCTCCCTATTTTCCATCTCCATCTTGCTGTTATATTCTCAGTCATTGTCAGCGTGCCTCGATTTAGCTTCGTCTTTTTTATTTTAATTTTTTTGCACACCAGTTTCATGAGATTAGAAAGGTTTTACCATATGACACTCATAGCAGCAGCGGTGTGTATTGTTCAAATTAGCTTCAGTATAACTTTAATCCAGGTGACAGGCAGAGGTACAAAGATGCTTTGACAGTAGCCTGGCAGGGTGCGGATAGACGGCATTACCGCGCTATCGGTTGTGTGTTTTGGTGCCTGATAATGCGCTCAGAAAAGAGTTTTATTAAGCCCACAAAGGAAATAAACTCTGTCAATATGACAACAAATCTCTGACATGTTTTCTTTCTGTTGTGACAGTGGGATTTATATGTCAAACCCACAGCAGAGTAAAGTAGATTATGGTCAAGTGTTGCATGAATCATTCGTGTCTTCCCAGCCAACGCAGACGCTTTAAAAGGGAAATGTATTCACCCAAAGATGACGCAAGAGAAATGTTTTGCTGCCTTTATTTAAAGCCAGTTAAATGTCTCCTAAGAGGAACATGAATAATGTGTTATCCATGTCGATTTATTTAACCTAAGATGTCTTTTCTGTATTTATTTGTGTGTTCACGCACAAGCTTAGCTGACGGCTGAAGTTTAATTTCCCCACAGGGCAGAGTTTGGTTTCAGCTGTCCTTGTTTTCAATTATTATTTCATCACGTAGGCGTCGTTGAAGCCCCGCGAGACTGCAGCCTTGATTAAAGGCGGCACAAATGATATTGACTTAACTTGTAGGAAAATATAGAGCGTGTTTAATGCTGCACCAGGCCCGATGGTGAATCATTTCCAGTGAATCCCAGTTTGGCTGCGGCAAGAAGAAGCATCTGCTCCCTACAAACTGACCTACACCGTAACCCGGACTCGCCGATCGAAATTCAGGAGCCATGTGGCCATGTGACGAATTCCCTCCACATTCAGAGTGACAAATTGAAGCTTAAGAGAGGAAAAGAAAACCGCTGTGATTGAACGCTCCGTCCGGAGGAAGCTGAGATCACCAGTCGTAATCTTTTCCCCCCCGCCTCGTCCCTTTGGTATCATTCAGAGTAAAGCTTCGCAGGCAGCCTGCAAACATCGGCACACTGTGATTTTTCACTTTACCTCACGCCAGTTGGAGACAAAACCGGATCAATCAGGAGGCCGGCGTTTGTGAAGTCAGTGATGTTTGTGACGTGTTTTACATTCTTATGTTACATTGTTTAAATTTGATTTGTTTACCGACTTATTTTAAGCTCAACCGCGATGTTTTCACTCAACCTAACATCGGCTGTTTCACGTTAACGGAATTACATGTGAAAAGCTGAATGACCCGGAATGTCGTGCTATTTATACTCCTTAACGTGAGATACGTTGGTATTTTTACGAGCTGAGAGCAGATCAACCAAACAGCGATGTTCCATTCCCTGATTGTTTATTTATATTGTTAAGAGATGTAGAAGTGTTTTTTTTGAGTAAAATGATCTGCAGTGAGTCAAACAAATATATTTATAAAGCACAAATGATTTACATAACTAATTAATCATCTTGCGACCCCTCAGATACTGTTAATGACATACAGTATGTCTTAACATATTGGATAAGATTATACGATCTCTCATTGACGCTGAAAGGGCAGTTTGTATTCACAGCGTTCAGTAATCAAAGCTCTCGTTCTGTTTATTGTCCGTGCTTTGTCATAATCACCCCCTAGGTATGTTTTTATTTGCAGATTTGTAATTATGTCCATATTTATCATGTGCTGCACAGTACGCTGACGGAGAGTTACAGTCAGAGTGATTAATTCCCCACGCTCAGAAAATACGAATACATTTATCTTGGTGGCACCAGAGCAACTCAAAACCCTCGTATCAGCATCAGAGACCAAAACCATCAAAACCATCCACATCACCCACACACTGCGCCATCTTACACCACGTTAATCCCGTCTATCAGTGAATCTATGGAGTCACAGGCTTCTATATGTAATCACAGCTCTGATCACATCCATATTCACTGGTCAATCACTGATTCACCAGGATCCATATGCCTAATCGTCCATCTTGACAGCGGACGGCGAGCCCGTCGGACCGCGTGTTAAAGTTCGCCCACAGCTCCGTGCCATTACTCACTCTGTATCCCTGCAACACATCAGTGATGCTGTTCATGCCCCCGAGGTCAGAGTGATGGATTATTTGTTTACAAGACTTTGAGCTGCATGAGACACAGACAGATTTCAGTGAATCAGCGAAAGGACCTTTTTTTTCGGGCGTCCCTCACACTGAAACATCACAGTGGCCCCGGATGAAAAATGGCCTCAGAGTCCTCCTGAGTGGGGACGATGAACCTCAGCCCGCATCACTTTGATCATCATAACAAATGTGCTGTAATATGTCTTCTGGTTGACACTGCCGAGATGTACGGATCAACGTCCTGCAGTACATCATATGCAGCCGAGACCATTGAGCGGGTTCTATACATCGATCATTGATTTTATTGATTACCAACAATCTAAATCAAAACGAGGAATTCATTTGACATTGCATGCTATGGCTGTTTTCTTTCTAAATATGAAACATGTTTCTAACCTTCTTGGATCTTTAAAACAAAGGTACCTCTACTTGCGACCCTTCGTTGCAGGTTGTGTGTGTTTAAGGGTCGGACCAATTCAACCAGTGATCCATCGTCTTAGATTCTTTTATTTGTTAGATTGATGATGAGGTAAAATAGTGCAGAGAAAGTAACTGATATATTTTACAGGCAAGCCTCTTGCACAACAAGTCCCACAAAATAAACAACTCAATGCATTATCCCCACGGAACCACATCACATTTATGTCACAGTGCAGTAATAGTAATGCAGTTATAATAGAACAGATAATAAACAAACCGTGTCAAGCATTAACGCTAGGGTAGGTAATGTAATGTATAAAAACCGTTTTAATTCTATTCGTTGGAATTCTCAAACAGCAAATCAGTGAATCAAATGCTCTGACAAATGAAAAATAAGAAACGGTATCTGTGGCTGTTAAAGGTCCTATCGTTTCATTCAGGCCCGTGTACTCATTGCTCGTCAGTTTTCCACAAGCTGCGAGCTTAACAGCTGTTAATATTAACAACAGCCATGTTCGTTGTTTACATTCACAGTGGTCATTTTGGGGAAGTGGCTTTGGAAGGAGGCCTGAAGGGACGGGCTGTCAGTTGACTTGCTTTCTTGGAGACTTTCTCTCTAGATTTAGTAACTTTTGCAGCTCGTGCCGTTTGCTATACTTTCATTGAAAGAACGTTGGAAACACCGGGCGGGGTTTCAGGTACGATACTTTAAAAGTCGAGCTTGCTCCGACTGTATTCTCTCATGTTGCCGACCCCAGCTTTAATAAAACGTTTTGAGAAGCGATTTAAAAGATGTCACTGACTCTGCAAGCCTCGATCAAAGCCCATTTAATTCACATTTATCGTCTGTGTGAGGGGCTCTGTTGCATCTCATCCTAGGAGATTCTCCTCAGTGCAGCCTTTTCCATATCTAAATGATTCATAGACTCAGCCTTGTTTTGACTCAAAATTCATTTGATTCTTGTTTGCTCTCGACTGCGATCATCTGTTTGGGATTGTTTTGTTGAAAAGGTGCAGCAGATCTCTAAGGGGAAGGAAGGAAAACAACCCGGTTTTGCTTGTGGGCTTTTCATGTTCAATCACGGTTCAGCCGAATACACACCAACACAATGAAGCAGCTTGTTTCGCCAGCCCCTCCCCTCCCCGTGTCTCTGTGTTCAACAGGCCTGCTGCAGGTTGGCTGTTGTTTTCAGCTCCAGTCTCGAGGGTTTTGATCAGAGTTGGCACGGCTCAGCGCTCCTCGGGGGTTTTCACCGCTCTAAAAGCTGTTTGATAGTAACAGAAAAATGACTGCAAGAAATGGAGGAATGTTTGGTTTTCTAGAAAGTACAGAAGAGTCGTAAACATCTGCAGAAATCCAACAAATCCCCTTCAGCTTTCCACAAAACAGAAAACACAACAGAAGGTTTGTCTCGACGCTCGACTTGACGGGAAGACGATGCAGCACGGTGACTTTCAAGAAGCAGTCAGCTGCTTTCGTTCCATTTATTTAAGTGGGGAGATTTGCATGAAGCCGGCCCCCGGCCCATTAAGCAGCACAAGCAGCTGTTTAGGGCCACACCTGCCGCTCTGAAGGGCCTCTTGGAAGGCGGCATCCTGATGCAGCCGGTGAGCTGATCGGGCCACGTGCTGAACACATCTGCGAGAAAGCGATCAGCATCACCTGTTGCCACTCATGTGTTCAGGGGAAATGGAAAATCTCCTTCTTGTTGGAGGGTGAGTGGAATCGTACAAGCAACCTGCGCTATTACAGACATCATGTTCACCGTGTTATTCTGACTCCATTTGTTCTGCTTTCTCCAGCTGTCGTACTAACACCACCTCCTCGCTGCTTCTCGTTTGCCATCAGCTCGAGTATAAACTCCCCAAACTCTCCGCTCTTGTATCGCTTCCTTCTCTTTCTAACCGTGTCTTGGTTTTGTCAGCCAGCCCGTCGGTTCTCAACAGGCACCTCGACTCCTTCACTTCTGGCTCCTCAGCATCCCAAGATGTAAATGTTCTTTTACATCATTTTCTTTGTTTATCCTTTCTTCAAGAAGGAATCGATTTCTTGCCATCTTGAAATCAAATTCATTCACCGAAACCAAAATAATAAACACACGTTGTCCACATGTGCATTTACAGACCAGCTGCAGTCATATCATCTCTACTACAGCAGTATTTTACCCCCGTTGGTCCACTTCTGCCTCCTCTGATCGATAAAAACCAGTGAAACCAGCGGAGCAGATGGCACAGATGCGGACGTACATAATCACATTCAGCAGGAATACCGGCCGTCTGACACTAAACCACTTTATCGTGTATTTATCACCAAATTAGAATCACACACGGACACGTAACTCGTTAGAGGGATTACATTCGCACATGGATGAAAGGAAAACACCTGCAGTCATAATGAGATCTGATCCATATTCATTTCAGCATTAAGTCACATCAGATGGTGGCTGTTTTCATCATGTGTGAAGAGTCATTGCATTACCTGCATGTCAGAAACAAAAGGTAATCTGGCGTCTGTGGCTGTTGGATGAAATGATCGGACAGTAAATTGCAAAAGAATGATATTTCGCCACAATGCCCACAGGCATATAGCGAGCGTTAATGCGCAAACGTTGTCCAAGGCGCTACGCTCTCTCTCATGGTGTTTAGCGTCACCTGTCAGCGGGACATAAGTTGCATGGCACTCTCATGTGGCTCACAGCATTGACACAAGCCAGCAAAGAATAGACAGAAGCCACTGGGGATTGGTGCTGTATGTGGCAGTGCAACACCAGTGGCCGACTGTTTTCATGTGTCGAACAGCAGCAACATACCACACGTCACGTTCTATAGCCAAATATCACAAATTTGCCTTCAGGGGCTTTACAGTTTGTACAGCACACAACAAAAGTCTATTCTTAGACCCTCGATTCAGTGAAGGATAAACTCCCCGAAATACACACGCATAGATGTAAAGCAACAACAACAATATAGCTGTAATAATGGCAGAAATAGGACGAATGATAATAATAAAATAATATAATAATAAAATGTATTTATAGAGCACTTTTCTCAGACAAAAAAGTCACAAAGTGCTTTAACAGAGCAGATATTTAAAAGCATAAAATAAAACACAATGTGACCATAGGGTCAATAAATTACATACACAGAGAAAAAAAATTAATTAAATTAAAAATTAAAACATATTTTAAGAGCAGGTACATGAGTTTTTACTCAAACGCCAGCCTAAAAATGTGGTGGTGGGTATATAGAATGATAATAATAACGGTAGTAATAGCAGAACTGATATAAATATGACTACTGACATGAATCTAAACAGATGGAGAGGAGAGATGAAGTCAGTGTGTTCTAGGAGTTCCTACAGCAGTCTTGGTCTAGCAACACGCCTGAGCAGCCCTGAGTATGAGAGTCATCTGTCTGTACATCATGACAGTCATTTCTGCTCAGATTCTCAGACCTTCTCATTACTCTGCAGCCCACGACTAAAAATATGGATCAACAAATGACTCTGCAGCTCCTCTTTATTTGTCCTCTTTATTTGTCCTGTTATCTTTCTGTTCCATTTCTACTTCCCCTACAGCATCATTTACTTTTATATTCCTCACTGCTGTTAAACCACCAGCAGCCATTAATCACGAGTCTGACCGTTAAGCGTTTCTCATTCGGCCCGTCGTCTGTCATGGCCGCCTCTTCTCAGAAGGCCGCTGGCTCAGAGCTTGTTACCGTGTCAACTCGCCGACCACCCGCGACTACGTCGGCACGTCTCGGCCCGGCCCCAGAGGCTCATGGGTAATCTTTCATCCACTGTCTGTGAGAAAACAAAACTATCACAATCCATCAGTTGATGTGTCGCATCACATACCTATAAATGAATGTTAAAAAACTCTTTCCTGACCCAAAGCTTCCAGGATTCAATAAGGAAATAACGGTAATCATCCTGCTTCGTGGGAGTAATCACGTAAAAGTCCAATATGGTGTTAGAATTTGTCTGTAGTGAACTCTGTCGTGAACTCTGTAGTGAGCTCTGTGGTGAACTCTGTGGTGAACTCTGTGGTGAACTCTGTAGTGAGCTCTGTGGTGAACTCTGTTGTGAACTCTGTCGTGAACTCTGTAGTGAACTCTGTAGTGAACTCTGTGGTGAACTCTGTGGTGAACTCTGTAGTGAACTCTGTGGTGAACTCTGTGGTGAACTCTGTGGTGAACTCTGTAGTGAGCTCTGTGGTGAACTCTGTTGTGAACTCTGTCGTGAACTCTGTAGTGAACTCTGTAGTGAACTCTGTGGTGAACTCTGTGGTGAACTCTGTGGTGAACTCTGTGGTGAACTCTGTAGTGAACTCTGTGGTGAACTCTGTGGTGAACTCTGTGGTGAACTCTGTAGTGAGCTCTGTGGTGAACTCTGTTGTGAACTCTGTCGTGAACTCTGTAGTGAACTCTGTAGTGAACTCTGTCGTGAACTCTGTCGTGAACTCTGTAGTGAACTCTGTAGTGAGCTCTGTCGTGAACTCTGTAGTGAACTCTGTAGTGAACTCTGTCGTGAACTCTGTAGTGAACTCTGTAGTGAGCTCTGTTGTGAACTCTGTCGTGAACTCTGTAGTGAGCTCTGTAGTGAGCTCTGTTGTGAACTCTGTCGTGAACTCTGTCGTGAACTCTGTAGTGAACTCTGTAGTGAGCTCTGTAGTGAACTCTGTAGTGAACTCTGTAGTGAGCTCTGTTGTGAACTCTGTAGTGAGCTCTGTAGTGAACTCTGTAGTGAACTCTGTGGTGAACTCTGTAGTGAGCTCTGTCGTGAACTCTGTAGTGAACTCTGTCGTGAACTCTGTCGTGAGCTCTGTAGTGAACTCTGTAGTGAGCTCTGTCGTGAACTCTGTAGTGAACGCTGCCTCCTGACACACTTTTCCTTTTCTTACTGCCGTCGTTGATGTGGTTGTTCTGACCGCGCTGCTCTTTGCTAACCTGATGGATCATCTCCGCGCTCACAGCGGCCGTGAAGGAGACATTAGTCTCGTAGATTGGAGGTTGTTTTAACTCAGGAATCTGCAGAAAGAACTTTCTGTTACTGAAACCCGACTGTGACTTTCTCACTGCTTCACTTTGGTGTTTTTATCTATCTCACAGCAGGCTGCAGTGGGCTGATAGCGGGCCTTCAGTCGGAGCTGTGATGCTTCTATCAGCCGACAGACGAATGAACGAACTTCCAACCGTGTCTCTGAAGCCACATCGACCCTCCTCCTCCTCCTCCTCTTCCTCCTCTTCCTCCTCTTCCTCCCCACCACTCTGCCCTCTCACCTCCAGGTCCCTTCTTCTGTCAGCCCTTCCCTTTGTCTCATTTTGTGTTCTTGTCTCCCTCTGACTGCTTTCTGCTCTTATAGAACCCGGTCACCGGTCTTTTATTCCTCCATCGTCCCCTTTAATGTGTTCACATTGTGTGTTGCAGGACCTTTGAACCATTTCCATTAACTATTTCACCGTCGATCGCCCTGTTGGGATTTCTGCGCGTCTGAAAAGGTTCGGACTGGTTCTTTGTGTGTTTGGTTGTGCTTTCGACTTGTTCCTCCTTGACGAGAGTTCCTTTGAGAAGCTGCTGTTGAAGATAAGAGCTTGAAGTCTGATCATGAGCTCACCAGATATTTCTGCACACACATAAACAGCCGCTCAAAACATTTTTGAAAAACAGATTTTCTGGCATTTTTGTTGAATCTCAAAAGAGTTTGAGGAAGGCGAGGAAGGGTCCCTTGAACTGGATTTTACAGACACAAGTATTCCCTTTACAGACACTTTATCCTAATCCCATGCAGTTTTGGGTAAAGACCGTTTTTGTTACAGTCTTAAGACTTTTGTTACAGTCTTGGAATTGTGTAAAGTGTGTATGACTGGGAAGCTAAAACTCTTGTGGATCCAATGAGCCCATTCATGCGTGGTGATGTTAGTCCAGACAGTGTAGGATAATCACATCTTCATGAAGCTTAACAAACACAAACTAGAGATCTAGTGCATTCAGAGGGTGTTTCGCTTTCCTCGACATATGGACAATAACGAGGTCTCTAAACAGAACAGAAGTACGCGCCGTCCAATCGCAGATATATGCAATTCTTGCAGAAATCTTCCAATGTTAGATAATCTAATACTTTATTCGTCCCACAGTGGGGACATTTGCAGTATTACAGCATCAAAGATGAAAATATAACAACGAGATGCATCAGTAAACAACAAAACAAAGTACAACAGATGAATAATCGAACAGTAAATATATAATACATAAGTAAGCCGTAAAACTAACAAAAACTAAAATAAGATGTAATCGGTCTGTATGGATTCTGGATACACTTCTATGGTGTTCCTCAAGGTCTTGGTAACTTAATGTGGTATTTTGGAGAGAATTCTGATAATGTTTTTTGTTTAATTGTTAAATTTAGCACCAAACCCAAAAACCGCTGCAACAACTCATGAGTCATACGTGAGCTCGGGAATTACCATCATATACGTCCACCATAATGAACTTTTACACTTTCACAATTTATTCGAATGAATCATTTAATCATTATTTATTTATGATATATGACGAGAACCACTTGAGACACAGTGATGAGCTGCATCTCAAGTAAATCCTCATGTTCTCATCTTTCGGATGATGTGCATCACTTCTATGGGTCATATACTGTTAATATACCTTTTCCCCCCTGAAAAAAGAAAAATCACGGGTCTATGTGGGTCTCTTAGGAGGAAGAGTTGATGTGAGAAAGTGGACGAAACGAAGGGAGAAGGAGAAACTTGAGAGAGGAGGAAGTCGAAGAAAGACTGTCAAGGTGAAGGAGGGGAGCGGTTTTACTTTTCTCTTTGTGCAGCTCCCCAGAGGACCTCTATTTATCTCTGCTGTTCTCTCTCTCTCCTTTCCCGGCATCAAATACAAATTCCCTGGTTACGTTTCCACCTCCCGGTTTATATTTAAGCCTGAGGAGATGCTGGAACGCTTCCAACGTTCACTTCACCCTGAGCTGAGTGTGGATGTGGCTCTGTGCCCTCTCCGTTTGTCATCTCTTTCTCCTCTTATCTACTTCTTCTTACAATCACAGGGACCAATCTGCAAACTTTAGCAGCATTACGCCCACAGCCAGATGCATCGATCTCCCTCGATGTCTCTTGTGGATATGGAGTCAGAAAGAGACTGTGCTCAGTGAAACAAACTCCCAACGGCGTTGTGACTCAGCTGTCCATCATGACAGATGAGCAAAGCTTTAAAGCTCCACAAACATGACCTTGTTGTTGCCTTTTGCCTCCTGTTGTCACGACAAATCCTGCTCTGACTCTACATCGCCAAACTACCGTCAATAGCGACCACGATTTATCATTCACTCGACCCAGACTTTTACATTTTTAGCAAGCAAAACTATGACATTCACAACAAACACCACACGAGTGACAAAGTGCAGATGTTCCTCTGGTTGTCCATCGTTTCAATAACTCAGCTAATGTCCCGTGTTGTTGTTTTTGCGTTTCTTTGTTCCAGAAGCCCAGATTCAATTTAATTACGGACTTTCCCAACAATTACAAACGTGTTTCCCATCGCTCTGAATGGTGATGAGATGATTCTAAGGCAATGGAGACCGTGATGTTTTATTCGTGTTTCCCGTATTGTTAAATTGAGACAAACACGCAACATTTCGTCATGCCGTCTTCTCCAGTTGAAACAATCACACTAACTACTTCTACCAGATGGAATCCAAAAACTTTTTGTTATCTAAATTCCACAGCGCTGAATGGCTCATCAGGGAACCATAAACAATAAAACGCACACATGCTGCTAAAGGAAATGAATGTGTCGCGTCTCATCTCAGTTTTACCAAGCTCACACAAACTCTGCTGGTCGTTTTTTGGTGTTATCGTTACATCCTCGCTCGGATTTCGTCTGCGTGTAAATGAAGTCTGAAAATACAAAGACGCTTTGTGGGTGCAGACGAACCACATCAGAGACTCAGAAACAGCCCTTCTGGAAACACAAACAAGGACGAACATGATCTGATTTGGACAGTCTGGGGACAAACGAATCGCAACAACACTGAGGTGTCCTGCAGCGTCTCCTCTCTGCTTGACCTGCGCTGACTCGGGTCAATGGACGAGATTGTTTTGTGGGCACGGGGAGAGGAAAATAACAACAGAGTTTGGAAACTTGAGGAGAAGCTCTGCGGCCGACTGCCAGAGACACTAATTGGTTTTGCTGCCTGAGGTGGAAAACCGAGCGACCGGTCTGCTGGGTCCACGGCTGCAGGTGATTAGTTTAGGGGTGAGAGACGGAGCTCAGGCTGAAGCAGGAGGGTGACGACGATGAAGGTGGAGAGGCTTGCAGGAGTCTGAGGCCAGTGGGTAAAGGGTGAGGCTTGGACTGGGATCAGGATTGGAAGTGGGCCGATCTGGAGCCAGTAAAGAAATGTCTCCATCCTCCATTGTGAGGGTTGAATTGGGCTTTGAGAGAGCCTTTTCTCCATCGTGATATTTTTGGTGGCTGTAGATGTTTTAGCTGGTCTGAGGTCACTCTCCATCATGTTACTGAAGAGCTTTCTCTCAACTTTATGTTTTCAAAGAAGCAGAGGAATCTGAGCGGCTGAAATGTCCTTTCATCTTCTTTTCCTCCATCGGAGGCTTTTATTTTGAAACTTACCTCTAATAGATGACCTCCTTGTCAGGCTGTCTTTGTAGTGTTTATGCTTCTTAAAAGACATTTTTGCTGGAATCCCGTGGGCTGAAATCATTGTTCGGTTGGAGAGAAGGAGGTTTCAGTGCTGCTTAGTGAACCGTACTGTAAGGAATCTGTCTTTCTTCTCCTCTCTTGTCTCCTCTCACCTCAGGCTGCGTTGTAACATTCAGCTCACTGCACCAAACTCTGCCTCAGGTCACAAGACGAGACGCCACAGTGATTACTTCAATTGTTCAACACTGCAGCAGTTCACTGCGAGTTCAAACAGTGAATGCTGAAACATTGAATCCAAAATCAGCCACGAGACCGATGTTGAGTTCTGGAAATGATAAATAGATTCAATCGTACTCGAGAGTTCCCTGAAGTTGAACGACCAGCTGAGACAGTGAATGAAACCCTGACGGTGAATACCAGCAGGAGGGACTCGCTCTCTAACACCCAGCGGATTCTTGGGCTGAGCGTCTTGCTGCAGGACATTAAAAACATCAACAGAGCGTCATTCTGCTGGAAGGGGAGGACATGAGGGACGAAGAGGAAAACACTGCAGAGCTCAGCAAGCATTTGATGGACTGTGACAACAACAAAAATAATAATTCAGGACTCAATTTACTAAACGATGCAGGTAACGAGCTGTTACAAACCGAATCTGGTGGTTTTAATGTGGTTTGGTTGATGGTGTGACATTACTTACTTTACTTTAATCCACTTATTATCAATACTGCTTTTCATGGAGGCCTTAAAAACATCAGCACAGGACAATGAGAAACAAACCGAGCTTTCTTGTGTCTGTATTTCGGTTTGAATGCGTGTGGTTTGCAGACCGGCTGATTCCAGATTGTGGCACCATGATCCTGCAAGCTGGTGTCGAATGCAGCGTTTCTGGCTGCAGGGATTTCCAGGTGGTCACTCTGCCTCTTTACAGCGGTTGCCTCCTGACCTTGTGCGCCCATTAGTGGCCTGGTGGTGAAGATTTAAATACCACTCTTACACTTACATTAATTGTGACCGTTGTGGTGTCAGTACCGGCCATTTGCAGGAGTCAACTGGCAGCTGTTTGAACCCGCAGCAGAAGTTGTATTAGTGGCTTAAATTGTAGTAATTCTTCATTGTTTTTAATGCAGTTGCTGCTCTTTTGTGCAGAAGATTGAAGCGAGCTTCATGCCGTAAGGCAGTAATGAAAAGAGGGCTTTTATTTTAAGGACACTCGATCCTCTGCCTTTTCAAATCTATTGTTTGTTTCTCCATCATATTAAATTAGATTTATGTTTTTTACCCTTCGCCCAAACTGCAAAATATCTACATTTCTTCTTATAAGTCGTTGTTGTGCCTTTCCTCACTCCTTGTTGTCGTCCACTTCCACTGCCTTCATTTGTGCCGTCGTATCCGTCTCTCTGCACGACGAGCCCTTTGATTCTAAGACTGTGATGTAAGTACGAAACCGTACAGAAGGTTGTCCTGATATCCCACAGTCAACATTCATTCATTATTTCATCAGAAGCAGCTGTTTCTTTGGTGAAATCCAGCTTTTATTACAGGTCAGTCTCCTTCCCTTGTTAAATCCCTCCTTCATTTGCAAACTACAACTGACAAATCCCCCCTTTTTTTGTTTTTTTTTACTGTTGAGCTCCATTTGTCCTACCCTTGTGTCTCCCTTTGATAACATTTACAAGAAAATAAGCAGTTTGCTGCAACGCGAACTCTGAGGATTCACATTTAAAGACGCTTCAAATCATCTTAAAGCGTGAAACCTTCCACATCCTCTCCCTTTCATCTTCTATATTCACAGTCTCGGTTCAAGGGAATCTTAAGAGGGCTCGTCAAGGACAATCCTACGAGTGTGGCCGAGTAGATAAACCTCTGCAAACGTTTATTTTTTACTATTTTGTAATATTTTGACTACGTCCTTGGCGAGGACAAATACAAAGACTCTCCTGAGGTCTGTGTGTCATGGCACCATGTTATTTCTTCCACTTTCTCTTCTCCCCAATGCATCTGGAGTGTGATATTGGATGTTTTATTTTGTGGTGTTGGGGTACACGAGGCAATCTGCTGCTGCTTTTACTGTCCTGCTGCAATTGTTGCAAACATTGATTTCAGTCTCTGCTGAACAACAATGCAAAGGCAGACAGACGGGTTGATTCGCCTCCCCACGAAGGCAGACGGGCTCCCAGATCCCATCTCGTCCGTAAAAGAAAGGGCCATTACATCAACAACGTATGGGAGAGGAGACGCACCCCAACAGACCCGTGAGCCTCACGCTGGCAGACAGCAGAGCGCTGCTGCAGCTTAAGGACTATTCAGGAAGATGGATGGAAATAAACAGGTTTAATATAGACCGGGCTGTCAGACAATGATCCACATATACAGTAAATGAAATGTCTGCGGGGCTCGGAGGTTCTGACAACGGCTCATACATATGCTACACGCAACATATTCCCAAACAGGCATGGGCAATCCATCACAGGCTCGGGGGAACGCTGTGTGTTGATACGGCTACTTTACTATCTTCCCATTTCAATAGAGACGGTGCTGAGAATCCCGACGCAGCGTATTTATGCAGCGGGATGGATAGATTGAGTCACCTCCCTCCTCCGGAATGATTCCTGCTGCACAGCTTCAGTCTGCAGAGAGAAGTCGAGTCCTCCTGTTGGTTTGAGCTTTGGACAGACGAATGTCTCAATAAAGTACCTCAGCAGGTCATAAGACGATTTACAGAATATGGGGAGTATTAATGATCTTAATAATCTCAGTGAAGCAGTTTTCCTTTATTGATCTTTTAGTATGTAAACTTTCAAATTGATGCAAATGAGGGCAGGATATACTTGGATGCTTTGTAGTGATTTTGCTGAAAAACTGACAAAGAAAAGGTGATGCATGCTGGGTCAGGACGTCTAGTCTCCCCCGCTGTGTATAAATGTCTGTGGACGATGTCTTTGTTGTAGGTTTTGGGATCCATCTCTCAAAACTCTGCCAAGCACTCTGTCATATATGTTGTTGGAGAAAAGTTGTAGGTTCCTTCATGTTTACTGATGACGAAGCTTCCTGAGAAACGTTCACAGCAACCAACGAAATTCATTCAACACGTTCAGAAACGCATCAAAGATGCAAAGATATCAACCCATAAATATAATGACGTCATTCAGAGCATTGTTATAGCATCAAACATCTATTGTCTGTGTAAAGATGCAGTGGAGTCATTTCTACCTGAGCAGTGAAAGAAGTTGCACTTTGTAAATAATCTTATTTTTGTCCAGGAAGTAACTTAACCTCGAGATGAAAACCAGTCGTTTACTGACCTCTGTTGGTTGACAGTTGTATAACGTGTGTTTTGTTGCATTTGTAACAAAATCTGCGCACCGCAGGCGATGACTTCAACCACAAACACAAGACGTTTATCTGGTGGAGTGTGGAGAAGTCAGGATTACCATCTACAGCACCAGCAAACTCAAACAGATATGTTATTCCTCTGTTTTTACTGCAATATAGTTCAAATATAATTTTGCACTGTGAGTGTGTTGTTAAAGCCAGCTGGGAAAGTAACTAAGTACATTTACTTTAGTACTGTGCTAAAGTACAATACTGAGTTTATGCTACTTTATACTTCAACTCCACATTTCAGAGAGAAATATTGTTCTTTTCACAACACATTGTTCTAATTAAACCACACAACACTAAAATAAATTAACAAAAGTAACTCTACTGCAGCCAGCTACAACATTAAAATGCATCTTACATGTACAATAATTGCATATAATAACAATAATCTAACAGTACTGAGCCCATTTTGGCTGCAGAATAAATACCTTTGTACATTTTCTCATTGAAGCTTGTGTACTTCAAAGTAACATTTTTGAATGCAGGACTTTTACTTGTAACCGAGTATTTTAAAACTGCTGTGTTGCTACTTTTACTGATGTTAAAGACCTGAATACTTCTTCCACCGCTGACTGAAGCTTTGTTTACGTGAACTCCTCACTTATAAGGTTGGATGAGTACAGCAGCAACTGATTCCAACGTTGCAAATAGTACGAGCGGCTCCGGATGACAGCATCGGCTTAAATGCCTGAAATGGAGATGGAGAGATCCTGTCCGCGTCCTGACGGACGAGGCGACTAGAGAGACGGACGGAAGACAAACACAGACGGATATAGACGGAGACAGACAGATAGAGAGAGAGCCGGGGGGGGGGGGGGAGCTGAACTCACAGAGGGGCTCCTGACAGACGCACCGCTTCTCCCCGCCGGGCTGCTTTAATGACAGCAGACTCACTCAGCAGCACAAACAAATCACAGCACACTCGCGGTAACACTGCTCCCTGCTGGGGCATCTTCAACCCTGCTGCAATAGAACTGCTTTTCCATCCCTCTGCTTCTGCTGAGAGGTCAGCAGTGTTTCCTATTAAAAGGAATAAAGAGAAAAATGAGCATCACACACTCACGCTGAGGAATAAACACCAAAGGTTCATTGGTCTGCATGACTTTTGCACCTAAATGAAGCCTCGCAGCAGGAATGATGGAGAAGGTGGCACAGTGGACTATTTATCAGTCACTGTTGTTGCATTTATAAATATATCGAGCTAAATTCTCCTGAAGCAAAGGTCTGCTCACTTCCTCTTCTCCCCAAACTGTCCTCTTCCCTCCAAGCTTAGTTTCTTTTGAGCGCTGTGTTTTTTACATAAAGAACAAAAATGTGATTTTCAGGGAATGTTCTGTTCATCGCTCTTTTCTTGATCACACGTGTGCAGTTTTAAATAAGTGACAAAGTGTGTGAAATGTTTGCTTATTCACCAGTCATATGTCATTCACATCTGTTCAGTCTTTCTAGAGTTATACCTGTTGACTTTATTTCACTGTGTGTCATATTTGTTGGTGGAGATCTCATTTGAAATTCAACAAGTTTTAGCAAGTCTTGATATTATTCTTGTTTATTATTTGCAGGCGAGAAGGACAACAAAGCCAAAGCAACTTTATATTTGAAGCATGATGATGATGATGATGACGATGATGACGATGATTGTTGAGGGGATGGACAGGAGGACTCTTGCACACTTTAATGTGCTGAGAAATACATTATTGTCTTGATGTTTGTGATCAAAGTTCACAGATAAAATGTTGTTTTCGCACTTGTTTGACTTAAATACATGTTTAAACATTTGGAAAATTGATGATTATATATATTTCTTAATTAGACGGGCAAAAGAAACTGCAGTGCTCTCAAAATATTACCAGATAAAATTCAAATTGATGAAGTTCATTACATACTAAACAGAGCTCAAATTGCTGAAAATAACCGGGAGTTGCTGCTCATCTGAATCCCTGTTGGATTCAGATGAGGAAGTATTGAAAGTAAAGATCATTAGTTTGACTTTCAGATGTATAATGTGTGAGTTCAGAACTCAGACATTCAGATCTCCTGATCCAAACACGATGCGCACGTTGTTGAAGCGTCATCAAAGAGTCATCAAAGAGTCACTCCAAAACCAACATATTTAAAAGAGTCCACGAGGAATTAACAACATTATGCTTATTTTCTGATAAAAAAAACACCAAAGTTATCATTTTATTTTCTATGTAGTAATGATGTCATGCCGCTTGGCTGAACAAACCTGAAAATAAACAGGATATTCAAACATGTCCATGTCCAATAATCTCCTGACTGACTGACAGTCCGTCTGTTACCTGGCAGACTGAATGAGACGCGTCAATGAACATCAATATGTAGTTGAATAAGATGTTTAAAACAGGACTTCAGTTCATCAATATCTTTATCAGGACAGAACACACTCAGTCTGTGGATTAACAGCCGAGGAGTTTGAGTGTCAGTTTAGATTTAGACGATATTATAGATATAAACTACTAACATTTAATCCATCCAAGCTCAGAAAAGTATTATTATTTTGATTGTAATAATAATAATGATAAAATCATAATGCATGATTATTAATATGTTATGCACACAATTTTACTAAAAAACAAACAAAAAGGCTGCAAGTAAAAATTAACACGATTACCAATAAATCTGCCAATATTTTCTGGTTTTATTATAGAAGTGTAAATCAGATTTTCCTAAAGTCTTGGCTGATCAAACCTCTTTTTCTATCAGACCAACACAAGATATTCACTGAACTAGTTTATTCAGATCGATCGATTGATTCTGTGTCTACAGTGTTCTTTGTAACGCTGGTTGTTTTTCTTTTTCCTCAGAAAATCAAATCTAGACCAATAAAAACAATATGTGACCCCTGACATCTCATTGCATTATTTATTTATATTTTTTACCTCACTGAATATTACTCTGCATCACTGGTGCTGCTATAACTCTCCTCAAACGCTTCACTCTTGATCTGATAATGTTGCAGATGAATGTTGTGTAATTGAGTGGATAAGGCGGGTTCATCGAACCAGCTGACGACCAGCTTCAGGATACTGACGACCAGCTTCAGGATACTGACGACCAGCTTCAGGAGACTGACGACCAGCTTCAGGATACTGACGACCAGCTTCAGGATACTGACGACCAGCTTCAGGATACTGACGACCAGCTTCAGGATACTGAAGACCAGCTTCAGGAGACTGACGACCAGCTTCAGGATACTGACGACCAGCTTCAGGATACTGACGACCAGCTTCAGGATACTGACGACCAGCTTCAGGAGACTGACGACCAGCTTCAGGATACTGACGACCAGCTTCAGGATACTGACGACTAGCTTCAGGATACTGACGACCAGCTTCAGGATACTGACGACCAGCTTCAGGATACTGAAGACCAGCTTGAGGATACTGACGACCAGCTTCAGGATACTGACGACCAGCTTCAGGATACTGACGACCAGCTTCAGGATACTGACGCCCAGCTTCAGGATACTGAGGACCAGCTTCAGGATACTGAAGACCAGCTTCAGGATACTGACGACCAGCTTCAGGATACTGATGACCAGCTTCAGGATACTGATGGCGATGATGATGATTGTCCAGGAGCACCAGTTGTATGGGGACGGGTATACAAAGCGTCGTTAGTCGCCCTAATCATTGTTTTTCCTGGCAAAAAATTTACCAAATAAATTGGCTGTTGAAAGCCTCAAACCTGCCGATATCAGTGCAGTATCGTCGTCTGCAGTCAGCAGCCATTGTGCTGCCTGGAGCTTCTTTTCTCTACTTGCTTCTATTCAAGTCCTTCATCATGTATTCAGGTCCCCACTTGAATGCACATGATTTAGTTTTCTGCAGACAAAGCCATCAGCGAAACGGTGCTTTATGAATATTCGTAATAACTGCAGAAGGTCTTCCATTTGCACAAAGAACCTCCCACGCTGCATATGATTTGCGTTTATCGTGCTGTAGTTTGCTTTGGGTAAAAGCAGCAATAAAAAGGTTCATTATGAGCGCGCATTTTCATTACCTTGACATTACAGCATAGTCTCTAAAAATGCACTTGGGGCTTTTCCAGTGTCCTAAAGGAATACTTGCACAGATGGAAAAATGGCTGACTAATCCTTTGGTCGTGAAGCGCTGATCTCAGATGAAAGAGTTCAGATTGTACAGTGTTCAACTGTAAGTCTTCTGCTCCCTGATACAACAGTTTCCCCCCCAAAGCTGTTATCTCTGCTCGCTGCCTCTCACTCTCCCGCCTCCCTATCTCATCACCGCTTTTTCCTGTAATTACACATAATTGGTTTTCTGCACCAGAAATCATTCATGTGGATAATTTCTCATTTGTCTCAGTGAGAAAAGTGAATGTTAGATTACACAGATGTACGCTTTAGTGGAGCTTGGCGTACTCTACAGCACACACGTGGCTCATTCAGGCTCCTGTGTGTACTGTGTGCTCCTGTGAAAAGTGGTTTACTGTTTTTTTCAAATGATTCAAAAGGAATTACATTTCCAATAAATCACAATTTGAAGCAACTGAAGTCATAACATGAAGGGAAAAGTATTCTGCAGCTTTTTTAAATGTGAGAGAAATTCCAAACAGTTCTCTGGGATCCATGCTTGAAACGACTTTTATAAACTTCTGTATAAAATGAAGAGTATAACTTGACCATGTTACATCTCTGACCAAACTTCAGTTATCACATCTGTTGACTGTAGAAAACAGACATTTAGTAGAAATAGATGTTAGTTTGAGCCACAAACAGTCATCATAGTCAATGATTGACTTTTATAATGATTTATTCCTAAACTGTTAACTATTAACAGATCCTGTTCCAACTTCGAGAAACATGCTAACCACGTCTTTTCATACATATAACAAAAGTACTTGGATATGTACTGTGCTGTTTGCAAAAGCTACGGTATGAACATGCACTTTTTAATTTTACAAGCTATAGTTGGCACAGGTGTCTTTGGTTTGACTTTTAGTTCGAATGGCTTTTGATTGACTTTTTTCGACATGCTAAACTATGACTTTTTTCAACATGCTACACTATGACTTTTTATGACTTTTTTCGACATGCTACACTATGACTTTTTTCGACATGCTATACTATGACTTTTTATGACTTTTTCGACATGCTACACTATGACTTTTTATGACTTTTTTCGACATGCTATACTATGACTTTTTTCGACATGCAATACTATGACTTTTTTCGACATGCTATACTATGACTTTTTTCGACATGCTATACTATGACTTTTTATGACTTTTCGACATGCTATACTATGACTTTTTATGACTTTTTTCGACATGCTATACTATGACTTTTTATGACTTTTTTTGACATGCTATACTATGACTTTTTTCGACATGCAATACTATGACTTTTTTCGACATGCTATACTATGACTTTTTATGACTTTTTTCGACATGCTATACTATGACTTTTTCCGACATGCTATACTATGACTTTTTTATGACTTTTTTCGACATGCTATACTATGACTTTTTATGACTTTTTTCGACATGCTATACTATGACTTTTTTCGACATGCTATACTATGACTTTTT
This sequence comes from Melanostigma gelatinosum, assembly GCF_949748355.1. Lineage (NCBI taxonomy): Eukaryota > Metazoa > Chordata > Actinopteri > Perciformes > Zoarcidae > Melanostigma > Melanostigma gelatinosum. Next base: position 3,707,843 of record NC_136648.1, on the reverse strand, counting down.
ATGACTTTTTCGACATGCTATACTATGACTTTTTCGACATGCTATACTATGACTTTTTATGACTTTTTCGACATGCTATACTATGACTTTTATGACTTTTTCGACATGCTATACTATGACTTTTTCGACATGCTATACTATGACTTTTTATGACTTTTTCGACATGCTATACTATGACTTTTTTCGACATGCTATACTATGACTTTTTTCGACATGCTATACTATGACTTTTTATGACTTTTTTCAACATGCTATACTATGACTTTTTTCGACATGCTATACTATGACTTTTTCCGACATGCTATACTATGACTTTTTATGACTTTTTTCGACATGCTATACTATGACTTTTTTCGACATGCTATACTATGACTTTTTTATGACTTTTTTCGACATGCTATACTATGACTTTTTATGACTTTTTTCGACATGCTATACTATGACTTTTTATGACTTTTTCGACATGCTATACTATGACTTTTTATGACTTTTTTCGACATGCTATACTATGACTTTTTATGACTTTTTTCAACATGCTATACTATGACTTTTTTCGACATGCTATACTATGACTTTTTTCGACATGCTATACTATGACTTTTTTCGACATGCTATACTATGACTTTTTATGACTTTTTCGACATGCTATACTATGACTTTTTCGACATGCTATACTATGACTTTTTATGACTTTTTCGACATGCTATACTATGACTTTTATGACTTTTTCGACATGCTATACTATGACTTTTTCGACATGCTATACTATGACTTTTTATGACTTTTTTCGACATGCTATACTATGACTTTTTATGACTTTTTCGACATGCTATACTATGACTTTTTCGACATGCTATACTATGACTTTTTATGACTTTTTCGACATGCTATACTATGACTTTTTATGACTTTTTCGACATGCTATACTATGACTTTTTCGACATGCTATACTATGACTTTTTATGACTTTTTCGACATGCTATACTATGACTTTTATGACTTTTTCGACATGCTATACTATGACTTTTTATGACTTTTTTCGACATGCTATACTATGACTTTTTATGACTTTTTTCGACATGCTATACTATGACTTTTTTCGACATGCTATACTATGACTTTTTTCGACATGCTATACTATGTCTTTTTTCGACATGCTATACTATGACTTTTTTCGACATGCTATACTATGACTTTTTTCGACATGCTATACTATGACTTTTTCCGACATGCTATACTATGACTTTTTTATGACTTTTTTCGACATGCTATACTATGACTTTTTTCGACATGCTATACTATGACTTTTTTCGACATGCTATACTATGACTTTTTCCGACATGCTATACTATGACTTTTTTATGACTTTTTTCGACATGCTATACTATGACTTTTTATGACTTTTTTCGACATGCTATACTATGACTTTTTTCGACATGCTATACTATGACTTTTTATGACTTTTTTCAACATGCTATACTATGACTTTTTTCGACATGCTATACTATGACTTTTTATGACTTTTTTCGACATGCTATACTATGACTTTTTTATGACTTTTTTCAACATGCTATACTATGACTTTTTTATGACTTTTCGACATGCTATACTATGAATTTTTTCGACATGCTATACTATGACTTTTTATGACTTTTTCGACATGCTATACTGTGACTTTTTCAGACTTTTTCGACATGCTATACTATGGCTTTTTCAGACTTTTTCGACATGCTATACTGTGACTTTTTCAGACTTTTTCAACATGCTATACTATGGCTTTTTATGACTTTTTCGACATGCTATACTATGACTTTTTATGACTTTTTCGACATGCTATACTATGACTTTTTTCGACATGCTATACTATGACTTTTTTATGACTTTTTTCGACATGCTATACTATGACTTTTTATGACTTTTTTCGACATGCTATACTATGACTTTTTATGACTTTTTTCGACATGCTATACTATGACTTTTTATGACTTTTTCGACATGCTATACTATGACTTTTTATGACTTTTTTCGACATGCTATACTATGACTTTTTATGACTTTTTTCGACATGCTACACGATGACTTTTTTCAACATGCTATACTATGACTTTTATGACTTTTCATGACTTTTTTGACATGCTATACTATGACTTTTTATGACTTTTTTCGACATGCTACACTATGAGTTTTTTCAACATTCTATACGATGTCTTTTTATGACTTTTTTCGACATGCTATACTATGACTTTTTATGACTTTTTTGACATGCTAAACTATGTTTTTGGCAAACATTAGTATGTTTTTTTCACATTTTTCAAAAGACTATACTATGATTTTTTTCCAACATCCTATAATATGCCTTCTCATGGCTTTTTTTAAACATACTATTCTATCACTTCTTTTTGTGTAATGTGTAAAAAAGTCATAGTATCGCGTGTCATACAGTAGCATAGAAAAGGTCATAGTTCACTGTGTCATGAAAAACATGTCATAACATAAAAAAAACAATCCAGAAAAGCATTTAGCTTTTCACTACAAATGAAATGCATCACAATTTTATTGAAATTATCTTTATAGTTTACAATGAAGAACAACCAAACAAATGTAACTGTAACTCTTGCTTTTTCATAACCAGCAATAATATATAATACTGTTAGATGATTTATACTGTACAATAGCTATATATTACATTAAATTACAAATATATTCAATCTTCATTTGCTGTTATATTTACAGGCATGCAATGTAGTATCCTAAAGAAGGTTTCAATGAAGAAAAATAATACATGGTTGAGAAATTAGAACCAAAGTTATATGAATGCAGTGTTGTTCTTAGTGTTGGTTACATCATTAAACTATGAAGACACACAAATAACAGTTCAAACAAATACATTACTCATAAACAAAAACTAGGTTGAAGCTATTGACACCATATCAAGAGACCTGAAACATCATCATCATCTTAAATCAACCATAAATAGAAATAAACATTGCACACAACTAAGCAAAATTAAAAAAACGTTTACAAATGCAGATTGGATAACCTCATCGCCAGCACTACTGTCTGTCACTTTGACATTATTTTCCCTCTGTTGTGTTCCCGTGTATGTTCTGGAGCAGGCGTGCAGACAGTGTGGGCTCGGTGTGATGGCGGATGATTTTCCATGCATAGCACCTCCAGGAAGCGGTTCTCCTTGCCCCCCTGCATGGATGTCCAAAAAACATCAGAGATTAGCATGCACTGAAAAGTATCACAGTATTGTGGACCTCGTGGGAAAACGACATCACAGCGCAACTACAAGTATCACATGAAGATAAAAGAGAAGTCGTGTGTTTTGCAAAATAAAGACTTCATCATTGTGATTTGTTTTTGTCTCACACGTCACTTGCATCCAGTTAGTTCTGCTCATAAGTCCTCATGATTGCGTCATAGCAACCTAGCATACAATAACCTTTCACAGTGCTGCCACTTTACTTACAGCTCACAGTCATGCTGTAGCGTGCTATTAATGTTGACAAGACATTGTTCCATTTTAGAAACTTAGAATTTATAATGTGTTATAATATGTTGTTATAACGAGCTAAAGTTATGAGTTATAATGCGTTGTGTAAGTCAGAACTCAGATTTCGTTGTCACTTTTTCACAGAGGTACACAACAGAATAAATGCTGAACTTGGACTAATTGTACTAACAATAACAATAATAATCTAAAGAGAAGCTCCAGCACTTACAGAAAGGAAATTTGAAAACAGTTATTACAGTTCATAATATTTCATATATAATTAAATTGCCCCAGTGACTTGCGTTAGCAGGAACCAGAATAAAATAGTTATTTTATTCCAATAAAATCTGGTGTGAACCTTTTTATATGTTCCCCCCTGAAAGATGATCCACTTTTCTTATTATGTCCTCGCGTGATGTTTCTGACTGTGAAGTGACTCCTCAAACACCGCGACGACTCCAGCAAGGCCGTTGAAGACACGACTCTCCTCGAAAAATAACAATGTTGATTGTGAAAGCGGAGAAAGAGCCGGGAACAAAGAGGCCAAGACCCTTAGAAATGATGGAGGGACCTGACGAACTTCCCTCACTCGGCTGACATCTGTCGAGGCGTCGGTGTCACCACGACGGCTTGTTATGCAAATGTCTGACGCCGCCCCGCGAGACACTGAAAGGGCGAAGTGCCAGCTCGCTTGACATCAATGAAGACGTCGCCCGGCTGGTTCACTCCCTCGTTCGATGCGGCGTTTTAAATAAAACAGACAGTAGTGTCAGCGAGGGAGGGGGGAGTACGTCATTGTCTTCTATACTCGCTCGTGTAATCAACCGTGTCGTGATGCATCCAGTCAGAAAAACTGCAATTTTTATCATAAAAGTAAGGTCAGCAGTTTAAACACTGGAGCTTTTCCTGCTGTGATTAACATGGTAGCCTCCATGAGAGCCAGCATGTTTACTTTGCAAGTGTGCACAACCAGAAGTCCTCAAGGGAGAGTTGTTATACGATCAGGCTGTTCTCATGCAGCGTTCGTAGCTATACCTACGAAAATGAATGAGCTGTAATTCCTGATACCCCACAAAATCAATTGGTGTGTTATCAACAAAATCATGAACCAGGGCTGGTGCATCAGGTTTTTTCAACATACTATGACTTTTTTCGACATGCTATACGATGACTTTTTATGACTTTTTCAACATGCTATACTATGACTTTTTTATGACTTTTTTCAACATGCTATACGATGACTTTTTATGACTTTTTTCGACATGCTATACTATGACTTTTTATGACTTTTTTCAACATGCTATACTATGACTTTTTATGACTTTTTTCAACATGCTATACTATGACTTTTTTATGACTTTTTTCGACATGCTATACTATGACTTTTTATGACTTTTTTCAACATGCTATACTATGACTTTTTATGACTTTTTTCAACATGCTATACTATGACTTTTTATGACTTTTTTCAACATGCTATACTATGACTTTTTATGACTTTTTTCGACATGCTATACGATGACTTTTTATGACTTTTTTCAACATGCTATACTATGACGTTTTATGACTTTTTTCGACATGCTATACGATGACTTTTTATGACTTTTTTCAACATGCTATACTATGACTTTTTTCGACATGCTATACGATGACATTTTATGACTTTTTTCAACATGCTATACTATGACGTTTTATGACTTTTTTCGACATGCTATACTATGACTTTTTATGACTTTTTTCAACATGCTATACTATGACTTTTTATGACTTTTTTCAACATGCTATACTATGACTTTTTTATGACTTTTTTCGACATGCTATACTATGACTTTTTATGACTTTTTTCAACATGCTATACTATGACTTTTTATGACTTTTTTCGACATGCTATACTATGACTTTTTATGACTTTTTTCAACATGCTATTCTATGACTTTTTATGACTTTTTTCGACATGCTATACGATGACTTTTTATGACTTTTTTCAACATGCTATACTATGACGTTTTATGACTTTTTTCGACATGCTATACGATGACTTTTTATGACTTTTTTCAACATGCTATACTATGACTTTTTTCGACATGCTATACGATGACATTTTATGACTTTTTTCAACATGCTATACTATGACGTTTTATGACTTTTTTCGACATGCTATACTATGACTTTTTATGACTTTTTTCAACATGCTATACTATGACTTTTTATGACTTTTTTCAACATGCTATACTATGACTTTTTATGACTTTTTTCAACATGCTATACTATGACTTTTTATGACTTTTTTCAACATGCTATACTATGACTTTTTTATGACTTTTTTCGACATGCTATACTATGACTTTTTATGACTTTTTTCAACATGCTATACTATGACTTTTTATGACTTTTTTCAACATGCTATACTATGACTTTTTATGACTTTTTTCAACATGCTATACTATGACTTTTTATGACTTTTTTCGACATGCTATACGATGACTTTTTATGACTTTTTTCAACATGCTATACTATGACTTTTTTATGACTTTTTTCGACATGCTATACGATGACATTTTATGACTTTTTTCAACATGCTATACTATGACTTTTTTATGACTTTTTTCGACATGCTATACTATGACTTTTTATGACTTTTTTCAACATGCTATACTATGACGTTTTATGACTTTTTTCGACATGCTATACGATGACTTTTTATGACTTTTTTCAACATGCTATACTATGACTTTTTTCGACATGCTATACGATGACATTTTATGACTTTTTTCAACATGCTATACTATGACTTTTTTATGACTTTTTTCGACATGCTATACTATGACTTTTTATGACTTTTTTCAACATGCTATACTATGACTTTTTATGACTTTTTTCAACATGCTATACTATGACTTTTTATGACTTTTTTCAACATGCTATACGATGACTTTTTATGACTTTTTTCAACATGCTATACGATGACATTTTATGACTTTTTTCAACATGCTATACTATGACTTTTTTATGACTTTTTTCAACATGCTATACTATGACTTTTTTATGACTTTTTTCGACATGCTATACGATGACATTTTATGACTTTTTTCAACATGCTATACTATGACTTTTTTATGACTTTTTTCAACATGCTATACGATGACATTTTATGACTTTTTTCAACATGCTATACTATGACTTTTTTATGACTTTTTTCAACATGCTATACTATGACGTTTTATGACTTTTTTCAACATGCTATACTATGACTTTTTATGACTTTTTTCAACATGCTATACTATGACGTTTTATGACTTTTTTCGACATGCTATACTATGATTTTTTTATGACTTTTTTCAACATGCTATACGATGACTTTTTATGACTTTTTTCAACATGCTATACTATGACTTTTTTATGACTTTTTTCGACATGCTATACTATGACTTTTTATGACTTTTTTCAACATGCTATACTATGACGTTTTATGACTTTTTTCAACATGCTATACTATGACTTTTTTATGACTTTTTTCGACATGCTATACTATGACTTTTTATGACTTTTTTCAACATGCTATACTATGACGTTTTATGACTTTTTTCAACATGCTATACTATGACTTTTTTATGACTTTTTTCAACATGCTATACTATGACTTTTTATGACTTTTTTCAACATGCTATACTATGACTTTTTTATGACTTTTTTCAACATGCTATACGATGACTTTTTATGACTTTTTTCAACATGCTATACTATGACTTTTTTATGACTTTTTTCGACATGCTATACGATGACTTTTTATGACTTTTTTCAACATGCTATACGATGACTTTTTATGACTTTTTTCAACATGCTATACTATGACTTTTTTATGACTTTTTTCGACATGCTATACGATGACTTTTTATGACTTTTTTCAACATGCTATACTATGACTTTTTTCGACATGCTATACTATGACGTTTTATGACTTTTTTCGACATTCTATACTATGACTTTTTTCAACATGCTATACGATGACTTTTTATGACTTTTTTCGACATGCTATACTATGACTTTTTTCGACATGCTATACTATGACTTTTTTCGACATGCTATACTATGACTTTTTCCGACATGCTATACTATGACTTTTTTATGACTTTTTTCGACATGCTATACTATGACTTTTTATGACTTTTTTCGACATGCTATACTATGACTTTTTTCGACATGCTATACTATGACTTTTTATGACTTTTTTCAACATGCTATACTATGACTTTTTTCGACATGCTATACTATGACTTTTTATGACTTTTTTCGACATGCTATACTATGACTTTTTTATGACTTTTTTCAACATGCTATACTATGACTTTTTTATGACTTTTCGACATGCTATACTATGAATTTTTTCGACATGCTATACTATGACTTTTTATGACTTTTTCGACATGCTATACTGTGACTTTTTATGACTTTTTCGACATGCTATACTATGGCTTTTTCAGACTTTTTCGACATGCTATACTGTGACTTTTTCAGACTTTTTCAACATGCTATACTATGGCTTTTTATGACTTTTTCGACATGCTATACTATGACTTTTTATGACTTTTTCGACATGCTATACTATGACTTTTTTCGACATGCTATACTATGACTTTTTTATGACTTTTTTCGACATGCTATACTATGACTTTTTATGACTTTTTTCGACATGCTATACTATGACTTTTTATGACTTTTTTCGACATGCTATACTATGACTTTTTATGACATGCTATACTATGACTTTTTTCGACATGCTATACTATGACTTTTTTCGACATGCTATACTATGACTTTTTTCGACATGCTATACTATGACTTTTTTCGACATGCTATACTATGACTTTTTCCGACATGCTATACTATGACTTTTTATGACTTTTTTCGACATGCTATACTATGACTTTTTTATGACTTTTTTCGACATGCTATACTATGGCTTTTTATGACTTTTTTCGACATGCTATACTATGACTTTTTTATGACTTTTTTCAACATGCTATACTATGACTTTTTTATGACTTTTTTCGACATGCTATACTATGACTTTTTATGACTTTTTTCAACATGCTATACTATGACTTTTTATGACTTTTTTCGACATGCTATACTATGACTTTTTATGACTTTTTTCAACATGCTATTCTATGACTTTTTATGACTTTTTTCGACATGCTATACGATGACTTTTTATGACTTTTTTCAACATGCTATACTATGACGTTTTATGACTTTTTTCGACATGCTATACGATGACTTTTTATGACTTTTTTCAACATGCTATACTATGACTTTTTTCGACATGCTATACGATGACATTTTATGACTTTTTTCAACATGCTATACTATGACGTTTTATGACTTTTTTCGACATGCTATACTATGACTTTTTATGACTTTTTTCAACATGCTATACTATGACTTTTTATGACTTTTTTCAACATGCTATACTATGACTTTTTATGACTTTTTTCAACATGCTATACTATGACTTTTTATGACTTTTTTCAACATGCTATACTATGACTTTTTTATGACTTTTTTCGACATGCTATACTATGACTTTTTATGACTTTTTTCAACATGCTATACTATGACTTTTTATGACTTTTTTCAACATGCTATACTATGACTTTTTATGACTTTTTTCAACATGCTATACTATGACTTTTTATGACTTTTTTCGACATGCTATACGATGACTTTTTATGACTTTTTTCAACATGCTATACTATGACTTTTTTATGACTTTTTTCGACATGCTATACGATGACATTTTATGACTTTTTTCAACATGCTATACTATGACTTTTTTATGACTTTTTTCGACATGCTATACTATGACTTTTTATGACTTTTTTCAACATGCTATACTATGACGTTTTATGACTTTTTTCGACATGCTATACGATGACTTTTTATGACTTTTTTCAACATGCTATACTATGACTTTTTTCGACATGCTATACGATGACATTTTATGACTTTTTTCAACATGCTATACTATGACTTTTTTATGACTTTTTTCGACATGCTATACTATGACTTTTTATGACTTTTTTCAACATGCTATACTATGACTTTTTATGACTTTTTTCAACATGCTATACTATGACTTTTTATGACTTTTTTCAACATGCTATACGATGACTTTTTATGACTTTTTTCAACATGCTATACGATGACATTTTATGACTTTTTTCAACATGCTATACTATGACTTTTTTATGACTTTTTTCAACATGCTATACTATGACTTTTTTATGACTTTTTTCGACATGCTATACGATGACATTTTATGACTTTTTTCAACATGCTATACTATGACTTTTTTATGACTTTTTTCAACATGCTATACGATGACATTTTATGACTTTTTTCAACATGCTATACTATGACTTTTTTATGACTTTTTTCAACATGCTATACTATGACGTTTTATGACTTTTTTCAACATGCTATACTATGACTTTTTATGACTTTTTTCAACATGCTATACTATGACGTTTTATGACTTTTTTCGACATGCTATACTATGATTTTTTTATGACTTTTTTCAACATGCTATACGATGACTTTTTATGACTTTTTTCAACATGCTATACTATGACTTTTTTATGACTTTTTTCGACATGCTATACTATGACTTTTTATGACTTTTTTCAACATGCTATACTATGACGTTTTATGACTTTTTTCAACATGCTATACTATGACTTTTTTATGACTTTTTTCGACATGCTATACTATGACTTTTTATGACTTTTTTCAACATGCTATACTATGACGTTTTATGACTTTTTTCAACATGCTATACTATGACTTTTTTATGACTTTTTTCAACATGCTATACTATGACTTTTTATGACTTTTTTCAACATGCTATACTATGACTTTTTTATGACTTTTTTCAACATGCTATACGATGACTTTTTATGACTTTTTTCAACATGCTATACTATGACTTTTTTATGACTTTTTTCGACATGCTATACGATGACTTTTTATGACTTTTTTCAACATGCTATACGATGACTTTTTATGACTTTTTTCAACATGCTATACTATGACTTTTTTATGACTTTTTTCGACATGCTATACGATGACTTTTTATGACTTTTTTCAACATGCTATACTATGACTTTTTTCGACATGCTATACTATGACGTTTTATGACTTTTTTCGACATTCTATACTATGACTTTTTTCAACATGCTATACGATGACTTTTTATGACTTTTTTCGACATGCTATACTATGACTTTTTTCGACATGCTATACTATGACTTTTTTCGACATGCTATACTATGACTTTTTCCGACATGCTATACTATGACTTTTTTATGACTTTTTTCGACATGCTATACTATGACTTTTTATGACTTTTTTCGACATGCTATACTATGACTTTTTTCGACATGCTATACTATGACTTTTTATGACTTTTTTCAACATGCTATACTATGACTTTTTTCGACATGCTATACTATGACTTTTTATGACTTTTTTCGACATGCTATACTATGACTTTTTTATGACTTTTTTCAACATGCTATACTATGACTTTTTTATGACTTTTCGACATGCTATACTATGAATTTTTTCGACATGCTATACTATGACTTTTTATGACTTTTTCGACATGCTATACTGTGACTTTTTATGACTTTTTCGACATGCTATACTATGGCTTTTTCAGACTTTTTCGACATGCTATACTGTGACTTTTTCAGACTTTTTCAACATGCTATACTATGGCTTTTTATGACTTTTTCGACATGCTATACTATGACTTTTTATGACTTTTTCGACATGCTATACTATGACTTTTTTCGACATGCTATACTATGACTTTTTTATGACTTTTTTCGACATGCTATACTATGACTTTTTATGACTTTTTTCGACATGCTATACTATGACTTTTTATGACTTTTTTCGACATGCTATACTATGACTTTTTATGACATGCTATACTATGACTTTTTTCGACATGCTATACTATGACTTTTTTCGACATGCTATACTATGACTTTTTTCGACATGCTATACTATGACTTTTTTCGACATGCTATACTATGACTTTTTCCGACATGCTATACTATGACTTTTTATGACTTTTTTCGACATGCTATACTATGACTTTTTTATGACTTTTTTCGACATGCTATACTATGGCTTTTTATGACTTTTTTCGACATGCTATACTATGACTTTTTTATGACTTTTTTCAACATGCTATACTATGACTTTTTATGACTTTTTTCGACATGCTATACTATGACTTTTTTATGACTTTTTTCAACATGCTATACTATGACTTTTTTATGACTTTTCGACATGCTATACTATGGCTTTTTATGACTTTTTTCGACATGCTATACTATGACTTTTTTATGACTTTTTTCAACATGCTATACTATGACTTTTTATGACTTTTTTCGACATGCTATACTATGACTTTTTTATGACTTTTTTCAACATGCTATACTATGACTTTTTATGACTTTTTCGACATGCTATACTGTGACTTTTTCAGACTTTTTCGACATGCTATACTATGGCTTTTTATGACTTTTTCGACATGCTATACTGTGACTTTTTCAGACTTTTTCAACATGCTATACTATGACTTTTTATGACTTTTTCGACATGCTATACTATGACTTTTTATGACTTTTTCAACATGCTATACTATGACTTTTTATGACTTTTTCGACATGCTATACTATGACTTTTTATGACTTTTTCAACATGCTATACTATGACTTTTTTCGACATGCTATACTATGACTTTTTTATGACTTTTTTCGACATGCTATACAATGGCTTTTTTCAACATGCTATACTATGACTTTTTTCAACATGCTATACTATGACTTTTTTCAACATGCTATACTATGACTTTTTCTGACTTTTTCGACATGCTATACTTTGACTTTTTCTGACTTTTTTCGACATGCTACACGATGACTTTTTTCAACATGCTATACTATGACTTTTTATGACTTTTCGACATGCTATACTATGACTTTTTATGACTTTTTCGACATGATATACGATGACTTTTTATGACTTTTTTCAACATGCTATACTATGACTTTTTATGACTTTTTCGACATGCTATACTATGACTTTTTATGACTTTTTTCGACATGCTATACTATGACTTTTTATGACTTTTTCGACATGCTATACTATGACTTTTTATGACTTTTTTTGACATGCTATACTATGACTTTTTATGACTTTTTTCGACATGCTATACGATGACTTTTTTCAACATGCTATACTATGACTTTTATGACTTTTCATGACTTTTTTGACATGCTATACTATGACTTTTTTATGACTTTTTTCGACATGCTACACTATGACTTTTTTCAACATGCTATACTATGACTTTTTATGACTTTTTTCGACATGCTACACTATGAGTTTTTTCAACATTCTATACGATGTCTTTTTATGACTTTTTTCGACATGCTATACTATGACTTTTTATGACTTTTTTGACATGCTAAACTATGTTTTTGGCAAACATTAGTATGTTTTTTTCACATTTTTCAAAAGACTATACTATGATTTTTTTCCAACATCCTATAATATGCCTTCTCATGGCTTTTTTTAAACATACTATTCTATCACTTCTTTTTGTGTAATGTGTAAAAAAGTCATAGTATCGCGTGTCATACAGTAGCATAGAAAAGGTCATAGTTCACTGTGTCATGAAAAACATGTCATAACATAAAAAAAACAATCCAGAAAAGCATTTAGCTTTTCACTACAAATGAAATGCATCACAATTTTATTGAAATTATCTTTATAGTTTACAATGAAGAACAACCAAACAAATGTAACTGTAACTCTTGCTTTTTCATAACCAGCAATAATATATAATACTGTTAGATGATTTATACTGTACAATAGCTATATATTACATTAAATTACAAATATATTCAATCTTCATTTGCTGTTATATTTACAGGCATGCAATGTAGTATCCTAAAGAAGGTTTCAATGAAGAAAAATAATACATGGTTGAGAAATTAGAACCAAAGTTATATGAATGCAGTGTTGTTCTTAGTGTTGGTTACATCATTAAACTATGAAGACACACAAATAACAGTTCAAACAAATACATTACTCATAAACAAAAACGAGGTTGAAGCTATTGACACCATATCAAGATACCTGAAACATCATCATCATCTTAAATCAACCATAAATAGAAATAAACATTGCACACAACTAAGCAAAATTAAAAAAACGTTTACAAATGCAGATTGGATAACCTCATCGCCAGCACTACTGTCTGTCACTTTGACATTATTTTCCCTCTGTTGTGTTCCCGTGTATGTTCTGGAGCAGGCGTGCAGACAGTGTGGGCTCGGTGTGATGGCGGATGATTTTCCATGCATAGCACCTCCAGGAAGCGGTTCTCCTTGCCCCCCTGCATGGATGTCCAAAAAACATCAGAGATTAGCATGCACTGAAAAGTATCACAGTATTGTGGACCTCGTGGGAAAACGACATCACAGCGCAACTACAAGTATCACATGAAGATAAAAGAGAAGTCGTGTGTTTTGCAAAATAAAGACTTAATCATTGTGATTTGTTTTTGTCTCACACGTCACTTGCATCCAGTTAGTTCTGCTCATAAGTCCTCATGATTGCGTCATAGCAACCTAGCATACAATAACCTTTCACAGTGCTGCCACTTTACTTACAGCTCAGTCATGCTGTAGCGTGCTATTAATGTTGACAAGACATTGTTCCATTTTAGAAACTTAGAATTTATAATGTGTTATAATATGTTGTTATAACGAGCTAAAGTTATGAGTTATAATGCGTTGTGTAAGTCAGAACTCAGATTTCGTTGTCACTTTTCACAGAGGTACACAACAGAATAAATGCTGAACTTGGACTAATTGTACTAATAATAACAATAATAATCTAAAGAGAAGCTTCAGCACTTACAGAAAGGAAATTTGAAAACAGTTATTACAGTTCATAATATTTCATATATAAGTAAATTGCCCCAGTGACTTGCGTTAGCAGGAACCAGAATAAAATAGTTATTTTATTCCAATAAAATCTAGTGTGAACCTTTTTATATGTTCCCCCCTGAAAGATGATCCACTTTTCTTATTATGTCCTCGCGTGATGTTTCTGACTGTGAAGTGACTCCTCAAACACCGCGACGACTCCAGCAAGACCGTTGAAGACACGACTCTCCTCGAAAAATAACAATGTTGATTGTGAAAGCGGAGAAAGAGCCGGGAACAAAGAGGGCAAGACCCTTAGAAATGATGGAGGGACCTGACGAACTTCCCTCACTCGGCTGACATCTGTCGAGGCGTCGGTGTCACCACGACGGCTTGTTATGCAAATGTCTGACGCCGCCCCGCGAGACACTGAAAGGGCGAAGTGCCAGCTCGCTTGACATCAATGAAGACGTCGCCCGGCTGGTTCACTCCCTCGTTCGATGCGGCGTTTTAAATAAAACAGACAGTAGTGTCAGCGAGGGAGGGGGGAGTACGTCATTGTCTTCTATACTCGCTCGTGTAATCAACCGTGTCGTGATGCATTCAGTCAGAAAAACTGCAATTTTTATCATAAAAGTAAGGTCAGCAGTTTAAACACTGGAGCTTTTCCTGTTGTGATTAACATGGTAGCCTCCATGAGAGCCAGCATGTTTACTTTGCAAGTGTGCACAACCAGAAGTCCTCAAGGGAGAGTTGCTATACGATCAGGCTGTTCTCATGCAGCGTTCGTAGCTACACCTACGAAAATGAATGAGCTGTAATTCCTGATACCCCACAAAATCAATTGGTGTGTTATCAACAAAATCATGAACCAGGGCTGGTGCATCAGGTTTTTTCAACATACTATGACTTTTTTCGACATGCTATACGATGACTTTTTATGACTTTTTTCAACATGCTATACTATGACTTTTTTATGACTTTTTTCAACATGCTATACGATGACTTTTTCGACATGCTATACGATGACTTTTTATGACTTTTTTCAACATGCTATACTATGACTTTTTTATGACTTTTTTCGACATGCTATACTATGACTTTTTATGACTTTTTTCAACATGCTATACTATGACTTTTTTCGACATGCTATACAATGACTTTTTATGACTTTTTTCAACATGCTATACTATGACTTTTTATGACTTTTTTCAACATGCTACACTATGACGTTTTATGACTTTTTCCGACATGCTATACTATGACTTTTTATGACTTTTTTCAACATGCTATACTATGACGTTTTATGACTTTTTCCGACATGCTATACTATGACTTTTTATGACTTTTTTCAACATGCTATACTATGACTTTTTTATGACTTTTTTCGACATGCTATACTATGACTTTTTATGACTTTTTTCAACATGCTATACTATGACGTTTTATGACTTTTTCCGACATGCTATACTATGACTTTTTATGACTTTTTTCAACATGCTATACTATGACTTTTTTATGACTTTTTTCGACATGCTATACTATGACTTTTTATGACTTTTTTCAACATGCTATACTATGACTTTTTTCGACATGCTATACAATGACTTTTTATGACTTTTTTCAACATGCTATACTATGACTTTTTATGACTTTTTTCAACATGCTATACTATGACGTTTTATGACTTTTTCCGACATGCTATACTATGACTTTTTATGACTTTTTTCAACATGCTATACTATGACGTTTTATGACTTTTTCCGACATGCTATACTATGACTTTTTATGACTTTTTTCAACATGCTATACTATGACTTTTTTATGACTTTTTTCGACATGCTATACTATGACTTTTTATGACTTTTTTCAACATGCTATACTATGACGTTTTATGACTTTTTCCGACATGCTATACTATGACTTTTTTATGACTTTTTTCGACATGCTATACTATGACTTTTTATGACTTTTTTCAACATGCTATACTATGACTTTTTTATGACTTTTTTCGACATGCTATACTATGACTTTTTATGACTTTTTTCAACATGCTATACTATGACTTTTTATGACTTTTTCGACATGCTATACGATGACTTTTTATGACTTTTTTCAACATGCTATACTATGACTTTTTTATGACTTTTTTCAACATGCTATACGATGACTTTTTTCGACATGCTATACGATGACTTTTTATGACTTTTTTCAACATGCTATACTATGACTTTTTTATGACTTTTTTCGACATGCTATACTATGACTTTTTATGACTTTTTTCAACATGCTATACTATGACTTTTTTCGACATGCTATACAATGACTTTTTATGACTTTTTTCAACATGCTATACTATGACTTTTTATGACTTTTTTCAACATGCTATACTATGACGTTTTATGACTTTTTCCGACATGCTATACTATGACTTTTTATGACTTTTTTCAACATGCTATACTATGACGTTTTATGACTTTTTCCGACATGCTATACTATGACTTTTTATGACTTTTTTCAACATGCTATACTATGACTTTTTTATGACTTTTTTCGACATGCTATACTATGACTTTTTATGACTTTTTTCAACATGCTATACTATGACTTTTTTATGACTTTTTTCGACATGCTATACTATGACTTTTTATGACTTTTTTCAACATGCTATACTATGACTTTTTATGACTTTTTCGACATGCTATACGATGACTTTTTATGACTTTTTTCAACATGCTATACGATGACTTTTTATGACTTTTTTCGACATGCTATACTATGACTTTTTTCGACATGCTATACTATGACTTTTTTCGACATGCTATACTATGACTTTTTCCGACATGCTATACTATGACTTTTTTATGACTTTTTTCGACATGCTATACTATGACTTTTTATGACTTTTTTCAACATGCTATACTATGACGTTTTATGACTTTTTCCGACATGCTATACTATGACTTTTTATGACTTTTTTCAACATGCTATACTATGACGTTTTATGACTTTTTCCGACATGCTATACTATGACTTTTTATGACTTTTTTCAACATGCTATACTATGACTTTTTTATGACTTTTTTCGACATGCTATACTATGACTTTTTATGACTTTTTTCAACATGCTATACTATGACTTTTTTATGACTTTTTTCGACATGCTATACTATGACTTTTTATGACTTTTTTCAACATGCTATACTATGACTTTTTATGACTTTTTCGACATGCTATACGATGACTTTTTATGACTTTTTTCAACATGCTATACGATGACTTTTTATGACTTTTTTCGACATGCTATACTATGACTTTTTTCGACATGCTATACTATGACTTTTTTCGACATGCTATACTATGACTTTTTCCGACATGCTATACTATGACTTTTTTATGACTTTTTTCGACATGCTATACTATGACTTTTTATGACTTTTTTTGACATGCTATACTATGACTTTTTATGACTTTTTTCGACATGCTATACTATGACTTTTTTCGACATGCTATACTATGACTTTTTTCGACATGCTATACTATGACTTTTTTCAACATGCTATACTATGACTTTTTTCGACATGCTATACTATGACTTTTTATGACTTTTTTCGACATGCTATACTATGACTTTTATGACTTTTTTCGACATGCTATACTATGACTTTTTATGACTTTTTTCAACATGCTATACTATGACTTTTTTCGACATGCTGTACTATGACTTTTTATGACTTTTTTCGACATGCTATACTATGACTTTTTTCGACATGCTATACTATGACTTTTTATGACTTTTTTCGACATGCTATACTATGACTTTTTTCGACATGCTATACTATGACTTTTTTCGACATGCTATACTATGACTTTTTTCGACATGCTATACTATGACTTTTTTCGACATGCTATACTATGACTTTTTCCAACATGCTATACTATGACTTTTTTATGACTTTTTTCGACATGCTATACTATGACTTTTTATGACTTTTTTCGACATGCTATACTATGACTTTTTATGACTTTTTTCGACATGCTATACTATGACTTTTTATGACTCGTATGCCTTCTCATGGCTTTTTTTAAACATACTATTCTATCACTTCTTTTTGTGTAATGTGTAAAAAAGTCATAGTATCGCGTGTCATACAGTAGCATAGAAAAGGTCATAGTTCAGTGTGTCATAAAAAACATGTCATAACATAAAAAAAACAATCCAGAAAAGCATTTAGCTTTTCACTACAAATGAAATGCATCACAATTTTATTGAAATTATCTTTATAGTTTACAATGAAGAACAACCAAACAAATGTAACTGTAACTCTTGCTTTTTCATAACCACCAATAATATATAATACTGTTAGATGATTTATACTGTACAATAGCTATATATTACATTAAATTACAAATATATTCAATCTTCATTTGCTGTTATATTTACAGGCATGCAATGTAGTATCCTAAAGAAGGTTTCAATGAAGAAAAATAATACATGGTTGAGAAATTAGAACCAAAGTTATATGAATGCAGTGTTGTTCTTAGTGTTGGTTACATCATTAAACTATGAAGACACACAAATAACAGTTCAAACAAATACATTACTCATCAACAAAAACTAGGTTGAAGCTATTGACACCATATCAAGAGACCTGAAACATCATCATCATCTTAAATCAACCATAAATAGAAATAAACATTGCACACAACTAAGCAAAATTAAAAAAACGTTTACAAATGCAGATTGGATAACCTCATCGCCAGCACTACCGTCTGTCACTTTGACATTATTTTCCCTCTGTTGTGTTCCCGTGTATGTTCTGGAGCAGGCGTGCAGACAGTGTGGGCTCGGTGTGATGGCGGATGATTTTCCATGCATAGCACCTCCAGGAAGCGGTTCTCCTTGCCCCCCTGCATGGATGTCCAAAAAACATCAGAGATTAGCATGCACTGAAAAGTATCACAGTATTGTGGACCTCGTGGGAAAACGACATCACAGCGCAACTACAAGTATCACATGAAGATAAAAGAGAAGTCGTGTGTTTTGCAAAATAAAGACTTAATCATTGTGATTTGTTTTTGTCTCACACGTCACTTGCATCCAGTTAGTTCTGCTCATAAGTCCTCATGATTGCGTCATAGCAACCTAGCATACAATAACCTTTCACAGTGCTGCCACTTTACTTACAGCTCAGTCATGCTGTAGCGTGCTATTAATGTTGACAAGACATTGTTCCATTTTAGAAACTTAGAATTTATAATGTGTTATAATATGTTGTTATAACGAGCTAAAGTTATGAGTTATAATGCGTTGTGTAAGTCAGAACTCAGATTTCGTTGTCACTTTTCACAGAGGTACACAACAGAATAAATGCTGAACTTGGACTAATTGTACTAATAATAACAATAATAATCTAAAGAGAAGCTTCAGCACTTACAGAAAGGAAATTTGAAAACAGTTATTACAGTTCATAATATTTCATATATAAGTAAATTGCCCCAGTGACTTGCGTTAGCAGGAACCAGAATAAAATAGTTATTTTATTCCAATAAAATCTAGTGTGAACCTTTTTATATGTTCCCCCCTGAAAGATGATCCACTTTTCTTATTATGTCCTCGCGTGATGTTTCTGACTGTGAAGTGACTCCTCAAACACCGCGACGACTCCAGCAAGACCGTTGAAGACACGACTCTCCTCGAAAAATAACAATGTTGATTGTGAAAGCGGAGAAAGAGCCGGGAACAAAGAGGGCAAGACCCTTAGAAATGATGGAGGGACCTGACGAACTTCCCTCACTCGGCTGACATCTGTCGAGGCGTCGGTGTCACCACGACGGCTTGTTATGCAAATGTCTGACGCCGCCCCGCGAGACACTGAAAGGGCGAAGTGCCAGCTCGCTTGACATCAATGAAGACGTCGCCCGGCTGGTTCACTCCCTCGTTCGATGCGGCGTTTTAAATAAAACAGACAGTAGTGTCAGCGAGGGAGGGGGGAGTACGTCATTGTCTTCTATACTCGCTCGTGTAATCAACCGTGTCGTGATGCATTCAGTCAGAAAAACTGCAATTTTTATCATAAAAGTAAGGTCAGCAGTTTAAACACTGGAGCTTTTCCTGTTGTGATTAACATGGTAGCCTCCATGAGAGCCAGCATGTTTACTTTGCAAGTGTGCACAACCAGAAGTCCTCAAGGGAGAGTTGCTATACGATCAGGCTGTTCTCATGCAGCGTTCGTAGCTACACCTACGAAAATGAATGAGCTGTAATTCCTGATACCCCACAAAATCAATTGGTGTGTTATCAACAAAATCATGAACCAGGGCTGGTGCATCAGGTTTTTTCAACATACTATGACTTTTTTCGACATGCTATACGATGACTTTTTATGACTTTTTTCAACATGCTATACTATGACTTTTTTATGACTTTTTTCAACATGCTATACGATGACTTTTTCGACATGCTATACGATGACTTTTTATGACTTTTTTCAACATGCTATACTATGACTTTTTTATGACTTTTTTCGACATGCTATACTATGACTTTTTATGACTTTTTTCAACATGCTATACTATGACTTTTTTCGACATGCTATACAATGACTTTTTATGACTTTTTTCAACATGCTATACTATGACTTTTTATGACTTTTTTCAACATGCTACACTATGACGTTTTATGACTTTTTCCGACATGCTATACTATGACTTTTTATGACTTTTTTCAACATGCTATACTATGACGTTTTATGACTTTTTCCGACATGCTATACTATGACTTTTTATGACTTTTTTCAACATGCTATACTATGACTTTTTTATGACTTTTTTCGACATGCTATACTATGACTTTTTATGACTTTTTTCAACATGCTATACTATGACGTTTTATGACTTTTTCCGACATGCTATACTATGACTTTTTATGACTTTTTTCAACATGCTATACTATGACTTTTTTATGACTTTTTTCGACATGCTATACTATGACTTTTTATGACTTTTTTCAACATGCTATACTATGACTTTTTTCGACATGCTATACAATGACTTTTTATGACTTTTTTCAACATGCTATACTATGACTTTTTATGACTTTTTTCAACATGCTATACTATGACGTTTTATGACTTTTTCCGACATGCTATACTATGACTTTTTATGACTTTTTTCAACATGCTATACTATGACGTTTTATGACTTTTTCCGACATGCTATACTATGACTTTTTATGACTTTTTTCAACATGCTATACTATGACTTTTTTATGACTTTTTTCGACATGCTATACTATGACTTTTTATGACTTTTTTCAACATGCTATACTATGACGTTTTATGACTTTTTCCGACATGCTATACTATGACTTTTTTATGACTTTTTTCGACATGCTATACTATGACTTTTTATGACTTTTTTCAACATGCTATACTATGACTTTTTTATGACTTTTTTCGACATGCTATACTATGACTTTTTATGACTTTTTTCAACATGCTATACTATGACTTTTTATGACTTTTTCGACATGCTATACGATGACTTTTTATGACTTTTTTCAACATGCTATACTATGACTTTTTTATGACTTTTTTCAACATGCTATACGATGACTTTTTTCGACATGCTATACGATGACTTTTTATGACTTTTTTCAACATGCTATACTATGACTTTTTTATGACTTTTTTCGACATGCTATACTATGACTTTTTATGACTTTTTTCAACATGCTATACTATGACTTTTTTCGACATGCTATACAATGACTTTTTATGACTTTTTTCAACATGCTATACTATGACTTTTTATGACTTTTTTCAACATGCTATACTATGACGTTTTATGACTTTTTCCGACATGCTATACTATGACTTTTTATGACTTTTTTCAACATGCTATACTATGACTTTTTTATGACTTTTTTCGACATGCTATACTATGACTTTTTATGACTTTTTTCAACATGCTATACTATGACTTTTTTATGACTTTTTTCGACATGCTATACTATGACTTTTTATGACTTTTTTCAACATGCTATACTATGACTTTTTATGACTTTTTCGACATGCTATACGATGACTTTTTATGACTTTTTTCAACATGCTATACGATGACTTTTTATGACTTTTTTCGACATGCTATACTATGACTTTTTTCGACATGCTATACTATGACTTTTTTCGACATGCTATACTATGACTTTTTCCGACATGCTATACTATGACTTTTTTATGACTTTTTTCGACATGCTATACTATGACTTTTTATGACTTTTTTCAACATGCTATACTATGACGTTTTATGACTTTTTCCGACATGCTATACTATGACTTTTTATGACTTTTTTCAACATGCTATACTATGACGTTTTATGACTTTTTCCGACATGCTATACTATGACTTTTTATGACTTTTTTCAACATGCTATACTATGACTTTTTTATGACTTTTTTCGACATGCTATACTATGACTTTTTATGACTTTTTTCAACATGCTATACTATGACTTTTTTATGACTTTTTTCGACATGCTATACTATGACTTTTTATGACTTTTTTCAACATGCTATACTATGACTTTTTATGACTTTTTCGACATGCTATACGATGACTTTTTATGACTTTTTTCAACATGCTATACGATGACTTTTTATGACTTTTTTCGACATGCTATACTATGACTTTTTTCGACATGCTATACTATGACTTTTTTCGACATGCTATACTATGACTTTTTCCGACATGCTATACTATGACTTTTTTATGACTTTTTTCGACATGCTATACTATGACTTTTTATGACTTTTTTTGACATGCTATACTATGACTTTTTATGACTTTTTTCGACATGCTATACTATGACTTTTTTCGACATGCTATACTATGACTTTTTTCGACATGCTATACTATGACTTTTTTCAACATGCTATACTATGACTTTTTTCGACATGCTATACTATGACTTTTTATGACTTTTTTCGACATGCTATACTATGACTTTTATGACTTTTTTCGACATGCTATACTATGACTTTTTATGACTTTTTTCAACATGCTATACTATGACTTTTTTCGACATGCTGTACTATGACTTTTTATGACTTTTTTCGACATGCTATACTATGACTTTTTTCGACATGCTATACTATGACTTTTTATGACTTTTTTCGACATGCTATACTATGACTTTTTTCGACATGCTATACTATGACTTTTTTCGACATGCTATACTATGACTTTTTTCGACATGCTATACTATGACTTTTTTCGACATGCTATACTATGACTTTTTCCAACATGCTATACTATGACTTTTTTATGACTTTTCGACATGCTATACTATGGCTTTTTATGACTTTTTTCGACATGCTATACTATGACTTTTTTATGACTTTTTTCAACATGCTATACTATGACTTTTTATGACTTTTTTCGACATGCTATACTATGACTTTTTTATGACTTTTTTCAACATGCTATACTATGACTTTTTATGACTTTTTCGACATGCTATACTGTGACTTTTTCAGACTTTTTCGACATGCTATACTATGGCTTTTTATGACTTTTTCGACATGCTATACTGTGACTTTTTCAGACTTTTTCAACATGCTATACTATGACTTTTTATGACTTTTTCGACATGCTATACTATGACTTTTTATGACTTTTTCAACATGCTATACTATGACTTTTTATGACTTTTTCGACATGCTATACTATGACTTTTTATGACTTTTTCAACATGCTATACTATGACTTTTTTCGACATGCTATACTATGACTTTTTTATGACTTTTTTCGACATGCTATACAATGGCTTTTTTCAACATGCTATACTATGACTTTTTTCAACATGCTATACTATGACTTTTTTCAACATGCTATACTATGACTTTTTCTGACTTTTTCGACATGCTATACTTTGACTTTTTCTGACTTTTTTCGACATGCTACACGATGACTTTTTTCAACATGCTATACTATGACTTTTTATGACTTTTCGACATGCTATACTATGACTTTTTATGACTTTTTCGACATGATATACGATGACTTTTTATGACTTTTTTCAACATGCTATACTATGACTTTTTATGACTTTTTCGACATGCTATACTATGACTTTTTATGACTTTTTTCGACATGCTATACTATGACTTTTTATGACTTTTTCGACATGCTATACTATGACTTTTTATGACTTTTTTTGACATGCTATACTAT
Organism: Melanostigma gelatinosum; assembly: GCF_949748355.1. NCBI lineage: Eukaryota > Metazoa > Chordata > Actinopteri > Perciformes > Zoarcidae > Melanostigma > Melanostigma gelatinosum. The sequence goes on along the minus strand of NC_136648.1, from coordinate 3,683,099 downwards.
GACTTTTTATGACTTTTTTCGACATGCTATACTATGACTTTTTATGACTTTTTCGACATGCTATACTATGACTTTTTATGACTTTTTTCGACATGCTATACTATGACTTTTTATGACTTTTTCCGACATGCTACACGATGACTTTTTTCAACATGCTATACTATGACTTTTATGACTTTTCATGACTTTTTTGACATGCTATACTATGACTTTTTTATGACTTTTTTCGACATGCTACACTATGACTTTTTTCAACATGCTATACTATGACTTTTTATGACTTTTTTCGACATGCTACACTATGAGTTTTTTCAACATTCTATACGATGTCTTTTTATGACTTTTTTCGACATGCTATACTATGACTTTTTATGACTTTTTTGACATGCTAAACTATGTTTTTGGCAAACATTAGTATGTTTTTTTCACATTTTTCAAAAGACTATACTATGATTTTTTTCCAACATCCTATAATATGCCTTCTCATGGCTTTTTTTAAACATACTATTCTATCACTTCTTTTTGTGTAATGTGTAAAAAAGTCATAGTATCGCGTGTCATACAGTAGCATAGAAAAGGTCATAGTTCACTGTGTCATGAAAAACATGTCATAACATAAAAAAAACAATCCAGAAAAGCATTTAGCTTTTCACTACAAATGAAATGCATCACAATTTTATTGAAATTATCTTTATAGTTTACAATGAAGAACAACCAAACAAATGTAACTGTAACTCTTGCTTTTTCATAACCAGCAATAATATATAATACTGTTAGATGATTTATACTGTACAATAGCTATATATTACATTAAATTACAAATATATTCAATCTTCATTTGCTGTTATATTTACAGGCATGCAATGTAGTATCCTAAAGAAGGTTTCAATGAAGAAAAATAATACATGGTTGAGAAATTAGAACCAAAGTTATATGAATGCAGTGTTGTTCTTAGTGTTGGTTACATCATTAAACTATGAAGACACACAAATAACAGTTCAAACAAATACATTACTCATAAACAAAAACGAGGTTGAAGCTATTGACACCATATCAAGATACCTGAAACATCATCATCATCTTAAATCAACCATAAATAGAAATAAACATTGCACACAACTAAGCAAAATTAAAAAAACGTTTACAAATGCAGATTGGATAACCTCATCGCCAGCACTACTGTCTGTCACTTTGACATTATTTTCCCTCTGTTGTGTTCCCGTGTATGTTCTGGAGCAGGCGTGCAGACAGTGTGGGCTCGGTGTGATGGCGGATGATTTTCCATGCATAGCACCTCCAGGAAGCGGTTCTCCTTGCCCCCCTGCATGGATGTCCAAAAAACATCAGAGATTAGCATGCACTGAAAAGTATCACAGTATTGTGGACCTCGTGGGAAAACGACATCACAGCGCAACTACAAGTATCACATGAAGATAAAAGAGAAGTCGTGTGTTTTGCAAAATAAAGACTTAATCATTGTGATTTGTTTTTGTCTCACACGTCACTTGCATCCAGTTAGTTCTGCTCATAAGTCCTCATGATTGCGTCATAGCAACCTAGCATACAATAACCTTTCACAGTGCTGCCACTTTACTTACAGCTCAGTCATGCTGTAGCGTGCTATTAATGTTGACAAGACATTGTTCCATTTTAGAAACTTAGAATTTATAATGTGTTATAATATGTTGTTATAACGAGCTAAAGTTATGAGTTATAATGCGTTGTGTAAGTCAGAACTCAGATTTCGTTGTCACTTTTCACAGAGGTACACAACAGAATAAATGCTGAACTTGGACTAATTGTACTAATAATAACAATAATAATCTAAAGAGAAGCTTCAGCACTTACAGAAAGGAAATTTGAAAACAGTTATTACAGTTCATAATATTTCATATATAAGTAAATTGCCCCAGTGACTTGCGTTAGCAGGAACCAGAATAAAATAGTTATTTTATTCCAATAAAATCTAGTGTGAACCTTTTTATATGTTCCCCCCTGAAAGATGATCCACTTTTCTTATTATGTCCTCGCGTGATGTTTCTGACTGTGAAGTGACTCCTCAAACACCGCGACGACTCCAGCAAGACCGTTGAAGACACGACTCTCCTCGAAAAATAACAATGTTGATTGTGAAAGCGGAGAAAGAGCCGGGAACAAAGAGGGCAAGACCCTTAGAAATGATGGAGGGACCTGACGAACTTCCCTCACTCGGCTGACATCTGTCGAGGCGTCGGTGTCACCACGACGGCTTGTTATGCAAATGTCTGACGCCGCCCCGCGAGACACTGAAAGGGCGAAGTGCCAGCTCGCTTGACATCAATGAAGACGTCGCCCGGCTGGTTCACTCCCTCGTTCGATGCGGCGTTTTAAATAAAACAGACAGTAGTGTCAGCGAGGGAGGGGGGAGTACGTCATTGTCTTCTATACTCGCTCGTGTAATCAACCGTGTCGTGATGCATTCAGTCAGAAAAACTGCAATTTTTATCATAAAAGTAAGGTCAGCAGTTTAAACACTGGAGCTTTTCCTGTTGTGATTAACATGGTAGCCTCCATGAGAGCCAGCATGTTTACTTTGCAAGTGTGCACAACCAGAAGTCCTCAAGGGAGAGTTGCTATACGATCAGGCTGTTCTCATGCAGCGTTCGTAGCTACACCTACGAAAATGAATGAGCTGTAATTCCTGATACCCCACAAAATCAATTGGTGTGTTATCAACAAAATCATGAACCAGGGCTGGTGCATCAGGTTTTTTCAACATACTATGACTTTTTTCGACATGCTATACGATGACTTTTTATGACTTTTTTCAACATGCTATACTATGACTTTTTTATGACTTTTTTCAACATGCTATACGATGACTTTTTCGACATGCTATACGATGACTTTTTATGACTTTTTTCAACATGCTATACTATGACTTTTTTATGACTTTTTTCGACATGCTATACTATGACTTTTTATGACTTTTTTCAACATGCTATACTATGACTTTTTTCGACATGCTATACAATGACTTTTTATGACTTTTTTCAACATGCTATACTATGACTTTTTATGACTTTTTTCAACATGCTACACTATGACGTTTTATGACTTTTTCCGACATGCTATACTATGACTTTTTATGACTTTTTTCAACATGCTATACTATGACGTTTTATGACTTTTTCCGACATGCTATACTATGACTTTTTATGACTTTTTTCAACATGCTATACTATGACTTTTTTATGACTTTTTTCGACATGCTATACTATGACTTTTTATGACTTTTTTCAACATGCTATACGATGACTTTTTATGACTTTTTTCAACATGCTATACTATGACTTTTTTATGACTTTTTTCAACATGCTATACGATGACTTTTTCGACATGCTATACGATGACTTTTTATGACTTTTTTCAACATGCTATACTATGACTTTTTTATGACTTTTTTCGACATGCTATACTATGACTTTTTATGACTTTTTTCAACATGCTATACTATGACTTTTTTCGACATGCTATACAATGACTTTTTATGACTTTTTTCAACATGCTATACTATGACTTTTTATGACTTTTTTCAACATGCTACACTATGACGTTTTATGACTTTTTCCGACATGCTATACTATGACTTTTTATGACTTTTTTCAACATGCTATACTATGACGTTTTATGACTTTTTCCGACATGCTATACTATGACTTTTTATGACTTTTTTCAACATGCTATACTATGACTTTTTTATGACTTTTTTCGACATGCTATACTATGACTTTTTATGACTTTTTTCAACATGCTATACTATGACGTTTTATGACTTTTTCCGACATGCTATACTATGACTTTTTATGACTTTTTTCAACATGCTATACTATGACTTTTTTATGACTTTTTTCGACATGCTATACTATGACTTTTTATGACTTTTTTCAACATGCTATACTATGACTTTTTTCGACATGCTATACAATGACTTTTTATGACTTTTTTCAACATGCTATACTATGACTTTTTATGACTTTTTTCAACATGCTATACTATGACGTTTTATGACTTTTTCCGACATGCTATACTATGACTTTTTATGACTTTTTTCAACATGCTATACTATGACGTTTTATGACTTTTTCCGACATGCTATACTATGACTTTTTATGACTTTTTTCAACATGCTATACTATGACTTTTTTATGACTTTTTTCGACATGCTATACTATGACTTTTTATGACTTTTTTCAACATGCTATACTATGACGTTTTATGACTTTTTCCGACATGCTATACTATGACTTTTTTATGACTTTTTTCGACATGCTATACTATGACTTTTTATGACTTTTTTCAACATGCTATACTATGACTTTTTTATGACTTTTTTCGACATGCTATACTATGACTTTTTATGACTTTTTTCAACATGCTATACTATGACTTTTTATGACTTTTTCGACATGCTATACGATGACTTTTTATGACTTTTTTCAACATGCTATACTATGACTTTTTTATGACTTTTTTCAACATGCTATACGATGACTTTTTTCGACATGCTATACGATGACTTTTTATGACTTTTTTCAACATGCTATACTATGACTTTTTTATGACTTTTTTCGACATGCTATACTATGACTTTTTATGACTTTTTTCAACATGCTATACTATGACTTTTTTCGACATGCTATACAATGACTTTTTATGACTTTTTTCAACATGCTATACTATGACTTTTTATGACTTTTTTCAACATGCTATACTATGACGTTTTATGACTTTTTCCGACATGCTATACTATGACTTTTTATGACTTTTTTCAACATGCTATACTATGACGTTTTATGACTTTTTCCGACATGCTATACTATGACTTTTTATGACTTTTTTCAACATGCTATACTATGACTTTTTTATGACTTTTTTCGACATGCTATACTATGACTTTTTATGACTTTTTTCAACATGCTATACTATGACTTTTTTATGACTTTTTTCGACATGCTATACTATGACTTTTTATGACTTTTTTCAACATGCTATACTATGACTTTTTATGACTTTTTCGACATGCTATACGATGACTTTTTATGACTTTTTTCAACATGCTATACGATGACTTTTTATGACTTTTTTCAACATGCTATACTATGACGTTTTATGACTTTTTTCAACATGCTATACTATGACTTTTTATGACTTTTTAGACATGCTATACTATGACTTTTTATGACTTTTTTCAACATGCTATACTATGACTTTTTATGACTTTTTTCAACATGCTATACTATGACTTTTTATGACTTTTTTCAACATGCTATACTATGACTTTTTTATGACTTTTTTCGACATGCTATACTATGACTTTTTATGACTTTTTTCAACATGCTATACTATGACTTTTTTATGACTTTTTTCGACATGCTATACTATGACTTTTTATGACTTTTTTCAACATGCTATACTATGACGTTTTATGACTTTTTTCAACATGCTATACTATGACTTTTTTCGACATGCTATACTATGACGTTTTATGACTTTTTTCAACATGCTATACTATGACTTTTTTATGACTTTTTTCAACATGCTATACTATGACTTTTTATGACTTTTTTCAACATGCTATACTATGACGTTTTATGACTTTTTCCGACATGCTATACTATGACTTTTTATGACTTTTTTCAACATGCTATACTATGACTTTTTTATGACTTTTTTCGACATGCTATACTATGACTTTTTATGACTTTTTTCAACATGCTATACTATGACTTTTTTATGACTTTTTTCGACATGCTATACTATGACTTTTTATGACTTTTTTCAACATGCTATACTATGACTTTTTATGACTTTTTCGACATGCTATACGATGACTTTTTATGACTTTTTTCAACATGCTATACGATGACTTTTTATGACTTTTTTCAACATGCTATACTATGACTTTTTATGACTTTTTAGACATGCTATACTATGACTTTTTATGACTTTTTTCAACATGCTATACTATAACTTTTTATGACTTTTTCAACATGCTATACTATGACTTTTTTATGACTTTTTTCGACATGCTATACTATGACTTTTTATGACTTTTTTCGACATGCTATACTATGACGTTTTATGACTTTTTTCAACATGCTATACTATGACTTTTTATGACTTTTTTCAACATGCTATACTATGACTTTTTATGACTTTTTCAACATGCTATACTATGACTTTTTTATGACTTTTTTCGACATGCTATACTATGACGTTTTATGACTTTTTTCAACATGCTATACTATGACTTTTTTCGACATGCTATACAATGACTTTTTATGACTTTTTTCAACATGCTATACTATGACTTTTTATGACTTTTTTCAACATGCTATACTATGACGTTTTATGACTTTTTCCGACATGCTATACTATGACTTTTTATGACTTTTTTCAACATGCTATACTATGACGTTTTATGACTTTTTCCGACATGCTATACTATGACTTTTTATGACTTTTTTCAACATGCTATACTATGACTTTTTTATGACTTTTTTCGACATGCTATACTATGACTTTTTATGACTTTTTTCAACATGCTATACTATGACTTTTTTATGACTTTTTTCGACATGCTATACTATGACTTTTTATGACTTTTTTCAACATGCTATACTATGACTTTTTATGACTTTTTCGACATGCTATACGATGACTTTTTATGACTTTTTTCAACATGCTATACGATGACTTTTTATGACTTTTTTCAACATGCTATACTATGACGTTTTATGACTTTTTTCAACATGCTATACTATGACTTTTTATGACTTTTTAGACATGCTATACTATGACTTTTTATGACTTTTTTCAACATGCTATACTATGACTTTTTATGACTTTTTTCAACATGCTATACTATGACTTTTTATGACTTTTTTCAACATGCTATACTATGACTTTTTTATGACTTTTTTCGACATGCTATACTATGACTTTTTATGACTTTTTTCAACATGCTATACTATGACTTTTTTATGACTTTTTTCGACATGCTATACTATGACTTTTTATGACTTTTTTCAACATGCTATACTATGACGTTTTATGACTTTTTTCAACATGCTATACTATGACTTTTTTCGACATGCTATACTATGACGTTTTATGACTTTTTTCAACATGCTATACTATGACTTTTTTATGACTTTTTTCAACATGCTATACTATGACTTTTTATGACTTTTTTCAACATGCTATACTATGACGTTTTATGACTTTTTCCGACATGCTATACTATGACTTTTTATGACTTTTTTCAACATGCTATACTATGACTTTTTTATGACTTTTTTCGACATGCTATACTATGACTTTTTATGACTTTTTTCAACATGCTATACTATGACTTTTTTATGACTTTTTTCGACATGCTATACTATGACTTTTTATGACTTTTTTCAACATGCTATACTATGACGTTTTATGACTTTTTTCAACATGCTATACTATGACTTTTTTCGACATGCTATACTATGACGTTTTATGACTTTTTTCAACATGCTATACTATGACTTTTTTATGACTTTTTTCAACATGCTATACTATGACTTTTTATGACTTTTTTCAACATGCTATACTATGACGTTTTATGACTTTTTCCGACATGCTATACTATGACTTTTTATGACTTTTTTCAACATGCTATACTATGACTTTTTTATGACTTTTTTCGACATGCTATACTATGACTTTTTATGACTTTTTTCAACATGCTATACTATGACTTTTTATGACTTTTTCGACATGCTATACGATGACTTTTTATGACTTTTTTCAACATGCTATACGATGACTTTTTATGACTTTTTTCAACATGCTATACTATGACTTTTTATGACTTTTTAGACATGCTATACTATGACTTTTTATGACTTTTTTCAACATGCTATACTATAACTTTTTATGACTTTTTCAACATGCTATACTATGACTTTTTTATGACTTTTTTCGACATGCTATACTATGACTTTTTATGACTTTTTTCGACATGCTATACTATGACGTTTTATGACTTTTTTCAACATGCTATACTATGACTTTTTATGACTTTTTTCAACATGCTATACTATGACTTTTTATGACTTTTTCAACATGCTATACTATGACTTTTTATGACTTTTTTCAACATGCTATACTATGACTTTTATGACTTTTTTCAACATGCTATACTATGACTTTTTATGACTTTTTTCAACATGCTATACTATGACTTTTTATGACTTTTTTCAACATGCTATACTATGACTTTTTATGACTTTTTTCAACATGCTATACTATGACTTTTTATGACTTTTTTCAACATGCTATACTATGACTTTTTATGACTTTTTTCAACATGCTATACTATGACTTTTTATGACTTTTTTCAACATGCTATACTATGACTTTTTATGACTTTTTTCAACATGCTATACTATGACTTTTATGACTTTTTTCAACATGCTATACTATGACTTTTTATGACTTTTTTCAACATGCTATACTATGACTTTTTATGACTTTTTTCAACATGCTATACTATGACTTTTTTCGACATGCTATACTATGACTTTTTATGACTTTTTTCGACATGCTATACTATGACTTTTTTATGACTTTTTTCGACATGCTATACTATGACTTTTTATGACTTTTTTCGACATGCTATACTATGACTTTTTTATGACTTTTTCGACATGCTATACTATGACTTTTTTATGACTTTTTCGACATGCTATACTATGACTTTTTTCGACATGCTATACTATGACTTTTTATGACTTTTTTCGACATGCTATACTATGACTTTTTTATGACTTTTTTCGACATGCTATACTATGGCTTTTTTCAATATATGACTTTTTTCAACATGCTATACTATGACTTTTTTATGACTTTTTTCGACATGCTATACTATGACTTTTTTATGACTTTTTCGACATGCTATACTATGACTTTTTATGACTTTTTCGACATGCTATAATATGACTTTTTATGTCTTTTTTCAACATGCTACACTATGACTTTTTTCAACATGCTACACTTTAACTTTTTTCGACATGCTACACTATGACATTTTTATGACTTTTTTCGACATGCTATACTATGACTTTTTATCACTTTTTCGACATGCTATACTATGACTTTTTATGACTTTTCGACATGCTATACAATGACTTTTCAAGACTTTTTTTGACATGCTATACTATGACTTTTTATGACTTTTTTCGACATGCTACACTGACTTTTTTCGACATGCTACACTATGACTTTTTTCAACATGCTATACTATGACTTTTTATGACTTTTTCGACATGCTATACTATGACTTTTCATGACTTTTTTCGACATGCTATACTATGACTTTTCATGACTTTTTCGACATACTATACTATGACTTTTTCATGACTTTTTTTGACATGCTACACTATGACTTTTTTCGACATGCTATACTATGACTTTTTATGACTTTTTCGACATGCTATACTATGACTTTTTATGACTTTTTCGACATGCTATACTATGACTTTTTTATGACTTTTTCGACATGCTATACTATGACTTTTTTATGACCTTTTTCGACATGCTATACCAGACATGGGCAAACTATGGCTTGCGGGCCTTTGCTTTATGCAGCCGAGTTATTCACGCTCCTTTCCAGCATTTACGGCACTTGTTCAGCGGTGCAGGAAATCATGTCACGTGATACAGTTTAGCCAATGAAATAAGGGTATTCTGATACGTTTCCTGACTGCATTGAGATGTACCCACACCGTGACACAGGGGGGAGTGACAAGGAAAGACATTACAGAGCAGAACTCTGATAATGTTACATGTGACAGTCAAATATTTGTATGGTCCCTTCAAAGAATCAAATTGCTGAAAAGACCACAGTTATTAACCTTTACACTAAAAACACTGTGTCAAAAATGACTGCTTAATAATTAAGTGCATGATTAAATATGCAGTAATGCGATAAAAAAACACCGTTTAAGATCCCAGCTAAGTGATGAACACCTCAGATCTGTTCTCAGAATTGCCACAACCAAACTGACACCAAACATTGACGCACTGGTTAAAATGGGTGACCAACAACACTGTTTCCACTGAAATTAAATTTTACTTGTAATTTATATTAGTTCACACAAACACTCCATTCATCTGCTACTGGCCCGGCCCGTCTGTCAAATTTTAAAACTCAATGTGGCCGCCGAGCCAAAACGTTTGCCCACCCCTGTGCTATAATATGGCTTTTTTCAACATGCTATAAGGGTTCAGAAGGGTCAAGTTTAGACCATTTCTTTCTTTGAAAATGTGAGACTAAGTATTTCTTACTCCTCCCACCATGCTTCACGCACACACACACACACACACACTCTCTCTCTCTCTCTCTCTCTCTTTCTCACTACCCCACCTGTGCGAGAAATACAAATATTTTGACTTTGACGGGAACCTTTTATTTTCCTGCGGGAAAACTCCGCCCACACTTAGCAGGAGAAAAGCAGGGCGAAACATACAAAATGGTTGCTTGGGAGTCCTACCAACATTACACTCTGCAGACACATACAACACAGCAGCTTACTGTAGGACAACATGAGCAACAGAAACAAGAGGACGACAGCCCTGGAGGCTCTGGAGCACATCCTCGATCACGACAGTGAAATAGAGGAGGATGTGTCTGAAGATGAAGACCATCTTGAGGTCAATTCAGATTATAATGGTGCTGATTATGAACCGTCAGATGAGGAAACTGATGTACCTGTTCCTCCAGGCGAGACAATCGTGTCAAAAAATGGTGAAATACAGTCGTCATCTTCACCCAATACACGTCAGCCAAGACTGTCTGCCGAAAGTATTATGAAGACAGAGCCAACCTTTATTTACACAAAGCACGCTGTGACGACATGTCACTCATGTGCTGTGTAGACACATACACACACACCTCAGTTCATTGTGCTCATCTCTTGTTCATTTTTGTAAATGTCTTAACACTATAAACAAATATAGATACAGTTTTCTGTCAATACAAACCTGTATGACTCATTCGGCTTGATTTTGAGTGAGCGGGTCAATATGACCCTGAACAGCAGAGAAGACTCATCTCTATTTATCTACATCACCCCATGAAAAAGGGAAAGTTTCAAAATGTAAAACTAATGTAGAAAAGAATACATGTCATGGTAGAATGATGCAATTTTTATCTAGGTTTTTCCAATGTACCTAAAAAATAGTTTGAACATGTATTTTTCATGAAAACGAGTGAGTTATCCAAATTGAACTCTGATCTATGGAGGGGTGAATAACTCCATTCCACTAAACACTGAATGAACTGTCAGTAATGGTGTTGGTGATGAGGTACAAACTATATTGATTAGGATTTTTTGGTTTCTGACAACTTTTGGATGATTAAACATCACATTGACCCGGGAACATCATTGCTGTACCTGAGAAACGAACATAAGAGGAGGCTTAAAGAAGTTTCACCTTTAGTTAGCACCTCTTTGCTAGATATGATCAACCTGTCTTTACTAACCGGTCATGTACCGCAGTCCTTCAAAGCAGCTGTAATCAAAGCTCTTCTTAAGAAGCCCACTCTTGATCCAGAGGTGTTGGCGAACTACAGACCGATCTCTAACCTTCCCTTCCTCTCTAGGATGCTTGAGAAAGCAGTCGCAAACCAGTTGTGTCACTTTCTACATAACAATAGTTTATTTGAGGGTTTCCAGTCAGGATTTAGAGAGCATCATAGCACAGAGACAGCTCTGGTGAATGACCTAATTAGATCACACAAAGGACTTGTCTCTGTACTTGTATTGTTACACCTTAGTGCTGCTCCTCTTCCTGGAATGAAGCACAGCTTGATAAGCCTCCTTCTTCCTCCTGCTCTCAAACACAGCCGGCTCCACTCTGTCCACATGTCTCCTTGTTCCCTCCCCTTCAGATCTACAGTTTTAAAGATGGGTGTAACCAACATGGTGGTGCAGCGATAGAGCTGACAGCCTCCATTCACTGAACAACAGGAAGTACATGCTGATGATTCACTGTAAGCTGAGGCTGATTTGACTCTGTGTAGTATTTGAACATGAGGTCAAAACACACCGTTGAAAAGACGGACAAACCAAAACACTGAACAATGAAGCAAAGTTTTTTCTTCAACGTTTCTGAAAGTGTGAATAACATTGAAAGTCTAATTGTTATGAGCTGAGCACATGGACTGTATATAGCATATAGCATGTATATAGCATTCCACAGCCTTGGTGCTACTGCCTCAAAAGCTCGGTCACCACGGGTCTTAAGGCGAGTGCGTGGGACAGACAGATAATTGAACATGTTTGACCTGAGAGTGCGGGCGGGTGAATGAGGGTGAAGTAATTCAGTCACATATGTAGGACCCTGGCCGTGTAGTGCTCTGTAAGTGAGAGTGAGAATTTTAAAGTGGATTCTAAATGCTACAGGGAGCCAGTGGAGAGATCGGAGTATGGGGGTGATGTGAGACCGTCTATTTGTCTTGGTGAGTAATCTGGTGGCAGCATTTTGGATTACTTGTAAACGGTTGACAGCAGCTACATTGAGTGAGGAGAAAAGTGTGTTGCAGTAGTCGATGCGTGAAGAGATAAATGTGTGTATGATCATCTCTAGTTCAGCTGTTGATACTACAGATCTCAGTTTGCTGATATTTCTTAGATGGAAGAAACAGGATCTAGGCAGCTGCTTAACATGGGGGTCAAACGACATGGATCGATCAAAAATAACCCCTAGATTACGCAGGTTGAAGTGGGCAGCAGAGAAGAGTCGACCAATACTCTGCTTGATCATAGGACAAACTCATCTGGTGCAATAACCAGAACCTCTGTCTTAGTGCCGTTAAGTTGTAAGCAGTTTTCTGCCGTCCAGTCTCCAATAGCATTTACACAGTCCAGCAGCCGAGTTAATGCGAAAGCCTCACTGGGTTTGAATGACAGATGGAGTTGGATATCATCTGCAAATAAATGATAGGACACATTGTAACTTTTTATAATCGGTCCCAAAGGTAACAAGTATAGGGGAAATAACAGAGGCCCCAGAACGGAGCCCTGCTGTACACCACAAGACAGTAGAGAGGTAACAGAGACAAAATCACCCACAGAGACATTAAAACTTGTGTCAGCGAGGTAAGATGTAAACCAGTCTAACGCTATGCCAGATATGCCAACCCAATCATGTAGCCGCTTAATCAAGATGTTATGGTCTAGTGTCGAACGCAGAACTGAGGTCCAGAAGTACAAACACAGAGCAGTCACCTGCATCAGAAGACATGCAAATGTCATTTGAAACCCTCAGGAGAACGGTTTCAGTAGAGTGTTTTTTACGGAACACAGACTGGAATTTGTCGTACATTTTGTGCCTCTCCAGTGCAGCAGTAAGTTGGTTTACCACCAACTTCTCTAAGATTTTTGAAAGGAAAGGTAGTTTTGATACGGGCCTGTAGTTTAAGTGAGATTAAGTGTATCGTCTACAACAGATTAAATGTTGTTCTTGTTTTCTTAATCGTTGTACAAAAGAGGTACTATGATGTGTTATATAACTAATTATTATCATCATAATCAATAAGTGAATCATTCATTATTCTCTTTACAGAAATGAGATTCTGGTCAAACAAATAGATTATGAGGATGAAGTGAATGTGTTCATGAAATCATTGAACAAGAGTCATTGAACAGACTTTACTGATGGGATGTGAACAAACTGAAGGTTTACATGATGAATAAAGTATTTCTTGATTCAAGAATGAACAAAGTCTTTTCTTCTTGTCTTATTTACAGGGTTTCATACAAAGCTGATGGAGAAAATGTGAAACTACTACGAGAGTATAACTGAGTCAGTTTTCCTCCTGAAACAGCACAAAGTACAGAGTTCATGTTTTGATCAATTCATATAGATCTACATATTAATTATAGGAAATATAAAATGTAAAAAAGGTTTATTAAGCTTTATTTCTCTCCATCCAAATATCCAGTAGCTGATTTCAGCAGACTTGGGCCTCAGAGGCTGACGTAGAGCCAGTGTTGTCTTCATGGGAAGAGAGACTTGTTGAGGTAAACACAGAAATGGAGGCTGGAAAGAGGCTGCACATGCACCAACCAAAGCTGATGAAGCAGAAGGGCTGGAGGAAGCATCACATGTCTGTCCTTTTATAACAGCTAGTTGTTCATGTGTTTGTTTTGTTCTCCCCAGTTCTTCACCAGGAAGTCAGAAAACAAGATGACAACACTGAACAATGAAGCAAAGTTTTTTCTTCAACGTTTCTGAAAAGTGTGACTAACATTGAAAGTCTAATTGTTGTGAGCTGGGTGCATGGACTGTATATAAGAAGGCTGAGTGTCATAACTGTTCTTACTGCACGTTGTATTGACAGATAACACACCCGGCCTCTCACATGAAGCTACACGTGAGGAATGCAGTAGAGCCTGAAAACTCCTCCCTGTGTCTCCTGCTGTCAAACACAGTGAGCTCCACCTCATCAAGGTATTTGCTTGTTCCCTCCCCTTCACATGTCTGAAGCTCTAGCGTACAGGTATAAACAGGATGTTGTGAAATGAGGGAGGTGATTCATCATTCACAGTAGCAAGAGAACACACAGATTGTTTCTGTTCGGAGAAAGTTAAACTATTTGACAGTCGTTGTTACTGAGAGGTGAAATGGCGCAGAAAGGAGTTCAGCTGGATCGGGAAACCATCTCTTGTTGCATCTGTCTGGATCTACTGAAGGATCCGGTGACTACTCCCTGTGGACACAGCTACTGCATGAACTGTATTAAAAGCTTCTGGGATGAAGAGGATGGGAAGAAACTCCACAGCTGCCCTCAGTGTAGGCAGACCTTCACACCGAGGCCTGTCCTGCTGAAAAACACCATGTTAGCAGTTTTAGTGGAGGAGCTGAAGAAGACTGGACTCCAAGCTGCTCCTGCTGATCACTGCTATGCTGGACCTGAAGATGTGTCCTGTGATGTCTGCACTGGGAGGAAACTGAAAGCCTTCAAGTCCTGTCTCGTCTGTCTGGCCTCTTACTGTGAGAAACACCTCCAGCCTCATTATGATGTAGCTCCATTAAAGAAACACAAGCTGGTGGACCCCTCCAAGAAGCTCCAGGAGAACATCTGCTCTCGTCACGATGAGGTGATGAAGATGTTCTGCCGTACTGATCAGCAGTGTATCTGTTATCTCTGCTTAATGGATGAACACAAAAGCCACGACACAGTCTCAGCTGCAGCAGAAAGGACTGAGAGGCAGAGAGAGCTGGAGGTGAGTCGACTAAACATCCAGCAGAGAATCCAGGACAGAGAGAAAGACGTGAAGCTGCTTCAACAGGAGGTGGAGGCCGTCAATCGCTCTGCCGACGAAGCGGTGAAGGACAGCGAGAAGATCTTCACCGAGCTGATCCGTCTCATGGAGAAAAGAAGCTCCGATGTGAAGCAGCAGGTCAGATCCCAGCAGAGAAGTGAAGTGAGTCGAGTCAAAGAGCTTCAGGAGAAGCTGGAGCAGGAGATCTCTGAGCTGAAGAGGAAAGACGCTGAGCTGAAGCTGCTCTCACACACAGAGGATCACAACCAGTTTCTACACAACTACCCCTCACTGTCACCACTCAGAGAAGCTACAGACTCGTCCGCCATCCATATCCGTCCTCTGAGCTACTTTGAGGACGTGACGGCGGCTGTGTCAGAAGTCAGAGATAAACTACAGGACGTTCTGAGAGACAAGTGGACAAACGTCTCACTGGCAGTGACTGAAGTGGACGTTTCACTGTCACCTTCACAAGCAGAGCCCAAGACCAGAGCTGAGTTCTTAAGATATTCAAGTGAAATCACACTGGATCCAAACACAGCATTCACACATCTGTTATTATCTGAGGGGAACAGAAAAGCAACATTTATGAGAGAACAACAGTCTTATTCTAGTCACCCAGACAGATTCACTACATATCATCAGGTCCTGAGTAGAGAGAGTCTGACTGGACGTTGTTACTGGGAGGTGGAGTGGAGAGGAAGAGGAGTTTATGTAGCAGTCGCATACAAGAATATCATCAGAACAGGGAGCTATAATGAATGTGTGTTTGGATTGAATGACAAATCTTGGGCGTTAGAATGTAACAAAAACAGTTTTACATTTTGGTACAACGATATCCAAACTCCCGTCTCTGGTCCTCAGTCCTCCAGAGTAGGAGTGTACCTGGATCACAGAGCAGGTATTCTGTCTTTCTACAGCGTCTCTGAAACCATGACTCTCCTCCACAGAGTCCAGACCACATTCACTCAGCCTCTCTATGCTGGACTTTATATTTATTATGGAAACACTGCTGAGTTCTGTAAACTAAAATAGTCAGAAGTGATTTAAGGAACAGCAAATTCATTTCTGTGTTTTAATCCTGAAACTCATTTTGTCTCCATCATTGTCTCTTAATTGCTGATTGTTCTTCAGCTGTCAATCAAACATTGTGGGCGGTGCTTTGACGTCTTCTCATTATTGTTGTGTAAATGTTTGAGTGTCTTTAGGTGGAGCTCCTTTCTGTGTCTGTTTAGCCATGGAGGCTATCACTGCTCATGATGATCTTTGTTGACCTGAACTGATATTTCTCTTCATGAAAATGTAAACTGCTCTGAGGTTTAAATGTTTGATAAATATTAGTATTGATGTATTTGTTAGTTGTTGCTTCTCTTCCACTGCATGGCTCTTAAAGAGAGAAATCACCAGAGCTTCTTTCATCAAAGAGATTTAGTTCTCAGCACTCTTTGTAAAGATTCCTTTCAGTGAAATTATGTTTATTTTCTACAACAGATTAAATGTTGTTCTTGTTGTTTTCTTAATCGTTGTACAAAAGAGGTACTATGATGTATTATATAACTAATTATTATAATCATAATCAATAAGTGAATCATTCATTAGTCTCTTTACATAACTGAGATTCTGGTCAAACAAATAGATTGTGAGGATGAAGTGAATGTGTTGATGAAATCATTGAACAAGAGTCATTGAACAGACTTTACTGATGGGATGTGAACAAACTGAAGGTTTACATGATGAATAAAGTATTTCTTGATTCAAGAATGAACAAAGTCTTTTCTTCTTGTCTTATTTACAGGGTTTCATACAAAGCTGATGGAGAAAATGTGAAACTAATATGAGAGTATAACTGAGTCAGTTTTCCTCCTGAAACAGCACAAAGTACAGAGTTCATGTTTAGAGCAGAAGAACATGAGTCAGTCAGTCTCTGTCCTTTAAACTGTCCTCACTGAAACATCTTTGTCAGAGAAATGAGCAGAGTTTGATGTCACGTGTCGCTTCTTACAACCAACATTCTGTTTCTCTGAATTCAGTAAAAGCTAAGGTCTCAGAAACATTTACTATTTCTTTGTCACTTACCTGTATCATGCTGTCTTTAGGTCTTTCACTGGGATGTGTGGTTATTGTATTTCTAAGCCCAACATGGTCAGCAGAGGGCGCTCTAGGCAGTATACTGAGCATCAGCAGCTAACGGAAGTAGAGCAGAAGAAAGCCGTCAGCACGTGATGAGCGAAGTGTCATCAGCACAGAGAGCGCTTCTCACCTGACCTCATGTGTTTTCATACATTTACATGTAAACTGACTTTAATTCCTGTTCCCAAGGGGCCACATGAGAAACAGGGACTGTTGTGGAGGACCGGACCAACAGACTGAACTCAATCCTGCTCTATATTATTCCACCTCTTTATAAAAAGCAGTAAATTGTATGTTTTTGATAATCTGTGAGTGGTAAAAGTAAATATTATGATCTGTGGTGGAATATAACTTGTATATTTGCTTAAGTACTGTACTCAAGTACAAATTCAAGGTACTTTACTTGAGTATTTCCATTTTATTCAACTTTGTACTTCCACTACACCGCAGAGATAAATATTGTACTCTTTACTCACTACATTTGTCTAACAGCTTTAGTTAGTTACTTTGCACCTTATAATTTCTCAAAGCCTTCCGAACTACCCAAACTGAACAACAGTGTAAAGGAGTTAATATATCCATATATAATAAAACACTGGCAGGGTTGACTGACATGTTTCTGCAAACTCAGTACTTTAATCACTGTTGTTTGTCGTCCAATTACCTCATTTTCAGTTTTTCCGTTCAGTGCGAGAAATGTAGTCCGTGTTGATCTTGAACGAGTTCACTGAAGTCAGGTTGAATGTCTGAGGTGAGATGTGAAGGACAGCTGACAGGTGATCGTCAGTGAGAGAGGATCTGGATTTGTTCAACTTCATCACAGAGAATGTTTGTTCACATATGGAGGTCGATCCAAAGAGAACCAACATCTTCTCAGCATGTTGCTTTTGCAGCTTAGCTAGCAAAGCCTCAGATGTCCGTGTCCGCTCTGCATCAGTCAAGTTTTAGTATTTCTCCGTGTGTTTTGTCTCGTAATGGAGATTCAAATTGTAATCCTTAAACACTGCGATCTGTTCTCCACAAACTAAGCACACGGCTTTACCTTTGACTTCAGTAAATAAACACATAGAAGTCCATGTTTTACTAAAAAAATCTACACTCTGTCAATCTTTCCTTTTTTAAACAGAGGCTGACATTTTTTAAGATGTTAACAGCGAACTCACACCTCCCGTAAACTCAGTTCACCAACACATTGCAGTGACGCTGCTGCTCGCACACATTCACTAACAAACATAAACTGAGAAAAGAAAACAGCAGCACTCTCCTTCAACATGAAAGCAATGCAGCTGTATTCCGTGCATGTTGTACACTTATTTACGTTTTATTCCTAATCTCCCGTTGACGTCCCGCAGGCCGGTCGGCAACAGCCAAAGGGCCGGGTATGGCCCGGGGGCCGTACAATGCCCAGGTCTGCTCTAAAGCCACGGGGTCAGATGAGAATGTTTTAAGCTATATCTTTTACAAAATAAGAGTTCAGTCAGTATTCACTGTTGATATTTCTTTATTATCATTTCTGTGAGAAATCCTGTGAAAAGAGAATTTAGACTGGTATGGAAAGTAATGTGTTTGTGTGAGCCATTTTGATATTGTTTTGTTTCATACAACCTCCCACCACTTGGGGGCGTAGTGCCGCTGTCAATGAGGCCACAGGTGAATATAATCAGTGGGGTCACTTGAGACAGGTGGTTGCTCGTAAGCAGGAACAAACTGTTTTTGACCGTGCAACAGTTAATGAATGTAAATGTTAGGATGTATTGGTCTGTGTAGAGGGAATGGATAACGGCAGATAAAGTGGTTGGCCTCTGTTTATGTGGGAAATAAAATGCCAATATTGGAAACTGGACTCCGTTGTTTATGGCACGCGTCAGAACAAACAATCAGCAACCGTGGTGACTTTTCTGATGAGCAACAGGGTCACTGCAACTGTAAACTTCCACTAAATACACATTATGTATTTCATATTGAAAATGTTTTAATGGTTTCTCCTACTTTTTCTATGTAACACCAAAAATGACAAATGTTTTAGTTTGTTTTACATTTCCATTGTTTTTCCATATTGTTTGTTTAACTATTTAGGTACTGAAGTAAATTCCCAATCCCATATTTCAATACATAAATTTAAATCTATGTACATTTACAACAGCTGACAAGGTAATATTAACAGCGTTCATGATGTGAAGAACAGACAGGAGCCAAAGAAAACCTCGACTGACTTCTTTCTGCCGTTGAGCTTCGGGCTTTCTGCAGTCGCTCCGGAAGTGACGCTTCTCTTCTTCTTCTCCTCTTGTTTCAGGATCCTACTTCTCTTCTTCCGGTTGAGTTTCGTCCTAAAACGGTGTTTCTTTTTGGCCGAGGAGAGCTGAGAGGAGTCTCCGTCTAAAAAGGAGTTCAGAAAGAGAAAATGTGCAAATCACTGAACTTAAATAACACCATAACCAGCAGTGGAAGAAGTTATTCTGATGTTTGTCGGTTTGTGAAACACAACGTTAACAGTTGGCCCCTCCTCCCCGGCTCAACAGCAGGTGAAAGACAAACCCTGATTCACTCTCATGTTAGAACGAGCTTTGTCCGCTCGGCGTCTCGCGCCGCTGTGTGTCCGCCATTTTCACAGCTTCCTCTTGGATGCACCATTTCTATCTGACACCTGGTGGCTCAGTTTATTTAGAGGTTGACGCTCTCTCTCTGCAGAGTGAACCACTTCTAGTGGGTCAGAAGTGATCGTTGAGACATTCTTGTGATATGAGTCCGTGCATTGTTTTTGAGGAAAGTCCTCCTCATTCCTGTGCACCAGTTTATGGTTGCTGGAGATTCATGTTGTTCCTGAGGAGTTTTCTCAGTCGTCACTCAACCAGTGAGTGACTCAGCTTTTACAACAGCTGCAACATTTTAACATCAACAACAAATGGAAAATGTGCAGATTATATCAGGTCCAGTCATGACGTCATGAAATGAATAAATGTGAATCTTGAAACGCTGCTTTGCATCAGAATCATATCTTGAAACTCAACTCTTTTGAGACAAATGTTTAAAAGTTGATCATTAAATGAGAGAGAAAGGTATTATACGACAACTTAAATGTTTCATATTAGTTTAATCTGATAACTCTTTTGTCAGCCAGATGTTTTTAAGCAGTGAAAGAAAAGTGAACAGAATTAGTCTTTTGATGGCTTCATGTTTGTCTATAACTCTTCCTCTGAGGAGACAAGAAATATTGAACAACTAAAGAAATGAAATGTTTTCAAAGGTGGAGCAGGTTTTAACCGAGGCTCTGTTTGTGAATGAGGAAACAAAGTTCACATTCACAGCGCTGCTCCTCTTCCTGGAATGAAGCACAGCTTGATAAGCCCTCCTTCTTCCTCCTGCTCTCAAACACAGCCGCCTCCACTCTGTCCACGTCTCCTTGTTGCCTCCCCTTCAGATCTACAGATTTAAAGATGGGTGTAACCAACATGGTGGTGCAGCGATAGAGCTGACAGCCTCCATTCACTGAACAAACACATGTTGTTCAGATCAGAAGTCAAAGCAGAGTCGCTTCTAGTGAAGTGAAACTCAGACAGTCGTCGTTACTGAGAGGTGAAATGGCGCAGAAAGGAGTTCAGCTGGATCGGGAAACCTTCTCTTGTTCCATCTGTCTGGATCTACTGAAGGATCCGGTGACTACTCCCTGTGGACACAGCTACTGCATGAACTGTATTAAAAGCTTCTGGGATGAAGAGGATGTGAAGAAACTCCACAGCTGCCCTCAGTGTAGGCAGACCTTCACACCGAGGCCTGTCCTGCTGAAAAACACCATGTTAGCAGTTGTTCTGGAGGAGCTGAAGAAGACTGGACTCCAAGCTGCTCCTGCTGATCACTGCTATGCTGGACCTGAAGATGTGTCCTGTGATGTCTGCACTGGGAGGAAACTGAAAGCCTTCAAGTCCTGTCTCGTCTGTCTGGCCTCTTATTGTGAGAAACACCTCCAGCCTCATTATGATGTAGCTCCATTAAAGAAACACAAGCTGGTGGACCCCTCCAAGAAGCTCCAGGAGAACATCTGCTCTCGTCACGATGAGGTGATGAAGATGTTCTGCCGTACTGATCAGCAGTGTATCTGTTACCTCTGCTCTGTGGATGAACACAAAGGCCACGACACAGTCTCAGCTGCAGCAGAAAGGACTGAGAGGCAGAGAGAGCTGGAGGTGAGTCGACTAAACATCCAGCAGAGAATCCAGGACAGAGAGAAAGACGTGAAGCTGCTTCAACAGGAGGTGGAGGCCGTCAATCGCTCTGCCGACGAAGCGGTGAAGGACAGCGAGAAGATCTTCACCGAGCTGATCCGTCTCATGGAGAAAAGAAGCTCCGATGTGAAGCAGCAGGTCAGATCCCAGCAGAAAAGTGAAGTGAGTCGAGTCAAAGAGCTTCAGGAGAAGCTGGAGCAGGAGATCTCTGAGCTGAAGAGGAAAGACGCTGAGCTGAAGCTGCTCTCACACACAGAGGATCACAACCAGTTTCTACACAACTACCCCTCACTGTCACCACTCAGAGAAGCTACAGACTCGTCCGCCATCCATATCCGTCCTCTGAGCTACTTTGAGGACGTGACGGCGGCTGTGTCAGAAGTCAGAGATAAACTACAGGACGTTCTGAGAGACAAGTGGACAAACGTCTCACTGGCAGTGACTGAAGTGGACGTTTCACTGTCACCTTCACAAGCAGAGCCCAAGACCAGAGCTGAGTTCTTAAGATATTCAAGTGAAATCACACTGGATTCAAACACAGCAAACACACAGCTGTTATTATCTGAGGGGAACAGAAAAGCAACATTTATGAGTGAAGAACAGTCTTATTCTAGTCACCCAGACAGATTCACTTCATATCTTCAGGTCCTGAGTAGAGAGAGTCTGACTGGACGTTGTTACTGGGAGGTGGAGTGGAGAGGAAGAGGAGTTTATGTAGCAGTCGCATACAAGAATATCATCAGAACAGAGATCTCTAATGAATGTGTGTTTGGATACAATGACAAATCTTGGGCGTTAAATTGTAACAAAAACTGTTTTACATTTTGGTACAACAAGATCCAAACTCCCGTCTCTGGTCCTCAGTCCTCCAGAGTAGGAGTGTACCTGGATCACAGAGCAGGTATTCTGTCTTTCTACAGCGTCTCTGAAACCATGACTCTCCTCCACAGAGTCCAGACCACATTCACTCAGCCTCTCTATGCTGGACTCAGGATGTATTATGATCATGGAGACACTGCTGAGTTCTGTAAACTAAAATAGTCAGAAGTGATTTAAGGAACAGCAAATTCATTTCTGTGTTTTAATCCTGAAACTCATTTTGTCTCCATCATTGTCTCTTAATTGCTGATGTTTCTTCAGCTGTCAATCAAACATTGTGGGCGGTGCTTTGACGTCTTCTCATTATTGTTGTGTAAATGTTTGAGTGTCTTTAGGTGGAGCTCCTTTCTGTGTCTGTTTAGCCATGGAGGCTATCACTGCTCATGATGATCTTTGTTGACCTGAACTGATATTTCTCTTCATGAAAATGTAAACTGCTCTGAGGTTTAAATGTTTGATAAATATTAGTATTGATGTATTTGTTAGTTGTTGCTTCTCTTCCACTGCATGGCTCTTAAAGAGAGAAATCACCAGAGCTTCTTTCATCAAAGAGATTTAGTTCTCAGCACTCTTTGTAAAGATTCCTTTCAGTGAAATTATGTTTATTTTCTACAACAGATTAAATGTTGTTCTTGTTGTTTTCTTAATCGTTGTACAAAAGAGGTACTGTGATGTATTATATAACTAATTATTATCATCATAATCAATAAGTGAATCATTCATTATTCTCTTTACAGAACTGAGATTCTGGTCAAACAAATAGATTGTGAGGATGAAGTGAATGTGTTGATGAAATCATTGAACAAGAGTCATTGAACAGACTTTACTGATGGGATGTGAACAAACTGAAGGTTTACATGATGAATAAAGTATTTCTTGATTCAAGAATGAACAAAGTCTTTTCTTCTTGTCTTATTTACAGGGTTTCATACAAAGCTGATGGAGAAAATGTGAAACTAATATGAGAGTATAACTGAGTCAGTTTTCCTCCTGAAACAGCACAAAGTACAGAGTTCATGTTTAGAGCAGAAGAACATGAGTCAGTCAGTCTCTGTCCTTTAAACTGTCCTCACTGAAACATCTTTGTCAGAGAAATGAGCAGAGTTTGATGTCACGTGTCGCTTCTTACAACCAACATTCTGTTTCTCTGAATTCAGTAAAAGCTAAGGTCTCAGAAACATTTACTATTTCTTTGTCACTTACCTGTATCATGCTGTCTTTAGGTCTTTCACTGGGATGTGTGGTTATTGTATTTCTAAGCCCAACATGGTCAGCAGAGGGCGCTCTAGGCAGTATACTGAGCATCAGCAGCTAACGGAAGTAGAGCAGAAGAAAGCCGTCAGCACGTGATGAGCGAAGTGTCATCAGCACAGAGAGCGCTTCTCACCTGACCTCATGTGTTTTCATACATTTACATGTAAACTGACTTTAATTACTGTTCCCAAGGGGCCACATGAGAAACAGGGACTGTTGTGGAGGACCGGACCAACAGACTGAACTCAATCCTGCTCTATATTATTCCACCTCTTTATAAAAAGCAGTAAATTGTATGTTTTTGATGAGCTGTTAGTGGTAAAAGTAAATATTATGATCAGTGGTGGAATATAACTAGTATATTTGCTTAAGTACTGTACTCAAGTACAAATTCAAGGTACTTTACTTGAGTATTTCCATTTTATTCAACTTTGTACTTCCACTCCATCTCAGAGATAAATATTGTACTCTTTACTCGCTACATTTGTCTGACAGCTTTAGTTACTTTGCACATTATGCTGACAAGCAGTTTGAGCGTTCTCGTATGTTCACTCAGAAGGAAATGCCAGTGTCGACAAACAATAATTTAATTTGGATCTCGACTTGAACAGTATTCTCAAGTCACAAACTTGCATCTCCTTCATAACAAGAACGCAGCATGTGCACAAGTACGACGGTCAAGAAGCAGAACTCACCGACATTGCAGAAATTAAAGCCGTTTTATTTTCTCTCACACGCATGTTGGTCCTCAGAACAGCAACAAATATCTCAGCATTTCCTCCCAGAGATTTCATCAGATGCATAGTTAATAGTTTATGGGATTAAGAAAAACTGTGTAAACGACAGAAATGTGTCAACAAAACCATTTCCAAATACAAAGAGAATTTCACAGCTTATGGCCGACAGAAAACTAAAAACAATTCTTACGCAACGTGAGTTTCTACCTCAAGACAAAACTGAGAAACGACTTCTTTACTACAAAGCTCAAACAACGAAGAATAAACGTTTAACTTTCAATATCAGTTCATTCACTGACAGAAAAATATTCAAAAAGCTCAGAAATGTTTCCGTTCCACAGCGTGTTCCCTTAAAGCTCATCTATCGTTCCCATCAGAACAGTGAACCAACAGAGGACGCCTTCAACGAGACATTCAGTGTTGAATCACAGTTACAAGAACACAAAGGGTCTGATTGTGAGCGTTGCCCTTTATCATCTTCATCATCAGGTGGTTTTGATGGGATGAGAAGTATTTGTATTATTAAAGCTGCAGAGCAGCAGTAATACCGAGGGCAGAATATCAAACCTTCTGATTTGACACATTAAAACATCTTTGCAGCTCCAAGTATCACAAACGGTCAAGCCCCTAAAATGGGTCTTAAATGTCAGATTCATATTCAGAGCTGAAGAGAAAGATGAATTTAAGTAAAATGAAATGCTTAAAGTAACAGTGTGCAGCATTTAATGGATCTATGAGCAGGAAGTGAATTCTATATATTGTGGTTCTACACGCTTGGCATACAGAAGTTTCAGTTGCTTGCAAGGTTTGTTCGTTGTATTTTTTTCACAGTTTTAGAGCACAAGACTAAAAACACTGATGTTCTCTCAGAAATCTCTCTTCTTCTGAGAGCAGATGTTCTTTCATCTCAGACAGAAAGAAACAGGAGTGAAGGCACAAACATGAAGCAGATTGTCTTGTTGTTTTGGGGGCTTTCAGGTCCAAGATAGTCGTTCTCCTGACTGATCAGAGACATCACTGTGGGGGGGGGGGGGGGGGGAAAGAACATCCTGATGAGTCATCACTACAGCAACATAGATCTGTGCTTTAACTGACAGGAGACGAACAAAGCATGATGTGCTTGTAGTAAATTATTATTTATTCACTTCTGTGCTTTCAATTATGTTTTTCATTCTACTGTGATTTGGGACATTTTATTATTTATTGCCATTTCTTTTAACAACAACTCCCTGAAGGTAAAAATAACAATAAATCCATCTGAGGAAATGTTTGTTAATCATCAGTGAGATGATCCGTGGATAGCAGCTACAAACAGAGAAACAACTATCGTGCTTGAAAAGTTGCACATTTCATTTTAAAGGATCTAAAATGTAATAACATAAAACCCTTAAAAAAAACAAGCATTGTTCTAACTTCTGACCTCACAAACAAGAAGTGAAAACATTCAACTTACCAACATTCATTCACAGATGATCGTCTGCTGGGAGATCTTCTTTTTGGAGGATTTCTTTTTCTGGAAATATCAGAAAAAAGAAAAAAATATATATATCAACTCAAATAAATAATGATACGATTTATGAAATACAACGAGCAGGAAATAAAAAGTATCTGAAATCTGCTTCTAAATCTAAAATCGATCCTGCTCTTCAACCTTTGTAAAAAACATTTTGTTCATGTTTTGTTCAACGCAGTCAAACACACGCGTGTGAATTAAACCTCTAATGAGAGTATTGATCCTGAAAGTCTGATTTCTTTGTGTTTTGCTTCAGACGTGTTTCTCACCGTAGAAGAAGCCGGAGGAGTTTGTTGGTCTGCAGCCGGTTCCGTCTCTTCCAGTTTCTCCTTTAACCGGTTCCTCTCTGCAAATCAGTCACAAACCACGAACCTCAGTTATTATGTGTGATCCACAAGAACAGCAAGACTATTTAATTCATGGATCAAACACCACTCATTTGTGTCCACTAGGTGCTTCAGTTTGGTTCTTCATGTTAAATGTTGTTGACATTTCACAGCTTTCATTGTTAAAAAACTAAAATGTGAAGATCACGTTTTAACCACAAAATGCTGACGAGCACTTTCATTTCATTGACTCATCAATAAGTCAATTAAAGTTTGAACAATGAAAACAGAATTCATTCTAAAACGATGAACAATGAGTCTCACTCGTTTTCTTTGCAGGTCCGTCGTGGCTCACAGCGATGGGAGTTGAGCTCTCCGTTGTCTCCTCACCTTCAGCCTTCATCATCTTCTTCTTCTTCTTCTTGCTTTCCTTTGAAAGTGGAGTCGAGTCCATTTCAGGAGGCTCGGAGCTCACCGCACCGCTTTCATCCTCCGTCACTGATCTCTTCTTCTTCTTCGGCGGTTGGTTTTCCTTTGAGTTCTCTTCTTGTTCCGTGTGCTCTTTAATCTTTTTCTTCTTCGTTGGTGTGTCGTCGTCGTTCTCCTGAGGAGGATCAGGTTGAGGTCTTTTGGCTGGTTTTGGTCGAGGCGTCTCCTCCGCTGCCTCTTGGATCCCTTTTTGTCTGGAAGAATGAATCGTGTTAATTTCTCTGAAACGATATTTACAACACAGATATTTGGTAACTGTCCATATTTTATTGTCTTTTCCAAACGTTAACTTTGTTAGATACACTTTGCGCACGTCGTACATTTTTATTGTCAGAATATTTGGTGTTAATATATTCTAATTATGTTAATGTTGTGCTAATTGTTGTTTTATCTCCCTTTTAACACTGTAAACTTCCACTAAATACACATTATGTATTTCATATTGCAAATATTTTTCATGGTTTCTCCTACTTTTTCTGTGTATGACCAAAAAAGACAAATTTCTTTGTTTTACATTTCCATTGTTTTTCCATATTGTTTGTTTAAGTATTTAGGTACTGAAGTAAATTCCCAATCCCATATTTCAATACATACTGCGGTGACTTCATTACATTTAAATCTATGTACATTTACAACAGCTGACAAGGTAATATTAACAGCATTCATGATGTGAAGAACAGACAGAAGCCAAAGAAAACCTCGACTGACTTCTTTCTGCCGTTGAGCTTCGGGCTTTCTGCAGTCGCTCCGGAAGTGACGCTGCTCTTCTCTTGTTTCTGGATCCTACGTCTCTTCTTCCGGCTCAGTTTCATCCTCACACCGTGTCTCTTTTTGGTCGAGGAGAGCAGAGAGGAGTCTACGTCTAAAAAGGAGTTAAGAAAGAGAAAGTGTGCAAATCACATCATTTTCATAGCTTCCTCTTGGATGCACCATTTCTATCCGACACCTGGTGAATAAGTAACTGGAAAAATAAATTTAAAAAAATATATAAAAAAATATAAATAAATATAAATAAATTAAAAAAATATATATATATAAAAAAATATAAATAAATATAAAAAAAAAAAATAATAAAAAAAAAAAATATATATATATATAAATAAAGATGGTTTAAAGCTGGTCCTCTTATCTTCACCAAATGTTGACTTAAATTCACGAATACTGATGATGAAAGGGTCGTCAGCGTTGAGACAATGTATTCAAGAGACGGAGAGAAATATATCTGAAGTATATTTTTTGACTACCTGTGGCTTCCTTTTCTGCGTCTTTGTCTCCCCCTGCTGGTCCCTCACCAGACTGCATCTCCTCCGGTGTCTTCTTTTTCTTCTTCTTCTTCTTCTCCTTCGTTGTCTGGGCTGGACTTGCAAGATTCTCCACCATCTCCTCCACTTCCACTACTTCGCTCTTCTCCTCCACCTTACTCTTTTTCATTTTATTTTCTGAAGGAGTGACGGGAGTTCCCTCTTCGTTCTCTTCCGCTTCATCTTGCTCCTTTTTCCTTTTCTTAGTCTTCTTCTTCTCTGGTGAAGTGGCCTGAGACACGACGACCTCCTCCTCCTCCTGATCTTTCTTTGCCGCCTCCTCGGCTCTCTTTTTGTCTCTCTTCTTCTTTTTGGCACTCTTGGTGGAAGGAGGAGCATCACTGGATGCATCTACGGCGGATGAGTCGGTGATCGGTGCATCTGCAGTCGGTGCCTCTTTGCTCTTCTTCTTCTTGGGAGTTTTGGCATCTTTGCAGGACTCTGGAGCCTCCTCGGGGAGAGGTTTGCTGGTTTCCTGCATGGTTGCGTCGCTGTCTTCGACTTCGATGTTGAGGATGATGGAGATATCCGGGTCTCCTTGCTCGTCTGCCGCCGTTGCCTTTTCTACAACCGAACAGAGAGACATGCAAAGAAAGAGACTTGTGACGAAAGCAACAACACTAGAAACATGTCCAACGATGCAGGGATAGAACATATGAAAGAAAGAAAACGGCACATCCTTTGAGCTCTTTATTCCCCAATGTTTCCAGATATCTTGACTTCAGTCATGTGACTTAGAGATCACCATAGTTTTGTATATTTTTACTCATAAACAAATGTAACATTTACACCTGGTGGTTACTGACATTTAAAAATAAATCCAAATGAAATATAAGAAAATAGAAAAATGCAATATTGTGATGAATCTGCAATGTCAACTACAGGTAGCATAGAAATTAGTGCCATTAAGGGATTTGAGAATACTGCGTTTCATTATTCAAGGTTTAAGATAGAAAAAGGTTTTATTTGGTAATAATGTGTTTAAAAGTTAGTTGTAATAGTTTGTTTATCGGACAAAAATAAATGACATTAATTCGATTCATTACTTCAATATGTTGAAGTTCACCGCTACAACCTGTTGTGAACTATATTCAATGTCTGTTACCAGTGTGGGTGGCTGGGTCCTCGGGGGTTGTTGCCGTCTGTGTCTCGTCTTCAGGCTTCAACGGGGAGCTGAGGTTCTGAGTGAACACACACACACACACACACACACACACAACTCAGTGTTATTACCATTGCAATTAATAATTATCACTCATTGTGTTTGTTTAGATTCCTAACAAGACTGTACTGCTCTCGTTACGGCCTAATAAAGTAATGGTTTATTGTACCTCAGACGTCTCTTCCATATTTGGATTTTCAGAATCAGGTTCTGAAGAAAAGATGAAAAACATTTCGTCATTATATTGTTTATCTGATGGTTTTATTGGTACTTCAGGAGAGTAAGAGGTGTTTACCCAACAAGACATTTAGAGACATACTGAAGAAGCAGTTTAATCTTTAATCCGAACCACTAAAGAGCAGTAATAGTGAAACTAACAAAGAGATGAGACGAAGTCGAATTTAAGGTGAGATTATAAAACAGACTGAGCCATGTCATGGACATGTCATGACGGTGGAGCACGGCTAATAATTTAAACGTCTCGTGTTATTCTCTGAGTAAATGTTGCTTCCTTGAGTTTTGATGTCTGAGCGCTCTCATCTCTTTATCGCTCTCAAACGCAGAAGCCGTTTTCACAGCAGACCTTTTCATTGTGGGGGCAACAAAAGCACAGCTGGAACCAATTAGCCGTGGCCCCAATTCCAGCAATTATTCCAATTCAACGCAGCGATTAGTGACGTTCCTGCCGGTAGTTTGACAAGTCTGCTGAGACAAAAAGTCTTCTGCCCTCAAGTCAGGAACTCATTTCAAACACTTAAAATGAGGCGACTGAGTTCCAGGTGTAATTCTCAGACTAGTCACTCCAGTTTGCTTAACGAGCTCTGACAAGCCACACACACACACACACACACACACACACACACACACACACACACACACACACACACACACACACACACACACACACACACACACACACACACACACACACACACACACACACACACACACACACACACACACACACACACACACACACACACACACACACACACACACACGAGAAGTTGAACAAGTGACTGACTAAGTGTAAAACTGCTCTGATCAGAGCTGCTGGAGCGGTTTTGGAAGAGATCCTTCAAACTCTTTACAAGTGTTGACGTTCAGTCCAAGTGCATGATGGCAAAATATTCAACTATGTTTTACTCTCTTTTCTGTTGCCTTGTTCTGCATTTAAACAGCAAGAGACAACGTGCTGCCAATACAAAGGAAATATAGTCCGTTGGTAGTGTTCTCGTTCAGTGTCGAAACTGATTTAAACAGAGATAAACCACAGTCAACGAAGACAGAGTCGTAGTAATTTTCACCCTTTTTACTGTCACTCTGTTCCTTTAACATGTTGTGGTGAGAACTGAAAATACAAACCATACAAAACATTCGGTCTGATTGTAAATACAAACATGCATAGATCATTTGTACATCAACAAACATTCATGGCATTGTTCCGAACACACAATACAAACCCATTTGTCAAGAAATCTTTACCGATATAAAATGCCCACTATGTCCAATGTCGAGCAGAGTAACTTACAGCATTGATCCTACGACGCTTCCACGTGGATGCGAGCAGATTACTCCTCTGAGCATGCGGCTCTATTTTGTTTTAATACAACCAATGAAGCTACCAAACCCGGAAGTGACAAAACGGAAGTGACAAACCCGGACGTGATAGCATGATGCGCACGGAAAAACAACATTACAATAACCATCTTTCCGTCTTGTAATGAGCATAAACAAACTAAACTAACTAGAAAAATGCCTTTAAAATGCAACACTGTTTTTTTTTAACTCTAAAATAAAATCGAAAAAACTGAAAATTTTACTGCATTTCAAGATTAGTGGGTATATTTTAAAGGTCTGTTCCAAATACATCGAAACACACTTGCAGAATGCAGACCATAATGATCCACCATTGATTAATTTAAGTCAGTTTGAGTAAAAATGCCAGGTTGTGAGTCCGTCTTCTTTTATGTTTAAATTAATGTCTTAGTTTGGATTGAATTGTATTCGTAGAACAAACTATTTATTGATTCACCTGGAAAATAATCTGCAGATTTATTTGCAGCCCTAAAACATTTATTCTAACAACATACATTTATTTTTCTTAAATCCACAACCTTATTGTCGCGGCCGCAAACTAGCCAAACCATCAACCAGGTTCTGTTTCACTGTTCTTTAAATCATGATGCGAGACATGAACACACCTGTTTTGACTGACTTTATATTTCTAGACTGAGTGCACGCAATCAGATAATATTAAGTTAAAGTTGATAAAAGTTAACTTTCCTGTCAGTGTTTTGCAGTCGACCATCCTTCTGGCAAAAGATTAAGCAGCTGCATCACACCTCGCTAAGTAGATCAGCCCGGACAATTGGACTGTACCATTCTACAACAGCAAGAGGGGTGTTGTCAGGAGCCTTTACATCTTCACCACAGCGGAGGAATGTCTTCACACACCTGCAATTAACTATGTACTGGCCAGCGTAGTATATATCGTGCAGTAAGGAGATGGGGAGGAGTGACCCTTGTTCACAAGAGCACCCACGAAGTTCTGTTTCATTACGGTGTACTTAGACTTTAGTGCAATTATGATAAGTGTACATAGTTATTCTGATTTGTCACTTTGGCTTGATTTTGTTACCCATCTTAATTATTGTACATCATTTTCCCAGCTTCATGCGTACCCTGGTCTCTCACACTTACAATGACTTTAAGGCATCAACAGGTAACACCTGTGGAAACAAACCTTGACACCTGATACCATCTTATCAAGCATCCTTCCTGTCTAGATTTTCATAATAAATGTAAAACCCGTCGCGTGGTCTTTCCTCAGCAGCTTTGAAATCTGCTGTAAAAAAGTTAAAGACCTCTGAGCCGTTTCTTCACAACAGCTTGTGATTCCTGTCAGTGCGGTGAGAAAAGATGCCACGCATAACGTAAAGAACAAGCCGGGTATCGAACGTCTCATTGGTTGTTCCTTACCTGCAGGGGGCGGGGCTTCGCTCTCTGCCGGCTGGTCATTGGTCACCTGCCAAGAGGAATCAACAGGTCAACAAACACCAAGAGAGAGTTTATTTCTATTCATGACACAGATTGAATCCTTTCAGTCACTGTCAGCAAGAAAAAGCTGCTGAGCAGCAGTTTATTCACTCCCGATTCAAAGAACGTGGCCATGAGCCAGAGAATGAGAACCAGAGAAGTGTGACCAACGTGCTGCTCGTACGACAACACTTAGATAATCCGGATTCTTTGGCAAGAATTACATCTTGTATCATTCGATTTTTGGGAAAGTAAACATCAAACAAAGGATAAACGGGTTCTGGCCACGATAAATATTAACAAATATGTAAACATCAACCAATTCTGCACCTCAGCAGCGCTGCCGTCCTCCTCCTCCGAGACCTCAGCTTGATTGACGGCTGTCTGTTCACATGCAGGCGTTTCATCCGTCGCCTGAGGAAAGAAAACAGAGCAGAGGAACTAAAGATTAAATATGAAACGATACAGCTTCTCATTTTTAAAAATCTTTTTATTTTTACTGTAGGGTTAACAGGTATGGTGATATGTAACCCCAAACCTCCACATGCCTGAATATTCTTAAAGACCTGATGACTCAGCAAAGAATAACTGCTGTCAGTGTTTCCTCCTGGAGGCTAAACAGCACAAACAATGCCCCTCAGAGCGAGTCAGTCCTCTGCTGAATAGGTTTCAGATGTGCGGCGAGTGAGCTGAGGGGGAAAGAGGCTCGGCCGCGCCAGGAGTCAACAAACACTCCAGTTTCTACGAGTTGTGGTGGAAACTGATGAACATTTCTGCTCATTTCTGCAGCAGGACGGAGAATATACAGAACAGAAAAGCAACTTTTAACTTTGACATCTTTACAGAAACGTTGGAGTAATATCCTCTCCTGTCTGAGGGTAGCAAAAAGAAAATGCAGGCATTTAATAAACGAGCAATACATATGAATATTCTGGCAGCACTTTGAAGTAAAAGCAGGTTTGTTGGAGGACGGGTCTTTCACAATCACATACTTTGGATTCAGCCTCGGGTCACTGACCTGCGTCAGCTCATCGTCGTCCTCTTTACGCTCCTGGCTGCTGTCGCTGGAGGCATCAGGGGCCACGAGCTGATCCTCAGCCTCATCAGAGGCAGCTGGTCCGGGCTCGGCCTCCTCCTCGGAGTCGGAGCTGGAACTTTCTGCCTCGTTAGAGGCCTCAGCAGACACTTCGACGGGAGCCGACTGCAAAATATCAACAGGTGGGCGGTTAGAAGACCATGGAAGGACCTCCAGTCTCTCAATACTTTCTGGTTCCCCACAATGCCTCGGGGTCATGGGCAGATCATGACACAATGAGGCCCCAAGGCACAGACCTGCAAGAGGCCCCACCACCTCTCCACAGGACAGAGACTCAGACTTTAGAATGGTTTGACTTCTTTTTGTCGTCGTTTTGAGTCTTTGTCGTCGTTCTGTGTCTCTTTGAGGTTGTTTTGAAGAATCAAAGAAACTAAAAACTCTGCTTTTAATTAAATTATGTTCCGTAGAAACATCTTTATTTCGTTGAAAGTAAAAGTGAAGTGTCGTGTCGCTGTACTCGTCTGAGCGGAGAAAAAAATCTATTAAAAACCACGAATCTTCTGTCAGACACAAACCAAAGTGACTGAGTGTGTAGACAGAACCACAGAGACATTAACACACAAGAGCATCATTCTGTCCAAACAGCATCATGTGCTGCATCACTGGTCCGACAGAAAAGAACGTGCACACACACACACACACACACACACACACACACTTGTAATAACAAACGAACACAAACTTACAGACGAGACGAGACAACATGACATGAGTCTGTGTGTATTTCAGAGTCATATAACAACACTGGAGCTACTGTCCATCTATCAGCACATTATTACAGTGACTGGACAACAGCTATGTGTGTGTGTGTGTGTGTGTGTGTGTGTGTGTGTGTGTGTGTGTGTGTGTGTGTGTGTTATTGAGACAGACCAGAGAACGACGACGAAAGACAAGTTAGTTTTTGAAACTTCCTTTTTAGTTTCTCCATCATCATTTGTCATTAATTAGATGATTGTTTCAGCACCCGTTTCTTTGTTCTCCACTTCAATAAAAACTAAAGTGTGACGGCAGACAGGTCAGGGAGGAAAAGGGGAATCTCTCTCTCTTTTTCTCATCTGGTGGCTGCAGCTGAAGGTTTGATGCCCGAGCTGGTTCAAGGATTCAAACTGGTGACCATCCAACCATAAGCCTGCTTCTGAATCTGTTGATTCTCCGTTATATTTCGATTGTTTTTTTTTTAGGATATGTTCATATCTGCCTCTCTTTGCTCACCTCTTGCTCTGTTGCTTCCTCGTCCTCTTTCTGTTCCTCTTCTTCTTCTTCTTCTTCTTCACTGTCTGACTTCGTTGTTCTGGTTTCCTCTGCAGGATGCAGCGGCGGCGGCGGCGGCTCAGAGGCCGTGTCAGCGTCTCCCTCCTCACTGGGGAGCTCTGCAGTGGATGACTCGACACCATCTGTCCCGGGCTCTGAAGCACGGGCACAAAATACATTATAGTTGTTCAGGAGTTATTGCTAAAAACGTATGAATTATAAATCTGATTACAACAACGTAACTAACGTACCAGGTAGAGGTTTGGCATCCACATTATTTTCCTCTGTGACATTGGAGAGTTTAGTGTCTGCGCCTCCTTCGCCTCCTTCTTCTTCGCTGGTGGCAGGTTCTGGTTTGATGTTGTTCTTGACAGTAGTGAGGTCTTCCGTCTCCTGCTTGGCCTGCTGAGCCAGAGAGCAAAGCCTGCAACACGACGCACATTACATCTTAAATACCTACGGCCCCAAAAACATACATACTAATTATAAGCATGTCTTTAGTATGTTTACAGTGGAAAAGTGGCAACATAAATTATTCTCAAAGCAGACAGCGTGCAACCGACTACCGTTTGTTTTTGAGTGTGCCGTTATTTGATACTTTTTTCCCACAATGCAATGCACAAAGGAAATGGAGGATCTGCTCACAGCTGGAAAAAATTAAGATAAATAGAGGAAGGTGGCTAAACAGCTCCAGAAAGATCTCAGAAAACGAATATAAGTTATCAATCTTAAGACTTTTTGCTTTCTTTGTTTGTCAAGTTTAACAACCAAAGAGATATTTGTTATTAGTGCGTCGTACATGCTGCACAGAATCAGTGAGCAGCATGGATTCGGGACACAGCTCAAGCGTTCATCCGTCATTAATGTGTTTAGAAGTTTCTGACAGCTCGCGTAACGTGTTCGGGAGGAAATGAATCCCTGACGAGTGAAAACCCGTCGAAAGCGTTTATCTGCAGAAAGCTGACTGGGAACCCGTCCATCATGTGTCGAGCAGCCAAGAACTACAGATGTTTGTGAGAGTCATGATGTGAACAACCAGAATAAATCAGTGTGACAGGAGGAGATGTGTTGGTACATGACTGATGAGCAGAAGAGAGTGAACTACACAAAATGTGTGATTTGCATATTTCTGCTTTGATTGAAGTTTAGACTTTTTCGACAGAGATGAGCGCCGTCTTATCTTTGGGATCTCAGGGAAACAATATTTATCTAAAAACAGCTGTTGAGTTATAAACATGAGTTTGAGAGCTTTTCATTGACTGGATTCGTGTGACTTTAATCATGAGCTGATGTCATCCGCTGCCTGCTTAATCCCTTCCAGGGCAGCGAGGACTTAAAATCCCAGAATGCACTGGGCCGAACGCCAGCCAGTCATTCACAGGGAGACACGCTAACAAACAGTGACATCCTGTTCAGAGACAGTTAAGCTGCGTCTCTTTGGACGTCGCTATCTGCGACAATATAGGTGATTAATGTGAATAAAAAAGGTCCACACTTCCTGTTTGACTTACTTAATCCAGCTGGTGTAGATATCATGGAGGCTGGAGCTCTCCTCCGGTGTCTCCACCTACACACACACACACACACACACACACACACACACACACACACACACACACACACACACACACACACACACACACACACACACACACACACACACACACACACACACACACACACACACACACACACACACACACACACACACAATATTCCTGTAACTCAACTGTGACGACGTAGATAAAACAAAAAGAAGAGTTCAAAGGGAAACGTCAAATTTCCGGTGGTTTAGGAATGCTTCCACTTTGATGCCACAAGCTCCCGGAAATTAACTCATGCAGCAACATAGAAGACAATATGAGAGAGAGAGAGAGAGCGAGAGAGGATAAAAAGGATCAGACGGGGGAATGATGCTCAAACATAACATGGCCTCTGTGGGAGCACCAGAGGCACGGCAGGTTTGAATTTAGAGAATGTTAGAAAGAACTAGAAAAAGCATTTCCTGCTGAAAATGCGTTGGAATGCTGAAAACTGAAATTAATCGCAAAAACATTGCTGAAAATAGATATCCAATTCAAAAACAAATTGCAAAAAGCTTAATAATTCAAAAAGTTCATCAAAATCATCAAAACTCCCATAACCGTAGCTCCTATTGCTCCGATATTAATAATTGAGGGGAAGAATGAGTTGAAGAACAGATTCTGTAAAAATTGTGTCTGTAGTGTAAAAAATGTGGCTTAACTGGCGATCTAGAAATGGGGTACCGTGTTCTGTGGAAGATGTTTTTGAAGCAAAATTTAACATTGGTCTCTATGGAGCAGAAAGTTGGTTTTCCTCTCTTTCGATGTAAGTTTAAGAGCAATAAAATAAAAGTAGCATGACTGAAAACGTGCAGAGCAACACAGGTTTTAAGTTTAAATTGAAATTTTGCAGAGTTTATAGAATATACTGAAAAAAACCTTAATTATGCATTGCTTAGCTTTTGTTACAGACTTAATGTCTGTGGTTGCATCGTGACAATGTATATGCACTATGTACACTTTTGGGCTGCAACTAACAATTGTTATAATTGATTATCGCTGATTTATTAACACAATTTAGTCGTTATTAGGGTTTTTTGGGCTCTATAACAGATCAAAAAACTGACTTTTTTTTCCTAGGGTCTGTTGTAAAACCAACATCTAAGATATTCTGTTCGCAGTGCTACAGATATTCACATTGTGGAAATTGATTCAAGCTGATTTTGTGAATTTTCTGCTAGAAAAATGACCGTAGCGATAGTGAATAGTTGCCGATTCAATTACTACAGACCAACTAGTAGATTAGTCGACTAATCGTCGCAGGTCTCGAACATTTAACTAAAAACGAACAACTTTTATGGTTAAAGGCTCCATGACTGTGAGGAGGCTCTGAATGGGGGTCAGTGTGCAGAAGCAGGCCTGCAGCACCCTTGTTTTTACAGCCATGCAGCTGCTGAAACATAATGTTCTTTTCCTCCAGGAGGCCAGAAGAAGGAGGAGATACGTGCTGTTACACATGAAGCTGAGCAGCAATACACTTGACTGCACATGAAAAACACATCAATATTTAATTCTGCCGTCTTATAAAACATGCAAGAGGCGCAAGAAATGTTAAATAAAACCATCAATATGACCAGAAAAACTCAAGTTAGCGAGGTAGAATGACGTCTGGTCGGTTTTAAACTACATCAGGCTGTAATGTGTTAATAATTAGACTCAGACTTGTTACCTGCGCGACGTCTTTCTGCAGCGCCTTTGCAGCTTTCTGGTGTCCGTTCACCTTCAGGTGCTGGAAGATCAAGAGCAGCAGAGCGGCGTCCTCCTCCGAAGCCATGCTGACCGTCTGGACCGACACACGAGGCTGGGAACCGGGACCGAAACCTGGAATATTATTGAGTTATTAACAGCTCAGTTCATGCACGCTATGCTGCGTGCAGCCATGAAAGCCGGTGACGACGCCCCCCTCGAAATGCAACATGGGAAATGGAGTTTTTATTTTGTTTGTGTGTATTTTTTAAAGGGCTGCAAAAGCATCTTTTGAGATTAGACGCATTATTCACAAGAAGTTAAATTAATAAATGACTCGGAATAGAATTAGCCCTGAAATAATAATTATTACAGTTACAACATGAAAATAATCCATTTTTACTGTATAATTTTCTATAAGGCTGGTGTTAAAAAATATTAAAACTATTGAAAAACACGTTGAAATCAATGTGTCCTACATGAAAGCTAAACCCTCTTTAAATGACTTCAGTTTGTTAGTTATCCTCTCATCCATCCATCTCATTTCTCAGTTGTATGGTTTAATAAAAGGCTCTTAGCCTTTGCTGATGAAGCAAAACGCCATTTTCGATGTTAACGTGGTCTGAATGTTTAGAATTTGTTGATTATGTTTGTGTTATTCTTAACCTGTTCCTTATTGCTGAAGAATACACTTCTCATACTTGAGCTTTTATTTCTTGATTAGTCTGACGTATTTCCGGTATCCCACTGGTTCGTCTCCGGTGACTTGATGCAGTTTTTTGCATCTGTACAGTTCGTTGTGTGAAGAGAGAAATTCCTGGTTTTCTCCGGAGTGCCAGCTGGCTCTTAAACAGACCGCAGTCAGTCACCGTCCGGCTGATGTTCTGTCCGCGATCACACTGCCTCATGAGGGGAGTCTGTTACGATGACAATCATCAATAAATACAATAAGAACAGTATTAAAGTAGCATACCGCCGTTTAAATGAATGGTGTTTGTTAAAGGATTATTACAGTTTGTCTCTCTGTCAAGTTACACAAACAAAGTGAAGGCTAGCGGATGTTAAGCATTTTAGCTTTAAAAATAAAACTATCACAAAAGGAAAATTAAGTCAAGTTTTAAACACGGATAATTTACCATTTTATGTCAATGGATGAGGCCGATTTTTACCTTACTGTCATTACAAAGGATCACTAACAATTAGCTGAATGAGCTAGATTATATGTTTTTATAATCTAGCAAAGCCTCAAATAATTAAAACATATAAGAGAGAAGTAGCTAACCTAGAAACAACTAAATCTGTCCAGATAACTAATGTAACGCTGGCTTAGTTTCACACCAGCATTAATGTGTCGTTGCAGCGTTTTAACGCCCTGTTCGACCGTTAGCCCCTAGCCGTTAGCCCCTAGCCGTTAGCCCTCTAGCCGTTGGCCCTCTAGCCGTTGGCCCCGTAGCCGTTAGCCCTCTTCGACCGTTAGCCCCCTAGCCGTTAGCCCCTTTTGACCCAAGCCAACAATGTTATCGTCATTAGCTATAATGTAGCCGATAACTACACCCAGCCACCAATATATGCATCTCATCGTGTACTCTAATTATAATTTTTTAATTTGAGATTCAACCACACATGAACAATTTCCATCATCAACCATGAAAAATTCGGGGTAAATTAGCTTGTGCGGAAGCTAGGTAACCTAGCTATGCTAGCTAACTAGCTAGCTAGTGTGGTGACAAGCAATACTGCGCTATTGGAAAAGATGAGGGCAGTTCATTTTATTTCTTCACATATTTGCGGAAAGTAAACATTTATGCGAGATATGTATGAACAACTAAAGGTTGGTTCACGGTCAAAGTTGGGAAGCTGCATAGGTCACTAGTTTACAACGTTAACTGTGGATGTTTTTTATTTTATTAGATTGTCAGTGGGATGAAACTATCATTTACAACCAGATTATTCATAATAACAAACTACCCGTCTCCTGGTCATTGCATATTTTCTCGCTGCTTTGTTTTATTTTGGCAGGTCAGACCGGAAGTGTCGGCGCTGCAGCTGCGTTGTCTTGACTTTGATCGTATTTCATTGGGAGTGTGTGTACGCTCCGACTGGAAGGAAGAAAGGTTTCGTGGAAACTTGAGGATATGCGGCGTCTTCTGCAAACTTTAAACTCCAAAACCAAACTCTGTGCGAGCTGAAGAAGGACCCGGAGTGTGAAGAATGGACTGAGGAGTAGCGGAGAGGAGGAGAGGAGGAGGAGGAGAAGAAGAAGAGCCATTCACTTCCATTGATCCAATATCGAGGTATTGATTTTATTTGAAGGCCTGGATTTCTGACGTGTGATGTCAGACAAAACATCAAAATGAAAAAACTGATATTGACAATTATTTTAATTCTAAATAAGGTTAATATGAAACTATACAGGCTGCAGATTTCAGCAAAAAACTATTTAATACATGACCAGACTTGCACAGTCTGAACTTGTCACAGGAACGAAGTTCATGTACAGCATATGTGTGTGTGTGTGTGTGTGTGTGTGTGTGTGTGTGCCATGAACACCATGTATCTTACTTCTTCACGCTTTGTAAACATGTCATAGATGATACAGATGTGTATACAACCTGTTTTCCCCCTCTTCCTTCCTCCCTGCATGTCAAACTGAGAAAATTAAGGTTTTAGGGCCGTAAAAACAACCTGTAAAATCAACCCACCAAACCTCTGCTGAGAGGACTAAAGCTGTGTTTTTAAAGGACGAACAACTGTTTCTTCTCCAAAGAAGGAACATCGACGTCTGGCAGCATTCCTCCATGTAGTGCTCACTGACGGTGATTCAGCCTCCTCAATAAATCACACTCCACCTCTGTCACGACTTATGTTTATTGTTTATCATCGTCTGAGCCGCTCTTAAAAACAGGCAGAAGGTCCCACTATGACTGAGACGCTTAAAGGTACACATTCTCTCTCCATCTCCCTTCCAATGACAAACTCCCACATGTTTTGATATTTATTCTTTATCCTTTAATATTGCAAATCAACGAGCAGGACTTCTTTATTCCTATATTGGATTTCTACACGATTTTAAATGAATTCAATTCCTGAATATGCCACTTCATTTGCAGCATTACGCAATCATTCCTACAGCTGTTGCTCGTTTTTCAGGACAAAGAGATGTCATCATGACATATTTGACATGATATATATATTAGAGGAGCGATAAAACACAGCAGGAAATGACTAAAGTCACATTCAAGCTGCTCTGTTTCTGCTCTTATCGGGTTTTTATTGGTTTTATTCGGTTCCAGAGACGGAACGGTTAAAAGCAAAACGACCTCCTCAGAGGTTTGGAGCTCTCTCTCCTCCAGATGGATGTTTCAGATCAAAGTTTACAGCCGATGTTGGCGAGTCCATCGCAAATGTGGTTTCATGATCTACAAGTTAGTCCACAAGATGTCATGCGCGTGTGAATTTGTGCAGACTGAAGCATTTTTAAAGCTCTTCTTCGCTGGTGTTTTTGTTGGTGGAGGTTCTCTCTCTATTGTTGCGTTGTCATTGTTTGTTGTTTTTGTTCCCGGCAGTGAAGATGCAGACTGTGGCTCTCACCGTGCTGAGTGTTCTCCTCAGCCTGGACTGTCTGTCTGCTCACCGGGCCGAACAGAACCAGATCCAGAACCAGACCCAGAACCAGACCCAGAGCCAGACCCAGAACCAGAACCAGAACCAGACCCAGAACCAGAGCCAGACCCAGAACCAGACCCAGAACCAGACCCAGAACCAGACCCAGAACCAGAACCAGAGCCAGACCCAGAGCCAGACCCAGAACCAGACCCAGAGCAACAGAAACACTCACAGTGATGAGTCAGAGCCAAAGAAGAAGAAGAAGAACCAGCCGCACATCATCTTCATCCTCACGGACGACCAGGTCGGTGTGTGTGTGCGCATGTGTGTCTGTGCATGTGTGTGTATGTGTGTGTGTGTGTGTGTGAGGCATTAAAACCGTCCATGTGTAAGTTGATTTAGTCTCTACGATGGATGAGCCGAATGTTCTGTCAACCCTCCGTGACCTGAGACATTTAAGAGTGACTCTGTCGTGACTCTGTCGTGACTCTGTCGTGACTCTGACGTGACTCTGACGTGACTCTGTCGTGACTCTGTCGTGACTCTGACGTGACTCTGACGTGACTCTGACGTGACTCTGTCGTGACTCTGTCGTGACTCTGACGTGACTCTGTCGTGACTCTGTCGTGACTCTGTCGTGACTCTGACGCGACTCTGTCGCGACTCTGTCGCGACTCTGTCGCGACTCTGTCGCGACTCTGACGCGACTCTGACGCGACTCTGACGCGACTCTGACGCGACTCTGTCGCGACTCTGACGCGACTCTGACGCGACTCTGACGCGACTCTGACGCGACTGTCGCGACTCTGACGCGACTCTGTCGCGACTCTGTCGCGACTCTGACGCGACTCTGTCGCGACTCTGACGCGACTCTGTCGCGACTCTGACGCGACTCTGACGCGACTCTGACGCGACTCTGACGCGACTCTGTCGCGACTCTGACGCGACTCTGACGCGACTCTGACGCGACTCTGTCGTGACTCTGTCGTGACTCTGACGTGACTCTGTCGTGACTCTGTCGTGACTCTGACGTGACTCTGTCGTGACTCTGTCGTGACTCTGTCGTGACTCTGTCGTGACTCTGACGTGACTCTGTCGCGACTCTGTCGCGACTCTGTCGCGACTCTCTCGCGACTCTGACGTGACTCTGTCGTGATTCTGTCGTGACTCTCTCGTGACTCTGACGTGACTCTGACGTGACTCTGTCGTGACTCTGTCGTGACTCTGACGTGACTCTGACGTGACTCTGTCGTGACTCTGACGTGACTCTGTCGTGACTCTGTCGTGACTCTGACGTGACTCTGACGTGACTCTGTCGTGACTCTGACGTGACTCTGTCGTGACTCTGTCGTGACTCTGACGTGACTGTCGTGACTCTGACGTGACTCTGTCGTGACTCTCTCGTGACTCTGTCGTGACTCTGTCGCGACTCTGTCGTGACTCTCTCGTGACTCTGACGTGACTCTGTCGTGACTCTGACGTGATTCTGTCGTGACTCTCTCGTGACTCTGTCGTGACTCTGACGTGACTCTGTCGTGACTCTCAGGGCTTCAACGACATCGGCTACCACAACCCGACCATCAAGACTCCCACTCTGGACAAGCTGGCGGCGGAGGGCGTGACGCTGGAGAACTACTACGTTCAGCCCATCTGCACGCCGTCGCGCAGCCAGCTCATCACCGGCAGGTACGCACACGCCGTACGGGCGCCGGCATGACAAGATACGGTAGCACAGGCTAAAGAAGAATTAAAGATGAATTGATTAAACTGACAGAAAGAAACTCAACTTAAAGCTTCAGATGCGTCTGACTGAAAACAGTCATTAAGTCTCTGGCTCTGCCTCAACAGAGAATGAATAATCTGGTTATTGATCCGGCAGCCTCTCAGCAGCGAGGATGAACTAGTCTCTGGTTCTACAGCAGACCGTGTGTGAGCAGTTCATCTGGTAGAAGGCCAACAGCACGTGGGTGTGTTTGTTTCTTTGTCTTGCAGATATCAGATCCACACAGGACTCCAACACTCCATCATCAGACCCAGCCAGCCGAGCTGTCTGCCGGCACACATGGACACGCTGCCCGAGAGGCTCCGCGAGGCCGGCTACGCCACTCACATGGTCGGCAAGTGGCACCTGGGCTTCTACAGGTGAGGTGGAGACTTTCCCAGGTGTATGGATGTGACTGTTAGTGGAAGCGTTTTGATGAGTTTCCTGTTTTGTTTACACTGCGGTCACATTCCTGAATTTGAGTTAATCTATTCCACCGATCTCTCATCCTCAGTTTACTTTGTGTTTCCTCCAGGAAGGCGTGTCTGCCCACCAGAAAGGGTTTTGACAGTTTCTTTGGTTCTTTAACAGGAAGTGTGAATTACTACAGGTAAAAGTGCATCATTATTTACTTTTTTGTCATTATAATTTTACATTTTTTAAATTTATTTTTATTTACTTTTATTATAATTTTTTTTTAAATATATTTATTGAAATACATATGCATATATATTAAAATATTATTTAATATTTATTTGATATATAATATTTCCATTATTTTTTTTAATTATTGAACTAACCTTAATTCGTTGTCTGTGTTTTTTCCACTACCCGTGACTATAACTCACACGTGTCTCCGTCTGGCCACAGTTACGGGTCCTGTGACGGGCCGGGGTTGTGTGGGTACGACCTGCACGAGGACGAGGACGTGGCCTGGGGCCAGGAAGGAAAGTACTCGACCACGCTCTTCACCCAGAGAGCTCGGAAGATCCTCGAGAGCCACGACCCCGCGGACAAGCCGCTCTTCCTGCTGCTCTCCCTCCAGGTATCACATCAGAAAGGAAATAATAAAAGACATCTCTGAGAAACATCTGTGGAACATGATTTCAGTTTAAGCCCCTCAAAA
Source organism: Melanostigma gelatinosum (assembly GCF_949748355.1). Classification (NCBI taxonomy): domain Eukaryota; kingdom Metazoa; phylum Chordata; class Actinopteri; order Perciformes; family Zoarcidae; genus Melanostigma; species Melanostigma gelatinosum. The sequence goes on along the minus strand of NC_136648.1, from coordinate 3,638,589 downwards.
TTAAAAAAGATCAGGGAGAGAGAGAGAGAGAGAGAGAGAGAGAGAGAGAGAGAGAGAGAGAGAGAGAGAGAGAGAGAGAGAGAGAGAGAGAGAGAGAGAGAGAGAGACAGCCTGACATGTATCAGAAACCTATTCACAGACTGTTTGGTCAACATGGAGCTGCAACTATTACTCAGAGGTTTAGAAGTGTTTAAACTCATGAGAGCGATGTTTGTTTTCTGTTGATATTTGTGGGCAGCCATGTTGTTTTGATGCGGTTTGATGGGAAAACAACGAGCTGTTTTATTTTAAATGTTCCCGCGTAGGGAGCACTGAGTTCCCACTTGAGCACCATGAGTAAGTGTTGAGGGGCATTCTGGGACATGTAGGAAAAGACTGAGGAAGAAGATGAAAGGTTGAAGAAAGCAGGTCAGCTGAACACAATTACAGAGTTTTATCTTATTTTACAGTTTACATTAAATATCTACAGTCAAAATAAATGTTTTTCCCTTCAAATTTAAAATAGCTGATCTTATAATATTAATAGTTTTAACAAGAAGTTAATCTTATTAAAGGAGATGTTGCTTGCTTTGTGTATTTTACTTTGAAAAGCACCATTTAAAATGATGAGTTTTAGTTTTTCAACTTTCTCCCATACATCTCATATTCATCAGATTTCTCCTGAAACATTTGGTTCTTTCACTGATTTAAATCATGATAGCTGCATGGTATTATTATTGTTATAATAAGTACTACTCCTGGTTTAGTTTGGTTTGTTTTATGTGTGTATAAAGTTGAGTTCTGCACCAATAAATAACAAATAAATAACAACAACCAGGTACAAATAAACAGCAATAGATAGAATGTAAACACAGTGTTATTTCTCACCTCCAGGCGGTTCACACTCCTCTGCAGACTCCCGAGTCCTACATCTACCCGTACCGCGACATGGCGAACGTCGCCCGGAGGAAGTTTGCCGCCATGGTGTCCACGGTGGACGAGGCGGTCCGAAACGTCACCTACGCTCTGAGGAAGCACGGATTCTACCGGAACAGCGTCATCATCTACTCCACCGACAACGGAGCCCAGCCCTTCGCGGGGGGGAGCAACTGGCCGCTGCGAGGCCAAAAGGTACAAATGACTTCTGGTATCTCGGCCGTGGAGGTTTCCCTCGTTGACGTGCGGACATCACCACACGTACAGTTCATGCTGACCTTAAAAAGCTGACATGTCTGACAGTCTAAGTGACCACTATGCACGAGATAAACCCTTATCCTGGTGACAACGTGGCAAAGACCTAAGAACAGCAGAGTTTTATTTTTGGAATCATTCAGCAGTTGTTGCATGTGGTTGTAGACTTTTAGTGCTTTTTAAAACATGTTTTTACAGTTGACTTGTGCCACATAAGGAGGAGTTCCATACCTATCAGCATGAGACGTTTAAAGGAACATTCATGGAACTTGTTCCCCCAAAAACAAATGAATAACATCCTCAATACTCGATAAATGCATCCAAATCGTTTGTAACATTTCCTTTATTTGCTTTGCCTTTCAGTGACGGCTTCTTATCTTGGCTCAAATAAACTATTGTTGGTATTTCTACCGTCCAGATGAAGTGTTGCAGAGAGAGCTGTAACTAAACGTCCCGGCTGTGGGTTTTTTAGGGTTCGTATTGGGAAGGTGGCGTCCGTGGAGTGGCGTTCGTTCACAGCCCCCTGTTGAGACGCCGGAGACGAGTCTCCAAAGCCCTGCTGCACATCACCGACTGGTTCCCCACGCTGGTGGGTCTGGCCGGGGGAAACACCAGCGAGGTCAGTGGAACTCTTTTGGCTCTGTGCTTTGTAACCCGTTTGTCATCGAGGCCTTCTTTATCGCGGCATTACAGGGTTAACCGTGGAGAATGCACTCTCACCCAGTGCACTGATGACCACGTTATTGTGCCGTAAAACAGAGCGTTTCTCACGCGGCCACCCAGGCCCCTGATGCGAGGGGGCTCCTCCGAGTATTTGGGATCAATCCCAATTGTCTCCCACTGATTTCACGTTCATGCATGAGTGTATTTGTCGTCACGGTTAGAGCTCCGTCTGCATTACGTCGGCCTCAGGCTGAACTCAGGCTGAACTCAAGTCTCAGGCTGCAGCGCTTCTGTAAAACTCTCTTTATTTATTTTCCGGTAGATAAGTGTGCTCTTGACCTCTTATGATAAGTGGACTGTTTCTAATAGTCTAAGTTTAGAAATAAATTACTTTTATTGCTAAGTCTGTGCAGTCTGTGTTGCGCTCCCAGAGAGGTTTGTTGGCAAAGTGTGCACGATGGTTTCCATCGCCAAAGCAGATAAATAAGGAGGTTTTGGCTACTATTTTGGCCTGTATTTGAGATTCACTGTTATCCATTGCTGTGTGCTCATGAAGAGATCTGTCACGACTCTCCATATGAATTCCTCTCTGTGACGTGAGTGTACTTGTTTCCCTCTCAGAGCCACGGTCTGGATGGTTTTGACGTCTGGCCGGCCATCAGTGAGGGGAGGGAGTCGCCTCGTCAGGAGATCCTCCACAACATCGACCCGCTGCACACACCTGCTGCTCAAACCACCGACTGGGCGGCCGCAGGTTAACGACCGCAAAAAAACATCAACGGCGACTTCAGTCTGAGTCAAAGTGGAAGGCTAACGATAGGGCTGCAACAAACGGTTATTTTCTAGATACAAAAGGTTAAAGAAGTGTTAACTTTGTATCTGCAAACTTGTGTTTTCTTGAAAGGCCCAAAGAAGCCAAAGAAGAAGATCCAGAAGAAGAAGATCCAGAAGAAGAAGATCCAGAAGCAGAAGCTCCAGAAGAAGAAGCTCCAGAAGCAGAAGCTCCAGAAGCAGAAGCTCCAGAAGCAGAAGATCCAGAAGCAGAAGATCCAGAAGAAGCAGAAACCAAAGCAGAAGTCAGCGTTCAGGTTGAAGACTACGAAGAAACCTTGGACGTTTTCCCATCATGCAGCTCAGCCTAAAATCAAACCTGAACCAAAGATTAAGCGCCTTCCAAAATCAAAACTCAAACCCAGGACCAAAGTCCACCCTCGGAACCGGAGCCTGTCGCACCACAGTCCACGTCCTAAGTCCTACTCCAGCGGCGCTCCGCCAGTGTCGGGAACGTCTCGCCCGAGATCTCAGATCCAATCGCGTCTAAAGTCAAAATCCAGGCGGGACATATCCCAGAACCAGACCCTGTCACGGTCAAGACCGCCTCAACCAAAGTCCCAAACACAGCTCACATCACATGTCAGGAACCAGAACATGTCCCGGCCGACGTCCCACCCAGCTGTGCGGCCGTCCGAGCCCCCGTGGGACGCTTCGGTCCAGGCTGCCATCAGAGTGGGCGACTGGAAGCTGCTAACAGGAGACCCGGGTCACGGAGACTGGGTCCCCCCGCAGGTACTGCAGCACATTTAGACCCCCACTTTCAGTTCTCCTGTTTCCAACTGATCAGGACTAATTGCACATTTTGATCCTCAGGTGCTGCCCACTCTCCCCGGTCGCTGGTGGAACCTCGAACGTGCCGTCTCGCTCTTCCCCAAATCCTCCGCCCTGAAGAACGTCTGGTTGTTCAACATCACGGCCGACCCGTGCGAGCGTCGGGACCTGGCGGACCAGAGACCAGACGTGGTCCAGCGGCTGATGGCCCGACTCGCCTACTACAACCAGACGGCCGTGCCGGTTTATTTCCCGCCCGACGACCCTCTGGCCGACCCCAGCCGGCACGGCGGGGCCTGGGTGCCCTGGGTGGACGAAGAGGAGGACGAGGAGGGTAAATATCACGGCGTGTACAAGAAAGGCAGGAACAAGAAGAAGAAGAGGAAGAAGCCGCGATGGCCGCTGTGCAAGCTGAAGTCCTTCTTCCTGAAGCTGAACACCGGGATGATGTCCAATCGGATCTGAGGGGTCGACTTGAAGCGTTGCTTTTCTCCTGATTTATTATGTGAATCTATAAATTGCGTGTCCTCTGTTTCCTCGTTATTTCTTTCTTTTTTTTAAATCGTTGTCAATCAAACCGACAGAGTTCTTGACTCGAGAGCCGCCGATGTATTTTTACACTGTAACTGGTTTATGTTTCTTTAACTTTGAGCAGAAAGGAAAGAGACTCTGAATCCGTGACGCAGGTTTTAACAGATCGAACTTCAAGATCCCAGATTTAGGTTTCCAGGCAAACTATTTACTTTTCACAGTGAAACTGCACGAGTGATGATTGTTTCTGTAATCATGAAACTGTTTTTGGTGCGTGGTCTCTGTCATACGCAACACAATAGAACAAGTTTTTTATGTTTTCACATTTTTAGTGACGTCGCAGCGAATACAGACATGTTTTTTAGTCTTTGTTGTTGTTTTCTGTGTGCTGTGTCTGAAACAGGCCTCTGGATTGTGAGGCTGTTTGAATGTATCGCCGACTGCAAAACTACGAATTTACAGAATGTGTTTTTAATTCACTGCGTTCTACTGTGAGCATGTTATTTCACAACTTATTCAGCCCCATAAAGGCCGAACTAAATACACATTTTTAAGTTTCTTTGGAAGACATCAAGTCCTAAAAATCTTACAAGAGAGACATTTTTGAAAAGCAGTGTTTTATTTTAATTTTTTACTCGATTAAACCAAATGTTTGGTAATTTAAACCATGTTTTATCTGTTTTAAGGATTAATCAAATGAAAACAATATTCATATCGCTCTGGTTTTATTGTTCCCACTGATTTCTGTGTAATGATCTCTTCTTCTAATGAAAACAAGATGAACCGGTTGAACACAAAGTCGCTCACATGTAGAAGTCCTAATAGCTCGTGCATTCAGAAAACAGACAGGAAGTGAAACGTGTTGCAGCAGAAGTTCTACCAGCAATAGAAACCTCTTTGAAGTAAGACGCTGGTTTCCTTCCCTCGAGCAAGGCACCTAACCTCTAAATATTTCGGTGTATTTGCACAACATCTAACAAGACTGTGGAGCAGCAGAGAGCTCCTGAGAAACGCTTTAAGTGGACGCTTGATGTCTCCACCTTGAGTAAATAAAGGTGAACTCAAATGTCACTCTGTGCTTTCATGTGTTCCAGAGACAGAAACATCACAAACATACGTGATGGGATGTTTTAATGTCTTTCGGGTCAAGTCTTCTTTCATGTGTCTTTATCTTCAAACCTTGATCTACGTCTTCTCAGTGCACAGACCTAATAAATGAATCTGAACAATGTCTGTCTGTCACCATGTAATTCACATTTCTATTGCTTTGGGATTTGAACAGAGATAACGCAAGAACAAGTTAAATCTCAAGTTTCCACTTTGTGACTCAGCTCTGATCCAAACAAAGGATTGTTATTATAAAAAGATATTTCATTTAAATTGTTCATGTTAAACGATGAACAGAAGATAATTGTTTTGTGAGAAACGCAATGCACGCACCACGTTTAACCACTAGGTGGTGCCAGATATCAACACGCTGTGCTGATTGGCAGTCCGTAGTCCACGCACGCGCGCGCACACACACGCACACACACGCACACACAAACTTGAGCTAAAAAAGGATTTTCCTCGCTTCCTCCTTCACACTGTTTTCAGGGGGAATACTTGAATCGGGAGCTTCTTTGATCCCCGAACACAAACGGGATGATGTCATCCTCGGATGAATATATCCTGATTCTGGAGACTGCTTCGCTGCTGAGAAGCTGCTGGTTCGACGCCCGCACAAGCAAAAGCAAAAACCAGTGGTGGAGTGTAACGAAGTACATTTACTCAAGTACCGTACTGAAGTACAATCATGAAGTACTCTACGTGTGTGTTTCCTTTTTACTTCGCTGTGTACTTCTACTCCACAACATTTATTTTAAATCTTCAGCTACTTTCCATGTTCAGATTATTGATACAATCAAACTGTGTGTTTAAATGTACTTTTATTTCAGTAAGATTTTGAACACAGGACTTTTATTTCTATCTTGTAGTTTTTCTGCTTTTACTTCAGTGAAATATTTGAATATTCTTCCACCACATGAGCAACATATAATGAAATGTATGCAGTTAGAAAAAGCTGACTGCAGGAACAGATATGAGCCAAATCTTGTAAAATGTTGCAGCTATAAAATAAAGTTCACATCATGAACTCCACTCGAGGAAAACATCTGTTTTTATCGAAATTAAACTACCAAAAGAAAACGACCTTTATTTCAGTGTTTTCTACCAGAAACTGAAACACAACAGTTTGATGGTGTGTCTGTGCTCATAGACAGACGCACACAAACAGCCTGACCTGTGTCAGGACATCCCATAATCCCTTTGTACCAAAAAGAAGTAACGCAACACAAACACGCCTCATGCAAAAATAACACATAAATAACCCTCTAATATCACTCAGTCACGCGTTCTCTCCTCTCTCACACCTCGAATTAACAACTTTACATACAAATATCTCCCTCCGTCTCACACACACTCACACACACGCGCGCGCACACACACACACGAGTTCTACAGAACTGGCGCACGTGGGCGGCTGTGAAATTAGGATTCCCTCACCACGGACGGTTTCTGCTGACACAATCATGAACTCATAATTGAGTTCTGTTCTGTGGTCGCGTTGACACGAGTCCAATAAAAACAATTAAAAAGCAGAATGTTCCCTTTGAATATGAACGCTTCAAAACAGTAGAGAGTGACTTTAATTCAGGGACTAAAGACACATTTACTGCAGTCAGACCAGTCTGACATAAAGATAAAACAATGTCACAGAAGTGAACATAAAAAGAGCGTTTTCAGAATTATTTGTGAGGATTTTTAACAAGTTTACAATTAGAAATGTTTACCAGTGTTGTAATATACATCTATAATCCACTTGTATAATATATGCGATTCTGAAACTGGACATTTTGCATCAAGAGTACATGTGATATATAGTACTTTAAGTATATTTTGATGCTTGATTTACCCTGGTATAAAGGTTCTATGTTTTTCTATCCGTGTGTTCATTCTCTTGAGTGTGAAAGAAAACTCCATAAATAAAGTATTACAACAAGAGTATTTGTACTTTGTGGTATTGCTGTTCTGCTGAAGTAAACTATCTGAATACTTTCATGTTCACCTTCTCATTAGCTTCATAGCGAGCTCACATTTGCTAATTAGCACTTAATTGGTGAGACTGAAGCGTTGGACTAAATTAAATGTTGGAGGGCTTCGACTAATGATCATTAAAAACGTTCATCACAGTTTCTCAAAGTATGAGGTCATATCGTAAAACGTCTCGTTTAGTCCGTCCAAAGAGTGGGAGGTGAAAAGTCATCAGGATTCATCTTCTGGGGACCAAGAACATCTGTTTGGTAAACTATCAGGTTGACATATTTCCATCTGGAGCAAAGTCATCAAACCTATCGTGACGAGTTCAGTAAACTCAGTAAAAATGAGTACTCGGCTTCAGGCAGCCGGTCACTTTTATCTCTTGAACTGAAATAAACTTTTATTTTCAGTGTGAAAACTCTCACAGAAACCTCTCGACTACTTCCGTCAGTATGTGATCATTTCTCTGCATTAGTGTGTATCATGAACCTCTTACTGCGCATCACTGCGCAGAGCTGCAGCCAGATTCACTGCTTCAGTCTGTTGAACACAAACGTATCAGCTTCTCTTCTGTCCCGACTGCGACAACATTTCCTTTTCTATCTTTTCGGAATGTTCTTCCGGGAACAGATCCCAACATGATCGCGTCTGACGCACGCTGAACACAGTCCCTCCTCCCGGGGTCGGCTCATTTATTTTCCAGCTCTTATCGACTTTCCTCTTCCTCCAACCCGAGAAGCAGATTTTACATTTAAATGTCGTCTCTTACCCGTCCACCGTTTAGAGTGTACTTCTATGAATAAGAGTCGCAGGTAAACCGCTCCAGTGGTCGTGACCGGCCTTTTCTTTCACAGTGAATTCATGTTTTTATTACACTGTCATGCTTTAATAGCCGACTCGACTGCAATGCAGCAGCGTGCAATGAAAGCGGGAGCCAGTGCACTCGTTAAAGTACTGAATCAGCGAAACGAGCATGACAGAAAACATTGACCTACATTCACTGCACCATCTGATTCATTCATGCACATTAAAGACAACTTCACAGCTTAAAACAAGAGCCCCGTTTGTTGCCAACTATCACCAGGTTAAGGCAATCAAACGGTATATTATAGAGTCAGCAACATAATCATTGAAAGGAGGTGACGTCACAGAGTTGCGTTACATCTGGAGACATTAGTCATGAACTGCAGTAAGCAGGACAGCTTCATGGATTCTGTCTTGTGGGAAAACAGAGTGCAGCAGGATTTAGTCCTAAAAGAAGCGAGTCAGCACTTTTTGCACTTCTAGTTTCCTCGTCTTGAAGTTGTATATTTTTAATGGGTTTTTGGTGAGATGCCTTGGAAAAGCTCTGTGGTTTACACAAGTTAATAAAACTGTTAATACACCTCGTGATATTTTTAAGTGGGGTTGATGAGTGTTTTACCTACAAATCCCAGTTTAGAGAAACAAAAAGTAAATCTTGATCAGTTTAAGAGTACGTTATGTATTTAGAACACCTTCACCTGTCAGACAGCTTCCTACAGGTAAATGAAGAGGTTAACTCGTCTTCAAAGCCACGAGACTGCTTTGACAAAAACAGTTTGCAGAAACATCTGGTCTGCTGGTGGAACGCAGCCTACGGCGGTTAGTTCGGTAAAATTCACAACATAAATCAGAAGGATCCCGTGAAACATCAGGACTTCTTGAGAGCTGAATGACCCAAAAATAACGGTCCTTTTCTGCTCACCCTCTACCGTCACATCCTTCGTTACCCGAACACTGACGCGCAGGAAACAACGTGTAGTTCACGGCCAAAGTGTTGAGCTGGTCCCCTTCAGGACATTAAGAAAGACGAGACATGCTGCTGCAAACATAATGCCCTGGATTTTTATTTCATTTCATGACAATTCAAGAGGATTCTTCCCGTGTGTGTGTGTGAAGGGTCTACAAAAACAAAAGCTCATGGATCAACGGGGCCATTGGAGCGGGCATTGGGACTGTGGTACAGACAAAGAAAAACTACAAGTAGCCTTGTTCAGTACCAAACTCTTCACAGAAGAGACTTTTTTTAAAGGGTTTTTCTTGTTTTTTTCCCAAATGAAGGCACCCGATGAGTTAGAGGCCGTTCAGCCTTCTGGAGAGTTCTTAAAAAGTAGAGAAAACTTTCTTCTTCTTCTCAGTTAATGTTTTCTTCCTTTTATGTAGAAGCTGGAATGATAATGTCAGTTACTGCATTTTTTTTATACTCCCTTAGTTTTTTAAAGATCAACAAGTAACAAAATAATGAAGTCTCATTGTGAGGACAATTTACAGATACAAAAATATATTTTTAAAAATGATAGGGGGGGGGGGTCATCTTTGAGAAAATCAAACAAAAGCAGCATCAACCAATAAAGTAAATCATATAGTGCTTAGATGAGTCAGAAGCAGCAAGGTCTTCTGGGTAAGAGTCGTCATCGTCCCCGTTGTTTTGTCCCTCGTCTCAGGAATATTAAATGTGTGGAAGAGCTTTGTGGAAACCGATTAACCGACAAACTAATCCACACCGGACGTCTTCTTCTTCCTCCTCTACCGCCTCCATCTGTGTGAACGTCTCCACGGACGCAACGCGACGCCCGCCGAGCTCACGGCCGTGTTCACAACATACAAAAAGAGATACAGAGTGTTTCTTTTCTTTTGTAAAAATCTCTCTAAACACCGACTACAGCACGGGGAACCGGTGACAGTGTATAAAAAAAAAAAAAAAAAAAACTGATTTAAACGAAACATGAACGTAGAAATAAAGAAAGCTTTTTGTAAACGCGGCACAATAAATAGATGACAGCAGCTCCGATGACGACGTCGCCGCGGTTCAACGCTCACACTTCGCCAGTTCGTCTCGTTCTCTTTTTAATTTTGATTTTTTTTTGTGTCGTTTTTGTTTTTCAGTATCTCGAGTGCAAAACATCACAAATGAACAATTCTGTATTCAAGTAATGTTATATACAAGAACAAGGGGGGAGTGGGGGGTATTACAAATATGCAGTACTGTACATATAATTGCCATATTAAGAATTTACATACGATCTCTTATTAACAGTAACAAATAGGGAAATGGGTTGAGAGCGGGGGGGATAATAAATTTGTACGAGACGAGCATTGCAATTAAGTCCCAGAAGCCTTTGCTGTGCTCGTTCCGTCACCACTAACGAACGATGCATAGCACCTTAAAACAAAAACAACGATGGAGGCCCCCCCCCCCCCCCCCGTGCTGCGTACGGGAGGCTACGTGACCTCCATGGCCACTGTGTTCTCCGATAGACTGTTCAGTGCTGGCTTGTCTTGTTCGTGGTTCTCCCTGAGGGACAAGAAGAAGACAGGACAGGAAGACACACGGTCAGCTGTAAAGTAGTGAACGATGTTTCAGTAAAGTAGCTTCAGCGTTTCCCACTGCAGGGACTTGATCTGGAGCGTCTCGTAACCGGAACTCTGGAGAACCGTGCGAGGGGTTTTTGATGTTCTGCATTAGAGAGGTCCTTTCCACTACTCGTGCATTGTCTGCAGCCATTACTGATGCTGTTGTCTGCTTACTGTTTGAATGGCTGTACATGGAACATCTGTGCTTTGTTTTAAACTTATTGTTTGTCTCTTTGGCTCTTACAGACCCTCCTGCTGCTGCAATGGAACGTTTCCTTCCCTTAAATGAAGCTGAACGGAGTCATCTGCTGGGTAGATGATTTACTGTGTGTATTCTGTCTTTGTTGATGGTGGTAAACCAGTTCATAACATCAACAGCGCTGCCAGCAGTTCCTTAAAAAAGTACCTGAAACTTCTTTCAGTGAGCGGTGCCTGAAATTCAGTTCTCAAGCAGAACTCGTGACTAACGTTACATTTCCTCAAGTTCCTGCAGTGGAATAGAACTTGACACATTTTACTCTTTCTTCTACAGATATAAGGCCTTTTCTCCAACACCAATGAAATAAAGAATAAACTCTTTCATAATCTAATCAAAGGCTCTAAACAGCCTCTTGTTTTTGGAGGATCTCCAGCAGCTGGATATAGAGCTCAAGACATTCATCCAGACAGGTCACCCGTTAACGGTCGCCCGTTTCTCTCACCTGGGCACTTTGTCCAGCGGCGAGGCCGAGGCCGTGGCGTTCTTGGGTTTCTGACAGTTGGCGGTTGCGGTGGCCGCGTGGGCGAGCTTTAAGGCGGATGTCGACATGGCGGCGCTCAGCGTCCGGGGGGCGTGGACGCGCTTGCCCGTGGGAACACCCAGACGGAGGCTGTTGTTTCCCAGCAGGACCTGAGTGGCGGCGGAGTTGGTGGTGGCGGTGTGGGCGGTGCCGTTGTTGTTACTGGTGGTGCAGGGGTGGAGCAAGGCGGGTGTTGGGAAGGAGGTGGGTGGAGCCGGGGAGGGGGACGCTGTGCTCAAGAGGTGCAAGCCCTTGTAGACACCTGGGGGGGGGGGGGGGGGTTATAGATGGAAGGTTTGCATTATCAACTGTTCTTCGTTAGGTATTTTGTAAACCTGAAGTACTGAATTTGTACTAACTTTATAAATGTGTATAACAGTATTAAGAGCTGGATTTATTCCTTTTCACCAGAATCAAAGAAAAAGTAGCTGTTGGAACAAATAATGATTATCTAAGTTTTATCTTTTTAAAAGGATCCGTGGTCCTTTTTCATCTGCAGAATAATCTCAAATGGAAATTAAATTGTCACGTTTCTCCGTTATCTTGCCGTCGCTGGTGGTTTGTGGAGTTCAGCGCTGCAGGTTTGGTTCGGTCTGCTTCGTGCTGTTATCAGTGCAATGCATTGTGGGTTTTTAGGACTCATTGTTTGCTTTGTCACCGTAATGCAACACTTTGGTGAAGTGCACTTTACATTTTAATTGGTTTTAGTTTTTCCATTACTCTGCGTTTGCATGATTAAAAAAAACAAACTATATATTTGTCGTTATAAATAACACTTTGGTGAGAAATAAAGACCATTATTAAATATAATGAGGATAATTACTCGAGCAGTCATTGTGACGGCATATTGTGGAGCTCCCATCATTCTCACAACTATTGGTATTATTGTTGTTGACAGAGGAGGGTCACACCCAACGACAAGAAGTCACTTTATTCACAGAAGCCAGAAGGTTCTCGTCATCGAATGACAGCCTCCCTTTGACGCTGAAGCGCGTCGGCGTACCTGAGGGGGAGAGGACGCCATTGACTCCGCCTCCCAGGGCTAGCTCCTCCTTGGTTTTGAGAGCCAGCAGCTTGTCGGCGGTGACGAGGGCCGAGGCGGCGAACTGAGCGCTGGCCTGGTCCAACGTATTCGCCGGGCCCTGTGGTAGAGAAGAGGACGGTTAAAGTCCGTCTTCTGAGAGGAGACAGAACCGAGGGCGAAACGACCAGAACCGACCTTTGTGCTGTTTGTAGTGGCGGTGCTGTTGGCTTGCTGTTGCAGCTGGATCTGCTCCAGCTGCTGTTTCTGCATCAGGGCCAGCTGCTCCTGATGCTGCTGGTACTGTTCGGCTGTGAAAGCTGAGGGACACAAAGAGTCTGTTACGCATCTGGAAATCAGAGTCACACGTTTAAAACGCCGCTTTAAAAACGCCTCGTTTCACAGAAGACTCGGAGACAAATCTATGAAATGGTGCAGAGACGGTGTGCGTGTGTTTGTGCGTGATTTAGAGACGCAACTGCCTCTTATGTGCTGCGTTTGAATAAAATGAATTCTTCTCAAGTACCCGACTACTTTTGGAAACAACTCTTGGGCTCAGAAACACGGCGGTCTCGTGGTGAAGGATCAGAGCAATAAAACTATCTGTGGCTCTGAAACAGGACGAGCGATTCACCTCCCGTAGCTTCTTCTAACTCAGCACCAGCTCTGTGGGGAACTCAGCACTGACGCACGAGGTTGTTTGAGGCCACGGTTTCTCTCTTGGGGGGGGGGGGGGGGGGGGTAATAATGAAATATAAATCTGGTCATGAATATTTGTTTTTTTGGAGAATGAAGCCACATTTCATTGTGCAACCAGTGCCTCGTACTCCCCTGTAGGTCTGTACGATTCAGAGTGGACTTTGTGTTCTTCCCTGACAATCCAAAAATCCACTTGTTTCAATCATTTCAACTACAGCGCCCCACGGTTTCACAATGAACCTGCTGTGGAGATTCTACTCTGCGTGGGAGTCTCTTCGCTGGCTTTCTATTGATGATGAAGTCCTATTCTCACATTTCTAGGTATTAACGTGGCCTTGTGCTTCAGTAAAATAGATTGTTTTCTTTCAGTTATCCACTTCACAGCATCCAGGACTCATCATCATCATCCTCATCTGAAAGTCACAGCTCGTCCTCTGGCCCCGCCTCCATCTGGAACACCCTTCACACCGCTTTCATTTAATCTGCCACCGTCTCGTTTTAATCAAAACTCAACTTATTAATTCAGAAGCGCTTACGACGCTTAACCGCTGCTGTAGTTTCTCTCGAAAAGCTCTTCATTACAACGCCGTCCTTCGGTTTCTTTATGGTGCCGGCAAATATTCCATCAATACGCGGTTGTTTCCATCCACATCAAAACATAAACCTCTCCTGTGAAGTGCTTGTATCCGACATCGATGCCCTCACAGTGAAGCCGGCGGGGAGCTGTGGCATTCACTTTGTATTCAGCGCTGCGCGCCTCTTCGTCCACACACCAACGACTCCTCTGCATCTCATGAATGCATTTATCAAACCACAGTTCCAACCGACACCTTGTGGACTGGGAGGGGCAAAGCGACGGCTGCACCCGATGAAATACGCAGTCAATAAAAACAAGAAACGTTCACAGCACAGCTGGAGGGTTATGACCGACACTCGTCCTGCAATTAAAGACACTCCCAGCAAACGAGGAGGAAGCGATCGCCTCGATCGAGGTCAAACAGAAGAACGTGTCGGGTGAGCAGACCGAAAAGATTCATGGACAGTTGCTGAGGATTTGTATCGCAATATAGACTTACTGCAATTATCCAATCGCAGAGTGCGCAACATCCGTTCATGGTGAAATGTGTCAAAATACCATTAATAATTTCACATATTAATATGAATAGTCGCGCTGCAGAGACGTCCTGGCTTACAAGTCATATTTTAACGACTTAACATGTTTTTGATACAGTTCCCTGCAAAACACCACACCAATATCATGATATGTTTTTAAATGAAAATCAGAGTGAGAATAATATTGCAAATTCAATATCAGTGAAAATAGTCAGAATTTAAGATTTTGCTGAATTGTTCCGCGTTACTAAAGACTCTCTGGAGGAGCAGACCTGCTCAGGGTCAGGTCAACCAAACACACCAAGAGCAGCATCGTGTCGACGGACAGTTCTGCTTTCATGTGCTCAGGTTTTCACAACACAATCAGGAGGAAATGGGATTTAATTGAATCTTATTCTAACATCAAAAAGGCTCAAAAGTAGCTCGACTTCATCAACGGTTTTCATTGGGACGACTCTACAGGAAGAAGGATCCGAGTGAAAACCGATGAGGAAACTGGCGTTGGTAGACAAGTCGTGCGTAGTGCTGTGTTTGTGTCCCGTTTTTGCAAGAATACATTCATAATTCATCAAAGCAGAGATGTCGGTCTGACGACATGCGTGTGTTGGAAGGCAGCCGGTCCACCTACCAGCGACGGGCGGGGGTGCAGCGACGACCCTCACCGGCCGCCGAGAGCCGTACGGCTGACCTCCGGCTGTGGAGGAGGAGATCGGTCGCTTCAGGCCTCGACTCAACTTCCTGAATAGCGGGTGGGCGTTGTCCAGCTCGTGTAGTGGTAGTGTCCGTGGTCTAAAGTGCCGCCATCGGCACGACTTTATATTCAACAGTATCTGACTGAGGTCCGTGGAAGAGGGAGAGGAAAGGGAGGAGTTGCGGGAGGAGGAACTTCTGTCCGAGGTATTTGTTTCTGAGGTACTGGCAAACTTGTCGGTGGCCGGCGAGCGTGAAGTAGTTGTAGGAGGCAGGTCGAGCGTTTCTGGGTCCAGTCCGTGGAAAACGTTGTCGTGGTCCGTGAACGCCCTGTCCAGCAACACCCTGAGGGAGGAGGAGAGCGTCAGGTAACTAGCCTCATTCGTCTGGCATTCCAAAAGCCATGGACACGCCACATATTCACCGAGGCCGAGCACGTGATCGGAAAAAACAGAGGATTGAACAGACCTGCCGCCTCGTCCCACGCGTCGCCGAGCCATGCCGAGGCAGCGCCGCGGCACGGTGAGCGTGGTGAGACTGTAGCGAAAACGAGCTTCTGCCGAACCGTCGTCCCAGGGTCCGCACCACGGCCAGCTGCCCACGCGGTCCTGACGAGTCTGCAGCAAAAGACTCGTTTCATTCTCACCGTCTGCGTACAAAACCTCGGCTCTCTGACATCAGCAATCTGAGTTTAAAGTGTGAACTAAACAACTTTAATATTGAGATTAACTTAAAATCCGTCCTCTGAATACTTTGCTGTTCTATAAACTACAATAATCAATATCTCCTGCAAGCTTTCACAGCATTTTATAAAACAACTCAACGTAGAAAACTGTTCCCGTTATAAGCAGAGCCTGTAAAGAGCATTTAAATGCATCTACAGCCTCGGGGCACCACTGCTGGGACATACCGACCCCTTAAACCCACCATCAAGTCAAACTAATGCGCCGATGTTGAAATACGTCGTGTGGATGGCCACGGTACTCACAGCGTAGTACTGGCAGCCTGCCTTCCTGCGAAAGGCAAAGGCACCATCGGGGTCGTTCTCCTCCTCTGCTTCCGATGAGCCCGAGTGCAGCTGTGGACACACAAGAGGTTTAAAGGTCAGTGGAAGAGCAGAATTCATAACACTGAAGCGCCGCCCACTTGTCTCGTGCCGTTTCGCAATTTGGAGTGGATTGATCAGGACAACAAAGGGCAGAGTGCAGGTAAAGAGCACGCAGCGGTGCTCGTACCTGGGAGAAGGGCTCGTCGTCCGAGCTCGGGAAGTCGTACTGGTTGAGGTCCTTGGCGTTGAAGACGACGGGACCCGGATGGTGGGCGGCGCCCGACGAGAGAGGCAACGCCTTCTGCTTCTTCTCGTACTTCCTCTTCTGTCGGGGAACTTCTGTCTTCTCGGGCTAAAAGGGGGAAAGAAGAGATAAGTGATGAGACGTTGGACCTCCTCAAAAGCACCCGTTGAAGAGACGACGGGCCATAATTAATGTTGCACACACGCGTCTCTAAATATTACATTTCAAAATGCATTACAAGTTCGCTGGAACATCTGTTTATAGTGGCTGAACATTCACATGAACTTGCCTGACACCAGGAGAGGAATAGTACAAATACAACAATGTGACAAGAGTCCTTTTATATAAATATAAACACTCTCTCTGATGTATACAGTCCAGAGTCAGAACCCTGGTGTTAAAGCCGAGCCTCACCTTGCACTTGTAGTCCTTGAGGTCCATGTGGTCCTGGTGTCGGTACTGGTTCGTGACTGGGACCAGGGGAATGATCTGCGGCCTCACCAGCGCCCGCTCAGCCAACACCTCGGCCATGACCTCCCCGCTGTAGTCCGACATGACGTTTCTGCAACAGAAAAGAAAGAACATTTAGTTTCGTCGTTTTTCCTCCAACCAAGAGACTCCGGCTCATCAACCGTCTCCATGTTTCAAAGGCTCACCTCTTCTCAAAGATCTCCAGTGTGAGGTGCAGCAGCTCTCTCTTGCTCTTCTCCCTCCTCTTGATCATCTCCAGGATGGTGACGGCTCGGCTGAGATCCCTGCGCAGCTTCAGCATCTTCTCGTAGGACGCCTCGTCGTTCTTACGGTTCTGAGAGGTGAAGGAGGAAAATGGATGTAAGCAACACTGAAGAAGAACAGAAGGCCACGTTTAGGCCATGAGGATTAGATGTAAAATGTTTAAAAAAAAAATCACTTCATGTAATGCTGTGAGCCTCAGAAAACCGGCAGTTATTATGATAATACTTCATTTAAATATATTACATGTTAATTAATGTGCTTCAAATGTGAAAATTAACATCTGGCAGGTTTGTAACACTCCTTTGAACATCACATTTGTTTGAATGAAAGCAAACAGCTTATTAAGACCACAAAGTTAACACCGAGGCTAACGTTCTTCAAATGACCACTTGGTGGCATAAACACCCTTCAGAAGAGAGCAGTCAGTGTTCAGCAGTGTAGTAACACCAATTTAAGAAAAGGCCACTGGAGTCCATGTTAAAGTAGTTTGATATTTTAGAGGTGCAGCGGTTCTCAGACTATCTGGTTAATTAGTAAGGATGGTGATACGGACAAAACCTTCCATCACGGTTACGGTTCATATATCACAATACAGTGAATTACCTGTAAATTCAGTGAAATAACTGTACTTTCTCACAATTGATCGTATGATTGTTCCAAATACAAGACAAACAAGAACAACTGCCTCACATAAGTCAACGGTAAAAGTAGATTTCCCTGAAAGTGGAAGAAACGATCACCGTTACAGGTCTGAGGATTAACAGGTGCAAATAAATAGCAGCCTGACTTCATACAGTGCAATATGACCGACGCTCTTCCTCATATTGTGCTGCTTGAGATGCCTCCTCTTGCTCTGCATTTACAGAGTGATTACTGCCCAAAAATCACGTTACCTTGCAAAGTAAAAGGATTTGTGATATCACAACACCACGTGAGCATCAACACCGCGCTGGAAACGGTACCGTCACCGATTACACATCACGTCACCCAACCCTAGTTGGGGAGTATTTGTTATCTAAAGTCATGGTCTGTTAAGTGACTGACGTCAGGGACTTCAGTGCGTTTCTCAATGAACCATAAGATAATCAGCGGTTACTCCTTCACCATCTCACAGAGAAGCGTGTTGAGCAGACAAAGAGGGAAACACTTCTGCTGTTCATATGTTGTCTGACAGCATTAATGAAAGCTGTGCTGACACAATACGCTCTCAGTGAAGCTGGGAGTGAACGTGGTTGTGGCGTCCGACAGCATTCCTCTTTTGTCAGCCCGTCGGGTTCAGTGACTGAGAACACAATCAACATAGTCGCGTACATCACGGGTGAGGCCTGTGAGGCGTTTACAACACGTCGAAACCGGATCCAGCTTCACAAAAGACGGTGACGCAGCAGAATGTTATCACTGAGAGAGGAAGCCCGTCAAACATGGGGAGGCATTTCCTGTAATAAAGGTTTTTAAAAACGCATTATTCCCTCCACAGATGTGGTCACTAATAACACTTCCTGCTGCACAAGGAAACGCCCAACGAGAGACATTTCAGCCTGAAACAAAACGAATCCAACCACCAACACGAGGATCACAGACTGCCCATAAAGACCCAGAGCGTGAACACTACCCACCTTCCTGGTCTGCATCTTCTCGGTGCGCCGCCGGAAGGCCACGTAGGGATCGCTGGTGCTGGAGCCGTCCCGCTTCTCATGCTTGACGTTGGGGAGGAGACAGTTGGCCCGGCTGGTTTTCCTCTTGCGGCTCCAGTAGTCGAAGACCTCCTTGATGAGCTCGTCGTCCTCCTTCAGCAGCAGTTTGGCCTCCGGAAGGCTCACCGCCTGGAAGAAGATACAGACTCGAGTTACATTTGTGATGAATAACTGACTGATCCGCTATTTCAACACCTGCATGGGCATGTTTCCATAAATGGGTTCAAACTTGCGCTACCAGCACACCGACCTGCTGCCCACTGCCTTTCTCCAGCCGGTCAATCATCTCCTCAAACTGCAGGAAGCTGATCTCCATCTTCTTCTTCAGCTTGTTGACAAACGCATCGTCTTCCGAGTCGAGGTCGTAGTCGGGCTGCTCTGTGTCCAAGCTGAAAGCTGCAGCGAGGAAAGGAAACAAGGAAGGATGAGGAGGAGTCTACGGGCTATGGAACACTGCAGATCTGTGACCAACGCAAAACCTAAGGTTGTAATCTGATTATAAAGAATAAAATAACTCAAACACGTGTCTGTGTTCTTAAAATGCAATGCCACACTGGCCCGTTTTTTAAATTCCGCTTTTGTAATCTCCATATTCAGAAAAGCATTTGTTGCGACCGCAGAACGCAGAAATATATCAAAAACTAACTATGAACTTTAACTTTTACGTCTGTGTGCAGCCGACAGCGAATCTCATAACTCACAATTCACCGTCATGATTTAACAAGACGGATTTTAAAAGATAAACAGATGGTTCCTTCTCACACCGACAGTTACAGTTACTGACTCTTTTATGTCAGATATACATAACATGTACCGTCAAGATCACTGAGCCCACCACAGCAGTCCACATCTACAATTCATCATCATTTAATGAGTATTTAGGTCTTTTAATGACAGTTCTTAACACTGCTGTGTACCAAAGACCACAACACATCAAACCCCGTCCTACACAACTACATGAAACAAATCTAGGAGTAAGATTTAAACAAACTTACAGATATTGACCAGATTGTCCCACTACCACACACAATGAGACAGAATAAATGTGCATTTTTAAATAGCTTAATGTGCAGCCTGAACCCAGTGATTTAAACACCGCACCGTATAACAAACTGCACAAATGGTTTAAAAATTAACTAAAAAACAGCTGCAGCAGCTGAGAGAAACTGAAGATTAAGAAACAGTTCTATATTGCTGAATAAAGATGTAAACTAATGCAATGAAACGCTGACGTGTTCAGAGGAACATAACGAGTCACATTTATAGACTGTTTCACGTCAGACGCCACCGTTTAGTTTCTACACAATGTATTTGTCTGAGTCACTCAGCAAACTGTGACCTGCAGCATCCCAGACAAAAACAAGAGAAACCCGATGCAGGTCCTTTCTGAGGAACGATGGAATATATTCATTACACTACACGGGACTAATGTTCTCACACTTACCTGGAATAAATAATTGCCTTAAGAGTACAGCCCACCCAGCAACACACGAGATGATTATCAGGCATAAGACAGCAGATTTAACCCTCCAGGACTGACTAGACGTAACAAACTGTATATAGAATGTGTATTTTGTTGTGTGACGTTTGGTACATTCAGTCTCATCCAACCCAGCAGCTCAGACCGACCAGACACATTATCGTACAAGTCTTCTAGATTTGTCTCGAGCCTCAGTGATCAGTCGTGTCAAACCACATGAAAACTTTGCCGAAATCAAATGAAACCAGCTTCTAAACCAGACACGCACAGCTGCTGTGCTCACAATCGGAGAGCAAAACAATGTGCAGACCGGAGGAGTCGCTGCGTCATCTTAAAGTCGGCGAATTTTGGAAAAGTCTTCCCATTTTCTAGCTCAATTATTTTCTGCAGAAACTTGATGATGTGCTGCATTTGTCAACTGTCACCTTATGAAATGACGGCAAATGTGCAGCTGCGTTAAGTGCACACTCACACAGAGACAAAAAGACAGCACAACACCAGGAAATAGCCACCTTCTTCTTTCAGTCACAGTTAAACTCTCTATACTCTGCTTTATAGTCCAAAACTTAATCCACTGAAATGATAAGCGTCTAATGATGTTTACAAATAAAACACACGAATGTGGAATATTCTCCTCGTGAATGATCATTTTGATCAACGTGTCCCTTCATGCATTCAAAACAATCGAAGGAACCACAAATACGACCCAAGGAAACGACCGAGGTTCCTAATCTGTTGCATGGAGCTCATCCTCTCCTCTTTCAGCGTCACAGATTGGTTATCAGAGAAGCCCACTCACGCTGTATGTGAATGAGCTGCTTTGGCATCTTGAACTCCCCGGGGTAGAGGGATTCGTAGTAGGTGATGTCGCTCTCCGCCTCGGGCACCGGGATGACCATGTTGTCTCGCTTCTCGCCGTACACCTGCTGCGCCGAGATGGCCCGCTGGAGATGGTGTTCCTGCAGAGACAAGAGACGGGGGGTGAGACACCTGAACCACTTCAGCCCTCTCATGTGTTGGTCATATAGGTGACCACATGTTGCAGCTGAGGACGCAGCAGCGCAGTGAAAGGTAACTTTGGCTCAGGCTCACTTTGGGGTGGGCTGTCCCTTTAAGGTGGACCGGCTGTTCTCATTCTAGTGACGAACATTATTACCGTACTTTTCGGAGCTTTGAGGCGTCGGCTTATAGTCCGGTGCGCTTGATATACGGATTTTCCCGTAGCTTTTCTCCACCACAACAACCGCAACTTCCGGTTCCGGTCTAACACAACATTTACTAGCTCCCGACACAGAACAGTTGCTACCAGCTGTTACTGACAGGGTCGCTACAATATGGATGAAGTACCTTTAACCTACCTCTCACGGAGTGTTAACAAAAAAGGTTGAACAGCAAGATGCTTTTAACAGTCCTTGTCCGATTCGCTAGCTTCTAAGCTAATGTTAACATTACGGCCAATGGGGAAATGCTAACCGCGATTAGCATTAGCGAATATATAATATATCTTTGTACATCTTTTCATGCAGACATACTTGCATTACAGACTAAGGTCTCTCACGGCTACCAAACGAAAAGCAATGAGGCAATAACTGTTGTTGCTCATAGCTCTGAATAGCTGTTGTGCTAGCAGCAACTGGCCAAGCCAGTTAGCCGTAAATGCTATTCAGAACTATGAGCAACGTCGACACGCTGCATGAGAAGATCAGCTTTTTCACAATTGTGGCAAATCTTCTAGATATGACCTTAGTTCATGTATAATTGTGTTTACAATGGCTGGTATGATGATAGTCTGCTTTATCTCAGCCATTCCGCCATGAAGGTACCGGTACATGATGTGGTGTGTTCAAGGACCCAAATGCAGACTCCGGACAGCAGAGTTATATTGCAAACCAAGATGAGCTAAGAGCACCAAGTTATTGCCTCGTTGCTTTTAGATTCTAATGAGAAGACACGCTGCTTCGTTTTACTTCTTCAGTTTGGTAGCCTTGAGAGACCTTAGTCTGTAAGTATGTCTGCATGAAAAGATGTACGAATATATATTATATTCACTATATTCGCCAATGCTAATCGCGGTTAGCATTTCCCCATTGGCCGTAATGTTAAAATTAGCTTAGAAGCTAGCGACATGTTATGATGTTCATAGAAGAAGACAACTTTAGTGGTTGAAAGCATCTTGCTGTTCAACGGGGACACCTGCGGCTTATAGACCAGTGCGGCTTATCTATGTACAACTTCTTTTTTCTTTAAAAAAAATCGGCTGGTGCGGCCTATATACCGGTGCGCAAAGCGGCAGAATGACACAGATCATCCAGGCTAGTAAATTGGTCACCGCTTACACGTCTGCCAAGTCTCCACAAACTAGAGTACGGAAACTAGACACCGTCTGACAACATGCAAATCAAGCAAGGGCGTCAGTTGGGCGGCGTTGCTGGTCCGAGTACCGTCCTCAAGCATCCACGTCCAACTACAACAGGTGTCTCAATGACCACATTTTGACTTATAAGACACAGACAACAATACCAGCGTTGCCGTCACAGTTTGTCACCAACAAATATTTTTCTCCAACTGTTAACCGTCTTGCTTGGTATGTCTCTGGGTCACAATCTGAGAAAGAACAGCACTAATCTACATGGGAACAAATAGGTGTTTGTTTATGTTACGAGTTTGTTAAAAATAAGTCACGATTGGTTGATATGTCATTATTTGACTTTTAAACTCCAAAATATCGACAGCTTCAATAATCCGGTATTGACGAGGATATGCTGTAGACCTGCATAGATATGATTGGATGTCACTCGTCATCTAAAAGACACAGCTGTGAATGAGTAAATGATTTTGACGCATTAAACAGCTGATGTTTTTATCAGGAATCCCAACAGAAACTGCTGAAGAGTACATTTCTCTCTTTCTCCCAGAAACACTGGTGGCAACCAAGTTTCATTTTGCCGTCTCAATATCCACAATAAGATTTAGAAAACAATGGACCCAAGTTGTTGGTCCTTCAGAAAAGCAAAAGCCAAATCTTTACAAAAAGGTCTGCAACAAACAAATCCATCCAATAAACTAAACCGATCACAACTCATGTCGGTCTCATTTACCCGCCACAAGTGTGACGAGAGCCCGCCACTGACAGGCCGTTGACGGGTAATGTGCCGGAGGGAAGGCAGACAGACGGGCTGGATGTCTGGCTGACTAACTGGTTTGCTGGCGGACAGCTCGTGTGATCGTAGTAGTAGTAGAGCCTTTGGCCCAGAGCCGCTGGCAGGCCGTCTGTCAACAAGGCAGCGTGCTGCAGCTCTCGGGTGGAGGAGGGGTGTGTTTATTGTTTCTCCCGAGGCCGTCGAGACACAGGGGAGTAGTGAGGGGGGGGAAGCTAGACACAGTGAGTGAGTCAAAAAGAATGTGAATGACTTGGTCTTTTTCCACAGAAAACTGCAAAACAAAGCACTAAAAGTGAGTCCAACATACACATCTTGTAGGCTGATATGCTACATCCACTAGCATTGAATAGCTTCATTGGGATTCAACATGTGCAGTCGACGCTCAGTCTGAGTTTGATTCTTAACTCCATGAAGTTTGTCAGGTTCACCTCAAGCTGCGACTCCCCAAAAAACTCAATTCAGGGTCGGGGGATCGTTTCTATTTTCATATCGTGGTGATTCGACGTCGCCGACGGGCAACAAGATCCCCAGAGGACAACGGAGGGGCTCAGGATCAACATCTGATGGTACTATTGGCATCTCTCAAATAAATACAAGCAATATAGTATAGGTTACCTGATGAAACTTTCATAAAAAGAGTGGTTTCATTTATGTAATAGCAATGTCTCCTTAATTCATGCAAAGTCTTCATTTCAAAAGTCTTGTTGCAACAATATCACAGCTGCATGGTCCGTTTAATATTAGGCTATTATCTTTAATATCCTTAACTAGGCTGTACTGAATAGTTTGATATTGACATTCAAAGTATTAATAACTTGAAGAAACATCGCGTGCATGTATTCATTTCCAAGTTCACAACGTGTTCTTATCGAACAAACTTACTGCTTTAATCCATATTTGTTGGCGTTTCAAAAACAACATTTTTGCTGAGGTAAACAAACTGCCCTACTTACACCAGCAGGCACACACCTGTATCAACAGGCGGTCTAGCAGCACTATAACCGCACCATAACAACATTTACATAACCAACGTAAAAACCAAAATCATATTTTACTTTTACTTTCGAAGCGTCATTTGAAAACCTTCTAATCAAAGCTGACTGTAATAATGATAAACTATAACATGTATATGCATAACGTTAACCACATTAATGGAGCGCAGAGCAAAGCTTAGGTGAGCAGGACAATGGAGAACAGAGACGAGCCGTCAGATTTAAGGAAACCGGTAAACTGGTTTGTACTTCAGGATCATAAATTCCCTTGTGCCGATTATCAGGGCTCAGTGGGCGGACATGCCGCTCGACCAGATTCTAGATTACATCTTAGTTCTAATAGTAAGTTAGTTAAAATCGCCTTAATATCGACAATATACAAACCACCCACATCCAAAGCCCACCAGCGCTACTGCAAGATACTACAGCTCGTGTCTGAATCGCAAATATCAAGGTGCCTCATCACACAGATGTCAAACTTCCTGTTAATCCAACAACTGGAATTAAACACAGATTAATAATGTATACAGAAGTATACAACTGTATGCAATAGGGTTAGCATACAGATCTGGACAGTCCAGAGCTATAACAGACCAGCACTATAGTAGCACCGTGTCCTGATAACAGTAGAATATATGCATTTAAACCAAGGGCTGATAATCGTGAGAAGCTTGTAAGAAAACATCCCCGAGTTGCCGACTCTTTTCTGATGAGAGTAGCCATCAGCACGAGCTCCACAAGACAACGGCTGTCCCTTCAGGCCTCTTATGATGACAGCAAACCAACAACACGGCCATTGACGGCCATTGACAGCTGTCAAGCTACCAGTATGTTGACAGTCTTTTTTTGAAGATTGCCAACTCTATAACTGGAACTTCACGGCAAAGGTCCGGTTGACCGAGCGGCCTCGTAGATCAACATACATTCCTGTGACATTACTGTCAGCTGACTTTATAAGTCAGTTCTTGAAGTCGGCTGGATTTTAGTTTTAGGTTAAGCTTCTCTTGGTCCTGCATGATGAAGACAAACTGTTTTCACTGAGTTTCATCAGTGTGTCGTTTCTCAGAAAGTAGAATTTATATTTAATCACTTGCTTTGGTTGAAAACTGATCTTGGCATCAGTACCGTAGTTTTTAATATGTTTTATTCGCTGCTTTGAGTTAACGTTCAACAGGTGGATTCTCTCCAATATCTATTCTATGCTGGTGTGAAAACATCTTTAAACTATTGTATTTATTCAAGTTAACATCAGAACACGCCATGACTACGTTATAATTTACCCAGTACTCATTTTTACCGACAGAGCTTGAACGCGTCATAATGTAAATCAATGCAAGGTCCATTAACGTCAGTTGTTTATCTCACTACCATTACTCTGAGCAACATGCATGGGAATGAATTATAATACAATATTTGAACCCTCTGAACCCCGAAACCTGTTGGGTTTGTAAAGAATGTTCTTTTTTTGTTGTATAAATTGTCAAAATGTCACCATTTATAAATAGCCAGACACTGTAAAAACAAACATTATTGGTCGATTTTCAACTTTCCGACGGTCCTTAAGCACATCATGTGTGAGAAACGCTTGAGTCAGGACAAGCAACTAAACTTAAATTGTGATATTTCATCAGAATCACGTTGCTGTATCCAAAATCAACAGTTTGCACTAACCAGGTCCTGTGTAATTATTAATTCTGCGCTTCTCATCATGGGAAACCAGCAGTGACTCGGCTGAGACCAACAATGACAAACTCTGAATCTTTGACTGAACTGCAGGCGGCTGAACGCAGAGCGGAGAGGAGAGGGCTTAAAAAGGCTATTAGTGCAAAAACTCAGTCATACTTGTTGGCACATGGCAAAATGTTCCATTGGTTTTTTGAGCTCTTGCTACATGATGATTATTCCAGAAAGGAGCAGGTCACAGTGAGAGAAACAGCTCGGGGTTCAGGCGGTTCATTTAGTTGTTCCAAAAGTCTTACGGTTGTTCCTCCACAGCTTATTTTGGACTTGCAGTCGCATGAAGTAATAAAGCGTCTCATAATTGTGTTCGTTTGCAACCCCAAAAATTCGTAAATATGAGACCAATCGGTTTGTCAGCGGTCACGGGCGATCAGCCGGTTTCTCCAATCATAATAAGTACGTCACAATATGAAAACTATTTAGATTTTTACCCTATTTTGCAAAAAACAGAGAAGCAGAAAAGTAAACTTTATGACGTGTGACCTTCAGTCTACCATCAATCTAACACTTTCTGTATCCGTCTCTTTATATTGTGTCCTGTGTTCATCAACAGTACACCATGTGGCCCGGGAGTTTGGCGGCAGAGTTTAATATTCTACACAGCATGTCACACCAGAGGCAAGTGATTCCTACTTTACGTTCATAGCTTCGTGAGCTCCAGCAATCTGTCCCGAGGACGAAGTCGTTTTATTCTCAGCGCTTCCCTCAGGCTCCTCCACACGACACTCTGAACACATTCAAGTGCAGCATTTACTGTGACCCCCCCCCCCCCCCCGTCTGTGCAAGTACGCTTGCAGAACCTTTATGTTCCTCTCGCAGTCCCACCAAAATCACTCCCCACGGCAAACCCCTAAACTTCCGCATCAACGTCCTCAAACCTCTCCACAATTGAGGGGGAAAAAAACAACGCAAACATCGCGCAAAAAACATGTTTGTTGCCAAATCTAATCACGCAATGCGTTTGTTTACTTTCTGCTATTTGCCGGAGAATAAAACTGACTTAAATTGAGGTGAACAGTCAGAATACAGAGCATTAGCCGGTGCACACACAGCGAGAGCGAGCGAGCGAGCGAGAGACTAGAAATAGCCTTTTAAAATGACCACATCCATCACTGTCGAGTCGGCTGAGGCAGCCAGAGCCTCCTCCACCTTTTCCCAGACACCGTAAATGCCTCTTAACATGACGGCCCGCCGCAGGGACCGGTCGGCTTAAGGCCGCCGAGGGACGCGTGGTTGTATTACAGAGCGGTTTGGATGCACCGCGTGGGAGCGGGTGGTTTTGAACGTGCGGTGTGTAACTGGGATATAAAAATCAAACGCTAGAATGCGCTAAGCTCAGCACGGAGTTGCAGAGCATGAATTGAGAAACTTTTCCATTACACAATACTGCTGGTAAACCAAGATAAGAAAATATGGTTTCGTATTTTTCCCCTCAAACCTTGAGCACGGGCCCACTGTTGCATAACAATGAAGGGAAACAGATTACTCACAAACGGGGACCATCCCAAGGAGTCTTATCCAGCCGAGGCTCGTCTATAAATGTTGGGTTAGATTCAAGAGCCTGTCTGGAGGCCGGTGTTTATTTCCCACAGCTGACAAAAAGGTTACTTTCAGTTTCACGGCACACATGCTGCAGAGACTTTGGACAGGTCACATGTGTCCCACATTCCCACCCAGCGAGGTCACACACTGCTGACACACTGGCGGAGCTGCCAGAAAAGTGTGTGTGTGTCCCGGTTAGTGCCCGTGTCTGTCTGGCAGAGAGGCAACCCAAAAACATCCCTGTGGGTTCCCACCAGGGCCGCAGACACTGACCTCACTTTCACCCAAATGTAAACACGAGACAAAAGTGTTCGGGCCCAAAACAAACAAGCCGCACGTGCCGGGCTCTCCGGTCAAGCCAAACACAAACACACACAGTAAATTACTAAACCACATGCTGGACTGAGCGATGGTTTTGCAGTACAATAACGCAAAAACAACGATTCAAAACCATACTCCCATCTAGGCTTTACACTAGACGGGGGGACGGGAGAGCAGACAGCTGAGCGGTTGGCACACAGCAGGCCTTGGTTTACCTCTTATGATAATATGACTGTTACATAAGAGAGACCTCCAGCAGCGCCTCCTCCCTCCTCCTGCTGCTGCCCTCATCTCATCCCGAGCACCACACTGCCATCTGACACACTGAACCCCTGACACCGATCCGGAGGAGAGCCAGGCTGACTGCAACACACTGAATGAAAACAGTATCATCCACCAGGGACGTCTGGAGCGATAGCCACCGTATGCCTTTATATTTAAACATCAGTCAAGACTGCTGGGAGAAGCCGATATCCTGCTTAGAGGAGCAAGAATAAGAGGCAGCTGTCTAATAAACGAAATGTATAGAATTTCCTACGGTGTATCTAGTTTATAAACAACTCCTTAAGTCCTGAAGATAACCACAACTACTAAGAGCAGGAATCACACTTAATGTTTATTTACCTGCCTCTAGTGGCTAATGCATCCCTGAAAACATCACTCTCTCTCCAGCCAAATAAACTGGCATGTTAATACAAGGCTTCCGGTAAGGGACAAATTTGTTCATTTGAAAACATACACAAGCCCAGGAAGATTTTAGTTTGTGGGTGTGATTCAATGTTCAACAGTAGGAAAACCAGAGATACGGTTATTGCGGTCACAATAACACAAACCACCTGTTCCCAGGAGTGACCACATCTAGAATGTCAACACAAGTCGATATATAGTGAGGAATATCTCCAGATAAGTGGATGTAAGACTGAGATTAAATACTAATATGGTTCACTGTTCAAACAACGGTTGCAATACCTGCATGACAACAGCTGCATTATACAAAAGACAGTTAATGATCACAGCCTCCATTACAAAACAAAACAAACATGGAGGGCTGTAACACATTGGCTGACAAAGTGGTAATAGCTAACTAACTGTAACCAACTGTGAGAGCCTGAACTGAAGTGATAAATGTCTAAATCATGTCACAATAAAGCAATAATGTGAGCAAATACACCCACAAAAACATACAAGACGACAAGAGGCCGGGGTGTTTTTTCCCCCTCAATGCATTGCGGCAGCAGTGTGTTGACATTTCTGCCACATACAATCAAAAAAGGAACCCGCCAGTGCCCCCTTGCCCTGGTCCTTCGCAATTACGCCAAAATAAAAAGGCCCCCAGTCCTGACAAGACAGACACAAAATGTCGGAATTGCCGAAGTCACGTGACTCCTTTGTACTCAGAAAAGCCACCTCACACACAAATAAACCGGAGAAATCGGGTAATTGTATCACATAAAGACAACGGATCCCCGTGTGACCCAAACGTTAAACCACAGTCACACATAACAGCCCTTTACAACAGAAAGCCGTCGTGTTTCTCCTGAGAAAAATTGTCGGCCATTTTGTGAAAGCTTGCGCAGGAGAAAAAAAAAGAAAAAAAGAAGAGGGACGCCAAAATAAAAAAATACACCAAAAGCATGTATTTTTCCACAACTCCGGACGGTTAGAAAAGCATACCGATTCCTCTTCTTTCTCCATCCCCGTAGGCATCTGTGGCACGGCCCGGTTAATGGACGCATATTCGTGTAGGTCGGGTAAATCCTCACAACGGAAGACGGGTAGCGGTTTGGAAGCGTCCAGCGCCCGTGCCCGAAACGACAGTTTACTCATTTTAATCCCTCACAATTCGAGATGCAATATAAATCTATCGGATCTCCCACTACTCAAAACGGTACCGAGTGGCGCTTTCATTGATGTTTCTGGTGCGGTTATATCTCTTGTTCTAACGGTTGGATTGTTGTAGCTTGGTATTTTAGGGCGTCGCCAAAACGGAGCAGAGAGGAAAAGGCCCGGATCTTGGTCGCTCTCTCTCGGACTGTTTTTTTTCCGACGCTCCGCTCTCCCCTTATCGTTTGGTTCAGTGCGCCATGGACAACATGGCGGACATTTAAAACTCTTTTGCTCTAGTTTCGCTCGGAGCGGTCCAACCCCCAGTTCGCGGACCGACCATTCCCACACGATCCCGAGCGCTTGCGCGTTGCGGGGGTGTGGGGGGAAGGGGGTCGTTTTATTATCGCAAACTTAACTCCTCTCTCCACACATGCACGTACATTATTTATATTAACGTTAGGCATGGGAGAAATATATATTCACATATATTGCAAATGAAAAAAAATTGATTGTGAAAAATAAAATACTTAATAGAAAATGTTAAAAAAGCAAACGTATAACTTATATTCAATTACTAATCATTTTTTTAAAACTGAATAATGGATTATGAAAAATAAAAATACAGAATAGAAAATTTAAAAAGTAAGAAAAAAACAAAAATCATTAATAATAAATAAATATACCAAAACAGACGAGTCAATTTATTCGTGTACAACAAAAAATAAAGTTATAATTAATGTCATGAGATTTTGTAAAATTTCCAGCACTCAATGATTAGATCAATGGTATTAATTATTAAAAATGTAGTGTTGATAATTAATATTATACATTTATTGACTTTGCAGTCCATATTTCATTTTTAATTGTCTGTTAAATCATGGTTTGTTTGTACCAGACCTCAAATCATGAGAAATCAAAGCTCGAGTATACAGTTGTATAACTTTTCTGTTTAGTCATGCATTGATATTATAGAGAATATTAAAAGTAGTTTTAACTTGTTTATTGATAAAACAGGCTCCCCTCAGGAAATACAGTATCAACTACCCTCGTAAAAAAAGTTCTAATTAAATCCCAGATGATTATTATTTTAAATTCTACCACAATACATTACTCTGAAGGTTTATTTTATAGTGGTTGGTTTTAAGCTTGAGCAACAAATCCCTTATCAGGGGAACAAGACACATTCCACACGATCCACTCCGGGCAATGCCTGAACTACCTCAGAAGTAACTGCTGCTGCTGTCCAGATCCACTGAACCTCACCAATCACTGGTGATCCTTTAACAGCCCACTTAATAAAAACTTTATTCCAGGTGAAACGCTTTATGGCGACATGTTCCAACACCTGAACAATGTCGCCCTCTTCTGGTCCGACAGTCAAAAGATCAGACTACCAACATGTTTGAATTCAGAGCACAGACACACTGCAACAAACCACAAGCTCAATATTTGCATTCAAAACAACACTGTGCGGTTCCACGAGCATGTGTATTATTCAGTGTGTGAGGCTCCAGCAGACCCTCCTTGCATTTGGGGGATTGAGAACTGATGGTTCAGCTAAAGAGTACATGTAGAGTGCTAATTAATAACATTTCACAATCATTAGAACACCTTACCTGTTGATGACATGAGGTTAACCCAGGGGAACCGGGGTTCTCTTCTCATCATTAAATCCATCATGAGGACCTGGGAGCCAATTGAGAAACGCAACAAGAACATTTAGCCCAAAACTCTGCACTTTAAAAAGAAACAACGCTTTAAAAAAGACATTTTGAGAACAAAGGAAAAGACAAACCAGCGAGTCAAACTGAACTTAGACTTTTCACTTGTTGACTAAAGAGGTTTAGGAGAGAGGGTCGTCTGGGTGGAGCAAAGTAGAAGCATCTCGTCCACCAGCTGATTATAATTGTCCGCATTGGTCGAACCCTCCAACGACCACACCTGGCTGGATTCATGGGCATCACTAAAGGGACTGTTGTGTTCAGGCAATTCACCTGATGCTGATTTATTTTGTTTGGAATCACCAGTAACTGACTCCATTGTCACTTAAACTTCCACCATAATCTTCTTATCGACTTATTTCTGAAAACCCATTTTAAAAAACACCCATTGACTTTGAGACGAGGGAACCAGAAGTGCAACAATTCAAACTCATTTCCAGGTTTCAGGACTCACTCCTGCAGCACTCCATTAGTGAATGTTAGCGTGCTACCACACCGAGCTAGAACAGTGAACACAGCATGTTAGCATTGACATTGTGAGCATGTTAGCAGGCCAACGCTAACGTTTGGGTTGAGTCCCTGATGTGGCTGTAGAGTATAATATGTGTAGAGTAAAAGGGGAACTCTAGTAACAAACCCAGTGCTGCTCGAGGTCTCGGAGTCTTAAAATTTCAATCGGAACCTGCCGACATACATTTCCTAACAATTCACCTGTCACCTGTCCCCAAAGTGACCGTTCCTGGTGTTTATTATTCGTTATCAGGACGGATTTCCATTATGCAAAGCAGCGTTTTCATCATGAAGGCGGAAGAAAATGAAACCCCAAGAGAATAATTCAAATGTTATTATTAACGAGTCATTTATAGATACTTTAGTCCATATCACTGATCCCTCAGAATGTCTCATGCTAACCGTACTTGTGATACATCATCAATACAGCAGCATCAGCGATATTGTGAGGCATTCCGTCTTTAAACCTTTTACCTGAGCTGTCTGGTAGGTGAGCACCTTGATGTTTGGATGATGTCACTGTCAAGAATCAACATGTCTGCTACAGTCTGTGCCATTGGAGCATTGATATAAATGCAGTCACTTTAATATTGATGCCGGCTTTATTGAAAATGTAACTTGTCATGTTAGAGGTTTGTTCCCCCTTTACTTACACTGATATTAAGCTGTACTGTGTATGGACATGCTGTAATTACCAGCCTAACGACTAATATTTAAAAAGTCAGGCGAGTGTCCTCGCAAACATGACATGAGCCAGGATGAACTAGTGGATGGATGTCTTCCAATGTTTAGTATGAGTCTTATGCCCCTTTTATGAGTCCATGTAGGGAGAGGACCTACTGTGGGTTACTGTAAATAATGCAGGATATGAGGGATGCAGGACCAGGTAAGACCAGGGCCAAGCAAGACCAGGGATAGGCAAGAGCAGGGCCAGGCAAGAACAGGCTAGAGCATGACCAGGGCCCGGCAAGACCAGGAACAAGCAAGACCAGGACCAGGCAAGACCAGGAACAGTAAAGACCAGGGTCAAGCAAAACCAGGACCAGGCAAGACCAGGGCCAAGCAAGACATCAAGCAGTTCCCCGGCCGACCACAGGGACTGCCTGGCACTGTTTAGCCACACACCCTAAGCCTCTGATCCAACAATGTTATACACATTTCCAACCAAAGATGAGGAACCGTATTGGGGGAAATTATAACACAAATAATCTCTGAAGCAGTCCTCAACTCCTCACCTTGTTTCCTCTCTCCTTGATACCTAGATCACAGACATTCTAACGTAACAACTAGTGAACTAGATTCATGTTTTGATGCATTAAAACACATTATTTAGGCTTAAATCGGTCGATATCACGAGTGATGAGGAACTTTGGATGTTTTTAGTGCTGAATCGCATCCAGCTGACCAGGAATCTGATCGCGTGCATGAAATCATCTGATGCCACTAAACACTATTCACGATGGGGCCTTTTCTTTTTTTCCAGCGACCATCGATTCAAGTTACAGAAAAAAACATTACAAGAAAAAAAATACTCACCGAATGGATCATTTTGGATCAACGTTTGGAGGATTTTAAAAGAAAAACGGGCAACATTTCTACAAGTTAAAATAAAGAAGAAGAAACGCAACACGACGCAGCTAGAGACACAACTAACGTGAACGGTAGCCGCGGCTACTTCTTCGACTATGATACATAAATAAAAACAAACGGTTGTCCGGTGTCCGCTCCTTTTAACGTCCACCTCGTCAAAAAAGCGTTTTGTCGACGTTTTCCTGACAATGCAAAGCAGGCTTGGAACTAGAGAGGTGGACACCAAAGTGCTACTGTTGGGGGTTAACAACTTTGCTGTAAAACGCGGCCTGTGATTGGACGACCGAAGCCACCAATCACCTGTGTGCTCATGTCGTCACGTTCTACAGGGGATGGAACGCGACGTGATTGGCTGACAGCTACGATGAGGCTTTTCGCTCTTAGCCGTTGTTTATTTTATTTTTATTTTCACCCACTAGTCACACTTTTACATCTTTTTTTAGAAGTTTTAATCTCAGTTTTTGATTTAGACTTGCTCCTTATTTTCTTCAGTCTATTTTGCACAATTATAAAAAATACAAAATGATTTACTCTACTCGTTAAATATGCATTTCTTTGTACCAATGATATTATTTACAACTTACAGAAACACTTGGATGTTTATGCACATCTTTTATGTTACTGGTGTTGGTGCTTTTATCATAGATAGACATTTTTTGCATACAAGTCATGTCTATTTCCTTAATTGTCTTGTTCTTAAACTGCGGTATCTATTTCTGTGTAAGTACATTGAGAGCAAATACAACTTTATGTCTCACAATATATCTGGTTGAGTCATTTGCATCTTTTTGTCAGTGTGACTAACTTGCTTCCTCATCAAGTCCATTGTACGTTAATAACAAGCCTCCTGTAAGAAGAGTATACAAAAACACACCAGTGGGTACAACAAGTCCACAAAACAGCAATTGTACAATAATATAACAATATAGGGGTAAATTGTTTTCAATGTTTATTCAATAAATAATTTCAGAAATACAGAATTGCAGATGTGAATTGTTGAATTTTAAAAAAGGCACTTAAAAACAAGAGTGTTACCTTTTACTTCTTGTCAAACCTTCGAGAGATCTAGAAATCATTCCCTTCCCACTGATCTTTACAACTAAATGACATTAAAGTCACCCCTTTTAAAATATATATATATATTTGATCGAGGCACCACAAGCGTTCGGTGGAATTACTGAGACAGAGAACAATTCATATCCTACAAATAAAACAAGGCATTTCAAGAAAAGCAAATTTAGTCAGCAAATAAGGCAGGTTTTGCTTGTATTTGGCATTGCTGTGAAGAATTAAGGACCTGAGTTGGCTTTAAATTAAGTAAAACCTGGAGCCACACAGTAATACGACACTGACGTCCTTTAGAAAGGCAGCTCGGGAAAATATCTTTTTCTGGACAAAAGACATTTCAATTGATTGTTCAGATGGAGTTAAGTCACTCAGCCAAGACACACCAACGCCTTTCCATCCCGTTCTGTGAATACATATATGGCTTAACACAGAAACCAAAGCACACTGTACACATTTCATTGCTACCACGCGAGGCCAACCGGCGCTACGTCTGAAGAGTTTCAATCCAAAGAGACATTTTAAAAAGAGTCAAAATGATTACAGACAGTTGGACTTTTGCTCAACTGTGTTTTACAAACATTGACTTTTAGATTGCCACTCAACGCTGTATTCATAATTATTTGGAAAGGAACCCTTCATTTGTTGCCCGTTATCAACCTTAAACGAACTTGATGGTTCTGTTAAAAAAAAAAAAAAAAAAAAAAGAAAAGGCACAGCGAGGCTCTCCACTACCTTGTCAGAAAACTACAAATCAGTTCAACACATTCTCTCAAGTTCTGCAGAGGCAAAAAAAACACATTTATACAGACTGTACAAAATTCAGATGCATAGAAAATTTAAAAAACAAGTGAGTAAAAACAAACCGAAATAGTGGAACAAATGCATTGCTATCGTTTGGTGACTACAACAAACAAAAAAAACAAACAAACAGTGAGAGCATTATAAAACCCGCCCCCCGCCCATGTTCTGTTCCATACAGTGTTGTCACAAGGAAGGCAAAGCTGCATCATTTGCCCTCGTACTTTGGATTGACGACAGTTGTTACGGCACTTTTGTAGATCGGATTCTCCCCCTGAGGAACAGAAGGACAACAACAGTGAGTACAGCAGTTCAGAACTCATACCAAGTATTCTGGTTAACAAAGCACGCGTCAAACCTGTTACTGTTGTGACATCACAATAACACGATTCCAACAGCAGTAAGCTCAACATGTTAAGATGAAGTCTCAATGGCAGCAACAAAGTATGTTTTGACATCGTCGTTATCACCATCTGGTCAAATATGATGTGTGAAATGAGTTCAGCTGACTCTCCACTCTGTTATAATCCTTCACTACTACAATCACACAGGATTCTGTGACAGGAATGACGAGAAGAGACATAGTAGTTGGAGTTTGCAACCAGCGGGAAGTGTTACACAAGGTAACACTGAACAAATCCAAAGTATTAGTTCTTTCAGCCTCCTCTTATCGTCTAACGTCAGCCCCTTAGGTCACTTTCCACCAATCAAATCAGTCAATTGAACCACAAACGGCACATCTGGTCTCCTCATTATGTCACGCTCTCCTGTCCTCGTCTGGGTCAAGATGACATTCTGGCAGAACAAATGATACACGTACGCAAAATGTTTGGAATCAATTGGAATGATATATTCCAATTTGTCTGACACGACTTAATCACTTTCTAGGAATGTTCTTATGAAACCAAGTTCAACATTACAAGTTATACGAGGGTTTTCTTCAACACAGGGGCACCTGAAGTGGGATTTGTTGCTGCTGAACCAGGTGGAAACCTATTCTAAAAAGCGAAGTCCATGCAGATGTGTTTTTACGCCTGCATTCTCTATGTCCACCAGGGGGCGACTCCTCTGGTTGTATAGAAGTCTATGAGAAAATTACTACTTCTCTCTTGATTTATTCCCTCAGTAAACATTGTAAACATGAGTTTATGGTCTCAATCTCCAGTTTCAAATCTTCTTCAATACAGCATGATGTTCATTTAGTAAATGATGGTCCATTTAGAGTCAAATAAGCATATAAAGCAGGGTTTGCTTTAGGGCGGGGCTACACAGTGATTGACAGGTTGCTACCATCGAGTTGTCCGGTCGGGGAGTTGTCCGTGTTTTTGTCTTAACACGTGTGTCATCAGTTATTGAAAGGCAATTGTAATATTTTGGTCGCCTCCAAATGTCTTATGAAGCGTTTGGTTTCACTTAGAACACATCACATCAACTTTAGTAACAAACAGTTGCCCCCTGTGGTTAAGCATGCTCGTCTCACAACATGCAGCTGCTCTCCACAAGGACGACCGGCGATACAAACTTTGACCTAAAGAGAAGCTCCTTTATTCCCGTAGCTGGGATTCTGGAACTGGTTAATAGGACTCTTGTAAATGGAGTTTCCTTGCTAACATGGAGAAGGGAAAAGGGGAAGATGAGAGGGGGAGAAAACAGAGGAAAAAAAAGAAATGAAGAGACACAGGAAACAGTAAAAGGACGGACTCAAAAGTATGAAGGAAAATGTTCCTTTCGTATTATTTTGGTTTTGTTCGCAAAAAACAACAAAACCCCACAGCGTCTCTGGGCTTAAAGTATACAGCTAGATATAAATAACATTTGTTTCCCATAAAAAGTCAAACTAAAAACCATGAGCACATCACTGGCAGCACATCGCTATCTTACTCCAGCATGTTTTATTAGGAGAGAATACAAAAAGCCCATTCATCACGCTGGCTGTGATCAATGTCCGTTGCCTCCCGTCGGGCCATAAACACTGCTGCTGTGACTACCACACGGTAGTGGAGCCCTCCATCAACGGCCACCCAGCAGTCCTCCTCTTGCTCCGCTTCATTGCCTTGTATGGTCATGCAGTTGTACCATGTGGACAGTGAGAGGCAGCACCGTCAGCAGAGAGGAAGGCCGCTCCCTCTCAGTCGGTTCAGACTCAACAAAGCTGCACAGAGCCCAGGTTGATCGAGGACAGAGTGAGGAGATCCTCTCTGAATCGACCTCACTCTCTGGTTGAAATCCCTCTTCTGTTTCCACACCTTATGTACATTTTCCTGCGGATTTCTTCATGCGTTTGACTACAGAGCCATAAATGCTCAGAGAGAAACATGCGATGTTTGACGCTTTTAGATTAAATTCAAATATCAATTATGTAACGGCTGGAGTAACGCTCGCTGGCCGGCTTCAGGTAACCGTCATCTGAAATGTGGGAACGGTTAACGCTGCTCCGGTGCGACCGACTCACCGTGTCCCACTTGGCGTTCATCTTCTCCTTCTCAAACTTGGCGAACTCTCGGCGGTCGTGGATGATCATGAGCAGCTTCCAGATGAGCAGCAGGGCGAGGCCGATCAGCACGATGCCGGCGACCACACCGGCCACGATGGGGATGATTTCGGGTCCCGCCGGGCACTCTGAAGCAGAGAAAATGTATCATTGAGGGCTAACAATTGTATTGAATGCATTTATTTCTTCATAACACATCTACAAAACTCAAACCCTCATGTTTTACAAGGCTGTCTTGCCAGCAGTCCTCTTCTTTGCCTTTTAAAAACTCCACATGGTACTTTTTCCGTAAAAACATACCCAGCGTCTCCACCACGTACACCTCCTTGGTGTCGTTCCGGATGGCGTAGGTGTAGTAGAACCAGCAGTCGTTGGCGTCCCGCTCTTTGCAGTGCGTCAGCGGGAAGCTCTGGTCGGTCGGCTGAGCCAGCTTGTCGCGATCCTTCACCTTGATCAGCTGGAAGTAGCTGCAGACGCTCTCGCACGTGTCCTTCTTCTCACCGGATTCGAACGCTCGGCACTGCACGCAATCTCTGTCAAGCCACAGGCGGCGGGTTGGTTCACTCGAGTTACTCATCTAATATACAGCATCTACAGACCACAATTCAACTGTCTCAACCTGGAATTTTTACACAATATCTCTGCCCAGCGGTAACTCGACATTTCTAGATTCCAGAATTTTGCGTTTCGAGCCGAGCATGCGAGCTCCAGACTCACTTGTGCTCCGCGCAGACGCCGGGGCAGGTGGGGCAGATCTCGCAGGTTGGGCCCTGGAACTTGGCGTTGGTGCATTTGCAGATGCCGCAGTCGCAAGTACCGCGGCCGTTGCAGATCTGGCCGTTCTTGGCGAGGCAGGTGGCGGTCTCCAAGGAGCAGTCGCAGGCACTGCCCGTGTAGTTGGCATCGCAGACGCACTTCCTGCAGTCACAGCGGCCATGTCCTGGGAAAGCACAGGAAGCGGTTACCACAGAGTTTAACACAAACAGGTTTTCAGTCTTTCAAGTAGTTCCATTTCTGCAACCCTCACCTCCGCAGAGCTTGTTGTTGGAGCGGTCACAGTTGAAGTTGTCGCACTCGCAGTACGTGCCGCTGTAGATCTCCGTAGGAATCTCCCGCTTCTTGCACTCGCAGGTGCCGCATACACAGTCGCCGTTGTTGCTGCAGATATCCGTGCCGTTGTCTTTTCGGCAGTTAGCGTCCAGGTCCTCCGTCCGCACCTCGTCTTTGCTGCACTCGCACTCACGCCCGATGCGTCCGTCGTTACACCTGACACAGGAAACGGGAGGTTAAGTACGTCCAACATGGTGAGCAGAATCATTCAAGTAAAGCACAGTGGTCTGAACCTGCATTCGAGTTGAGAAAGCAAAAGACGCAGCTTTTCATACCATGTGTAATGGCACCAGGTATTTTCTCATAAGTAGTCCCCTTTTCTGGTTAGAGATACAGAGTCATGGTTCTATCAGGAGTGGCTGTATCTTAGCAGAATACGTACTTGCAGGCGCCGCACTCAAAGATCCCGTTGCCCTCGTGGCATTTCTCGCTGTTGGGCTCTCCTTCAGCGGCGCACTCACAGTCGCAGATGAAGTTCAGGACTACCTCCACCTCCTCGGTGAAGCCCAGTGGCTTAATCTTAATGACCTCAGGCTTGCCGTGCGATGGACACTTCTGGGATTCAACGGAAATCTTGAAAGACACCTGGGGAAGCCAGAGCAGGGTTTATGGGGTCATTACAACTATTAGGAGGAAGCCTTGAAGTTTATCGTTACATTTCTCAGACATGACTCAGATTATTTGAGGCGTTTCTCATTTATTATTGTTCTTTTACTAAATGCATTTGGTTTGAACCCTTTTGTCTCAATTTGAAGCAGGAAATTCCCCGAGACAACACTAGCGTAGGGAGGACACCCAGGCTGCTGCCAGCGATTGAGCACTTGCACCACGTGTGTTGTGTTGTCAATGCTTTCCCCACTGTGCAACGTAGGTTACCCATGAGTTGAGCTGCTTAAGAATCACAAATGTCATTCACACACATGCAAACAGATTGCAGCAAAAAGAACGACATCTACCTCGTCTCCGATGGAGATGTTGGAGCACTTCCTGCCGTTCTCCCCCGTCCCCTCCACACCGTTCTTACAGATGGACTTGTAGGTGATGGAGACGCCCTCTGGCAGCCTGCCGTTTTCCAGAAT
Source organism: Melanostigma gelatinosum (assembly GCF_949748355.1). NCBI lineage: Eukaryota > Metazoa > Chordata > Actinopteri > Perciformes > Zoarcidae > Melanostigma > Melanostigma gelatinosum. The sequence goes on along the minus strand of NC_136648.1, from coordinate 3,598,714 downwards.
GACCTCGGATGACAAAGACTGTCCAGAAAACAAGAGGGATCAAACAATCGCGAAAGGCTCCAGTGATATAGGTCGATCATAATCTAGGCTTACAAGCCTTTTCCATGCGGTAACCCAGCTTCACAGCCTCATTAATACATATGTGATGGAGTAAAACGGATGGCGTCACCTGAATGTGTGCGTAGGATTTAATACCAAGGAGAAGTAGTCACAAGAATATTTCCCTCTTTCATGAGCTCTTGAGGTGATTCACTGTAATCTGTATTTAGCCCGGGAATCTTTATAAAGGATGTTGAACATTTCCCCCACAAGATGTAACGTCATAAAATAAACAAAGCCATCTCTTAATGACAGAGACAGTCAGACGTGACGCTTGACTCACGTTGTAAGCGTCAATAATGAGTTTGATGACGTTGCTGGAGTTGGAGGAAAGCGTGCCGACGGCCGATTTAGGAATGAGATTTTTCAACTCCTGAAAGAGACACAAGCGTCGAGCGGTAAGAACGAAGATAACAAACGTTAAATGTGCATCTCACTTTTGAGTTAAAACACGGAATAATAAAAACAACTCTGACGATACAGAAAACACAAAGTTCACCTTGTAAACAGGCTGGAATTCCTCCGTGACGGCAAAGATGGTCTGGATGTTGTGATCACTCAGTTTCTGAACCAAATGGGCGATGGAGGGATAGTCCTATCAAAGGGTTCATCAACACAGGAAGAAACAAACACACATTCAGCTCCCATTTAGGCAAGGCAAGTTTATTTGTATAGCACATCTCAACAACAAGGTAATTCAAAGTGCTTCACATAAAACCATTAAAAGCATCAAAACACAAGGCAAAAGAAAAGGAGATTTCAAAAACAATTAAAAAACAGTGTAAGAAATAAAATACAGTAGTAAAATGCAGAAATGCAGGAAATTGATTAATATATTAATTGAACGTGGTTCAATTAAAGGCAGCAGCAAACAGAAAGGTCTTCAATCTTGATTTAAATGAGCTGAGGGTCTCAGCAGACCTGCAGCTTTCTGCGACTTTGTTCCAGATATGTGGAGCAGAAAAACTGAACGCTGCTTCTCCATGTTTAGTTCTGACTCTGGGAACAGAAAGTAGACCGGTCCCAGAAGACCTGAGGGGTCGGGATGGTTCATAAGGTAGCAGCAGATCAGAGATGTATTTTGGCCCTAAACCATTCAGTGCTTTGTAAACCAACAGCAGGATTTTAAAGTCAATTCTTTGTTGGACAGGAAGCCAGTGCAAAGACCTCAGAACTGGAGTGATGTGATCCACCCTCCTGGTCTTAGTGAGGACTCGAGCTGCAGCGTTCTGAATCAGCTGAAGCTTTCTGACGGACTTTTTACAGAGACCTGTAAACACACCGTTACAGTCGTCCAGTCTGCTGAAGATAAATGCGTGGACAAGTTTTTCCAAATCCTGTTGAGACATAAGTCCTCTAATCCTTGATATATTCTTCAGGTGATAGGAGGCTGATTTTGTAATTGTCTTGATATGGCTGTTCAGGTTGAGGTCTGAATCCATAACTACACCTAGATTTCTGGCTTGGTTTGTGGGTTTTAACATCAGTGACTGAAGCTGAGCGGTGATTTTCAATTGTTCGTCCTTGGTACCAAAAACAATTACTTCTGTTTTATCTTTGTTTAATTGAAGACAATTCTGGCACATCCAGTTGTTGATTTGTTCAATGCAGTTACCCAGCCCTTGTATGGGATTATAGTCCCCTGGTGACATAGTTATGTAGATTTGTGTGTCGTCTGCATAATTATGACAACACACTTTGTTGTTTTCCATAATCTGCGCTAGTGGAAGCATGTAGATGTTGAACAGAGGAGGCCCCAGTATTGAACCTTGGGGAACACCACATGTCATTTTAGTCAGCTCTGATGTGTAATCAGCCACAGACACAAAGTATTCTCGGCCCTTCAAGTAGGATTCAAACCAGTTAAGTGCTGTGCCAGAGAGTCCCACCCAGATTTTTAGTCTTTCGAGGAGTATGGCATGGTCGACCGTGTCGAATGCAGCACTGAGATCTAGTAACACTAAGACTGAACTTCTGCCATTGTCTATGTTTAAGAGGATGTCGTTGAAAACCTTAACAAGAGCAGTTTCAGTGCTGTGGTGCTGTCGAAAGCCTGACTGGAAAACATCAAAGCAGTTATTTACGGCCAAGAAGTCGGTCAGCTGTTGGAAAACCGCTTTTCAATTATTTTACTTTAAAAAATGGGAGGTTTAGAATCCCACACTGTGAAGAAACAACTCTGAGAAACAGACACAGTGAAAGCTGAAAACAGCACAGATGCTCAGTCAACTCTCTCTAGATCCATCATGCAGACATAGATAAATGATAGACTACATACATAGTAGTGGCTCATGGTGTACATGTTGTTCTCCAGGTGACACCTGCCGTCGTTGGGCAGGACGATGCCGCCCAGTTTGCCGTCTCCAGCGAAGTGGAAGCCGGCGTCGGTGGAAAACACCAGCAGACGAGTCACGTTCCTCCAGCCGATTTGGTTCTGGGAAGACGGACACACCGAGAGTCTTCTCCTTCATATTTTCACACGTTTACAAGGCACCCGACAAAAAAACAACCTTTCGGCGCCTTCTTACCTCACAGACCGCCACCTGCATGATGGCATCGAAGCCCCCCTCTGGAGAGTCCAGGTTCCCCGAGATCTGCTGCTGACTGACCAGGCGGTTGAACTCGTCTCCCTTGTCCGTGAGCTTCAGGACGTTCTTGTAGCTGAAGGGGCTGGTGCAGTTCTGGTTCCCCGTGCAGGGGTTGATGAGCCTGGCTGGAGTGGTGCTGATGTACGGCATGACCGTCTTCTCCACGAACGAGCCGAAGCCTAAAGAAAGGAGAACGTGTTTTTTTTTTTTACTTGTACTCGTCACACGACAGCTTTTCCGTTGATTATTATCGAGTTGTTCTTACCGATCCTGAAGTCGGAGGTAATCCCCTGCATTTCCTTCATGAGGTCAGTGCCGAGGTTCTTGACGTTTTCCAAATCATCTTTCATGGAGAAGGAGAGGTCCATAAGGTAATAGAGGTCAATGGGGTAGTCCTCAGCGCGCTTGAATTTCAGCTCAAAGGTCTGGGGTTCACCTAATGGACAAAACAACATCAGTGTTGAGTGGAATTTAAGAGATTGTGACATTATATTCATTGTTTTTTGTACATTTCTTAAATTGATTTGAATCTTAAGGATGAAGGAGATTTTAAAAAGGCAGCAAAAGTCTTCAGCTGTGACAAGAAATCTTACTTTGATAAACTTTTGGTCTTTTCTAAAAACACGTTTCAAACAAACTTAATGACTTGAACTTTGCTCCAGAGCTGGTCGACAAACATTGGTTTACCCCGATACCAAAGACACAATACATGCTCCAAATAAAACACTTTGTTCTAAGCTGCTCTGGCAACACAGTCAAAGACCGGCCTCCAGAATATTTACCAGATCTGAGTGTCAGGGTGAGTTTCTGCGGCTGGATCTGGGTGATCTGCTCGGGCTTCAGTTTCTCGGCCACGTCCTTCTTGCGGTTGGTGACGGGCTTGTTCTTGTCGATGTCGATGCGTCCACGCGGGTTCTCAATCGTGGTCACGTTACAACTCCTCTTCTTCAGGGACTCCAGATCGTCACAGCGAGCCGACTTGGACTCGCCCACAGTGAGGAATTTCTGTGAAATAGCACAGGAGGGTTTTTAATGTACTACACACATAACTCAAGTTTGTGGGATGAATATAGTAAATGAGAAAAAACTGTTTAGCCGATCTCAAATCACACAGGAAATAACGTGCATAATACTCTCAGCAGTGGGCAGCATACGTACCGGCCATGGTTTTTAGATCATGCAGTGAAATCAGATCGCAACGGCACAAAATAAGTACTTTGTTTATGAAGCTCTTGTAGTACGTTCAGAGCTGTACTTCAGTGATGGGGTTCTTTGTAATTTTAGGGTTGATTTTGAGCGTAATGGCCTCTGACTCTGAGAAGATCAAAATAGATCAGGGCTGCAGAGATATTTCATCTCAAGCAACCAAACACGTCTGAGCTAACAGTTGCAGTCGTGTTGTGATTTCATGCGCTCAGGAATGACAATCTGTCGTCTGACGGAGAAACACGGGCAAGATTTAACAGGAATGCAGCTCTCGACATGTGCCGAACGGACAAAAAAGAGACGTTATTCACCAAGAGACTCACCTTGGTGAGCAGTTTTCACAGGAAGTACTGACTCACAGGGCTCGGCTGGCCAATCGAATCTCACCATTTTGGATGAATACGTTAATTGGTGAATGATACTAGGGGACGACTGCTGATGCTTTCAGGCAATCACGATATTTTGGAGATCGTAAATCATTAGTGATGGTGATACCACAACAAAGTAGGTCGAGGCATTCAAACAAATGCTGTTCATGACTTTATTTTTGTGGGAATAAAGATTATTCTCAAACGTTTGTTGCACAGCACGATATACAATTATAATATTTGTCATCCTGCACTTTGTAGTCGCCACACATACATCTCATATTAAGCTGTCGGTGCAGTAAAACAGTATTTTCCGATACTGTGGTCTGTTCCCTCAGCAGAGGACAGTGAACGTCTGATTAAAGAGGATTATACAGACAGAGTTCCCCGTGAGACGAGAAGCAGCAGCACTCCTGTTTACATTTAACGGAGTTGTGGTCAATTTGTGTTTGGGCGAAAGGTCTCGAGAACGTCTCAAGTCCTGCTCTAGCTGTGTTTGTGCTCATAGGGCAAGTAGAGTTTATGTACCCATTTGCATAAATAATAAAGACAAAACTAATTCGCAAAAACAAAGAAAAATGTTCGTACTTTTTGAATCCTGCCTCCTTTTCAAATTAATAAAAAAAACCATCAATTACATCATGATATTTTGAATCTTTGTATTGTATTTAGTTGTTAAACAGCTCGAACTGTTTTGAAATTAATTTGTCAAAATGTGACATTAACATTTGTTAGATTGCATGATTTAATACTCAAGATGATGACTCCCTGCTGTGCTTGTTGGCTGTTTCTGTGCAATTCAACCATTGAGCAACGCTGCCACACAAACCGCAAATCTCTGAGCACGCCCACAGTTTAAGAATCTTGTACATACTATTTCATTCATATGATTATTAAAAACACTTTACTGATTCAACTCACTTCATCTGCGCACCATCCACACGTCTCTGCGACCTGGATGCATTCCCCACACGACTGTGCGTTGGCCTTGATGCATATGCTTCCCTCTGAAAAGAGACAACACAAGGTCCCGTGAGCCAAGATGACAAAACCGAATTTCCATTCGTTCACTAACTCAAAACAGCTTCGGGTTTTTTTTTTGGCTGCAAGACACAACTTCCTCCCAGTCTAGAAAACTGAGTCACGCTGAGAGAAGCCCGAGGCAGCTCACCAAGTCATGACTTAACCTCCAACCAGCAGGACCACACTCATAAAACCATGAAATACAAGATGTGAAGAGTGGATGAAAGTATTGCAATGTGCTGAAGAAACTAAGAAATCACAGAGAGAGGCTGTCGAGTGGAAGCATGCTATCCTACATACACATGAAGTGGAACAATAAGTACTAAACCGGGTGTCTGTTAGCACAGCTGAGGAACATGCTACGCTACAAGTTAGCTAGTACTTAACAGCAAAGATAAGAAGAATGGAGCAAACGTTTAATAACTTTACAACCTTTTCTTGTTCTTACCTTGCTGCGCCCGGCTGCCACAGAGGAACGCCGACAGCGTCGCTATTAGAAGTAACCGCAGATCCATCTGTGACAAGAAAAATGTGTGAACACAACATGAAAGAAACGGATCTGAAGCAGACAGCTTTGTTACTCGTGTCAGTGACAGCTAACAAAAAGGGTCATGTGTGTGTGTGTGTGTGTGTGTGTAACAGCGGCGTGTGCTTTGTAGTGGTTGTGGAGGTTTAATGTGAGACGGCGCTATCGTTATGAAAGATTGGAAGACGTCCACATGTGGGAGTTGTGACCTCACGGCTGCGTTGTGCACACACACACACACACACACACAAGAACAATGTGATCCCTTTGTGATCGACTTCACCTACATGTAAGAAAGTCAACGCTCAAAGAAACTAGTTCACTACCAACTGTACCATTAACACAGCAAGACCCCCCTCTTTAAAAGGCTCTCATGGACATGTGAGTCGTAAAACAACCAACAGGATGAAACACATTCAGGTTAACAGCATCGTTCATGCTCTGTGCTGTGAAGGCTTTATCCTGAAATACCTCAGTCACCGCTCGGCAGCAGAGGGGAGGAGCAACTCCAATTTGGTCTATTCCAAATATGGAGGAAACCATTTGCCCACACTCATCAGCACTTCCATGAAACCACACTACATACTTGCTTTCTGACTGGTTTGTGACGATAAAGGCCTGTGGTGGTAGTTGGTTATCTCGATGGGGAATTTCAGATAAGACTCGACGAGAGAGAGAGAGAGAGAGAGAGAGAGAGACGCTTGAGGAGACAATAAAAATATGGCGTGAAAAGGACAGAATGGTCACATCGACATGCGAGGTGTTCGGTATCAACCACAGTGATTCATAAGGAGCCTAACTTGACTTGTAATGACTGAAACAGAGCAGCAGCAGCAGCTTTAAGACGGCCGGCGTTTAAAAGCTGCCACAGAATGTAACTGCAGAGGAATAACTGTGGTTCATGGAGAAGTCCCATGATGCCTCTCTGGGGCTGCGGAGCATTAACCAACAGCAGTCTGACAGCAGCATGGAAATATCTTTGTTGGTGGGTCAACATTTTTTACTAAAAACGTAAGCTAAGGTCACACCATGTTCCCATATTTGGTCATGCCTCTTCCGGAGTCTCTGCCATTCACGACAACTCCAGTGACACACTTCCTCGACTTTCTGCCCAATCCTCAAAACTCAGAGACTCGGACCAACTTCCTGTGCAGGAGAACCAGCCAGTCTAGACAGAAGTCAATAGCTGAGCCCCAAAATAGTCCATCTCTGGTGGGATAGGTTTACGCCAATACGCACAGTGTCAGTGTCAGCAGATAAGAGAATATTTACACTACTTTTTACAGTTAACTATGAGTGACGTAGAGGTAAAACTGGTGGCTGGACACAGTAGATGCACAGCTGTGGGTCCAGGCATCTGCACCAACAACCACATCCTGTTAAATTCAGCCTAATGACCAACTTAGATGTGAGTTTAAGTGCTTTAGTGATAGTTATCAGACTGCTGTGGGGGGGAAGGGGGGAAAGAACGTCTTCGGACATGATTGGACAAGATTTAAAGAACAGAAGCGAAATGCATTCACGTGGCCTGTTCTTCTAAATTAAGGAGATTATTATCTTGATAATTCGGAAGAAACTTTTCTTGGGGTTTTCCTGAATGAACAAGAGGAGCGTGATTTCATGGACGCTTTGTTTGGTGGTTTTAAACATTGGGAGATAATGACGTCTTTAAGTGGTATAGATGGTTTTGTTATTAATGTGTCGACTGTACGCGGGCACGGCACGCTGGACTAGCGAGTGACTGCTGTCATTTAGTTTGTTACGTGGTCAAGTGAACAGTCAGCCGACATAATTTGGCAACTACTACCGTAGACTCCTACATGTATCGACGCTGTACTTGAAATCATACAGCGAGCACCGCTGGAGGCTGATTAACAGCAGAAAGCGTACTCCATGCAGGCGAGAGCTTTGCGTAGGATCTTCAGGTATCTCGATAATTCAGGAAAAAAAGCATAAATGACTAAATAACAATCTTGTAACAGACGTAAATCATTTTCTGTCGATCAACAGACACTTTTCCCTTTTTAAATATACTTAAACTTTGACCCAAAGAACAACTTGTGGCAAGGCGGACAAAAAACATTCAACATACCCAGCAAGATGCCTCATAACATTCAAGCCACCACCAACTGAAAGGACTTTCTACACTATATTAAGGCTCCTCCCCAACATTCCTGAAGTACAGCTTTGTTTACCACTCTGGGGCTCGTCCTGCAAATTACAGAGAGCTGACAGATATTTGGGAGGAACTCAGGGTCTCCACAGTAATGGCATTACGGAGGCACTGTCACTTCATGGGGCATGATGGTTTTGGACACAGACTTCTACCCCGAATGAAATATTAAAAAAGACACATCTTCTCCAATCTATCTGCTTTTCTTTACTGACATCTGCTCTTCTTCATCAGAGGAATGCATATAAGAGAGAACTCAACTGATTAATATGACCAGCAGCAGTGTCACTTCCTTTTCAGAATCAAAAGCACTGAAGCGAGTGACCGCTGAATTATTGTGGGAACTAAAAAATGGTGGAAGATCAAAGACAGCGCTGCTAAAAAGCGAACGTCAGCGCTGATAAGAGCCGATAGCGACGGTGGGCCGACAGAGGCCGATGACGCCCTGATCCACAACAGACTGAGGTAAAAACTGCTCCTCATAACTGTGAAACGTGATAGAAGGAGGCCAGCTGGTAACTGGTGGATTCCTGAATTAACTCTTCCAGCAAAGGTCTGTCTGTGTTGGTCACTGAACCACCTACTGCCTCCACAAATAGATCACATTCCCTCCAATGCAAGACAACGTCTTAACAGCAGAAAGTGATCCTAATGATTCTACCTCCTGAGCAGGAAAGTACAGCACCATCTACCAGTTCTATCTCGTCTTTGTTTTCTATAATCCAAACTATGAGGCACCTGGTTGCAGCTACTGTACTCTATCTGTCCCACATATCAGTTGAGTAAATCATCCCATCGTGGAGCAGAAACTGTGGTGTATGAGCCGGCGTGATGACGGACCTGAGAGCCTAATATTTAGAGTACCAGGAGCACGCCGTGTTGGATCATGACTTTGTATGGTCAGGCTGGAGAAGACGAGAGGCGACGCATGCTTTGTGTTCATGTCACAATTTTTTTATTTACAATTCTACCTCCGTTAATAGTAGCAAGAGCCGCTCAGCTCTTTCCAAGACATGTACAATAACTGAGGCTTTGGACTGGACTTTATCTAATATGGACGTGTGCGACTGCAACAACACAAAACGAAAGTTACGAATGTAACTATGGTTCTATGAATCCTGGATGACCGCCAGAGGCAGTGCTTCACACTGGATATCTTCCGTCTCGCGCATGCGCAGGTCGAATATTTATATCAACAAAGTCACATGTGACCTCTGATGACCCCCGTCGTCATCCTGAGCTCAGTCCTACGGAATCTTCTCGCGAGTTCACGGGATTCCGAGTGACCAAGAACTCTGGCAGTCATCCAGGATTCATAGAACCGTAGTTACATTCGTAACTTTCGTTCCATTTCATCCTTACTGACCGCCAGAGGCAGTGCTTCACACTGGATGACTTATACCAAAAGAGTCACGAGGAAGCACAGTAACTACCTCGTATAGCTCCGGCAGAGAAAATTGGCCAAAGAACCCTCCCCAGTGGGTGAGGGGTGGCAACTTTGCCAGCTGGATAGGCCGGTTTATATGTGAACGTATCCACACCCTTGGGAGAAACACTGCATTAGGCCAGAAAGTGACACCCAAGCCATCTGAGTTCCACCTCAGACATGATTCTTCCACTGACAGGGCATGCAGCTCGCCCCCACATTGAGCTGAATTGACGGCAAGGAGAAAACCGTTTTGCCGATAGCCATCTCGGCTCCGCCTGTGCCAGGGGTTCAAAAGGAGACAAGCATAAGGTGTCCAGTACCAAGGGTAGGTCCCATGCAGGGGAGACCGGCCCTTATCTAGGAGGGACTGTAGAAACTCAGTACAGCAGGCACGGGGCGCTGTACTGGGACCTTGTTCCAAGCCGCACACCAGTCAGAACAGCTTCCACCTGTTCTTTGTACTGCAGGCAGGTAGACCGCGCACTGGCATTCAGAATAGTCAGTCAGACTGGTTCTATGCAGCCACTCAGCATCCGGTCGGGCCCTCCCGTGACCTATAGTTGAAGGCGGCAGAGATTGGAATGCCAAATCAGACCTTCTAGTTGCGACAGGAGCTCCCTCCTGTCAGGGAAGAACTCTGACAAGCTTACAGCAAAATCAGAGGGAATGGTGGAAAGGCATAAAGAAGATCTTCTGGCCACGTGTGAGCCAGGGCATCTTGACCCAGAGGGCTGGTCCTCTCTGTCAGGGAGACCCAGTGGGGGCAGTGGGTCAACACGTCTGGATGCAGCCGGCACTCTCACGGTGGAGGCTTGTGACGGAACAGGAAAACCACAACCTGGTTCCGTTCTCCTGGTGGATACATTGCCCACAGGCTGGTCAGGCGAGGGGCCTCCCAAGTCAGAAGGGCACGGTGATCCCCGTAGCAACTTCTGCAGATCTGGTGCCCCATAGTCTATGGGAAATCACAGCAGAGGTGTTGTCCACTGGACGAGCACACGCTTTCCCTTCAAATATGGAAGGAAGTGCTTGAGCGCGAGCTCTAGAACCTGGACCTGCGGTCTTTCAGCAGACAACTGTCCCCAGGCTGTCCTGTTCTGTCACACTGCACCCCGCCTTGAGAGGCAGGTATCTGTTGTGACCATCTCCTGGTGGAATGGAACCGAGCCCCTGCGGCTCGGTTCCTGGGACACCGTTTGCCAGATATGCACTCCCTCCATGGGGATAGTGACTAGGCACTGTCTTGATAATATTATTGCCCTTATTGCCCTGTATCTGTGCCACTTGGCATCCAAGTGAAAGCTGTCCAGCCATCTGCAAACCCAAGGGAACGACAGTTGAGGCAGCTGTCAGTTCACCCAATAGTCGGCGAAAAGGATGTAGGGCAACAGTCTGCACCCTCGGAAGGGGGAGAGGTTGTGGGGGTTGTTGGCCACATGCTGGGGCGACAGACAGGCCCTCATATGGCCACACTAATGAAGGTTATGCTCTGAGAAGGGCTCAGGTAGCTCCTCTCCATGTTCACCTTGAGGCCCCCCGGGCCACGTGAGAGAAGGCAAGCAGTGTCCTGTGGCGCCTGAAGCCGGGATGGCGCCTAGGTCAGCCAGTCGTCTAAGTACAGCAGTATGTTCACGCCCTGCGATTGCAGGGGGAAAGGACAGCAGTAACACACCCTGTGAACACCCATGGGGAGATAGGAGAGTCCGAATGGAAGCACCCAGGACTGAAAGCTGTGGTGATGCACCATGGGAACATGGGAATAGGCGTCGATAGACGTGAACCACTCTCCCTTGGAAATCCGCTGCTGGGAGAAAGAACCCCGACAGCCGGCCTGGAGACATCTCCCCCCCCCCCCGCCCGGGGCAGTGAAGAGTTCAGTCTCACCTTTTCTGTAGAGAATCCTAGATTAAATATGTAAACACTAGCTGCTTGCTGTAAAACCAACACAATAGCCCAGCTTTCAACACAAGCAGTGGGGGTGAGTCACAGGCCCACACAAATGTTTTATCAAGAAATGTCTCCCAGCAGCTGCTGACTGAAACTCAACCCTCTGCAGTGCCTCCCTGTTATGGTTCACATCAGACAGGTCAGAGGCGCTTTGATTCAATCTGCGGTCAGAAAGGACGCCTCAGGGAGCAGCACCATCACAAAGCAGGAAGCCTTCCTCTGCTCAAACGTGTAGTCAAACCATGTGCGACATCTCGGCCTACCTGACAGGGTGATGACGCATCGGGATTCCTGGATATTTCAGGAGTCACTGAATTAGCCAGAAACAAATCACCATCTTGTTCGTTTTTTGTTGCATTTCCAGAAAATTGACTACAACACAATACTACCACAATATGTCCATATGCATCCAGTTTATGAGGTACCGTAAGCATGGCGTCTTTCCCCGAAACCAGGGTGAGCTTCAGAGTTTAACAGGAGGGCTTTGAATCAGACGTGTGTCACCACTACCTCTTTGTTTACTCCTTCCTCTGCTCATTGACGGGGCCTCATTGACTGGTATTATTTAGGGAAGCGCCCTGTGCAAAGTCTGGAGCATGGACATCCTCTTGATGGGACCACTATGAGTATTTATGTCCGTTTAAGCTAATACAGCCACTGAACTGGACAAAAAGTCTCATTAACTGGTGGTATGCGAGCCTCTGTGTGTGTGTGTGTGTTGTATTATCTGATCCAAAGACAAATGATGTTTGTGAACTCTGCAGATTATCTGCCTTCCTGCAGCTCATGTGGCTTTGAGCAGACAGGCCCGGTGTAGTCTGAAGGTGGAGCGAAGCACATCTGTGAATATTTACTAAACCTGAACAAAGTCCACGTTTAGAACCAACGGGTCTGATACTGCTCCTCCATATGGTTGAGTTTATCGTATTCTGTACCGCCGTCACAAACACTTTGACTTTGGTGCGACGACAAATATGACATGCGCGTAAAAACGTGAATAAGAAAACACTAAAATCTTTTAAATGGTAAATGTATGCCCCTCCCCCCTCATAACCCTCTGACAGATGTTTACAGAAGGAGTTTCCTGCTTGATATGTTCTGTTGGCGATGCGCAACATCCTCCTCACTGAACACTGACAGAGAGAAAAAAGTGTGTTTTAAGTTGTCTGGCACCTGATTGTGAGTTGTGTTGAAATGAAGTCGGCAAACAAACAAGTCTCACAATGCACTACATGCCAAAACAACGACAAACGAGCTAAATGAATGACATAAATACATAAGCAAGCAGGACAAAAACACAGCTAATAACCACGATTCCTCCTCGTGCATCGGACAAGCTAAAGTGGAAGTAGTTGCAAAAGCTACCACAGCTCTAGCTGGTGTCTCTGTGGTTGCTCACTTCATGCGAGGTTAACCACAGTGTGCATCATCAACCCCGATGGTGTGTTTTCTCTCTCGTGAAAACAGAAGTGTACATTCAAGTGTACACTGTGAGCGCGCATGTTCTTGCTACAATACTCGGAAATGTGTCCCAGCTTCAGGGCAGATTGTGTCTCATGTACTTTAACAACATCTCCACGTTTTTATACGCTCCTCCAAGAGCTTTTATATCCACTTTGTTTCAGGACAAAATCCAAACAATGTTAAGCATATCTCTCCCCCTCCTAATATCAAGCTGACTACTTCCATATCTCGCTTTAGAGAACAGCCATGGTGTATTTACTAATGAATGCTGCTGCTCAAGAACTCCTGTGAGCAACATGCAGAGTGATCGGTGGCGTTCAACACAAATGGGCATTGTTCACGCTGTGGTGGTCCGCAAACTGAGTTACCCCCCCAGCTCTGTTTGCCACTCGGTCAGCCAGCCGGCCCCCCACCTGCTGCAGCCAGTCTCAGTCCACTTTCAGTCCATTAGGTCCCCCAAAACAACTCAGCATGACTCTGCATCCATTTCCTCTAATGAAAGCCAGCCCCCCCACAGGAAGAACAGCTCTCCTCTGACTGAAAACACGGCGTCTTTGACGGAAACCAAACAGACGAGCAGGAAGACCAGACGATGCTCGACACTGAACTTTAAAGTGCCGTCAAATTAGATGAGTGACTCAGTGAAGTCCGTTTCTTTCGGACACGTTTTGACCGTCTGACATCCAGCAGACTGTTAAAAGATAGTTGAAAATGTTCCTACACTAATGCACGCGGTTAAACTAGTATTACTATCAGTAAGATCCCAACATACCACAATATTACCAAACTACATTACCAACGTCCCAAAAAGAAAATAAAGAGAAAGTATCAAAACCACTTAGCGTAACCGTTATGTGGTTATAAAAGAAAATGATCAATAATAGCAAAGCCAGATGTGATCATTCTGACACACATGAACATATTCACGTTTGTTGTAACAGCTCGACAGCGTAGAAATAGTTGAAGTCAGTCTGACGTATATTTGTTTCAGGAGTAGAAGGAGTTGTGAGACCGTCTGCCGTTTGTCCGTCATGTGGATGAGACTCTAACCTCTCACCCTCAGAGAGATGAGATAACACATTCCATCTTAACTGCCTCCATACTATGTCGAGGGAAAAGCACTACGTCACTGAAATATGGGGATCTTTTTCCACTCGTTTCCAACCTGAACCAGGAGTTCACTCGGCCGGTGAGTATGACGACATGTTTAGGCATAAAAAACGAGTTGAAACTTATAGTGAAGTATTAAAATGCTTCCTCTCAAGCTGTCTTTCACGTACTCACTGAGGCTGGATTCCATTTCCAACACTTTATAAAATATATCTTGTTCCCCTTTGGTGCTTTAAAAACAGTTTTTAACATAGTCTTTTATCAATGCGACTGATGAGAATGTTGAGGGTTTATCTGTGACATTTATTTTGATACATTCGTCCCTTGAAGTCCTTTGTAGAGCGGCCACCAACAACTATTTTCCTCATCAATTAATGAAACAACGTCGGTTATTGATCAGTTAATGAGGGTCATAAACAAATGAAAGATGAGCATCCATTGAAATGTTTGTTTGGGAAGATGAGGCATTATATAAACAGTTAACGGATCGGCATCGAGAAGTAAAAGATGGCCTGAAATCATCTCTGTAGATCACCTTAAATAAATGACAAACTATTTATTGACAAACAAAAAAGTTGACAATTCAATTTCTGACAGATTGACTCAGCCGTAGTAACTCGTCTCTCCTTTTTCTGACTATCGGTTGTACTCTAGTTTGAACCTTCTGTACAAAGAAACAAACAAAAAGAAACAAAGAAACAAAGAAATAAAAACATATCCGTCAATCGTCTTGTGTTTCTTGCCACATCTTCGGAGGACTTCCTAAATGTAACCACAGAGTGATGGAGCCATGTAGGGATGTCTTAACGTCTGAACCATGATCACATACAAACATATCCTTCCTGCAATGATTCGTCTGGCCTTCACTGGAAGACCAGATCACCCATGATGACTCACATCTGACAGGTCGGGGGGGTAAAAGCCTGGGGGTGAGTAACGCCGGGTGACCCTTCAAACTGCCCCAGACACTCCTTGTTTTAAACACCACAACAATGTAACTACGGGAAGTGAGTCAGTGATCTACGGGGAGCTCGTCTACAATTACCAGGCCTGGTGCGTATTATCTGCAGCCCTGTTAATGTGTGTGCGCGCTGCATGCAATCAAAGACATGCTTGTTTTAGGATTCTGTCTGTAGGCAAACACAGGCTAGTAATCAACCCACGGTTTTATTCTGTTGGCCCCAAATTAGGCCTTGGTGGACACAGATTACTACCGGTAGTCCAACACATCAAGCCTCTCCCTGAGATTAATAAGGGAGAAAAAAAACACTCCCTCAGGGTATAACTCCTTTCCAGGAAGTGAATGAGGCAAGACCGATCTTGTCGAACTTACATAGTGCACAGTCAACACTTCTGAATCAGAGCCTCGAGCAGGACTGAACAAGAGGCTCGAGAGTCTGGTTGACCAATCTGGCTTCAAGGTCTCACTAGATCCTCAACCGCAGTTTATACAGTCCACAAGGTAGTCTGACCAGACTGGGGTCCAGCTGTGGTTTGCTGCTAGATATCCTGTACAGCTTCATTTCAACGTTTGTGGCTTTGTCTTACCGAAGGGGAGGTTGCTTAGTTTTCTTCGTGTATATTTTGGCCTAAAGGCATGAGATGTGTGTCGCAACTTTAAATTAAACGCTCCTTTCGTAAATGTACAAACACAAATGTTAAAGACATCTGCAGAGGGGTTTTGTGGGACAAACGGACTCAAGTGCTTTAAGAGCATTCCTAAAGAAAACCAGCTGCTTTCTGAAATATGATCTTGATGAGAAAAATCCTGGTTGATGATTCTGATGACAGTGGTCATTAACTAGATCAGAAAAAAAGACCAAACCAAGCACGTATTCTCTCATAAATAGTGTAGTTTTGACGAGCTTGCTTTTCAGTATAAAAACTCCTTAAATTAGGTATAAAAGCTGAACCACAAAACTGTTTCTATATCTATCCTTTAGGGACTTAAACAAAGAAACAACAATGCCAAAGTAACTTCACAAAGAAAAACGTTTTCGTGCAGAAAACAAATTCACAAGTGAGAGTACATTTGTTTTAGTCAGTTTTAAACAGTAAAATCCTTTGTTGTGGTTCCGACTTTAGGTTAAAAGCTACTATGAGTATAATACGGTTTTTAATAGTTAATCAGGACTTAAACACACACCATCTCCTCATACTTTAACCCACCCATACTGCCCTCTTTGGTCATGCAAAGCGGCTCAATGGCCTACTTTCTGCACAAAAACCCAAATTAAGATGTATTGAGGGACAGATTGAGGTGTATGTTGGAATATGCCAACGTTTCAAGTCATGTTATTGAAACCATGTAATGAAAAGCAAATAAAACATGTTTTTAAAACAGTCTTTCGACCTAGACCTCGTTAATAATCCACACCCAAAGTTTGCCCCGAAGAACAGAAAATACACATTCCTCGCTTCTCCTCTCTTTGTCGTCAAATATGTGGGAAATAAAATGTCGGTTGAAATAACACTCACCTTAATGTTGATGCTAAACTGGCGTTTTCCGCTGATTTAGAAAAACATCGGCCCGAAAAACAACGGTCCTCTTTTAAAGAAATAAGAACAGGACTCAACGTTGAGATACAAACTGTTACAAGGGTCCGCTTTGTTGTAGCACGTTGAGTTTCCGCTCACCACGCGCTGACGGTTGACGTTACTTTACCAATAAAAACAACATTAATTAACATTGATAATACTTTTTTTTTTCCCGGATCGCCCGAACACGTTACAGCCGCTGCTGCTGGGTCGCTTTTTTTTTTTTTAATGCCCCAGTTCTTTCTTCTTCTCCTTCTTCTGCGTTAGACCCCGCCTACACAGGAACAGCAGCGGCACGTAGAGGCCGAAGGAACGAACACACCGGAGAACGGTGAACCCGGCCTCACCTCGGATGCGGTGAATGGTTCCAATTCACACACACACACACACACACTCACACACGTACACACACACACACTGAATATAGGTCAAACTTATTTTATATTTAAGCACATTTTTTGAGCAGTGGTGGAAGATGTATTAAGAGCCCTTAGATGAGTAAAAGTACTTATACTACACGATGAAAATACTCCACTGAAAGTAAAATTTCTGCATTCAAAATCTTACTTTAGTAAAAGTATTAGCAGCAATTTACTTAGAGTTAAGCCGACACATTGTGCAGTGAAATGTCCCCTGTCAGTGATGTTTTTGGATAATTATTACTGTTCTGCATTGTATACTGTTGGGTAGTTTAATCAACAGCAATGCTTTGCATCATATTCTATGAGATCACCACATGTTTGTAACTGTGACATTGTAATTCAAAATCACAGTTAAAGTTGCATGAAACGGTATTGTGTGCATCAATAGTATACTTGTAGGACAGCAGGTGAGGTAAACAAACAAAAATGTCAAGCAACATTTAGGAGAATTGTGTGTAAATGATGAAAAAAACACAACACTCGTATTTCAGTTTGATGTAATGGTGCAGCATGTGTATGGTCTTCAGTTTGAATATTTCACTTCATTTAAGTATCATATAAAGCTGGAAAGAGGCGATCCAGAATATGCTGCTCCAATGGAAATAAATTGTTGCTGTAATGTAATTAAATGTGAACTTCATGTATTTTGGTGGAAAACCAAAAGGAGAAGCATGAAGCCAGATGGGGACAAATGAAAAATTGTCATTAATAATAATAATTAGAGCGAAGCAGTGAAGGAGCTGAGAGCCGATGACCAAACTTCCCACATTTAGCCTCTGTACTCACTGTTCAAATGTGTGATGAGTATGAAACAGCTGATGCTGCCAGCTGGACAGATAACACATGAAGTGACAGTCGCCATTCCTTTAACATCACCGCAGAATCATCCCGCCACATACTTCTGATAATCCGCTCAGGGAGAGTTCACGGGGCTCTATTTTCAGGTTCACACACTTTCATAGCTGAGAAAGACCAAACACATCCTCAGGCTTCTGAACATGAAGGGACTGTTTATTGTTGTATTCGCCCCCTTTGAGATACTCTGAAGGCAAGGCAAGTTTATTTGTATAGCACATTTCAACAACAAGGTAATTCAAAGTGCTTCACATAAAACCATTAAAAGCATCAAAACATAAGGCAAAAGAAAAGGAGATTTCAAAAACAATTAAAAAACAGTGTAAAAAATAAAATGCAGAAATGCAGGAAATTGATTAATACATGAATTGAACGTGGTTCAATTAAAGGCAGCAGCAAACTGAAGAGAGACAAAAGGAGCTGCCGGCTTCTATTGTCCACCATGTTTTCAGCAATAAATTCCACGTACATTTTAGCACAGAGACCCTCCAGAAGACAAGTAGACCGTGCATGAACCCCTTTTCATTTGAGTCAATTGCTGTGATTTAGTGCTGGAAATTCCCAAAGTTACTTGCAATTAATCAAAGGAATACAAACAAACTGACGTAGAGTGAATAGTTTTTAATCCAGCCTTGACGTCATCAATTAAAGTGTTTATCAAAAGTTTAAAAAAAGATAATAAAACTTGATAAAAAACTACATCCCCTGATATGTTCAGTTGATCTGGCTGTGTGAGTCCAGCGGCAGCAAATGGGTGAAACGGTGGAAGCAAACGTATTTATGGTATTGTTTTATGTTTAATGTGCATTTACAACTTGTTTTTGCCCTTCTTTGTGTTCTAAATCAGGGATTCCCAAAGTGGGGTGCGCGCACCCCTGGGGGTGCGCGAGCTGCCTCTAGGGGGTGTGCGAGAGGAAAAGTGTAATGGCGGTCTGATGGTGTAATAATATTAAATATAAAAAAAAATGTAATTTTAATTTAAAAACTGTCAGGTGGGACATCTGAAGCTATCAGTCGTAAAAGAGGAGAGGGACAGAGAGAGAGAGAGGAATCGGAGGCGAGGGGAACGGAGAGGTGCGTTGGGGAGAGAAGAAATCGAGCCAGAGTCAGAGGAAGATGAGACGGCGCAGACTGGGAAAAAAAGAGGAAATATGATGAAAAGTATCTGTGTCTGGGCTTCACTTGGATTGGCAACGCAGATTGCCCAAAGCCACAGTGCGTGGTGTGCAGTGAGGTTCTGGCTAACAGTCTGAAGCTCTTATTTACGTCGCCACCTGAACACCAAGCATGCCAGTGCAAGTCAAAAGCCCCTTACATTGTTTATATCGAAATTGGAGGAGTTACAAAACAGCCAAAAACAACTGGAGTCTCATTCATGTGTTGGTCTATAAATGACGCACTACGGTCTTCATATCTGTTTACAGAAGAGCGAGAAAGGGGCTAACGCACACAATCGCCGAAGACGTGAGCTCACCAGCTGCCAGAGAGATGGTGGAATGTATGATTGGGGAGAAAGAAGCAAAAAAGTTGGACATGATCCCGGTGTCCAACAACACTGTGTCGCGCCGCATCGATGCTTTGTCCGAAGACATCCTGGCTGCATTAGTCGCTCATTAATTGTAAATTAAATGTGATAATCTGCCTCTGAGCCTGTGCGTGTGTGCTCGCATCCTGATTGCTCTTTAAAAGTGACGCCTTGTGTCACTGAAAGTTATTGAAACTTTGTTGCAGTGTTTCAGGGCGTTTTCACACCTTCAGTTCGTTTGCTTTGTTGCAGTTGCTCCTTTGTTCGGTTTGTGTTCACACTGCAACATTTAACAGAGGACTAAATCTTGTAAACAAATGCCACGCGCGAGCAAACTGTTCTCTCATTGGTCCGATTCTTATGCGGCTATGAAGGCTTAAAAAGCTCTGTTGCTTCTTTTTTTTTTTTTTTTATTAAGGGGGGGGGGGGGGGGTGCGCGAACCCGGTCGGGATGTAGAAGGGGGTGCGCGGCCTAAAAAGTTTGGGAACCACTGTTCTAAATGATCAATCGCACAATAAGTAACAGCTATTATAACCTCAACTGATTCATAAGCTACAACTGTGTGGAGTCAGCTCGTGTTGCAGAAGCCAATGAGTCGGGAGAACGGCACTGAAACTCTCACAAATGAGACAGCAGACCTGAGAAGTGCAACTGCAGACACTGAAACCGGCAGGGCGTGTGAAAGCGGTACATTGGCACCGATTTGGGCAGGAAACCTCACCTAAACTGAAGCCACATGACTGAAGTTCACACGAGAGCTCACTGAGCTGAAAGCTGCAGTTTGATGTCGCTCATAGAACACATTCACTGATCTGAGGAAGACAGCTTCATGAGAAATGTAGAGTTTAGTTTGTGTGCTGGTGTGAGCGTTTGAGAGGCGATGCTGCCGCTCGGTGGTTAAAGCATGGTGTGGCGTGCAGACGGTGATGCTTGCACATGAATTTAACAGTAATTACTACACACACACACAAGCCAATCCACCAATTACCATCCCCACCATCGATAGTGGTCGGGTCCCGCCGGGCACTCTGAAACAGAGAAAATGTATCATTGAGGGCTAACAATTGTATTGAATGCATTTATTTCTTCATAACACATCTACAAAACTCAAACCCTCATGTTTTACAAGGCTGTCTTGCCAGCAGTCCTCTTCTTTGCCTTTTAAAAACTCCACATGGTACTTTTTCCGTAAAAACATACCCAGCGTCTCCACCACGTACACCTCCTTGATGTCGTTCCGGATGGCGTAGGTGTAGTAGAACAAGCAGTCGTTGGCGTCCCGCTCTTTGCAGTAATTCAGCGGGAAGCTCTGGTCGG
Source organism: Melanostigma gelatinosum (assembly GCF_949748355.1). Taxonomy (NCBI): domain Eukaryota; kingdom Metazoa; phylum Chordata; class Actinopteri; order Perciformes; family Zoarcidae; genus Melanostigma; species Melanostigma gelatinosum. Next base: position 3,578,123 of record NC_136648.1, on the reverse strand, counting down.
TCGGCTGAGGCAGCTTGTCGCGATCCTTCACCTTGATCAGCTGGAAGTAGCTGCAGACGCTCTCGCACGTGTCCTTCTTCTCACCGGCCTCGAACGCTCGGCACTGCACGCAATCTCTGTGAAGCCACAGGCGGAGGGTTGGTTCACTTGAGTTACTCATCTAATATACAGCATCTACAGACCACAATTCAACTGTCAACCTGGAACTTTTACACAATATCTCTGCCCAGCGGTAACTCGACATTTCTAGATTCCAGAATTTTGCGTTTCGAGCCGAGCATGCGAGCTCCAGACTCACTTGTGCACAGCGCAGACGCCGGGGCAGGTGGGGCAGAGCTCGCAGGTTGGGCCCTGGAACTTGGCGTCGGTGCATTTGCAGTTGCCGCATTCGCAAGTACCGCGGCCGTTGCAGATCTGGCCGTTCGTGGCGAGGCAGGTGGCGGTCTCCAAGGAGCAGTCGCAGGCACTGCCCGTGTAGTTGGCATCGCAGACGCACTTCCTGCAGTCACAGCGGCCGTGTCCTGGGAAAGCACAGGAAGCGGTTACCACGGAGTTTAACAACACAAACAGGTTTTCAGTCTTTCAAGTAGTTCCATTTCTGCAACCCTCACCTCCGCAGAGCTTGTTGTTGGAGCGGTCACAGTTGAAGTTGTCGCACTCGCAGTACTTGCCGGTGTAGATCTCCGTAGGAATCTCCCGCTTCTTGCACTCGCAGGTGCCGCACACACAGTCGCCGTTGTTGCTGCAGATATCCGTGCCGTTGTCTTTTCGGCAGTTAGCGTCCAGGTCCTCCGTCCGCACCTCGTCTTTGCTGCACTCGCACTCACGCCCGATGCGTCCGTCGTTACACCTGACACAGGAAACGGGAGGTTAAGTACGTCCAACATGGTGAGCAGAATCATTCAAGTAAAGCACAGTGGTCTGAACCTGCATTCGAGTTGAGAAAGCAAAAGACGCAGCTTTTCATACCATGTGTAATGGCACCAGGTATTTTCTCATAAGTAGTCCCCTTTTCTGGTTAGAGATACAGAGTCATGGTTCTATCAGGAGTGGCTGTATCTTAGCAGAATACGTACTTGCAGGCGCCGCACTCAAAGATCCCGTTGCCCTCGTGGCATTTCTCGCTGTTGGGCTCTCCTTCAGCGGCGCACTCACAGTCGCAGATGAAGTTCAGGACTACCTCCACCTCCTCGGTGAAGCCCAGTGGCTTAATCTTAATGACCTCAGGCTTGCCGTGCGATGGACACTTCTGGGATTCAACGGAAATCTTGAAAGACACCTGGGGAAGCCAGAGCAGGGTTTATGGGGTCATTACAACTATTAGGAGGAAGCCTTGAAGTTTATCGTTACATTTCTCAGACATGACTCAGATTATTTGAGGCGTTTCTCATTTATTATTGTTCTTTTACTAAATGCATTTGGTTTGAACCCTTTTGTCTCAATTTGAAGCAGGAAATTCCCAGAGACAACACTAGCGTAGGGAGGACACCCAGGCTGCTGCCAGCGATTGAGCACTTGCACCACGTGTGTTGTGTTGTCAATGCTTTCCCCACTGTGCAACGTAGGTTACCCATGAGTTGAGATGCTTAAGAATCACAAATGTCATTCACACACATGCAAACAGATTGCAGCAAAAAGAACGACATCTACCTCGTCTCCGATGGAGATGTTGGAGCACTTCCTGCCGTTCTCCCCCGTCCCCTCCACACCGTTCTTACAGATGGACTTGTAGGTGATGGAGACGCCCTCTGGCAGCCTGCCGTTTTCCAGAATGACCTCGGATGACAAAGACTGTCCAGAAAACAAGAGGGATCAAACAATCGCGAAAGGCTCCAGTGATATAGGTCGATCATAATCTAGGTTTACAAGCCTTTTCCATGCGGTAACCCAGCTTCACAGCCTCATTAATACATATGTGATGGAGTAAAACGGATGGCATCACCTGAATGTGTGCGTAGGATTTAATACCAAGGAGAAGTAGTCACAAGAATATTTCCCTCTTTCATGAGCTCTTGAGGTGATTCACTGTAATCTGTATTTAGCCCGGGAATCTTTATAAAGGATGTTGAACATTTCCCCCACAAGATGTAACGTCATAAAATAAACAAAGCCATCTCTTAATGACAGAGACAGTCAGACGTGATGCTTGACTCACGTTGTAAGCGTCAATAATGAGTTTGATGACGTTGCTGGAGTTGGAGGAAAGCGTGCCGACGGCCGATTTAGGAATGAGATTTTTCAACTCCTGAAAGAGACACAAGCGTCGAGCGGTAAGAACGAAGAGAACAACCGTTAAATGTGCATCTCACTTTTGAGTTAAAACACGGAATAATAAAAACAACTCTGACGATACAGAAAACACAAAGTTCACCTCGTAAACAGGCTGGAATTCCTCCGTGACGGCAAAGATGGTCTGGATGTTGTGATCACTCAGTTTCTGAACCAAATGGGCGATGGAGGGATAGTCCTATCAAAGGGTTCATCAACACAGGAAGAAACAAACAGACATTCAGCTCCCATTTAGAATCCCACACTGTGAAGAAACAACTCTGAGAAACAGACACAGTGAAAGCTGAAAACAGCACAGATGCTCAGTCAACTCTCTCTAGATCCATCATGCAGACATAGATAAATGATAGACTACATACATAGTAGTGGCTCATGGTGTACGTGTTGTTCTCCAGGTGACACCTGCCGTCGTTGGGCAGGACGATGCAGCCCTGTTTGCCGTCTCCAGCGACGTGGAAGCCGGCGTCGGTGGAAAACACCAGCAGACGAGTCACGTTCCTCCAGCCGATTTGGTTCTGGGAAGACGGACACACCGAGAGTCTTCTCCTTCATATTGTCACACGTTTACAAGGCACCCGACAAAAAAACAACCTTTCGGCGCCTTCTTACCTCACAGACCGCCACCTGCATGATGGCATCGAAGCCCCCCTCTGGAGAGTCCAGGTTCCCCGAGATCTGCTGCTGACTGACCAGGCGGTTGAACTCGTCTCCCTTGTCCGTGAGCTTCAGGACGTTCTTGTAGCTGAAGGGGCTGGTGCAGTTCTGGTTCGGCATGACCGTCTTCTCCACTAACGAGCCAAAGCCTAAAGAAAGGAGAACGTGTTTTTTTTTACTTGTACTCGTCACACGACAGCTTTTCCGTTGATTATTATCGAGTTGTTCTTACCGATCCTGAAGTCGGAGGTAATCCCCTGCATTTCCCTCATGAGGTCAGTGCCGAGGTTCTTGGCGTTTTCCAAATCATCTTTCATGGAGAAGGAGAGGTCCATAAGGTAATAGAGGTCAATGGGGTAGTCCTCAGCGAGCTTGAATTTCAGCTCAAAGGTCTGGGGTTCACCTAATGGACAAAACAACATCAGTGTTGAGTGGAATTTAAGAGATTGTGACATTATATTCATTGTTTTTTGTACATTTCTTAAATTGATTTGAATCTTAAGGATGAAGGAGATTTTAAAAAGGCAGCAAAAGTCTTCAGATGTGACAAGAAATCTTACTTTGATAAACTTTTGGTCTTTTCTAAAAACACATTTCAAACAAACTTAATGACTTGAACTTTGCTCCAGAGCTGGTCGACAAACATTGGTTTACCCCGATACCAAAGACACAATACATGCTCCAAATAAAACACTTTGTTCTAAGCTGCTCTGGCAACACAGTCAAAGACCGGCCTCCAGAATATTTACCAGATCTGAGTGTCAGGGTGAGTTTCTGCGGCTGGATCTGGGTGATCTGCTTGGGCTTCAGTTTCTCGGCCACGTCCTTCTTGCGGTTGGTGAAGAGCTTGTTCTTGTTGATGGCGAAGCTTCCACGCGGGTTCTCAATCGTGGTCACGTTACAACTCCTCTTCTTCAGGGACTCCAGATCGTCACAGCGAGCCGACTTGGACTCACCCACAGTGAGGAATTTCTGTGAAATAGCACAGGAGGGTTTTTAATGTACCGTACTTTTCGGACTATAAGCCGCTACTTTTTACTGCAGGCTTTGAGGCGTCGGCTTATAGTCCGGTGCACTTTATATATGGATTTTTCCGTAGCTTTTCTCCGCCACAACAACCGCAACTTCCGGTTCCGGTCTAACACAACATTTACTAGCTGCCGACACAGAACAGTTGCTACCAGCAACCCCTCTGCTACCAGCTGTTACTGACAGGGTCGCTACAATATGGATGAAGTACCTTTGACCTACCTCTCACTAGGACTGTTAACAAAAAAGGTTGAACGGCAAGATGCTTTAAACAGTACATGTCCGACTCGCTAGCTTCTAAGCTAATTTTAACATTACGGCCAATGGGGAAATGCTAACCGCGATTAGCATTAGCGAATATATAATATATCTTTGTACATCTTTTCATGCAAACATACTTGCATTACAGACTAAGGTCTCTCACGGCTACCAAACGAAAAGCAATGAGGCAATAACTGTTGTTGCTCATAGCTCTGAATAGCTGTTGTGCTAGCAGCAACTGGCCAAGCCAGTTAGCCGTAAATGCTATTCAGAGCTATGAGCAGAGAAGATCAGCTTTTTCTCAAGTCTGCCAGTGGATCCTAACAGCGCGGAACAGTGTGAAAGAATCCATCATCACCAACGGGTTCTGAAAGGATGGGATACTATGAGATTAAGGGGACAGCGCAATGAGGACGACAACGCAAACTCAAGGGCGGATTTGCCCCGGTTCATGATGTGGTGTGTTCAAGGACCCAAATGCAGACTCGTTTTTTTTCGTTTTTTTTACATTTCTACAAAACTTGTTCTACAAAACATTTATTTCTCTCACTCAAAAACACGCACACAAAAAAACTCTTGAACAAGTTTTGTAGATCTGGGAAAAAAAACTGGAAAAAAAAAAACTGGAAAAAATTTGTCTGCATTTGGGTCCTTGAACACACCACATCATGAACCGGGGCAAATCCGCCCTTGAGCTTGCGTTGTTGTCCTCATTGCGCTGTCCCCTTAATCTCATAGTATCCCAGCCTTTCAGAACCCGTTGGTGATGATGGATTCTTTCACACTGTTCCGGGCTGTTAGGATCCACTGGCAGACTTGAGAAAAAGCTGATCTTCTCTGCTCATAGCTCTGAATAGCATTTACGGCTAACTGGCTTGGCCAGTTGCTGCTAGCACAACAGCTATTCAGAGCTATGAGCAACAACAGTTATTGCCTCATTGTTTTTCGTTTGGTAGCCGTGAGAGACCTTAGTCTGTAATGCAAGTATGTCTGCATGAAAAGATGTACAAAGATATATTATATATTCGCTAATGCTAATCTCGGTTAGCATTTCCCTATTGGCCGCAATGTTAAAATTAGCTTAGAAGCTAGCGACATGTTATGATGTTAATAGAAGAAGACAACTTTAGTACTGTTAAAAGCATCTTGCTGTTCAACGGGGACACCTGCGGCTTATAGAACAGTGCGGCTTATCTATGTACAAATTTTCTTTTCTTTTAAAAAATGTGTTGGTGCGGCCTATATACCGGTGCACTCTATAGTCCGGAAAGTACAGTACTACACACAACTTAAGTTTGTGGGATGAATACAGTAAATGAGAAAAAACAGTTTAGCCGATCTCAAATCACACAGGAAATAACGTGCATAATACTCTCAGCAGTGGGCAGCATACGCACAGTCCATGGTTTTTAGATCATGCAGTGAAATCAGATCGCAACGGCACAAAATAAGTACTTTGTTTATGAAGCTCTTGTAGTACTTTCAGAGCTGTACTTCAGTGATGGGGTTCTTTGTAATTTTAGGGTTGATTTTGAGCGTAATGGCCTCTGACTCTGAAAAGATCAAACCACGAAGATAGATCAGGGCTGCAGAGATATTTCATCTCAAGCAACCAAACACGACTGAGCTAACAGTTGCAGTCGTGTTGTGATTTCATGCGCTCAGGAATGACAATCTGTCGTCTGACGGAGAAACACGGGCAAGATTTAACAGGAATGCAGCTCTCGACATGTGCCGAACGGACAAAAAAAGAGATGTTATTCACCAAGAGACTCACCTTGGTGAGCAGTTTTCACAGGAAGTACTGACTCACAGGGCTCGGCTGGCCAATCGAATCTCACCATTTTGGATGAATACGTTAATTGGTGATGCTTTCAGGCAATCACGATATTTTGGAGATCGTAAATCATTAGTGATGGTGATACCACAACAACGTAGGTCGAGGCATTCAAACAAATGCTGTTCATGACTTTATTTTTGTGGGAATAAAGATTATTCTCAAACGTTTGTTGCACAGCACGATATACAATTATAATATTTGTCATCCTGCACTTTGTAGTCGCCACACATACATCTCATATTAAGCTGTCGGTGCAGTTAAACAGTATTTTCCGATACTGTGGCCTGTTCCCTCAGCAGAGGACAGTGAACGTCTGATTAAAGAGGATTATACAGACAGAGTTCCCCGTGAGACGAGAAGCAGCAGCACTCCTGTTTACATTTAACGGAGTTGTGGTCAACTTGTGTTTGGGCGAAAAGTCTCGAGAACGTCTCAAGTCCTGCTCTAGCTGTGTTTGTGCTCATAGGGCAAGTAGAGCTTATGTAACTATTTGCATAAATAATAAAGACAAAATTAATTTGCAAAAACAAAGAAAAATGTTCGTACTTTTTGAATCCTGCCTCCTTTTCAAATTAATAAAAAAACCATCAATTACATCATGATATTTTGAATCTTTGGATTGTATTTATTTGTTAAACAGCTCGAACTGTTTTGAAATTAATTTGTCAAAATGTGACATTAACATTTGTTAGATTGCATGATTTAATACTCAAGATGATGACTCCCTGCTGTGCTTGTTGGCTGTTTCTGTGCAATTCAACCATTGAGCAACGCTGCCACACAAACCGCAAATCTCTGAGCGTGCCACGCCCACAGTTTAAGAATCTTGTACATACTATTTCATTCATATGATTATGATTATTTAATATGATTATTAAAAACACTTTACTGATTCAACTCTGCGCACCATCCACACGTCTCTGCGACCTGGATGCATTCCCCACACGACTGTGCGTTGGCCTTGATGCATATGCTTCCCTCTGAAAAGAGACAACACAAGGTCCCGTGAGCCAAGATGACAAAACCGAATTTCCATTCGTTCACTAACTCAAAACAGCTTCGGGTTGTTGTTTTTTTTGGCTGCAAGACACAACTTCCTCCCAGTCTAGAAAACTGAGTCACGCTGCGAGAAGCCCGAGGCAGCTCACCAAGTCATGACTTAACCTCCAACCAGCAGGACCACACTTATAAAACCATGAAATACAAGATGTGAAGAGTGGATGAAAGTATTGCAATGTGCTGAAGAAACTAAGAAATCACAGAGAGAGGCTGTCGAGTGGAAGCATGCTAACCTACATACACATGAAGTGGAACAATAAGTACTAAACCGGGTGTCTGTTAGCACAGCTGAGGAACATGCTACGCTACAAGTTAGCTAGTACTTAACAGCAAAGATAAGAAGAATGGAGCAAACGTTTAATAACTTTACAACCTTTTCTTGTTCTTACCTTGCTGCGCCCGGCTGCCACAGAGGAACGCCGACAGCGTCGCTATTAGAAGTAACCGCAGATCCATCTGTGACAAGAAAAATGTGTGAACACAACATGAAAGAAACGGATCTGAAGCAGACAGCTTTGTTACTCGTGTCAGTGACAGCTAACAAAAAGGGTCGTGTGTGTGTGCGTGTGTGTGTGCGCGTGTGTGTGTGTGTGTGTGTGTGTTGTATTATCTGATCCAAAGACAAATGATGTTTGTGAACTCTGCAGATTATCTGCCTTCCTGCAGCTCATGTGGCTTTGAGCAGACAGGCCCGGTGTAGTCTGAAGGTGGAGCGAAGCACATCTGTCAATATTTACTAAACCTGAACAAAGTCCACGTCGGCAAACAAACAAGTCTCACAATGCACTACATGCCAAAACAACGACAAAAACGAGCTAAATGAATGACATAAATACATAAGCAAGCAGGACAAAAACACAGCTAATAACCACGATTCCTCCTCGTGCATCGGACAAGCTAAAGTGGAAGTCGTTGCAAAAGCTACCACAGCTCTAGCTGGTGTCTCTGCGGTTGCTCGCTTCATGCGAGGTTAACCACAGTGTGCATCATCAACCCCGATGGTGTGTTTTCTCTCTCGTGAAAACAGAAGTGTACATTCAAGTGTACACAAGTGTATGCTGCTGCTCAAGAACTCCTGTGAGCAACATGCAGAGTGATCGGTGGCGTTCAACACAAATGGGCATTGTTCACGCTGTGGTGGTCCGCAAACTGAGTTATTCTGAGTTATTCTGTTGGCCCCAAATTAGGCCTTGGTGGACACAGATTACCGGTAGTCCAACACATCAAGCCTCTCCCTGAGATTAATAAGGGAGAAGAAGAAAAAACACTCCCTCAGGGTAGAACTCCTTTCCAGGAAGTGAATGAGGCAAGACCGATCTTGTCGAACTTACATAGTGCACAGTCAACACTTCTGAATCAGAGCCTCGAGCAGGACTGAACAAGAGGCTCGAGAGTCTGGTTGACCAATCTGGCTTCAAGGTCTCACTAGATCCTCAACCGCAGTTTATACAGTCCACAAGGTAGTCTGACCAGACTGGGGTCCAGCTGTGGTTTGCTGCTAGATATCCTGTACAGCTCTACCTTCATTTCAACGTTTGTGGCTTTGTCTTACAGAAGGGGAGGTTGCTTAGTTTTCTTCGTGTATATTTTGGCCTAAAGGCATGAGATGTGTGTCGCAACTTTAAATTAAACGCTCCTTTCGTAAATGTACAAACACAAATGTTAAAGACATCTGCAGAGGGGTTTTGTGGGACAAACGGACTCAAGTGCTTTAAGAGCATTCCTAAAGAAAACCAGCTGCTTTCTGAAATATGATCTTGATGAGAAAAATCCTGGTTGATGATTCTGATGACAGTGGTCATTAACTAGATCAGAAAAAAAGACCAAACCAAGCACGTATTCTCCCATAAATAGTGTAGTTTGACGAGCTTGCTTTTCAGTATAAAAACTCCTTAAATTAGGTATAAAAGCTGAACCACAAAACTGTTTCTATATCTATCCTTTCGGGACTTAAACAAAGAAACACAACAATGCCAAAGTAACTTCACAAAGAAAAACGTTTTCGTGCAGAAAACAAATTCACAAGTGAGAGTACATTTGTTTTAGTCCGTTTTAAACAGTAAAATCCTCTGTTGTGGTTCCGACTTTAGGTTAAAAGCTACTATGAGTATAATACGGTTTTTAATAGTTAATCAGGACTTAAACACACACCATCTCCTCATTTTAACCCACCCATACTGCCCTCTTTGGTCATGCAAAGCGGCTCAATGGCCTACCTTCTGCACAAAAACCCAAATTAAGATGTATTGAGGGACAGATTGAGGTGTATGTTGGAATATGCCAACGTTTCAAGTCATGTTATTGAAACCATGTAATGAAAAGCAAATAAAACATGTTTTTAAAACAGTCTTTCGACCTAGACCTCGTTAATAATCCACACCCAAAGTTTGCCCCGAAGAACAGAAAAGACACATTCCTCGCTTCTCCTCTCTTTGTCGTCAAATATGTGGGAAATAAAATGTTGGTTGAAATAACAACACTCACCTTAATGTTGATGCTAAACTGGCGTTTTCCGCTGATTTAGAGAAAATTGATAATATTTTTTTTTCCCGGATCGCCCGATCACGTTACAGCCTCTGCTGCTGGGTCGCTTTTTTTTTTTAAATTCCCCAGTTCTTTCTTCTTCTCCTTCTTCTGCGTTAGACCCAGCCTACACAGGAACAGGACTGTTTATTGTTGTATTCGCCCCCTTTGAGATACTCTGAAGGCAAGGCAAGTTTATTTGTATCGCACATTTCAACAACAAGGTAATTCAAAGTGCTTCAAACCATTAAAAGCATCATGTTCTGTTTATGTCTCTTTGTGTTCTGTTTATGTCTCTTTGTGTTCTGTTTATGTCTCTTTATGTTCTGTTTATGTCTCTTTGTGTTCTGTTTATGTCTCTTTATGTTCTGTGTATGTCTCTTTATGTTCTGTTTATGTCTCTTTATGTTCTGTTTATGTCTCTTTATGTTCTGTTTATGTCTCTTTATGTTCTGTTTATGTCTCTTTGTGTTCTGTTTATGTCTCTTTATGTTCTGTTTATGTCTCTTTATGTTCTGTTTATGTCTCTTTGTGTTCTGTTTATGTCTCTTTATGTTCTGTTTATGTCTCTTTATGTTCGGTTTGTCTCTTTGTGTTCTGTTTATGTCTCTTTATGTTCTGTTTGTCTCTTTGTGTTCTGTTTATGTCTCTTTGTGTTCTGTTTATGTCTCTTTATGTTCTGTTTATGTCTCTTTATGTTCTGTTTATGTCTCTTTATGTTCTGTTTGTCTCTTTGTGTTCTGTTTATGTCTCTTTATGTTCTGTTTGTCTCTTTGTGTTCTGTTTATGTCTCTTTATGTTCTGTTTATGTCTCTTTATGTTCTGTTTGTCTCTTTGTGTTCTGTTTATGTCTCTTTATGTTCTGTTTATGTCTCTTTGTGTTCTGTTTATGTCTCTTTATGTTCTGTTTATGTCTCTTTATGTTCTGTTTGTCTCTTTGTGTTCTGTTTATGTCTCTTTATGTTCTGTTTATGTCTCTTTATGTTCTGTTTGTCTCTTTGTGTTCTGTTTATGTCTCTTTATGTTCTGTTTATGTCTCTTTATGTTCTGTTTGTCTCTTTGTGTTCTGTTTATGTCTCTTTATGTTCTGTTTATGTCTCTTTATGTTCTGTTTATGTCTCTTTATGTTCTGTTTGTCTCTTTGTGTTCTGTTTATGTCTCTTTATGTTCTGTTTATGTCTCTTTGTGTTCTGTTTATGTCTCTTTATGTTCTGTTTGTCTCTTTGTGTTCTGTTTATGTCTCTTTATGTTCTGTTTATGTCTCTTTATGTTCTGTTTGTCTCTTTGTGTTCTGTTTATGTCTCTTTGTGTTCTGTTTATGTCTCTTTATGTTCTGTTTATGTCTCTTTATGTTCTGTTTGTCTCTTTGTGTTCTGTTTATGTCTCTTTATGTTCTGTTTATGTCTTTGTGTTCTGTTTATGTCTCTTTGTGTTCTGTTTATGTCTCTTTATGTTCTGTTTATGTCTCTTTATGTTCTGTTATGTCTCTTTGTGTTCTGTTTATGTCTCTTTATGTTCTGTGTATGTCTCTTTATGTTCTGTTTATGTCTCTTTATGTTCTGTTTGTCTCTTTGTGTTCTGTTTATGTCTCTTTATGTTCTGTTTGTCTCTTTGTGTTCTGTTTATGTCTCTTTGTGTTCTGTTTATGTCTCTTTATGTTGTGTTTATGTCTCTTTATGTTCTGTTTGTCTCTTTGTGTTCTGTTTATGTCTCTTTATGTTCTGTTTGTCTCTTTGTGTTCTGTTTATGTCTCTTTATGTTCTGTTTATGTCTCTTTATGTTCTGTTTGTCTCTTTGTGTTCTGTTTATGTCTCTTTATGTTCTGTTTATGTCTCTTTGTGTTCTGTTTATGTCTCTTTATGTTCTGTTTATGTCTCTTTATGTTCTGTTTGTCTCTTTGTGTTCTGTTTATGTCTCTTTATGTTCTGTTTATGTCTCTTTATGTTCTGTTTGTCTCTTTGTGTTCTGTTTATGTCTCTTTATGTTCTGTTTATGTCTCTTTGTGTTCTGTTTATGTCTCTTTATGTTCTGTTTGTCTCTTTGTGTTCTGTTTATGTCTCTTTATGTTCTGTTTATGTCTCTTTGTGTTCTGTTTATGTCTCTTTATGTTCTGTTTATGTCTCTTTATGTTCTGTTTATGTCTCTTTGTGTTCTGTTTATGTCTCTTTATGTTCTGTTTGTCTCTTTGTGTTCTGTTTATGTCTCTTTGTGTTCCGTTTGTCTCTTTGTGTTCTGTTTATGTCTCTTTATGTTCTGTTTATGTCTCTTTGTGTTCTGTTTATGTCTCTTTATGTTCTGTTTGTCTCTTTATGTTCTGTTTATGTCTCTTTATGTTCTGTTTATGTCTCTTTATGTTATGTTTATGTCTCTTTATGTTCTGTTTATGTCTCTTTGTGTTCTGTTTATGTCTCTTTATGTTCTGTTTATGTCTCTTTATGTTTTGTTTGTCTCTTTGTGTTCTGTTTATGTCTCTTTGTGTTCCGTTTATGTCTCTTTCTGTTCTGTTTATATCTCTTTATGTTCTGTTTATGTCTCTTTATGTTCTGTTTATGTCTCTTTATGTTCTGTTTATGTCTCTTTGTGTTCTGTTTATGTCTCTTTGTGTTCTGTTTATGTCTCTTTATGTTCTGTTTATGTCTCTTTGTGTTCTGTTTATGTCTCTTTGTGTTCTGTTTATGTCTCTTTGTGTTCTGTTTATGTCTCTTTGTGTTCTGTTTATGTCTCTTTATGTTCTGTTTATGTCTCTTTGTGTTCTGTTTATGTCTCTTTGTGTTCTGTTTATGTCTCTTTGTGTTCTGTTTATGTCTCTTTGTGTTCTGTTTATGTCTCTTTATGTTCTGTTTATGTCTCTTTATGTTCTGTTTATGTCTCTTTGTGTTCTGTTTATGTCTCTTTGTGTTCTGTTTGTCTCTTTGTGTTCTGTTTATGTCTCTTTATGTTCTGTTTATGTCTCTTTATGTTCTGTTTATGTCTCTTTGTGTTCTGTTTATGTCTCTTTATGTTCTGTTTGTCTCTTTGTGTTCCGTTTATGTCTCTTTGTGTTCTGTTTATGTCTCTTTGTGTTCTGTTTATGTCTCTTTATGTTCTGTTTATGTCTCTTTATGTTCTGTTTATGTCTCTTTATGTTCTGTTTATGTCTCTTTATGTTCTGTTTGTCTCTTTATGTTCTGTTTATGTCTCTTTATGTTCTGTTTATGTCTCTTTATGTTCTGTTTGTCTCTTTATGTTCTGTTTATGTCTCTTTATGTTCTGTTTGTCTCTTTATGTTCTGTTTATGTCTCTTTATGTTCTGTTTGTCTCTTTGTGTTCTGTTTATGTCTCTTTATGTTCTGTTTATGTCTCTTTGTGTTCTGTTTATGTCTCTTTGTGTTCTGTTTATGTCTCTTTGTGTTCTGTTTATGTCTCTTTGTGTTCTGTTTATGTCTCTTTGTGTTCTGTTTATGTCTCTTTGTGTTCTGTTTATGTCTCTTTGTGTTCTGTTTATGTCTCTTTGTGTTCTGTTTATGTCTCTTTCTGTTCTGTTTATGTCTCTTTGTGTTCTGTTTATGTCTCTTTATGTTCTGTTTGTCTCTTTGTGTTCTGTTTATGTCTCTTTATGTTCTGTCTCTTGCCAGACCTAATACCTGTTACCTTATCAACTAAATAGATCAGGAATTTGTTGCAATCGTCAACAGAACAGCATGGTAAAGTGGAGACAGACGGTGAAACAATTCCTTTAATTGTGTCAAACAGAATCTTGGGATTCCTCTTTGAAGAAGAGATTAGGTTGGCAAAATAAGCAGTTTTAGCTTCCTTTAGTCCAGTATTAAAAGAAACTCTGAGGTGTTGTTCTTATGGCTCTTTGTATTCATTTTGTGTCTATTTGTAGTTTTTCTGTGTCTCTTTGTGGTCTTTTAATGTCTCTTTGGAATCGTTTTGTGGTTGTTTTGTGTGTCTTTGCACTCACGTTGTCTCTATGTGGTCATTTCATGTCTCTTTGTAGTCGTTTGTGTCTACTTGTGGTTGTTTTGTGTCTCTTTGTGTTGTTCTTATGGCTCTTTGTATTCATTTTGTGTCTATTTGTTGTTAATGTCTCTTTGGAATCGTTTTGTGTCTCTTTGTGATAACTTTGTCTCTATGTGGTGTTTTTATATCTCTTTGTAGTTTTTGTCTCTCTTTGTGTTTCATTTCGAGTCTCCTCCTGGTTGGTACTCGTCTCTTTGACTGACATTTTGTAGGTGAAGTCCTGAGGGAGGCCTGACACTTTGTGCCTCTGGGCCTGAGCCCAATTGGCCCGTTGAACTTAACTTACCTCTTAGTGGTTTCCACCAATGCAGATAGTCTTTGCTAAATGAAATGTACAGCAACATCTATTTATAGAGAAAACATCCCCATTAAGCAGGGCAATCCAAAGAACAAGGGGACTTTTTCTTCAATAAAATGCAGCTCCACTGAAACCCAACCCAAATATCTCCATCACTAGAAACCAGTAGAGGTTTGTAATCCGGCCAAACTGACCCCGTAAAGCGACCCGTTCCCTCTGTGAGGTAGGACAGAAACAGCAGAGCGGCTTTTACTTAAAACATTTATTTGATCCAATTCTTTGGAATGTAATAGTCAATGTTCAGAGTCCGAGACCACAGAGACGGATGAGTCGGTGCTGACCAGAAAGTCAAAGTACAAACAATACGTTTAGTCACTTAAGGCCTCACTGCTTTTCCTTTTTTTTTCTTTACTTCCTTATTTCCTTTCTTGTTTTTTTTTTCTAGATCTGAGACAGCAAAATAATTACAGATGCAGTTAGAAAAAAACATTTCTTGTTGTCATACAAAGAAAACAAATGAAACAATAACACGTACATCAGTGACAGTACAAAAACAAGGTGATATTATACCAAGTAAATAAAATCGTTACGTTTCAAAGAGACGCATATAAGCTTTGTCGAGATTGAAAAACATCTCCGTATATTGTACTTTTCAGAGTTACACCATTGTCATCTGAAACCGTGTTAAAAAGAAGCAACAACAGCACCGTCCTCTCCCTTTCCGTCTTTCTCTCTTTTCATAAATCAACATCATAAACACAGATTCTTTTTTTCTTTTTAAATATATCAGTGCAACATTTGTTTTCACATCTAGTGCTGCAGCATCCTTTCTTGTCTGGAGGGGAAGGAGCATTATTGAAACACATTCTTGTCAGACTGAATTGACAACGTGATAATCTGATACCCATATCAGATGATGACGTGGGTATCATGATACCCATAATCTGGCCTTTTTTTGCTGTAAACATATTGATATATTTGAACCGGTGTGGCTCTCGAGAGCTTACAACGAACATCTCAACAGTCAGAGCACCTTCATTTGATTGCAAATGTCACTGCAACCAGACGATGATTGAATTTAAAACGTGTCTCTAAAGAATCGATGAACAGTCTTCACTTCACATCGTGAGCTCACACGATGCCAAATAATGCTACATTAAAAGAAATGAGCAGATTGACCTGAAGACCAACACGCTGTGACCAACATTGTTCTGCCAGCGGCGGCGCGTCAAGCTGTCCCGCCTGCGTAATGGCTTTTTAATCTCTGTCAGTAAAGTATCCGTCAGCATGAAGTCCTGTTCCTTATCTCAGAGTGAACGTGAAGCATCTGTTGGAGGTTCACAAGGTTATTGACCTTTCTGGCTTTTAAAGACTCAATCCTACCAGCTGTACAGTGCTATGAACAAGTGACGAGTATCACAACACATTCAGATAGCTAAAACACAACAAAGCAGTTTTATTAGTACAATATTCACGAGGCTGGTTGCTTTTTTTTCAGATTTTAAGCAAATTTTCCAAAAATGAATAATGTTCAGATGCTTTTAAAATGGATCAGTTTGATCTGATTCTCATCACATGTCCTCACTTATAATCCCTGATGTCAGAGGGCGCTGATCGCTGGAGATCACAGTTGAATGAGGCCCTTATGCAATGTTGACCAAGAAAGATTAAATGGGGATAAAATGCTAAATAAGCTGCAGCAGAATCCCTCAGATCAAACAAAGGGATTTCACTGCTGATGAGCTTTTATGTTTTTTAAAATAAAATAGTGAGCCCTAATCTCGCTGCTCTGATGAGCTTTAAACTCATCTTTGTTATTAAAACATGTTACTTCACCGTGTGTGTTTCTTAAACCCTGTCTCCTACATAATTACATGGCACTGCACTCTCAATCACGTTCGGAGGAAAACTTATCTTCTCCCGTTATTATCGTTTTAAACCAAACAACACAAAAAACGCTACGGTGTACTTTGATGAGTTGAGGCAAAAATATGCAGGTTTAGTAAAAACACTGAACCAAACACAACCAAAAGTACTTGTTTCCCACGGGACACAGAGAGCAGTCTCCTGGGTGAACTTCTGTCCCAACGTATTCCACAACAAAACACCTTCCCTTGTCACTCACAGTGCAGTTGTGTTGTGTGGGAACGTACGTTCATAAGAGACAGGGCTGCTTAACTCCTGGCCACTTTAGCTCGAGGTGTGAGGCAAGAATTGGACGGTGTGATCAGCTGTAGTTCGCCACCTACATCATTTAGATCCTTCAAAGATTCCTCCTCTGATAGTCGACACCGAAAAAAAAACCAAGCAGACAAAGTAGAGTACAGCACTGTCATGGCAGACATTCATTCTTAGTTTTTCAGTCCTGACTGAAGCATCCATGAGCGTCCACATCCCGCAGGCTCAGTGAAAGATGCTGATGGACGTCTCTCTGATGGCCGGACACACTTCAGTTCAAATGTCCAACGGTCACTCTGTGTGCCAGCGAGAGACGTCAGCAGTGAAGGGGACTTCGATCCCGTCGATCCATCCTTTGACGTTCTGCCATCGTCTTAGTGGTGCTGAGGTTGTCCGTTTTACCCTGTACAAAAACAAACAGCACTTCCCAGGAGGCATTTCTGAGGCGTCTCTCCGTAATCTCAAAGCCGTTTCCGTCGTCGTAAAAAGCTTCCTGTTCCCAGAGCACGAACAGAAACTACACCACGACAAAAAAACAAACAAAAATGGCAACCAGGTCAAAAGCAACACAAAGAACAGGTTTGTGTTTGCGTCTGTTAAAACGAATACTTTCTGTACATTTTAGAGAGTTTGATTCCAACATAGAAAGGATACTGCGGCACTGGTGTCTTTTTTTCTATGTAGAAAAGGGCAAATATATTAAAACCTATGTACAATATGTCGGATGTGTCATGAACATGAGGCATTCAGGGCTCCCGCACATTTTTTCCCATTCGGAAATTCCAAAACCTAAACAGCTTAACTTGGATTTTAAACATTTCAACACGCGTCAGCACGACTGTCGTCAAAGGCGAGATCTTCAGATCTACGCCGACACACGTGGTACTTGACGGCACGCTTCTACGACACAAACATGTCGTATCATCACAATCTGGTCAAGGTTTGTGTGTGTAGGAGCCCTGGACGGACGGAACGCCAGCCGATGAGAACAACCAGCAGAAAAACAAGGCAACAGAAAAAGCTGCTGGAAAAAAATAAAAGGCACTGTTGGAACTAGACACAGGTCAACGGGTCACGATGGTGCCCGCCTCCACACACACACACACACACACACACACACACACACACACACACACACACACACACACACACACACACACACACTTCATGTATACACATTAACATGAGTGTGATGCACACATACGACAGCTTGACTGAATGACACATCCACACCTTAAATGCAGATGTATATGAAAGTGACACATGTACAAACACGGTCACGCGGCCAGTTAAAGAGCCAGAAATCAGAATAAAAAAATAAAACTAACAAAAATAAACAAAAAAAAAGATAATCTTTCCATTAAAGTACACACACTTTCATCTGAATTGGTCTCAACACCAGCATGTGATTACATGAACTCAACAAAGTACGCCGAAAAAACAAATAGAATCCTAAAGTTTTCTTCTTTTTTGTTGTTTTTCTGTCCGCTGTACAGATTCTTTATACACAGTGCCCCCTACAGGTCAGTCCCCTCCACTGCCGCTCCTGAGAACAAAACAAATGACATTGGCTCACTTTCAGCCCACCCTGCCGTCCCATCGGTGGTTCCTCCCACTTGATTGGTTGCATCACGTGTCCGCGGGGAGCATTCGCAGCTCCGTCTCTCTTCCTCCCCCCTCCCTCCCCCCCCGCCCCCCCCCCCCCCACCCTCACGCCTCGGAGTAGTTAGTCTGTCCGTTCATCTTGTCCTTCTTTAGCTTCACGCCATCCACCAGCTCAAAGTTATAGTTTTCCAGGGCGGATAAGTTCCTGTCCGTCATGCTGCCCTGCGAGCAGGCGCAGTACAGGACGACGCCGCAGATGGCGCCCAGGAAGACGCCCAGCGCGGACATGGCGATGATGGTGATGAGGATGGGGTCCAGGGTCTTCAGCATGTTGCCCGGGCCCCCGAGCTCGCTGGTCTCCTGAGAGAGGGAGTCCATCGCTGCAAGACAGAAAATCATGCTCCATTCAAATCACTTTGAGATTCCAGGCTTCAAGGTTCTGGATCATAAAGGACAAAAAGGCAACATTTTCCAGACATGACCAAACCTTTCCTTCCACTACATCCCTGTTTCTTTATTGGTTTGGGTTCGGTTTCCCAGAAGTATAACTTGTGAATGTTGTGGTTTCCTTTTAGCTGCAGACTCATGTGTTACCACCAGAGAACAGGCTTCAACACAGACGACACAACTGCTTCCATTGGACTGTCTGTCGGTCTCAGGTCAAGTTAAAATTACTCGTGATTCATATAGAATCAGGAGTCAGGAGTAATGTTAAAGGGACAGTTCACCCACGAATCAAAAACACGTATACTTCCTCTCGCCTGTAGCGCTGTTCATCCATCTGGACTGCTTTGGTGTGAGTTGCTTGGCAGATATCTGCAGCAGAGATGTCTCCAATATAATGAGACTGTATGAGACTCGGCTTGTGGTTTTGGAAAAACTCAACAGCAAAGTCTCTTTCCAGAAATCACAACACGGTTACTTTAATGGAGGAACTATGTCTGTGGATTTTCGATACAATTTCTGGAAAGAGACTTCACTGTTGAGTTTTTCAAATGTATTTTTTTTTTTGGCGCTTTGAGCACCACAAGCTGAGTGCCGTACAGTTCCATGATACTGAACAGAAGTCAGACATCTCCAAGGGCAATATCTCCAGAACCAGGTAACTCACATCAAAACAATCTGGACTGATGAATAGCACGACAGGCGAGAGGGAAAATATGTACGTTTGATCTGACTTACGCTGGATGAAGATCTCAGTTGGCGGAGACGTAGGAGCTTCTGGATCTGGAGGAAGAAAACAGGCGTTCATTCGATTCAATTAAAACAGGAAAGTCAAACAAAACAAAGAATATCCCATTATCAGACAATACGCACCCTTGCAGTCCTCAGCGTTGAGTCCATCTATGATCTGGATGTTGTCCACGGCTGTGTGACCGGCACTGCGTCTGTCTGCGACGCCTTCCACGACCACCTACACATCACGAGGCACAGACACTCAGTGAAGCAGGAGGCACTCTGATAGCTGCGATGCTACAAGCTCAATTACTTTCAGTGATAAAATCAAATCCCTGATGAAATGACAAGAAGTTGGTTTTACATCAGTTTTCATCCCTTTGGGATGTGACCCGACGAGGGGTTGCAAGATAAATCTGAGGGGTAATAACATAAATCCAATGGCTATAAGGAAATGTATTTTTGAGACATACACTTTTCTTTATTTCTTGTTTTGAACAGATAAACAGTATAAACATGAAACCAACAAATTAGAGAGATCTCTGCCTCGTGTTTTCTGTCATGTCGCTACTGTCTTCTCCAATAAAAGCACAAAAACCTTCTAAAAATATTTTAAAAACTGGAAGAAAATACTTCTTCTTAAAAGGACTACAAGCCAAACAGTCTGGGAACTTCTGTTTGACTGATCAATCTAAACAGTTTTGCTGATTCACCGAAAAATATCGTATTCAGGCTTTTTGTCTGACATCAAGTATGGACTGCTGAAATAAAGCTTCACGCCCCCCCCCCCGCCCCCCCCCCCCCAAAAAAGGTCTATCACAGCCAGGGCACATTAGAGTTTCCTGTGTTTTGGTTGCAACTCTTTTTCTTTTTTTTAAATCATAATTTTCTTGTCTTTGCTGCTTTTTTCTTTAATAAACATTAAAGCTCTGCAGATGTTGTTTTGAAAAACAGTCCAAAGAGTGAAGGAAGGATCTAGAAATAACAATAACCTTTGAAGTCTCAAACAATAAGCTGGAAATAATCCCCTCTAAGAATGCTTTACAGTCTCGTGTTACCTGATATGAGACACTGGAGTGCGGCAGTCGGACTCGTCCCTCCCTCCACCGGCTGCCCTGGTGCCCGCTGACCATCCACAGGATCTGGCCCCCCTCGGCCTCCTTCCTCTGCTTGATGTGCAGCGCCCCCGCGTGTTCACCGAACATGTGGTACCAGAAGGACATGCAGAGGTCTGCGTCCGGCGAAGTGATGGGCAGGCTGGCCAAGCTCGCCACCTTCTCCTCCTCCTCGCTGCCGCCGTCCTCGCCCGTCTTGCTCGGCGCGTCCGGGTCCCCCAGCTGCATGTAGATGAAGTTCCCCGGTCCGCCTGCAGGGGGCAACAACAGACAAGGTAAGAGGCGGCTGTGTGGCTGCGTGCAAGGGCCCCTCACTGCAGGCATGTTGACTCTATTGCACCATAAATTCAAATTAAGACCTCAAAGAATGAAGACGCAGTCGGCAATAAAGATTTCCGTACATTTTGAATGAAAACAGGAGATTATATGATTGATATCAAGCAATGAAAGCTTTCCAAAAACCCTCAAGGGTTCATTATGCATCCACTTTTATTGCATTCAATTAAATGTAAATACCTCTAGTGTTTCTCTGTCTTTTCATGAACAGAAAATGTCAGCGTAATTGTTCCGTATCGAGCTTCACACTCCCATCAAATTCAAGGATGTTACAGCGCCCAAAAACAAAGGACTCGATATCAGCGCGCTTCAGGACACGATGCGACTTGACAACACAAAGGGCTCATTTGTTTCACTTGTGATCTGGTTCAAGTCAAGAAATCAAGGTTGAAGTCATTTCTTTTCTTTTTCGACGCGGCTGCCGTCCGCGAAAAAACCATCCATCACTGGAGGTTCGAATGGAGGGAAGGTCAGACAGCTGAGGCGCACGGATGAATCTGAGCGCCGGGTTCTTTAATAAGTCCCAATTTTCAAGGCCATCCATTCATTTTAAAAACTGTTTGTATTCAGTGCCGACTACACGGCGTATTCACACACAGGTAAGAATCGACTCTCAGGTGGTAAAGGTGCCGTTTAGGTCGTTATTGATTCAACATTTGAGTTCTGATTTCACCATCGTTTTTCTGTTAAATTCAGATTTTCTTGGTGCCTCTTTGTAACTCTGTTATGGCTGCATATCGTGACCAAGACACTCAAAAAAGACTTTTCATCTTCTAGTTAATCTAATTCTAGTGAAATGAAGAAAAAGTTATCGCTTGTTCAATGTCGTGCACTAAGTTCAGTTCAATGTATTCATCCATAAGAAACACTGAATATAGTGCCCCCATTCCAATCAACCAATGCTGAATCCCAAAACACAAAATAAATCAATAAAAACATGAAACTACGGTATATTGTTAAAAAGAACCATCCAAACTTGAAAGGGATGTCTAATTATTGACCGAGGATGTCCTCGATTTAGATCTCAGTTCATCCTGTCGAACATCATTTCTAAACAATACTGCTTTCCTTCATTTGCACGCTGCGACTGTCTCCCTCTGAATGAATGTCGCCTGCTGTAGTGTTTATGTCTGGAGAAGCTCCCGTCAGTACGGACCCACTTATGGATTTATCTGCCTCCGAGCGGCTCCAGGCCGAGCAGAACAACACAACTTTGTGACGTTTTCACAAACTCTTTGTCATCCAGAGCAGGAACGAGGTTACGTGTGCAACGGGAATTTCTAAGTACATCGTGGGCATCTTTTCCTCATTTGTTGTGAATTCCCAGCAGCACAGCGTGTTAGTTAAAGCTTACGGTGGTTAAAACTCTGTCAGAGCGGCTTTCAACAGCTGCATAGTAACACGGAGCGCTCCCCCAGAGCGCCTGTCGAGCGGTGCCGGTCCAAACACAAAGGCGAGCGCTCATCTTCTCACCCGTGTGGTCGAGGGTCGGCCCCCGGTGGACGGCAGGAGCCCCGTTGCTCTGGATGAGCCACTCGGCCCCCGTCCCGGTCTCGCTGGCCCAGCCGCAGAACGACGAGAAGTCAAAGTTGCAGGCGAACCAAACGTACGCTGCAACGAGAGGAAAGAGCAGATGGAGGTGAGTTTGTACATGGAGGAGGTGTTCACGTTAAAAGATGTTTCCTGGTTTTGTTTCGTGAGCTGAAGCCAGACGGCTTCTAGCAAGTCGTCACTGTTTGGTAAATACCGCACGTCCACAAAATGTCAACTTTTTCCCTGTTGTTTGGTCTTTATAAGAGCAGAAAAGTGGAAAAATCGCCTCCACAAGATGCCAGAGTCAAAGTCTTTCAGTTGCTTTTTCTTTGAAAACTCGTAATTCAGCTTAAAATGACACGACATGATAAAAGCCTCACAAAGATAGAACCTACATATATTTTGCCCTATTTATTTATTTGTTCTGTCGATTAACTGATTGATGAAGTGACTAATCGTTTAAACACTCATTTTACTCCGCTTCTTTTCATCCCGTAGCAAGAAGCTCAACCATAAAGACAAACTCTGAGTATGTGGAGTTAATTCACGAGAACACGATCCCTCACTGGCTTCCCGAGTTCTTTCATACATATCAGGGCTGAGGCATCGAGCAGAGTTACAAAGGCTTTAAACAACAACAACAACAACAACCAGAGAGGAGTGAGTATCCTTGAACTGGAATCAGGCGCCACGCACTTTGATCAGTTGTGAAAGTACCGGTAGTTTTATTTCTAGCCGACACGGTCGAGGCCTCGCTGTGCTTGACTGGTGGGTGTTGCTGCGTCTGAAACCGTCTTTCTGAACTCAGAATCAAAGGGAACTGTCAGCCCGATGATCAAGCTCAGCGATTGGCCGGCTGTGTGGAGGTGAGAATGAATGCAGGGTTTGCAAATCAATATGAAACTCTCACACAACCCGTGCAGTAGAATCCACATCTCATTTATCCAGTCGTATTACGGATCTTCATTGAAATACGACTATTTAAAACCAGATGCATGCGTTTGGGAAGTAGTAAACATTAGGGGTGGGGTGAAAAATTGACACAGCATAGTATCGCGATATTTTGCGGGGCGATATTATATCGATACACGGACGCCAAGTTTTCTGGTGAGGTCAGCAGAGGTGCCGGGTGTGTGTGCGTGATTGGTAGGAAGTTGGTCGAAACAAAGATGGAGACATCAGAGAAAGAACTCAGATAAAACATGTTGACACAGTTTTCATTTGGGGACATAATTTGAAGTTGAAAAAAGTAATAAATAACAATATATGTTCTCACAATACTCAGAATATCGCAGTATCGTGAAAGTAGCGTGATATAATCGCAGTATCGTGATGATAGCGAAGTATCGTGATAATATCGAAGTATCGTGATAATAGCGAAGTATCGTGATAATATCGAAGTATCATGATAATATCGAAGTATCGTGATAATACCGCAACATCGTGATAATATCGCAGCACCGTGATAATATCAAAGTACCGTGATAACATCGAAGTATCGTGATAATATCGAAGTAGCGTGATAACATTGAAGTATCGTGATAATATCGAAGTACCGTGATAATATCCCACGATCGCGATAATATCGAAGTATCGCGATAATATCGCAGTATCGTGATAACAGCGAAGTATCATCATAATACCGAAGTATCGTGATAATATCGAAGTATCGTGATAATATCGCAACAGCGTGATAATATCGCAGTACCGTGACAATATCAAAGTATCGTGATAACATCGCAGTATCGTGATAACATCGCACGATCGCGATAATATCGAAGTATCGTGATAATATCGCAGTATCGCGATAATAGCGAAGTATCATGATAATAGCGAAGTATCGTGATAATATCGCAGTATCGTGATAATATCGCATTATCGCGATAATATCGAAGTATCGCGATAATATCGCAGCATTGTGATAATAGCGAAGTATCGTGATAATAGCGAAGTATCGTGATATTATCGAAGTATCGTGATATTATCGAAGTATCGTGATAATAGCGAAGTATCGTGATAATAGCGAAGTATCGTGATAATAGCGAAGTATCGTGATATTATCGAAGTATCGTGATAATATCGTATCGCGAGATCTCTGGCGATTCCCACCCCCAGTAAACACGCTGGATTAAAGAGACTTGGCTCATACTGCTGACGTAATGTGAGAGTTTGCAAACAGATGTTTTCATAAAATGATGCTGTTGTTAAACGTGGCCTCCCATTAACTTCCATTCATCAAGACTTCATTGTTTTTTGAGTCTCCGTTCACCGTGCGACAAAAACAACGTTTTCTTCAAGAACTTCAGGCAAGTAACTGATATGCGAAGGATCATGTTGTGGGTGAGGTATGCCTTCAAATGCTGCGATGTCACAACCAATTCTCTCTTTTCCAACCACTTTCCAAGAAAACACTCCTGCACCCCCTCTGAAGTGAATCCAGGCTAAAAGCTGTGATCGTGTGCGGTGTTCCACCACGAAATTGGCTCCAGTTTAGTGCAGACA
Organism: Melanostigma gelatinosum; assembly: GCF_949748355.1. NCBI lineage: Eukaryota > Metazoa > Chordata > Actinopteri > Perciformes > Zoarcidae > Melanostigma > Melanostigma gelatinosum. The sequence goes on along the minus strand of NC_136648.1, from coordinate 3,553,720 downwards.
GCCCGAGGAAGAAAGTCTTGTAACATCAATATCAGAAAGCTGTTCCTGCTTTATATTGTACACGCACTATGAACTGTATCGCTTGTGGAAAACATATCAAAAGCAAAAAGGGGGCCTTGTGCAGAGAGACAGTTGTAACTGTATACGTCGTGCGGCACTTCCCCCCAAAAAAACCAGGGCTGATAGAAAACAGCGGCAACAACGTACAGATGTTTGGGATCAGGACATCAAGAGAGAGGAATGGAGGGATCTTCCACGGAGAGCATCCGAATGGATGCAGACATCTCTGGACGCTGGACATGTTGTGTTCCGAGAGGCTAATAGGATGCAGAGATGACCGTGGAGCCGGTAGTCCCCTCCCCCCTGCAACCTCAAGCTGTCTTCACGCGATGTTTCGTCTCGGCTAATTGAGACCCAAGAGGCCTTCATTCTCTCTCTGTCTCCACTCCTCTCTTTTACCTCCACTCTCCTGTTCCTCTTCCTGCCCTTTTTGTCTCATTTTATATTCATTCCTCTCGCCGTCTCTCCGTTACTATCTTTCTGCCTTTCAGCCGGCTCATCCCTCTCCTCACTGGTTGGCAGTTTCCTCCAAATGAACAGAATTTGGGTGCCTTCACGAGGGATAATAAGCTGGTGATGAGTGCAGACTTTGAACGCAGCCTCATCGACATTCATGTCCCTCAATGCACCAACACCGGCAACTGGTCAAACAACGTGATGGCGATTATATTTTAATAGGTGGCTTTTTGAAACACGTGTTAAAAGGTTTTCAAACCGTTACTCCCAGTTTTCCACAAAGTACGGAGTCAGACCAAAGAAATTATTTTTCATTTTGTCGACTAATCGATTACTTGATTTAGTCGACAGTAAAACCGAGTTTCTCACGCAACAGCGCCTCTTTAAATCTTGTGTTTGACAGAGATGTGTTCGTAAGTTTCTTGGGAATAAGTCATTCAGCACGAAAAAAAGCATAAAAAAAGACTCATCGACTAAAGAATCCTTAGTCGACGAAAGAAACCTTCGTAAGACTGAAGAAACATTCGTCGACTAAGACCAAAACGAGCGATTAGTCGATTAATCGACTGAGAGCGGGAGCAGCAGTTCAGTCTCACGTGGATTCTGCCGTTACATTTCACACGATACTGCGATGTAGAACATGATGTAAATAAAATAACCCTCATGTCTCAGATAACATCTGTCTGTTGACAAAGTGGAATTGCTTTGACTGCAAAAACAAGACGTCTGTTGTTTTGTTTCTCTCTCTTCACTTCTTCGTCTCAGTAAAATGTTTTATTTCTCTTTTCTGATTCTCTCCTTTCTCAACCCCCCCCCCCCCCCCAAACATGATCAGAAACAGCGCAGGTGCATTTCAGAGCGAATCCATCAGCATTTCTCGCTGCAGTCCAGTCGTGTGTCAGGGCCGAGCTTCACCGGGCGGGAAAAACAAAAGTCTCATTTGTGAACTGAGGCGATGAAAAAGCCATTTGCGCTCACGAAAGCCGGTTTCATTGTTCTCTGTGACTCGATACTCTTCGGTGACATTGAATGATGGGACCATCGGCTGACTCAATGTGCCGATCTGGCAACCCAGAACCCCGGCACATGGGTTTTTGTAAAATGGTTCGCCTGGACTTTAAAGTTACGATTTAGAGAAGAGAAGACAGGATGAAAGGAAGAGGAAAGAAGAGGAGGCGTAAATGGAACATGAGGGGAGAACAGCAAACGTGGAAGCAGATTGCGGCGGACATCCTCACCTGGTATGAAGTCCATGATGGGGCCGGCCGCTGTGGTGCCTCCTGCTGTAAACAGATGGGAGAGTCAGGGTGGGGTCAGAGGTCAGGTGGTTTGGTCCCACCCACACAGATGCCAACACATGAACTCACACTAGACGAGCGACAGCGAGCTTTCATGTCGGGTTTGCTGTGCACTTCAGAAGATATTCAAAGAGAGAATCTGATTTGATCACATTCGACAGAAAAGAGAAAATAAAGAAGACTCTTCATCGTGAACGGGGCTGTTTGATTTTTAATGTTGCAAGTTAAAAACAGGAAAAAGAAAAACACATTTTGGTCAAAACCTTTAGTGAGAAGGAAGATGAGGGAGAATTTATTCATGGTCTCAGTCCAACGAGTTTAACTTCTGTCAAAGCCGACAAGAAACACCATCGCAGACATGAAAGAGACGAGTGTTTGGTGTCGTATCGCTTCTTAAAACAGACTCTGGAAGCAGATTTACACAAAAGATTCTCATGCAGAAGGCACAGTTTCTAGAACACATTATCAACATACATATAATGCGTTAAAATTGGCTTATAGCGCCGTCGAATTGTAGTTACAGGCACTCATGATGAATTGCTTCAGGTAAAGTGAAAAAATATCATTAAATCTATTCAAGAACACACAAAGCAGTAACATTTAAATAAAGTATAACACATAATAATGCATCATAACAGTGATTATAATGTGTAACAATGATGGGAATTATTATACACTATGATCAACGAGTAAACAGCAATTATGAGATGTGATACTTAACCATTTAAGTCATTGTAAAAGTCTTTCTAGTGTGTTATGATTGTTGTTATGAAGCATCATGAATGTTGATATAATGAGTGCCTGTAACTTTATTCACAAGCAGATTATTATTCATACTAGCGTCATATAAAATGTTACCAAACCGTGTTCTTTTTAAAAATGCGTTTCACATTTAGCATGTTTACTTTTTTTTTATAGTATTGCCTCTAAAGCTCCTTGTAAGTTTGTTCGTTTCTTTGATAAACTGAAACCAGCAGCGTAGCCATCGGAAGCTGCGTTTACCCGTCACTGGGTAGTAGTCGTCGGGAGCCCCGGTCTCGCCGCCGCAGTCCTGTTGTCCTCCCTCGCAGTCCGCGACCGGGGTCGTGGTCCCGGGGACGGTGGTCGGCGCCGTGGTGGTCGCTCCAAACGTGGTCATGGGAAGCGTAGAGGCGATGGGCGTGGTGGGAGGAGCCGTGGTTGTGATGTCTGGATGGATAGACGGATAAGAAACTTTGCATTTAACAACATTAAAACCAACTCGCATGTTCATCTGTTATGAAGCAGATGTACCCGCTGGTTTGCAGTGTGTGTAGTAGAGCGAGGCTTTACATGTTGCATCAGAACAAGACTCACGAAATCAAAGTCTCACAGTCTGCTTTTAGGCATTTTGGGTCTGTTTGTGGTCGTTTTCTATCTATTTTGCGTCCCTTTGCAGTTGTTTCGTATCCATTTTTGGTCATTTTGTGTGCCTCTGTAATCGTTTGTATCTGTTATTGGTCAATTTGCGTTCATTTGTGGTAAGTTTTGCATTTATTGTCAGTCATTTTGTGTGCCTCTGTAATCGTTTTATCCATTTTTGGTCATTTAGCATCCTTTTACAGTCATATTTTTTGCATCTATTTTTGGTCATTTTGTGTCTCTTTGTTGTCAATTTGTATCTATTTTGTGTCTCTGTGTCGTCGTTTTGCATCTTGTTTAAGTCGTTTTGCGTGGCTTTGCAGCACCTTTGAGTCGTTTGTCGCTGTAATGTCATTATTTAGTTTTTTTTGTGTCTATTTTTTGTCCTTTTGTGTTTGTTTTTCAGCAACAATTTTAAAGTGACTTGAGTTTTTTGTAGAAACAGGAAGAGGCTTTTTTTGGGTGCAATATGGCTCTTTGATGAATCAACAGAAACCCTTTTTAGAAGAAGTTGTTCAATAAATTCAAATTAACTGCTGGTTAAGGGATCTTATGTTTAGCGGACAGGGGATCCAGGTGTAAACAGTCAATCATGTGAATGGGAGTGAACAGCATGTACAGCATGTGAACACACGCACACGCACGCACACGCACGCACACGCACACACACACACACACGCACACGCACACACACACACACACTCTTTCTATCCTTTAACTCAGTGTGCAAAATACACGGTCAGCCACTTCATCCAGGCGTCCATACAACAATACAACACAATTAAACAGCATTTAAGGCTTTTCTGAAATCATTTTTTCATGTTCAATTTGTATCTAAATTTGTTTGTTTAATGAGTCTTTATGGACTCTTTCTTATGTTTTTCTTTTTGGACAACTGAGTTTTTTTCAGGGGTTCTTATGAGTTAATTATAGAGAATCTCAGACCTCCTGAGATTCGTCTCCTTTTCTCCTCTCATCTTCTCCTCTCTCCTGCTCTTCTTCCATCCTCCACTTCTCTCCTCTCTCACACAAACACGCTGTTCTCTCATCGCCCGCTCTGCAACCTCGCCCGCTCTGGCTGATCCTTATCGTTCCTCCTGCAGAGCAACCAGATACTCCGACTCCACCAGAGAGCCTCCCTCCTCCCTTCATCTGTTCCTCCCTCACCTACTGCGGGAGGTCGAGCCCTCGCACGCACGCACGCACGCACGCACGCACGCACGCACACACACACACACACACACACACACACACACACACACACACACACACACACACACACACACACACACACACACACACACACACACACACACACACACACACACACACACACACACAGCATCCAGCTCTGACCACTGCTGCAGTAGAGATAGTAGCCTGCCATGGCATGCGTCAGCCTTTCATGCCCCCACTCTCCTCCTCTCTCTCTCTCTCTCTCTCTCTCTCTCTCTCTCTCTCTCTCTCGCTCTCTCTCTCTCATAACACCAAACACTGCAGATAAGCAGCCCGTAGTGTAAGCAGTTCACTGTTTAATGACCGACTGGTTAACACAAAACATCTGGAAATGCTGTTTGTGTGTTGAAAATGTTCCTTCTGACGGTGCAGAGTGTTTCCCGGAAAAAGCTCGTCTGGCTACTCGAGCCTTAAGGGCGATACGCACTGGTCCGTGCAGCGACGCATCGTTCGACTGCTGTAGTGCACAATGTCACAGTGCAGACAGAAGAAGAAGTTACAGTAGGAGGAGCTGAGATGTGGTGAAACTGCTTTTCTGGAGCATGAATGGGCTTTGATTTTGGGGAAATACAATAGTGGGTAAACGTGTATCAACCCGTGATGATGGGTACGTGATGCTCGTTCTCTTGTCATTTTGACGAACTGCCGGTTCAATCACCAGACACAATGTCCGGATTTGCAAAGTGCGAGTTAAGATTTGGACATTTCCAAAGGTTCCAAAGGTATTTCAGAGTGAGGATGCTGAAACTAACCTACAGATTTACTCATTGAGCACCTTTGTGAAAGCTGAGCTGAGCGAGCAACTGCTGCCAGAGCCAGAAACCACAGGAGTGTTCTGCTTTCATACAACCCTCCATGTGATATCGCCTCGCCTCGCCTTGGGGGGATGACAGTCACCTTTTCCAGAGTCACTTGATCCAGTTTATATTTGCTCTTTTTGCTTTCGTGTTCGTGTGCGATGTTGGTGACATGTAAAGGTTTTAGACACATAAAGTAGGACTGTGTACTAGTTCATCAGGCCAATAAGAAAGTGTCTTTAAACATGCATTCTCTCTAGTGACCACCAGGGGGCGACTCCTCTGGTTGTATAGAAGTCTATGAGAAAATGACTCTACTTCTCTCTTGATTTATTACCTCAGTAAACATTGTAAACATGAGTTTATGTCTCAATCTCTAGTTTCAAGTCTTCTTCAATACAGCATGATGTTCATTTAGTACATTATGGTCCATTTAGAGTCACACAGACCATAAAGCAGGGGATGCATTAGGGCGGGGCTACACGGTGATTGACAGGTCACAGATGTGTTGTTTTGGTCGCCTGAAAATATCTTAATCTTTGAAACGCATCTTTACATCGAGTCAACAGGACAACCTCTTGATTATTACTGGAACTCACCGTCCAGCTCGCAGCCCAGCAGCTCCAGGCGGAGGCCCAGGCCCTCGGCGGTGGCTCTCTCCGGGTAGATCCTGACGAAGCGGGTCAGGAGGGGACCCATCGACCTCAGCTCCGGGGTGTCGTGATTCTGATTCCCGAGGAATATCTGAAGGCAGAAGACAAGAGAGAGACGTGTCAGGACCTGAAATGTAATCAGAAGTATCAGAAGAAAATGTGTTCTGCAAATGTCATCAAAGAACAAAGTTCAAAGACCTTCTAGTGTGAGTAAGAAGGACTTTCAAGACCAGTTTTGCTAATTAAAAGAATGTGAAACTGCTAGAATAGTTCTTCTATCAGAAGAGAGACCAGCTCTACAGTGTGAGTGTAGGCTGTGTTTCTTTTAAATTGATTTTCTCTCAACAGGTAAATGCCACGTTGGTAAATCCCGGACAAATCTGACTGCTCTTTCCTGCTATTGTTGAAACTCTGCAGCACAGTTAAAAGCCGACAACTAAACAAACAACAACATACTCTGTCCTGATGCAAGTCGGCTTCTGATCAAACATCAGCCAGTTTGGTAAACACAAAAGCTGAATGGAAGGAAAAACAAAGACAAAAGCCAGGAAATCAGAACCAGAACTCAGAAACCAGAACCAGAGTGAGATCCGCCTCGTGAGTCCAACGTGGAAGCAGCACAGATGCAAATGGTTTCCGTCACACTGGGAGCCGAGAGGTGGGACACAAAACACCCAAAGGAATAGTCTGCCTGTCTGAAGTGCTGAAGTTTCCTTTTCGCCTCATGCATTACCGCTGCAGTGGGGCATTATGGGTAGCAGGGATGTCTGTCGCCAACTCTTTACCAAATACACTATTTGCATTCTTTATTGGTGCATGTGTACTGTTCTGTTTTGTAATGCTCCTTTGAACACGTCAGCTTTATTTGTTGTTTTATTCTATTTTTAGAGCAGTTCAATATTCATGCTGATATGCATCAATCAAACAGTGATGTTGGAGTGTTGCTGGTTGTTTAATATGTTGGAGTGATCATTGATCCAAGCCGTAGACGAGCTCCAACCGTGAGTCACGTAAAATCGTAACCATCATAATTTTTGCCGACAAGGCTGGTTGAGTAACATAAATAATGAAACCAACTTAAGTTCACTTCCAAAAGAACCTGGATACATCAGCGTGAGCTGGTTTATGAAACTACAGGACAATTACAATCCTGGATTCAGGTCATCACTGCTTCCCTCAACATCCATCAGGATCCTCTTTCTAGGTTTGGTGCTTATGCTCAGGTTAAGATGACCACCAGGCTCCTCCGCTGTATATGTTCACTCATACTTATGCACGAGCATATGTGTCGCGTACAGTGTTGTCCGTGTGCGAGCCGAGACGTGTATCCACTCGTGTACCGGCCAGGGCCTCACTGAGCCTTCCTGCCTCGTCTTTTTTTTTGAAAATAAAAAGACTCAGGAAACAGCAGAGAGGATTAGCGAGAGGACGGCGGAGCATCTCGAGCTCCGTCTGCGGTAAATCAGCGGGAGTCTGACGGTCGAGCCCGTCCTCCTCCCGGCCATCTGGAACGCATATCGAGGAGGATGTCGCACCGCCGGCCGAGGAGAGGAAGCAATGACACGAATTTCCTCTTGAGGATCAAAAATCAAAGGCGCGTCAATCGCCAAGAGGAGGTTAGAAAACCGAGACTGTGACTTGTGGGATCATCATCCACAGAAATCTTCCTCCGTTTATTCTGAACAAACTGAACAACCTTAAGTTGATTGTGTATGTGTATATATATGTATTTTGGATCCAAAGGGAGGGAAAATGGCTTCAGATGAACAGAAGAACTCATGAGAGTTTTCTTCATAGAGTCGTGGTACTTGATGATACATAGTGTTGTCTATTTCTGTCTTCACTACAACAATCCCTGCGCTTTAAGTACGTTATTGTAACCTGTTACTTCTTATTCTAGTTGTTTACACCTCTTATTATTATTTATTTGTTTGACTTCATCTCTACTTATTTCTGTTTTGTTGCTGTTGCAACACCTGAATCTCTGGGGATCAATAAAGCCTCATCTTATCATATTCTATCTTATACCTTTGATTGATTTTCTGTATTCTTCTCCACGCGAACACACGGCAGAGATGATTGGACATTTCTAGCCCCGAGTCGTGTGGCTGCATACAGCGCCAACAACCTCTCACGATATTACCTGAGGTGGAGGTGAAACGCGGAGCCAGTGAAGCACAATAGTTGTGAATAATTAAACGGAATTAATGTTTCATCGGCTCCGCTCTTGTCTCATTTGGATTCATAGCAGTTAGAGAGATTTTAGGGAGTAAATCCCATTAATTCAGTTGAATCAGGTGTTATTTTACATATCTATGGACTTTTGTGGTGTTATCAAGTCAAACAATATTACATTCAGGAAGGTAGTTGATAAAGAAATCATTAACACAAATACAATAATTTTAACACCCACAGCCATCAACAATTTTAACTTCCACAATATGGAAGAATAAATGAATCAGCAAGCGAGCTGTTAAAATAATTGAATGCTGAGGTCTGGACCACAGACTCAATCCCACCCCCTTACCTCTTAAACCTTTACTTCTCATTCTCTAGTCAATATTTCCTTGTTGGGCCCCACATGTGGTGATATTTGCTGCGACGAGCAGACAGAGTTCACATGAATAGCCTGTCATTTGTTTGCCATTTCGTTCAAGCAGCGGCGTCGCGGCCGGGTCGAGCGGCTGTCTGATGGTTTCCGGCAATTACAAATTACAGCAAGAGGAGGTTCATTTGATGCCGGCAGACTTTCATCTGTCTTCATGTGTAATTTACTTTCTGTTCTCGAGGTCTGAATTCTACATCCTAGAAGAATGTTTAACTGACATCTGAAGATCTTTCTGTGAATGTTATTCCGTGAAACGCAGGTTGATGGATCGACGTGTCAGACAGACCTTGGGCTTGGTGGTGTTGTCCTCATTGATGGTGGTCCACTCCTCTCCGTCCAGGCTGTGTCCCACCTTGAACCTCTTCATAAAGACGTTCCTGTCGCGGTGTTTCCCTCCCTGGATCACCACGCCGCTCACCATCTTGTCCTGACCCAGATCCACCTGCCAGGGAGGACAAGGAAGGGTAAAAAAAAAAAAAAGGTTGGTTTGACTCACTGACAGACTTATTGATAAACGATTGCACCGTACACTGTTGTTCTCTTTTGGTTTAATAAATCATTTCTTGCAGAAAGAATGAAACAAAATCCCATCGCACCATAAAACAATACAAGGTACAGAGGGATTGAACCCGGAAAGTGGTTTGATTAATAAACCCCACACATTCAACTTTTAAAGTTCAGCATCAGAACCACACCTGCAGCCACTCGTTTCTGAAGGGCTGCTTGGTTTGCTGGCCGTTCCAGCCCGATCGCCCCGTCAACAAGCGGGCGTTTTCCGCCACCCAGCCTCGGTCGGCGTACGACGAGGCAACGATCTGAGCATCTGAGATCTGACCGGACACCATCCCCAGCATCCCTGAGCAGGGGTAGTCTGTCCAGAGGGAGAGAGAGAGGGAGAGAGAGAGGGAAACAGTGGTGGAAAGGATAAGAAACGTTTGAAAAGGGGTACAGTACGATAACAAACGTCCTGATCTTGTCGCTGCTGTAGTCAGCAGTTTTAGTTGATGCCCTCTGGGCGCTGCTGCAGTGTTTAAACTCAAGAGTGAAAACACCAGAGACACATTCACCGTCTCGGGGTGGAGTTAGTTTCAACAGGGAATGATTTGTGTGTATAAGCATATATAGAGGACTGCTTTCATCTCGCATTTCTTTTCAACGAAAGACTTTAGCTTGTTGTTTTACCGTCAGCTCTACTATTACGAGTATTAACCCTCTGAACGCCGAGCAGTTTCAGGACGTTTTTTTAAATCACATTTTACTCACTGTGGCCTCATTTTGCACAAACAGCACAATCATGGCTACTAGTAGGAAGAACTCAAACATGACTTGTGTGCAGAATAACAGTTTTAATGCCATAAATCATAAAAAAGAAAAGATTTACATTATGTTTCCAAGTGCCCACAAGAATGGGGGCTCCTCATGCTACACATATCGATCTGTTGAAGTGCTAAACATGTTAACATTTTTACAAGTTTTATAAAAGTCAATCATGGCACGGAGCGAAGAATTTAGTGTTTTGAACAGGATCTGGTTACCGCCAACGATTTATTTTTGGTAAAATGTTTAATGAGACATGCAGAACGAAATGATGAAATATTACTGTTTAAACCTTAGATTTGGTTGTTTTTCCAGACGGGAGTGTTCCTCACACATGATTTGTTTGAGGACCAACAGCGATTTGAAAATCAGACGATAAGGTCAGTTTTTACAGTTTCTGGCTCTGATAAACGGTGTATTTTTGGTGATTTTTCTGAAGAAAACACGCCTTTCAAACCTGTGGACGGGTTGTGGGGTTCAATAGTTTTTAATACTGATATAGCTATGCGCACCGGTGTGACCGCTCTATACTCAGACATCTCTGTTTACTAAAGGGGCAATGCTACATGGGACCTTCAGGCTACGAGACAATCCTTTGACCAACAGAGCCAGTCTGTTCAAGTGTTGGGAAATAAACTTGGATCATTACTGGATAACTGAGAGGTTTTAGCTGCGCTTTCCTTTTTCCTCGGAATAAGAAAACTGAATTAAACTCTTAAAATATGTGGACACAATGGTCCGGACACAGCGAGCCAAGTTAAATCCATTATCCACAACGAGCTGGATCTAATATCCGGACTCAAACAGTCGTGGTCTCAGTCAGATATTTGTGTTTGACAAATGCTTCCAGAGTTATATCAGCGGATTAACAACAGCTCCCGAGGACGTAAATTCCTCCGCAATGTGAATTCACAGCCCCACAGTACTGTCTGTGTGTTCCTGTTTGTCTGTGCTTATGATTATCTAATATCCTCCCAGGGATAGAAATAATGGGTTCAATGGGCAAACGGGAGCTTTTCTTTCCTGTATTTTATTACTTCTTGAAATTGCATGATTGTGATTAGGAGTTTAGTGTTGGATTAAATACAGAAATTGGATTAAATTTAAGTCAAAATGATGATAAAGCTCAAGGTTACGGGTTTTGGAGTGAATGACAGTTCAGTCTCATGTTGCGTACTTACACACCGCACACACACACACACACACACACACACACACACACGCTTTCCCAACTGTGTCATTATATCTCCTGAATCACCTGTCTAGCACTTTACAGCCTGTGAGTTAGAGTCTAATATCTACGTTATGAGCGCTCTCCTACTGAGAGTTGCTTGTAGCACATCAAGGACTGAGGTTTATATAATGTTAGGGGATGAGTAATGAGGCGGCATGATGTTCCTTCGCTCCTCAGTGATGAATAACGGTGTCCTTCTGTGGGAGTCTGCGCTCGCCTTGGAAGCGGTGATTATTTTAAATCAACAGAGAGCAGCAGGAGGTTCTCATGCTGCAGCCAAAAAGATGTTGGTTTGATTCACGATGTGTAAAAGTGAGAAAAAGCTCTTAACGGGAGAGCGTGCGGTCCGAAAAGAACAGATAAAACTTGTCAAGAAGTCTTCCTGACTGTCAATCATTTTGTTTTTTACACGAGGCGTGAACATTACTTCATCTTTTCCCTTCGTAAAGATACATTCAGTGTTCGTAAAAGACCCGTGTAATGTCTGTAAGACTGTTTCTCCTTGTAAAATTGTATGAAATGGATTTTACATTTGATAAAAGTTGGCGGACAAAGAAAAAGTTAATTGATTGTTAAGAAAGTTAAAATTCAGGACAAAAAAAGTAAAAATGAGTACTTTGCACTTCACGTATTGTTTAAATTTGAACATTACATTAAATAATATACATTTAGTCTTTATTGTTATAAATAAACCAAAGAGATAATTTTCAAATAGTGAGTATATTTATCATTTGTGTAACAATGAATCATGTACATGTTTTGTAATAACTTAGAAAATGGAAGTGGAAGAGGGAAATCAAATGAGTGTGTGTGTGTGTGTGTGTGTGTGTGTGTGTGTGTGTGTGTGTGTGTGTGTGTGTGTGTGTGTGTGTTGGATTAGATACGATTTAGATTATTAAACTTTAAGGATCCATGTGGGGACAGGGGGAAGGTAATTAAGAAAGGAAGTGCATGAAATATTCCAGTACTGACAGAAGTTATTTAAAAACATGAATCAATGCATCGAGAGTTCAAGCGTATACCTCGTATCATGTACTGCTACGTGTGAGTTTGTGTACTGGAGGTATTTTGCTCTCGCTACCTGACGTTCTGCAGCCGTAGATCTCAAAGCGCATGCAGATGCCTTGCTCCCAGGACATGGGGCGGACGCGGACGTATCGGGCCAGAGTCTGTTTGGGGAGAATACAACGAGCCTCGTCCGTCGGGTTGAGGTTCCCCTGGAAGATCTGAGGACAAGAGAAAAAGTACTACAGTTAGTACTTCTGTTACTTTGTTACTTCTTCTTCTCATGTTATCGCTGACGCTGCGGTTACTGCAACTGAAACTGGCACAACTGTGGATATCTACGACTATTACTACTAGCAATACTACTGCTTCTACCAGTGCTTTTACTGCAACTGAAATTACTACAAGTATTGTTAAATACAACTACTATCACCAGCACCACACTTTTAGTAACACTGCCACTAATACTACTATTGCAAATGAAGCAAACGCTAATACTGCTACACATAACATCATCACCTTCTCAGTACAACTGTACTACTACTGCTCATTATACTTCTAGTACAACTGCTACTACAGCAACTACCACCAAACCACCACTGACCCAAATCCATTATACTCGTGACCAAAGACACTTTACTTGAACCTTCATTTGAAATAACGTAGAAGCTGTTGTGCACTAAGAGAACAAAAGCAGTACATATATTGAAACGGGCTGTTCAACATGAGGCATCAGAGCCAAATTTAGCACCCTGGAAAACTCTTCATGCTCAATTTAACAGCACTCGACGTGATTTGTTTGACGCCAGCATATGTACTTGTACCACGTCAATATGTGCCTTCATGAGAAACTCTGGAAGCTATCCATTTATCTCTGCACCGATGTCACTGAGACCACTTTGAGACCAGCGTTCTGCCGAAAGAAATGCATTCTGATGTCGATGAGACTTTCAGCGAACTCGTTTTAGTCGAGGCTTGAATTAGGGATGCTGCCAAATGCTGTCAGCCTTGGAAAAACATTGATTCAGCCATCCTCATGTCCCCTTTGATTAGAATGCAGAGTCCTTCATTACTCATCATCATTAGATACACGAGGGTTGTTACAGCACGAGAAAAACGACTGGTCGTTACCTTCTGCTTTGAGCCCTCCTTCACGGTGACCCAGTCCTCTCCGTTGGAGCTCAGGTCCACTTTGTACGAGCGAACATAGTAGTGCTTCTTGGTCTCCTTTGAGATCGCTCCCTGCGTCCCGATGGCTGTGACGAATCGGAGGAATCCCAAGTCCACCTGGAAACACAGAAAGTACAAGACGCAGGTCAAAGGTCAGATTCAGACAGGATTAAAGGCAATGGTCCCCAGGATGTACGTCTATACTTCTAAACATTCTTTGACATATTTAGTCAGCTGTAACACCCGAACACAACATGTAAGAAATGAGAGTGCATGAAAAAGCAATGGATAAACAGTTAAAGTATATAGCTGAAAGTTATGTATAAATGGTTGAAATATATAGCTCGTGAAAAATGGAAATCTAGTTGGAGACAGTAAATGACGCTGCTTACAACAAGAAGTGTGAAGGATCACTTCAGAAAGGAAACGAGAGCCTGAAGATGCAAAAGTTTTGAATTTTCAAAGCCCGATTTAACCGCAGTCTGTTCAAGCATAATTGTATTTGTTCTAGATTGCAACTGCATCAAATAACACATTCTGGAGTTTCTCTTTGACATTACAAACTAAATATAACATGAACGTTTTAATGTACCGACCAAGAGCCACAGCATCAGATACAACACCGCCTTGCACCTTGTTTCACGTGACACATATGGGAAACAAGAGGCTCAGACGTTGTTAATTATGCCGTGATCTCTCCATAAGCAGACAGTGAAAATCAGAGCAGGACGCTGGAGACACAGGTAGCACCATTTAAGACGACAGCCTCTCTACCACAAAACGAAGACCTTTACAGGAACATCATGCAGTCAGTGTTCTCCTCTACACTGGATTTAGTGTTAGTGTGATGAGTACTCTCCCTAATCATTGCCTTTTAAAATACCCACTTGAGGTGAGATGCTGACAGCTGAAACACCTTTTAAAGTCCTCTCTCTGGCGTTATATTTCTCCATTATGGCTTCGATGTGAACAGCGGAATTGTTTTCCGATTTAAAACTTCCAGTAGAAAAGACAGGAAATTGTATGAAAGGTGAACACTTCTCATAAATATTTCTGAGGTGATTCTCTTTGTGCTACTTATTGACATCTTACTATCAACAAGACAATCTCTTTTCACCAGAAATAGATGGAGCGTGACATGTGATTTAGGTCATGTGTTTAATTAGAGCCTGTTGAGTCAATGATACGCTGAGGTTTGAGCCTCGGGCTGCCGATCCACAAGAATGTCCAGAAGAGTCTGTTTGTGAGTGTGTGGGAACCAGCTCAGGATCAATTTTACGGTTGTCCACCCACATCACTAATGACTAGTGTGTGACCTGTGGTGTGTGTGTGATTTTGAGAGAGTAAATAAGGACGAAATATATAACAACTAGACTGAAAAACCCAACAAACGTAGTTTTAGTTTAGGTTTTCCATTCAATTTGAGTAAATAAGCACGTTTTAGCAAGAATTAAAATAGTAGAAGTATCATTTTAATCTTGGTCCAGCGTAGCTTAGCCTAGCTTAGCACAAAGACTGCAAGCAGGGGGAAACTGCTAGCTTAGCTCTGTCAAAAGTTAGCTTAGCTCTGTCAAACGATACTGCTAGCTTATGTACCTAATGTTCCAGCTAGCGTAACAAGCTAGCAGGCTAATGTGGACACAGAAAACAGCAACAAGTGGTATTTACATTTTGTGCTGATGGTTCAGCTCACAATATGGTCAAAATACAAAAGTTAGCCAAAAAGAAACACACAAAGGAACCAGAATAAACTAATGTTAAACTCGGTTGCTAGCCATTAGCTTGTCCTGTATTTATTCTGTTTACAAATCAGTGAAGTCTACAGACATAAAGTACATATGGAGATTATCCAAAGCATAGTTATGTTCATGCAGGTTTGAGGGTTATCATCTTAAATACTACTTTATTAGTAATTTATATAAATATCTCATTTTAGAATGAAGCACTGCTGGTAACTTCACTCAACCTCCAACTGACATTTGTTTTTTCTTGTGTTTAAGTCCTAGAAACTGTACAGATGACAGTTTTCTGCTAAAGCAAGGCGATTAACTGTTAAAGCTCGAAATAGCTAAACAACGTCTCTTGTGGCTGAGGGGAACTACTGACTAAACGCTGTGTCTGTGATTGAGTTAAAACAACTCACCAGACATCCTAAAAATTCAACCTTATAAAATGTGTTTGAATTTTCTTTTTGGTTTAGAGAATCTGACAAAGGAGTAAAAAAGTGTAACTTTTTTAATTGAATAAACTTATGCATAAGCATATATTTCACCAGCAGTTCAAAGCCATTCTTAAGATAAGTAACTCCAATTGAAATTACAGTGATATTATCTGATCTCGTGGCTATACTTCACCGAGTTTCCTCATGAAATTATGATCTTAGGGCTAAATAACAGATAAAAAAAGGCTTGTTCAGATGGCCGGGTTATTTTTATCTCTCTGCAGCAAAGAAGCGTCCAGAAACAAGACTGTTAAAGATAATAAAAGAAAAGATGAATAAAAAGATAGTTGTCATCAAAGAGAGCAGTGGTGATAACAGGAAGCCGTACAGTGCTCGTTTTAAATCACATATATTCTGTCCACAAACGCTTAAATATCTCAAATTAAGTATCCTCTGCCAGGACAAGCTCCATGTACTGTTATCACATTAACTTCTTCCAAACGGCATTAAGTGTAATCCGTTTTTTGTGTAATAATTAAGGTGACACTCCATTTGACTTCATTCCACTGCAACCAAAAAAAATGGCCTGTTTGTTGAATTTGGAAATGATCAGTTACATCCCAAAAATACACAGCGCTCCAGTATGTGGGATGCCTGTAATATATGGCGTGTAATTATATATTACCATAAAGACGCTACCGCTGTGACGCTGTACATGGGAAGGGACCAGAGGCCATTATTTAACTTCTCCCACTGCTGCTTTATTTTCATGAGGAGAAGAAGAAAATAGCGTCCCGTGGGTTTGTGTGGGCTCCGCGACTGACAGGGAGACCCCTGGGAAACCGTGTTTCGTGGGATCGCTCGCCTGACGTTCCCAGCTGCCTTCTAATCTAAATTCCCACGAGATTGCGTCCCCCGAACGCAACACACACTGTATGTAACACATACACAGTGTATAAATACACAGTGTATAGTAAGTTTTGTTGTGAGATGCGATAAACAAGCTACTAGATTTGTGTTTGTTCAGAGAAGCATCAACAGATCCAAAGTTCAGTAAAGTGGCTTCTAGTCATTTTGGCTCGTGACCTCGTAAAATGATGCAATGAATCACAAGTCATGTCCTTGATGTGGACACGAGTTTTGAGCGGTTTAACCGAAGAGTGATGTTTCTGTCTTAGCGTGATTTATTTTGAAGGCTTTCTAGAGAAAACATTATGTTGAGAGCTGATGATGTTTCCCCAGTTTAAACAGGAAACGACTCTCACAGTAATCCACTGGCCAGCCGTTACCGTTGCACATGTGTTCTGTAGCGGTCGGTCAAAGCTCCGTTCTCCGTTCATTCTCTATCAAATGAAGCTAATTGCTCTTCCATCTTCTAATTACTCAACACTTGGCAGCGCCTACACTAATGCCACAGCAAACAGTCACATTTAGAGCTTTTTTTTTTAATGAAGAGAACAAACTGCAGGGAGGGGGACATAACTCAGTCAAGTGTTGTGAAATGAGATTGAAAAAGAAAAAAAAAAAACGCTGCTACTTCCTGCCAAAACAGGACTCTGCCTTCGCAGTGATAGTAAAAGAAGGAGCCCCAATTAGTCAATTCTCATCTGAGGTTTCAGTGCTTACTTAAGGAAGTCCTGCGCTCTGGGGATGCACGTTTTCACCACACGCACACATTTTTCTTTTCATTTAAAATGCTCCGGTCTGCTTTGGTGCTCACTAAAGAAACAACCGTACACTATTTATATTAGCCTGAGACTTGTTTGCCGTTTTATTTCATTCATTCGACATGTCATTGTGTTCATGTCAGCAGATTTGTTGTTGGGAAGGTTTCATTTCTTTTATTTTGCCATTACCAATCAGTAAAGAGTGACGTCATCGCCATTTTTAGTTGACACATAGCTAGGTGCTTAAAACCTGATAAAAAATGATGTCGTGAGGATTATTTTTGTAACTCGACTTCCAACAACTTGGTCTTTTCCATTTGTATGTTGCTATTTCTAATGGCTGAGTTGAAGTAACTGTATTGGAAGCTGCCATCCAGGTTCTCAATCCTCCGCACTATGAACACTGTTCGTTATTTCACCAACGAGCAGAAACAGCCACCAGTGAGCACAATGGCAGACATATCTGAATCAGGGTTCATGTATCTTTTGAATGACTTTTACATCTTAAAAACTATTAAAGTTCATTGCTGAGATTCAAAATGACACCTTTCTATGAATCAGAAAGTAGGACGTCTTTTTCTGATTTGCAGCATTGAGGCTTTCATCCACATGCAACAAACTAATTAGACAACCCTGTCTCCTAAGAAATACATGGAAACACAGCTAATTAGAGAGCTGCTAAAAGTTGCAGGGAACTCACATAGCATTGTGTTTGTTTGGGACTTTGACATAGTTGTGTCTGCTGAGTGACTCTGAGAAGCACTGGGCCCATAAAGCCTCATTAGAAACTTTCTAAATGACTCCTTGGCATTGATGAAAAATAAGTAATTTCGTTCTCATTTCTGAAATACTTTCTTCTAGTGGCCTCGAGGTTTCGATCCAGAATGAACATCAGACTAATCACTGTATGATTCGCACAGCGCAAAGACACTTGACTTCTTTCACCACAGCCACCAAAGTGCTGAAACAAAACCTGAGACAAGGCCTCACACGTACGTCTCCATGCTGGTCTGATTTGTGTTATTGACATTTCCTGGGTTTGGAAGTTATCTGAGGCATTCCTCCAGAGGTTTACTCGGGGATAACGAGACCCTTTAACGCTCTCTGGGGGATCTTTTGTCTTTCAGTTTCCCCCCCTCTTGCTCCGGCTACGACAACAAACCCCGCTCACACGAGGCCCAAATGTGTTCTCCAGATGCACGTAGCTGAGCTCTTCCTGTGGCGTCAGACAGATCCTCAAGAGAAACGGCAGGGCGTCTATAAATACCCGAAGGCAGGAGGCGAAGGAAGCCTTTCCTGGGCTTACATCATGATATCCAATGAAGCCAATTCACTTGTAAAGATGCAGATGTAAATGTGGTTTACAGCTATGGAGGCGTTCCATTTTATTGCAGACATTCCAGCGTGCATGAAACGAGTCACTATGCGTAATATGATTGCAGATATATATAACAAAAGCTTGATAATGATCTCACTGTCTGCTGCCACCGGGAAACATTATGAATAGCAACCTGAAAATAGTATCAATAAAATATAAATGCCGCTGAATGAATAATAGAGGTGTTTGCAGGGGAGGAGGCGGAGAATGCAAGAATTAACAACGTCATAATTTTCTTCTCAAGCAAGATGAATGGAAAGCCGTAAGGCAAACCCTGCTGTGCGGCGTTGGCCCCGCACCACACTTCATCAAATCAAATGGAAAACGCCTCACAGAGTCGGGGGGGGGGGGCAACAGCACCGGTTCTGAGGCTATAAATCACCGTGGCAGGGGGACGGTCTGCTGTTTCTCCAGGAGGGACTGCCGACAAAGCTTTACTTGAACAACAGAAGAACACACACACATAGAAATCTCTCCACACACACACACACACACACACACATAGAAA
Organism: Melanostigma gelatinosum; assembly: GCF_949748355.1. Taxonomy (NCBI): domain Eukaryota; kingdom Metazoa; phylum Chordata; class Actinopteri; order Perciformes; family Zoarcidae; genus Melanostigma; species Melanostigma gelatinosum. The sequence continues at coordinate 3,534,792 of NC_136648.1, read as the reverse complement.
TCTCTCCACACACACGCACGCACAAGCTGGACCCGGTATGGCTTCTAGCCGCGGCCGTGACGAGAGGGAGCGTGTGACTGACGAGTTGCCGGTGCAAATCTCATGACTGCCGATCTGAAGCGTCACCCCCTGCTTCAGTGTCTACAGTGTAAGTGAGTCCGAGTGAGGAAACACTGAGAGCAGGTCGGAGGCCAGCGGCAGGGAGGCCCAGTGTTGCTGAGGAGGCAAATCCAAGCTCAGCGAACTCTACAAGGCGTTGCACCTCTGCAGAAATGGGAATGAAATGCGTGTGGTCACTTCACTTTACTTCAAAAGTATCCAAAGACCTGGTTTGTTTTCATTCCAGGCCTCAGAACAGGAACATTTGTAAAATTTGATTTGCATACAGAAGGAGCGTTTGTTCCAACATTGGTAGGACGCAAAGGTGGACCAGAACATGTCAATGGTGAATGTAGGAAACAATGTTGGATTGGTCTAAGCTGCCAGTAAACATATTAAAAAGCTTGTCTCGAGCACGAAAAAGGGATCAAACCAAAATGAAATTGTTTTGATTTACAATAGAAATTATTGGCAGGGATATTTCAGCTTTCTGTAAGTTGGTGTCGAAATGAACATTGTGTAAATAAGCTACATATTTTAAGCGTATTTGATTCAGGCTCTGTCCACCTATGAACCCATCAACCTCTGTGCTTCATATCATGACATCCCGGAGGGCTCGGCTGCGGCCCGGTAGCTAAAAGAAGTCCCCAGACAGACAATAGAGAGCCACTCTGCTGATGGTCCAGCGCAGATGCCGTCTTCCTGCCTGCTTCCTGTCGTAACCTCCACAGGAAGGAAGTGAGGGTCTGTTCTTACTGCGAGGGCCATTGTGAGTCTTCCTCTACGAGTTCCTGTCCTGGACAATGGGACAGTCCGGGACTCCAGCCGCACCTTACAGGTTCCATCTGTCTCACCTAGGGTTGGTTGTATTCGGTCTAAACCATATTAGGAAAAGCACATGCTTGTTGTTTACAAAGGTCAATAAGAAGTCAGAGAACCAGGACTCTAAAATACAGAGGAATCCAAACAAATCAGATGCTGGTTCCTGTAGATGTTTTATAGCTGAACGTGATGGACTGCACTCTTCTGCATGTTTGTTCATGAACGCAGGAAACATTTTTTTAAAGAAATGAAACACTGGTCTGCTCTGTTTCCACATTCAGTGACTTCAGGCTGCTATACGTCAGATTTCACAACGAAGGGGGGAGAAGTCGACTGTGCTGGAGAGGCCGATTACAATAAATAATGCATGTCGGCGTATTTTCTTCCCACCAGTCCGCGAATGAGTGAACAATATTCAGACCAGATGTGAGCAAGAGCTCAGCGGTACAGCGGAGTTCAACCCGAGGAACGCCGTTTCTCCATGAACGAGCAAACGTTTTGAGATCAGACTCCAACATGAGGACCAGCGTGACACAATTTCAGTCACAAGAATTCCAAGAGTCCTCCACAAAGAAAAAAAACCCCAAACATGACTGACCTGTATCCACTCCCGGACGGTGTCGTCTGAGGGCGTCCAGCCGTTCTCCTGGTAGTTGAGGCGCGAGCGTTCGGGGGACCAGTTGGAGTTGTACTGGGACGAGGCGCTGATCTTCTCTGAGGAAATTTCCCCCGACTCCATTCCCAGCGGCTCCATGCAAGCGAAGTCTGCCAAAGACAAGACAAACTCCATCAACAAGAGTTCGAAATGTTCTTTTTTTTATCACTTTTTACAAGCCAATAGCTTCTGACGTGGAACGATGGGTTAAAAGAAAGGGTTCATTTGGTGGTTTCGTCATTTCATTTTGCTAATTGAATGGTTTTGCTTCGCCGGCAGAGAAGCAGCTAACAGAAGTGTTTGTCGCGTTTGAATGACGTGTGTTTGAGGGAGAGAAACTTGAATTCAGAAGGTGTACGGTAGTATGTTTATGTTTTGAATCCAATGTGCCGGAGTAAAGAGTCAATATAACAAATAAATCGCGAATAACCCCATCAAGAATAACGTTACAGCTAAACGCACGGCTTTTCTCAAACCACTGTCCTGATTATCATTATGTTCATAATAATGTAATGTATTATTCGTTCTCTCATTAAAACCATTAATTATTTAATCCACAACATTTTAAAAAGTAGTTAAAAAACCATCACAGCTGCTGTTCAGCCTGTTTTTTTCACCAACACCAAATAAATCAATTTAAAACGATATAAAACGGAACAAAAGCAGCAAATCTTCACACGAGAATGTTTTATTTCTACTTTGAAGGATTATCCGATTATCCAAATTAATTTCCTGCGGATCGCCGAATCATTTCAGCTTCGACGCAATGTTTGTGCCGATACATCGCTTTAACGAGAAATTCTCTCACTTTTCTGTTTTTCTTCCCGCCTCAGCCTTCGATCCAAAAACTTCTCTTTTGCTCTTTTCTCATTTGTATTCACGAGACAACCCTCCGTGTCTCCATCACAGTGGGCGCGAGGGACCGGTCCCTCCACCTCTCCGTCACAGACAGAAAGAAAGGACGTAAGATGACACCCCCCTCCCCATCGATCGTAAAGCTGATCAAAGGACCGGCTGGAGGCCATTTCTGAAGGTGATGGCCGGGACGGAGCGAGAGACAACCGTTGATTCAGAATCCTCAGAGGCTGTAAGATCCTGCTTCAATGGAAGTTCCTTCTGAAATTCTCAAGAGGAGGAATTTTATATTTAATAGGAGATAAAAGGTGGTTTATAGCAGTGGTTAAAAACCTTTTTGTGATGTTCAAAATGTGTTTAATTACGTTTCCAAGTGGTATTATTGTTTTGGTGCCGCTGTCGCAAAGACAAGCAGATCGGATATAAAAGAACAGCGACAAGTAAACTTGTTCCGTGTTTAGATTATGAACAGGACAATTAATCAGAGATATTTGTTTCTGGCTTCTAGTGTGAGGATTAGCTGCACAGCAAAATGAACGCTGTCGAACACAGTTTGTGCCAAAAACATACGTAGATGTTTGCTTCTGATGGTCCTGGCCAGCACGAGCCACGTGGCTACCGTAGGCTTCTGTCCAAACGCAAACATTAGGAACAATCCCAAACCCTGATCTCAGCGCTGTGATGAAGGCAGAGTAAAACCCGCAGTGTTTCCGTGATATGCATTCTGCAGCGGCTGAGCCTTTCATTTTCCGGGGAGATGGAAACCTTGGGGGCAGATAGGATTGCACAGTGCAAGCACATGGTGTCATCCTATAGTCATTAAAGTGTGCAGTAAAAATGTACTTCAGAATAATACGTTAAAGCAAAAAACATGTCTTTTGCCTCCAGGCCTATCCACTCGGAGTGTTCGTATCTGGAAATCTCAACCATTTAACCAGGACATTCAGACAAGTTATCCATTTCTGCCAGCTGAACTATTTCAACTGACTCAATGTGTGGAAGTAGTCCACAAGTACAATCACTTGGTTGAAAGGACAACGTGGCGAGAAGATTTAATTCAATCTGCAAAGTAATTGAGTGTGTGAGTGTGTGTGTGTGTGTGTGTTACTTAAGCGAAGACAATTAAAGCTTTGTTTAACACCAGTGATGCTCTCCTTCATCCCAGTTATGACTAGAGGGACAGATCTCTCACACACACACACATACAGTACAGACACGTTTGACAAATATAGACTACATCCATGTAACTTGTCATTAACGCTCACCATTAACAGCGGATGTCACACACACACACACACACACGTGATGCATACAGCCCAACATCAACCACATTTTCTATCATACATTTATTGCCGCAACTCATTGAGAATTTTGCTATTTTACTCGAGGAACATCAATAAAAAGCTGAATTGACGACTGTGTGCAGTTGAGGAATGTGAAGCCTCAGATAAAGGATGACCACCACTGTTTGTATTTTCTGTTTAAGTCACTCATTTTCAATTTAGTGCAGTAAAATGTGGAATTTGACGTTCATTTCTCCCCAAAGTGTCGGCGTTATCCCCCACGGGACCTTACGTAACCTCACCTCTCTACTCGCACTCACATTCCTAAACGGGTGACTGCAGGGGTCGAGGTCACAAGAGTGCAGGAACCATACGGGCCCGACATAACTGAACTCTCCCTACACGGTCCACTGGTGCAGAAAAGCGTCTCTTTAAAAGAACACGCGGACTCAACGCAACAAAGAACTCCATCTATAGCCGAGCATGAGAAACTCTTCATCTCGCGATAACATCCTGCCGTGTGAAATCGGCCGAATTCATTGTTCACCAGAAGAAGATAAAAGTGGGTCAAAGCGATGGAAATATAAGCCGCTTTTTATCACATTTTAAATTCAAAGTTACAGCTGTGAAATAAGATGAAACTTATTGTGTGGTTCAATTCAGATCCTGAATCAGAACACCAGATGGGCGGGTTCACTCGCGTCAGCATCACGTTATGAAGGAGAAATATTGAGATATACGATTCACACGATTGATTCGTGCGTTCCTTTTTCTATATTTTATTACATTTATTGGACTGGCATGGGCAGAAACCCGAAACATCTTTTCTTTCTCTGTCTCCAACCTGAGGTTCAGGACCCCCCAAGGGGTCTAAAGATAAATCTGGGTGGTTGTGAGGTGATACAAGAACCTTTATTACTTTATTTTTTATTTTGTTATTGTATATATGTATATATATATTTTGTATTTATTATTTTGTATTTTTTCTTATTCATATGTGTGTATATTTGGGAAGGTAAATGTATGGGTATGCTGTACGTGTATGTATATATATATATAAATATATATATATATATATATATATAAAAAAATATATATATATATATATATATATAAATATATATAAATATATATATAAATATATATAAATATATATATATATATAAAAAAATATATATATATACTGTATATATATATATACAGTATATATATATATATATATATATATATATATATATATATATACTGTATATATGTAGGGGTATATATATTTAGATAAGTATTCACTTCCTGTTCAATTATTATGATTGGCATTATCTTCATCATGTGCCTTGTATTTTTAGGTCTTATGTCAATAACTGTTCTATTTTGTTAAAAAAGAGTTTTATTTCTCGAGGAGTCTGAAATCATTTGAATTCACTGTGACAAGATGCAGGCGAATATAAATAAATTGGCTATAAACGGTCACAAACCATTGAAACATAATTGTAACTACAAAATTACCCAGAAATTACATCAATTTTGATCAGAGGATGTGAGGAATTACTTATTTGATCTGTTTTTTATGATTGTATAATTAACATCTGTGGGTTTTGGACAAAAACAAGCTGTGCAGATGTCACCTTGGAAATTATGATGCTCCTAATTCATTATTCAATTGCATTTTATGGATGAAAAGATGCATCAAAATCGAATTGATTTATTATTGATGGATTATTGATGGAGGGCCATCCTGTCTATTTCCGCCCCTTAAACCACAAACTCAGGTCACAGCTGTTCACAAGAAAAAGTCACATTTTTTCTTTACTGCATGCTATAAAACAGAGAAATTCTCTGCTTGCGTTCCGTGTAACATGGAGGTCAGAGATCACATGCAGACCAGCGGCTGTCGCTGAGAGAGGTTCAGCTTCTTGCTAAAGGATCCAGGAAAAGACAAAAGAGACACAGAAACATCCAGCAAATCAACCCTGGTCCTCCCGAATGCCAGATCACATGTCTACCCTCCACATCACTCCCCCCCCACCCCTCAATTTCCCATCACTACTCCAGCTGCTCACCCTCGTCTTCGTGTCCTCTCTCGCGGTTCCTCTCGCGGATGGTGTAGTTGGCGGCGAATCCCTCTCTGGCGATGGCGTTGTCGGTGGTGATGGTCATGGACAGGATGCCGGTGTAGGAGACCACGCGGCCCGGGGACGTCTGGCCACAGTACCGGCCAATGTGGGGACCCACTGAAGGGAGGGGGGGGAGGGAGAGGAAGGATGGAGAGGAGAGGATTCAAGTGGAAAGGAGGGAGGAAATGAGGGAGGAGAAAAGGAAAATAAGAGAAGAGAAAGGGAGAGAGAACGTCAGCTTCATCACTCACCAACTGCAGAGTGCTTTTATTATTCGCTCTGTCCTTTGCTGCCCTCAAACTAAATTTAGATTGAAAAGCCCCCAAAACGTGGAGTCAGTTTGTTGAATCTGCTTTGTTGTTAGGAGTCCTCAGACAAACACAAAGAGCAGCTGATCTCCTGTCAGCTCCCATCTCCCACCTCTCACGAGTGACGAGACAGGAACAAAGGTGAGATAGCAGAAACACTCATCTCCACACCGTATTGCATTGCCACTTATTATCCCAACACTATAAATAAACCGGATAAACTGTGTAATATCACGTCAGGTGCAGACTTCAATACTTCAAATTCTGTTAATAGTAAGTCAGAGAACTCTGAATACCCTCACGGCTGAAGAAAGAAGTCGACTAGACTTCCAAATATTTGCTCCTATAGCTTCTCCCTCTCACATATATTTCTGTCTTCACATTCGAGTCACAGAGCAAAGCCTCCACTTCCCAGAGAGATAAATCTCCAGCGATCTGAGGTGGTTTACAACACATCGTCCACTTCTGCAGAATCCTCAAAGCAAACACGTATTGCTTTATTGTAAGGGTCCGGGATTTCTCAATCTCTTTCAAGGAAATTTCCTAAAAGGACGATGTAATTACTGCTTATACAGAAGATATGTACTGAAAGCCTCCATTAAAACCCAAGTGAATGATAAATACTGGAAGATGATATTGATACAGATCAAAATAGACAATTACAAGAGTTTATTAAATCCTGTTCATTGCGCACCGGACGGATATTCTCTTCTTTGCGTCGTCAACCGACCGTTGTTTTATTTTTGGAGGTCTGCTGTGGATTCACCTCTCAGGGAAAGAGATGCTGAGCTCTGTGACTACGATGCAACATGAGACGCACAAACCGGGGCTACCCGGCACCGTAACATCATCATCATCTTCTCTTATGAGCACAGCGACAGACTGCCTCATGTCTTCAGCGCTGCGTCGCTGCCTGCCCACAGTTTGCTGCCCATTTCCTCCGTGTCCGTGTCCGTGAGAAACAATGCCAGGCTTTGTGGTGCCTCCTGTTTCATGGAGATACTTTATCTGCAGCCTCTCGAGGACTCAAGAAAGGGAACATTCAGTCCAGAGTGAAGTCATACATGTTGCAAAAACGACACTTTTCTAGCAATTTGAGGCAAAATATGCACAAAAAAACACACATTGGAATGCTGAGTTTTGAGTAATCTGGTGGATTATGTTCATCAGTTGCAGTATCAAGCAGCTAGTCGACAATCTGCGACGGATTAGATGTTGAAATATTCCAGCTTCATCATAGTGTGAAATGGTCTCGCTGCTGCAATCGGCTATAAAATGGAAAAAGTCCTTCAGGCAATATGGCTGCATTCACATTTATGTAGGAAACGGTCATATCTGAAATGAAAGTAGAGGAAGATTTCCAGGATTCGTACGTATGAGTGTGAAGATGTAAAGCTTTTTTAAGGTTCTTTCTAAAAGCTTGAGAACAGAAAATTCTTCAGGTTCACTTCCTGTGTTTTTGCTTTAAAGCTCCGTAAAAACCAAACAAAGGGACAGCTCTCTATTTAGGATATTTATTAGGTTCATCATTTTTCTTGGCGAACAAATCTGTAAAAAAAACCTAAATCCAATGATTAGATCATTTTTTTGAAGAATATATTCCAAAATATTGACATCTAAATGTTTGTTTGTCTGATTGAATCCCCGAAGAAAAAAGAATCCTTTTGAAGAACATATTTACAGCTCTCACAGAAAAACGAAACAACAGCAGCAGTGCATGATGGGAACGCTTGATGTTCGTGTTAAACATTGCGAATGCGTTTGATGGGATGAAGAAAACATCCTGGTCTTCACCCTGCTTTGTTATCTGTGCCGACACACATGTTCACCGAGCAAACACAGGAATACAGTGCTTTGTGGCCTCACACACACACACACACACACACACACACACCTACACACACACACACACACATACATTGATGCAAACAGACACCTGAATGCACAAACGCACCCACAGATCGTTTGCCTGGAGAAGAAGCCCTGGCATGTTATGTATGCTGGCACAGCTTTAAAGTGCGTGTCACTGTGTCCCTCGTGTTCCCGTGCCAGTCTCCTCCCTGGCAATAATCAGGCGACGCTTTGGGCAGAGCAGCGAGTATTGTGGGCATCCCTGGCAGCCCGCCCGGGCCCCGTCCAAGGTATGTAGCTCTCACCATTATCCGCACACTGGACGGCTAATTGGACAACAACGGCAGCCCGAGAAAACGCTGTCCAAACGAGGGGAGGAGTGTGAACAGAGGGAAGAGCAGGACACAGCGCCGTCATCCGTGTGCAGAGAGACGGTTTTTCCAAAAATGTGGTCGGTGAGGGAACAATGAGCAAGCTGTGAGGAAGTCTCTGTCGGTACGTCCACCCTCCATGTGTGCACAGGAGGACGCGTCTCACGGAGTAACAACGGAGCCATTGATGAATATTATCCACGGTTGGTTTAAAGCTGCAGGCGGTCACTTCTATAAAGATTACTTTTTGTCATATTTGCTCGAACCTGACGGTCGTGCATGAAACATATAATCTGTCAAAAAAATCTGGTTACGCTTCCTCCTTTTTAGTGCGCCTAATGGCATAACCCTAACCCAAGAGTTCCCCGAAGGAGAACAACCAATCAGAGCCGAGGAGTCTAACGCAGCTCGTTAAGAACTCTGATCAAACTGCTGTAACTAGGCAGCACGAATCAACCGAGTTTAATGAAAACTATTTAAAATCTCCTATTTTTGTGTTTTGTGTTGTTATGTACTTTCAGAAAGCCCGTGAATCTTTTTTGTGAATGAAGGATTTCTCCTAAATTCTGTAGGAAACAAGAATTCTGAAGGTTCTTAAACAGGAGAACATTCCCTTCAAAGGTGCAAATGTCTGCTGTTGTTGCTGATGTGTGCACAATACGCGTTGTGTCCCACAAATAAAACAGGTGGAAGCACAAACCCCTCCTCCTCCTCCGCTCCCCTACTTCAGCCCACGTCTTCCTCTCGTCTGTCTCTTTTCTTTTCTCGCCTCCGCTCTCCTCGTTCGCCTCCATCGCTCAGTCAGAGCTCGTCCCACCTGCGGGGAAGCATCCATCCTTTGTTCTCCTCCCTCCTCCTCCCCTTCACCTCCACACGTCTGTTTTCTGTCAACATCTGCAGGGGGAAGCCGTCCTCGAGCGCCTCTCATCCTTCTGTTTTCTCTCTTGCCGCTCCACAGCTCCGCATATCTACCCTCTGCATCTGCATCTGCATCTGCATCCCATTATCCCCGTTCTTACCCGTCACCTGCGGAGAAGCAGTCTCGTTGTTTCTCCGTCAATTCTCTCACCTTCCACCCCCCCATGTGCATTATTTTCTAGCTTGTTTTGACCTGGTTTTAATTTAGTTTTATGTCAGCCATTAGAATGTATGTCTCAGGCTTAAAGAAAGGGTCTTGATAGTTCATAAAATGCTCATAAAATTAAAGTTTAGTCGCCAAAAAAAACAGCTTTTTAGTGTTTCTTTTTCAGTGTTGCTGCTGGAGGAAATGTGTTCCACAGTAACAATCTTAAAGATGAATGTTTAAGAAGGTAAAACAAGTGGAAACAAGTGGGCCACGTTTCAGACCAACATTTGCTCAATTTTCCTCATCCAACTCAAAGCCAAACTCTCTCCCTCCCTCCCTCTCTCTCTCTCTCTCTCTCTCTCTCTCTCTCTCTCTCTCTCTCTCTCTCACTCTCTCTCTCTCTCTCTCTCTCTCTCTCTCTCTCTCATCTCTCTCTCTCTCTCTCTCTCTCTATCTCTCTCTCTCTCTCTCTCTCTCTCTCTCTCTCTCCCTCTCTCCTCCTCTCCCTCTCCCTCCCTCCCTCCCTCTCTCTCTCCTCTCTCCCTCTCCTCACCTCCGGGGAAGCCGTCCCAGATCTCCAGCCAGTCGTATCGGCAGAGGGCGCCCGGCGGCGGCGTGGTGTCCGGCTCCATGTCGAAGCTGTCGAACTCCACCACGATCTCAGACATCTTTGGGGCGAAGATCATGAAGGTGCAGTCCAGGTTGTTGGGGTACTTCTCGGGAAGCCCGGCGTCTTCACGACGCCTCTGGGGGCCGTAAAGTTCCGGGAACATTCTGGACCTGGGAGGAGAAAAAGAGACGCTGATGAGTTTTTTTTCAAGTGTCAAGACGTGTTTCTCAAGGTGTGAACTCTGAGGGGTCGGTGTTCACACATTAAAGGGGCTTCCAGCTTTTATTTTGCAAAATGAGCCGTTTGTGGTCCTGAAAAGCTGAGACACTGCTCCTGCAGCACGTCTTTCACTGTCGACGCTTGCCTGAACATCCTTTCAAGAAACCTTTGTGAACATCTGGATTGATGCCGTTTACTTTATAGTCTGTAATTGTATATTGTTCCTACTACAAAAATAAGGACAGACATTTTGGAAATGCACACATAGAACAAAATCAGTTTGTGTCAAAAAACAGAAAATAGAAAAACTTGTGACCTCACCAGAATAAAGATTTCCTTTAACCTCAGACTCCCTTGTTAGTCTTAAAACTCGATTTTCTCCTGAACAATGATGGAAATTCAGGGAAAATGTTTTACCAATGTTGTTTCACTACTTTTGAGAAGGCGCTAATGACAGTATCATGAAATAAGACATCAACACTTCCCTGGATCCAAATGAAGTGCACTAATCTGCCCCCTCGTATCCCTCAACCGTTTTCAGGAGACACTCATTGACAGTCCCCGGACACCGAGAGGCTGTTTACAACCAATCATGGTCAACAAACAACAACAACACACACTGATACACGGACAAATACAACCCTGTCAGCTCATTAGACACATCCAAATGCACACAAGCGCTACCCTACATAATCATTCAACCACGACCTCAGAATTAGTGTTCACAGTGAAGCCAAATATCACTGCTGTTGTGTACTTTGTAATATTAACTAGAAGGCCTATATTTTGAATGAAGCTCTCTTGCGCTGCCTTCTTGTAATTGTTACACATCTTTTAGGAATGCACAGCCTTTATAATCCACCGTATGTAACCACGAATCTCTGTGTAACCCATTTATGAAAACTGCCACATAAAATCACGTTTTACTTGCTTATTCACACAAAGGGAAGAAAAGAAACCGCACAAACATCTCCTCTGCTGTTATGTTGCACCCTCGGACGATGACGTTTCATTCCTCACACTTTCATTCATGCATGGTGCACGTAACGCCTTCAGGTGATAAAATCGTCAGCTGTGTCGTGTTTACATCTCTCCCTTTTTTATATTCATCTCACCATTGTTGTTGCGTGGTCGCGCCAGCTTGTTGCGCTCCACCATGAACGAGGTATCGAGCAAATCCCTTGAATTTGAGTCCAGCTTTCGCTTCCTCAGCTTTGGTTACATTCAATCCGTATGTGACACAGAGCAACATTTGTTGATTTGTTTCCGTGCATACATCTGCAACATGCAGTGGGAGGACAGTTTGAGGCTGCCTTGCAGCTTGTGATATACTGTGAAAACTGTGAATGCCTTTTAGGAATCATGATGTTACACGGGCACAAAGAGCGTTATGCAAGAGAGACTTTGTCTTCTTTCCACTTTTTAGCTGCACGAAAACCTCCAAAAATGTCTCGAAAGCGTCGCATGCTCCTCTAGATTGTGAGATGTATTTATTGGTATAGTTGGTTCGGGACAGTGCACATCAGTAAAACGTTGCTGGCTATTTGTCATCTGTAGTCCCAGTGATGAAATAAAGCCTGCGGTAAGCAGTGACATACGTGTCTCCTGATAAAAGTGCAAACAGAGCGGCGGGTGACGCTGCAGCCGCTGTTTCCATTGTCGTCCTTTTGTACACAAGTTGTTTCCTCCGCCGTCACATCCGCGGTGCTGTCGATACCCGGCTCGTGAAGAATCTG